>NC_069396.1:55999285-56668214 GCF_027475565.1 Acinonyx jubatus | reverse complement strand
ACCGAGGGGCGGGGTTTCAGCTTAAAGGCGTCCCTCCGCCCCCCACCCCCCCACCCCACTCCCGGAGGCTCGGGACAAATGCCCTCCCCGCTCCCAACACACGTGCGCACACCCGCTCCGGGGGCTGGCTGGAGGGAGGGGGGCATCCTCTGAGAGGCGCCCTCCCCGCCCCCCACCCCCTCCGCCTGTTGCCTGGCCGGGTCCTCCTCCCCACCCGGGGGGCCTCGGTGGGCCCGGTTAGCCCTATGAGACGCCACCCGGATCTCGGGGTTTCTGACTGTGTCACTCGGCCTCATGACACGAACTTGGCCGTCAGTGCTGGGGACCCAGTGCTGAACGGGGAGGCCTGGTGTCTCACTTTCTCGTCTGCTGCTCAGGCCTTGATTTCTGTCTCCCGGCCTGGGTCTACGTCTCCCTCTGGAACGATCTCTTGTTCTTGGTCTCTCTGTCTCTGCTGCGCGTCTCCTTTATGCCTGTCGCTCATCCTGTGACCCTCGCTGGGTCTCGGGGTCTCTCTCTTTCTCAGAGGTGTCCGTCTCACTGTGAATCAGTGTCCCTCGGCCTCTCCCTGCAGGACTCCTAAATTCCTGCTTCTCTCTCTCCCAGAAGCTCTCCCTCTTCCTGACTCTATGTCTTTCTGGCCCTGTGACTCTCTCTCTCTCTCTCTCTCTCTCTCTCTCTCAATCGGGGACTCAGTCTGTGATTCTGTGGGCCTCTGTGTCTCCCTCCGTCTGCGTCTTTCTCTTTTGAGGCAATCCCTGTCTCCCCCACCCCTTCAGTCCTTGCTGTCTCTCCCGCTCTCCCACTGTGTCCCTGTCTCTGTAAGTACTTTTGTCTCTGTCTCTGCAAACCTCTCTGACCCACTCTTGGGCTGTCAGTCCCACCCTCTGTCGCTGGGGGTCTCTCTCTCTGAATGAGTTCATTTGTCTCTCTCCTTCTCCCCCCCCCCCCCCAAGCGCCCCCCACCTTTCTCACCCTCTCTGGCTATGAACCTCTCTCTTCGTCTCTGGGGGTCTCCCCCTCCCTCCACGTCTCTCCCCCTCTCTGGCTCTGGAAAACCCTGTGCCGCTCTGTCGGTCTCCTCCTGTCTCCCGTCCGTCGCTCTGCCCGCGTCTTTGCCTCGCTCAGGTCGCGCTCCGGCCCCGCCACCCCCACCCCTACCCCCAACTCCCGTGCGCGTCCGGGTCCCGGCTCCCGGAGACCCGCTCTGTTGCCAAGGGCAACCACGGCCCTCCTCGGGCTGCGGAGTGCAGTGCATCCTGGGACCTGTAGTCGGAGCCTGCGGACCGCCTGTTGCGGCGACGCGGCCGAGAACTTCGTTTCCCGGCGTGCCCCGCAATAGGGGGCGGGGCGCCACGGGCGGGGACCCGGGGAGACCACCACACCTTCTCTGGGAATTTTGGGGGTTCGGGTCGGGCTTCCCGAAGCCGAAGAGGAGGTGAGGGAATCCGACTCTCCTCCTAACCACCCCCCTCCCCAGATATGGGGCGTTCTGGCCTTGCCAGCCACCTCCAGGCGTGCGCCCTGCCCAAGGGCAAGTGTAGGGGTGGGAGTGGTCCTGGAAGCTGACCTGAGAATCCCACCTTGGTCTGCTTGGCTGCTTTCCTCCATCACCAGCACACCACCCCCGGGGTCTGGAGCTGCTCTCTCTGGTGCCTTCCAGAGTGGGTTCAAGCATGGGGTGGGGTGGGGAGGGGGCGAGACGCCCTTGCAGGAGGCAGGCATCGGTGTAGGTCGGAATTCTGGGGTGCACACTGCACAGATCAAAAGGAGGCTTCTCCTCGCTGGAAATCGGTGCGTCTGTTCCAATTAGCCCTTCCCGCCCCTCCGGGGCGGGGGGACCCCCTCCCTCCCTCCTTTGAGATAGCTCTCCCCAGTTGCTTTTGCTGGGGTCCAAGTGCATAAAATAGGTTGCATGATCCTGGGATTTTTGCAGACTTCTGTTTAGATATTTGCGGGTCTCCTCCGGCTGGAGAATCCGACAACAGGAATCTCTGTGGGGCAGAATCATTGTAGGAGTAATTCGTTTGCTCTTTATCGAGGTCTTCTGTGGACCGGTTGTCAGGAAGCTTAGAACTAAGGGAAAGAAGGAGCTGATGATAGGAACGCAGGCAGGGTCAGATCCTGAAGGCCCAGACTGGAGCTTTGGTATTACCTGTAGGCAGTGGATAGTAGGATGTGGAAGGATTTGAGCAGGGGAGGGCAGTATCAGACCTGGATGCTAGAAGCATCCCTCTGGGGCCAAGGTGGGCTAGGGGTAGGCTAGTCAAGGGGGAGGCTGAGATGCTAGTTCAGGAGAAACAAAATACCTGAGCTAGGTCAGGAGCCTGGAGAAGGGGACAGACAGTTGAAGGAAGGACAGACAGTGTCGGATGAGCCACTGACAGAAGTCGGGGAAGAACCAGTGCCTGGATTCTCAGCCGTGAGAGCCTGTTCCTGAGATTGGAAACCTGAAGAGTTGATTTTGGAAGAAACATTGCACTCAGATGGAGACACTATTTCTGAGGTGCTCCTGGACTCTGAGGAAGGATAAATCTTGTCCGCTTCGATCCTAACTAGTTCTGGTTGGAGAGAGTAAATTGGGAGATTCAAAGGATAAAGTTGTCCCCTTCTGGGGTGCCTGGGTGGCTCAGTCGGTTAAGCTCAGGTCATGATCTCACGGTTTGTGGGTTTGAGGCCCGCGTCGGGCTCTGTGCTGACAGCTCGGAGCCTGGAGCCCACTTTGGACTCCGTGCCTTCCTCTCTTTCTGCCTTTCTCCTGCTCCCCCCACCCACTCTCTCTCAAAACAAAACAAAAAGAATAAACATTAAAGTTGTCCCCTTTTCCCACCAGTCCTAAGAATCTAGTCCTTGCCCTCTCTCCTGGAGCCCTCCCCAGTAATAAAGCAAGCACAATTTTTTTCTTTTATCTTTATATTGATGTAAAAAAAAAAATTACGGATGTGGGAATAGGGCAACGGACGAGTCTTCCCTCTGTGGTTGACAGAAGGGACCCATGGGGACCAGAAGCTCCAGGGAATTAAAAAAAAAATAAAATATATATTTATACATTTATATATATGACGTTATGCATGTGAGTCCCAGAGAAGCAAGGAAGCAGCTACAGGAAGCAACTAACACACAGAAACACACCTGTGTGTGTGTGTATGTGTGTGTGCACCACACTCCAAGTAATGCAATCCCTCTAAGGCAACAGCAACCCCGCCCCCCCCCCCAAGAAAAAGAAATTGAAAAGCAACTTCCCCTTTTAGAATAGGGCCACTCAATGTAAGTTTTGCCCCCATAACCAGGAAGCAGAAAAGAAAGCAAACAAACCCAGGCTAGCATTGCCGTTAAGGCAGGCAGTGGCCATTTTTTTTCTCCCAGCAAAGGCAGGACGGGCTATTTTTAACACTAAGGCTGGAGGGCCACATCGCTGCCCCTCACAAATACTTCGGAGGGGTTTTCGATAACGCAGAGAGCAGTCGGGCTGGAAAAACGTTCACCCTTGACTTCCTTTAAGATGGCCTCTAGGCAGTGGATTCTTAGTAAGCCTGGCAAAAATTCTGGAGGCAGTCTCAGGCGAGGCTGGGTGCCGAGCAGGACCCAGGGACCCGGGGTCTGTCTGTGGGTTAAGCATCATACCCACTGGAAAACCTTTGGCCTCCAGAGATTTTTTTTTTTTTAACTTAAAGGGGACCTGTACGGTACACCCCCCTCCCCTGGGAGAAAGGGAGCCCAATCCCTAGCTACCCTCCCCCCCTCTCCCCCAAACACACACGTACACACCAACAAGGCACAGCCAGGGCGGGCAGGCATGCTTTGGCAATGAGGCCCCTCGGGGAGGCCAGGGGTATTAACAGCTGCAGAGAGAGGTGTGGGACAGACAGGTGGAGCTCAGCACCTTTGGAGGTGGGGGTAGAGAAGAAGGAGTCTTGGAGCTCCCGAGGAAATTGGAAGAAAGAAAACGGGAAGGGGTGGCTAAGACACAGGCAGATGAGAAAATGAGAGGACCAGAAAAGAGCCGGGAGAGGCAGAACAGGTCAGAAAAGAAGACCATGAAAACAGAAGGGCAAATGGGCCAAACAGGATACGGGCAACCAAACAAAACAGGAAGGGAAGGAGAGAGGAGCCCAGAAGCGAAAGAAACGGAAAAGAGCAAGGGAAACTGGGAAGGACAGGAGAAAGGTGGAAGACAGGGAGCCCGGAAGAGGAAATGAGAACCTGGGCACGAGGGGGGAGTCAAGAGCCCCGGGCCGGAGCCTCACACCCGAACAAAAACCAGGCGGGCCGAGTACACGAGGTCAGCCACGTAAGCCAGCAGGTTGATGGCCGTCAGGATGGCCACGGCCAGCCGGCGGTCCCAGGTGCACACGTAGAAGGTGTGCCTGTCGCCGCAGTTCACATCCCTTGAGCGCCGCGGTTGGCCACCGTACTTCTCATCGAACTGGTAGAGCGGCCAGAGAACCAGGGCAGTGGCATACAGGAGGACCGACAGCAGGGCCAGCCCGGACAGGAAGCTGGGGAAGGAGATGGGCAGCACGTTGGTGCAGTCACCCAGGTTCAGCAGGATGGCCACGGCCGCCAGGATGAAGCAGATCGAGTACACGGCCACGCACCACTCCAGCGCCGGCTGGTGCTGGTACAGGTACGGGCTGCTGATGAAGGCAAAGATGACACAGGCCACGAAGGTCTCCAGCACCTTGAGCAGGCCCGGCACGGTGGCCATGTATCCGGTGATCTCCCCGGGCCGGGCCCGGGTCCAGGCCACTTCGGTGGCATAAGCCACGCAGGCGATGCAGGAGAAGGCGGTGGCGGCGATGGCGTGGTCCCGGGAGCGGCCGTGAGACAAGAACTGGACGTAGGTGGTGGGGTAGATGATGGAGGCCGACAGGCAGAAGAGGGCGGCGTAGCAGGCGTAGGTGATGGGGAAGTTTCGCCAGGACAGGGGGAAGCGGGCCTGGAGCCCGCCCAACTCGACTATGAGGATGATGAGGGTCACGGAGAAGCAGAAGCACCACGTGAACATGGACCAGTTACCCATGGACCCCGTCCAAGCACCCACACTGGCCACCAGTGAGAAGGCCACGCAGGTGGACACCAGCTGCAGCAGGCGGAGGAGGCCCAGGGGCTGGGTCAGCGCCCTAGGGGACCCCACGATGGTTGGGGAGCCCAGGCCTGAGGAGGACGACATGGTGGTGGTGACGGTCGTGCGGGTCACGGTCACCGGCATGGCTGGGAAGAGGGCAAAGGAAGAGTCCTAAGAAGGTTCTAGATGTGGGAACCCAGGCCCTCAGCCCTTCCTCCCCTGGGGACAAAGGACTCAAGCTGGCGGAGGGGGGAGACGCGGCAGGACTAAGGGGCTGAGTTGGTCACCCAAGTGCCAGCCCCCTCCTCCGTCCTGACTGGGGTTTCCCACGTCCTGTGGCAGAACCCAGGAGTCTGGGCCGCTGTCTCTGCTTCCCTCTCTCTGCAACCCAACTACCGTGAAACCACCCCAGACTCTCAAAACTGCCCTCCTTCCCCCAGGGACTCAGCCTCCCAGCCACTCAAAAACCTCCCGACCGCACGTCAGAACAAGAGGTTCTGACCTCTTCACTGGGCTCCACCTCCTCCCTCTGGGTACCCAGGGCTCCACTGCCCACCTTCCTTCTATCACCCTGCAGGCATTTCCAGCCTCCCCGGGTGAGAACATTCTCTGGGACTCACAGGTGATCAGAGCCTCTGCCCTCCCGACCTGTCTCTGGAACTGGACCTGAGCTCTCCACAGCACGCACGCCCTCTCACCTCGGAGATCAAGAGTCTGGGCCCTCAGTCTGAATCCCACCTGGGATTTGGGTGTGGAGTACTTCACCCAGGGACACCGAGCTTCCGCCTGTCTCGGCCCCTCCCGCGCACGTGGGGTCCAACCTTCAAATTCCCCAGGGCGCCCAAGAAGCTTGGCTCTCCGCGACCCAGCCCCTTCCACGGAAACCTCCAGGCCTCTCACGTCCTGTTACACAGCTTCAGACCCCAGGACTCTGGGCCCTCAGCCTTGGGCACACCAGACACCTGTGGTTTGGGAAATCCACTTCTTTCTTCTGTCCCTCCAGAACCTTCTGTCTCCTTGTCCTACAGACCCTCTGGAATAGAGAGGGTCCAGCCTACTGGGGACCAGGTGTTCAAATCCTCCCCCAGGTCCTAAAACCTCTAATCTCTCAGCTTCCACCCTACAATTTCAGACGGCCTCTCTCAGCCACAGGGAAATAAAACTTCCTCCTTCCAGGGTCAGGCAGTAGAACAGGCTTTAACCTTACCTAACTGAACCTAGGAGAGGCCCCGAGGGCGCAGGAGCCCAGCTCCTGGGCACACTTCTCCCTCGGGTACACAGGTGTCTGGGTCTCCTTCCTTGGAAACCAAGCTCCCAGGTCCTTCTCTCGGACCCAGGAGTCCAGGCCCCCAGATGCTCCTCCCTCCGACACAAAAGTCTGGGCGGGAAGCCCCCTCTGCCCTCAGACCCAAGGAGGCCGGGCCCCCAGCCCCTCCTCCCTCAGACACGGGGCGTCCCGGCTCCCACTCACCAGCAGTCTTTGCGGAGGACCCAGACGCAGAAAGATCCGGCTCTGGAGGTGGATTAGGTCAGACACCTGGAAAAGGCCAGTCAGAGCACTGGAGGGAGGGAGGGAGAGTCCGCGCCCAACCCAGCCCCCGCTCCGCCCCTCCCGGGACCCAGGCGACCAGCTCGCCCAGAACGCGCCGCCAGCCTCCGCAGCCTCGGCGCCCTCCCAGCCAGGGCGGGGATTTGGCCTCGGGCCGGGAGAGGTCCCGGCGGTGACCCCAGGGAAGCCCCGCCCCTGCCCCGTCCCCAAGTCCCCAAACTGCAGAAGCGAAGTGGAAGGAACCCGGTGAAAGTGCACGCCCCGCGCGCGGGCCGGCGTGGGTGTGAGTGATCTTAACCTCGCCCCAGCCCAAGAAAGTCGCGGGCCCGGCCGGCGGGAGGGCCCTGGGCGGTGGCTGCGGGGGCGGGCGGCCTGGCCAGGCGCAGCGTCTCCGTGCCTTATAAGGGCTTCAAGTCAGCCCAGCCATCTGGAATGTGCCGGGGACCAGGGGGCGGTGCTGGGACCTCCGCCCCGCGCCGGCCTCCGGGATCGCCGCCCCACTTGTGGATTCCGGGGAGGGGGTGGGGCGCGAGTCCAAACTCCAGGTCCCAGGAAGGGAGGCCCGAAACCTGAATTTCTGGGGCCTCCAAAATGTGAGTCCTGGGTCCCTAGAGCATGGACTGGGAGCCTGGACCCCAAGAAGAGACCCCCGGGTTTGCCTAGGGGAACCCCACCCCCCCACCCCACCCCAACCTCGAAGCTGGAAACCACACTGTTGGAATCCAGTCCAGAGATTAGTAGCCACACCTCCCACCGACCCTCGGAAGTCAGGTCTCCCTGCGGGGGCTGGGCCTCCGGGGCCACCTGGGAGGTGCTAGGCGGGAGGCGGCCGCCTCCAGCTCCCCGCCACGCCCTCCGAGAACCCGTTAGGAGGAAGTCAGGGCTGGCCTGCGCTGGGGCGCCCTGGAAAGCGGGTACTACCGGGTCCCGAGCGGGGAAGGAGAAACAGGGCGGGCCACAAATCCAGAAGTGCCCCAAGGAAGGAGGGGGGTGGTGCAGGGACCACCCGGAGGGGAGGGGGGGTCCTTCTCCACCCTCCGCGCCTCCAGCCGCCGCCTGAGGTCAGAACTCAGGAATGCATCTCCGAAGACAGGCGGAGGGAGAGGAAACACCCCTTCGCCTTCTCGGCGCAGTTTAGGACTCCCCCGGCCACGCCCCACGCTTTCTCCACCTCCAAGCCAAACACCACACCCCATCACCCGCACAGAATCGCGTCCCTGAACCCCAGCCTCCACTCTCAGCAACCCAAGGCCTCTGGCCTCAGCCTTGGCTTCTCCCAGCCTAGGACACCAGCTTCCCAGCTTCGTCTTCGCCTTTGCGAGCACGGTGCTGGACCTCAGCCCACCGCCTGTCTGGCCCGAAGTTCGAATTCTGTCTTCGGAATGGAGGGGTGGGGAGCAGGGAAGACCCCTCTCTTTCTCAAATCCAAGCTCCCAACTCCAAGCGCCTCCTCTCGTGAGGACCTCCTCTTGCTAGATTTTAGCCCCCTTCAATCAGGGCACTTAGGAGTCCCCATCCCTCCTCCTCAGACCCAGGATTTCAGACCCCCAGCCCCTCCTCCCTCAGACCCTGGAGTCCAGACCCCCAGCCCCCTCCTCCCTCAGACCAAGGAGTCCTGCCCCCAGCCCCCTCCTCCCTCAGACCCTGGAGTCCAGACCCCCAGCGCCCTCCTCCCTCAGACCCAGGAGTCCAGACCCCCAGCCCCCTCCTTCCTCAGACCCTGGAGTCCAGACCCCCAGCCCCCTCCTCCCTCAGACCCACCGAGCTCCTCTTCCCTCAGACCCAGGAGTCCTGCCCCCAGCCCCTCCTCCCTCAGACCCAGGAGCCCAGACCCCCAGCCCCTCCTCCCTCAGACCCAGGAGTCCAGACCCCCAGCCCTGCCTCCCTCAGACCCAGGAGTCCAGACCCCCAGCCCCCTCCTCCCTCAGACCCTGGAGTCCTGACCCCCAGCCCCTCCTCCCTCAGACCCAGAAGTCCAGACCCCCAGCCCCCTCCTCTCTCAGATCCAGGAGTCTAGGCCCCCAGCCCTTCATCCCTCAGACCCGGGAGTCCAGGCCCCCAGCCCCTCCTCCCTCAGATAGATGACATGTGAGTGCAGGTCTGAAGCCCTGTCCCCTCCAGAATCCGAGTCCTGATCCATGACCCAGTCTTTCTGGACACTCAGACACTCGGAACCCCAGCCCTTCCCTCCCTCTGCACCCAGGAATCCTGACCGCAGCGTCCGCGCCGGGGGGGTCCCCGCAGCCTCACCTCTCGGGCTGTGGCGGCTGCTGCTGAGACAGAGGCGACAGCTGCAGACTGGAAGCGTTTGCTAACTGGGTGGGGTTGGTGGGACCCGGCGCGAGCGCGGGGCCAGGGCTGAGAAAGGGACTCCCTGAGCCAGGGGTATCCCAGGCCCGCCCCTGAGGCGGAGCCGAGAAAAGACCACGCCCCTCCCCGGGAGAAATGGACCTGGGCTCTCCCGCCCCGCCAGTGCGGAGGGGGGGGCGGGGTGGAGGGCTGAGGTCACTGTTGCCGTGGTGACAAAACAGGAAGATACAACAGCTGGCGGTGTGGGGGCTCCTGGGGGCTGCCCTCCCCGACTCGGCCCTAGCGCAGTCTCCAGGGGAGGCCCGGGAAGGCCGTTGCCATGGCAACCCGTCTGTTTAGCCTCTGTTTTGGACGGAGCCCCCAGCCCAGGTCCCCACCCCGGTATCACCTCCCTCAATTCTCCCTCTCCCTTCCGGCCCCCTCCCCTCGTCGCCTGCTGCAGTCTGGCTCTTCCAGGCCGGATGCAATCTTGGATATCTGGGTCGCGGTGGGTGGGGGCACCGGGCCTGTCAGTTTGATGGGGTCTGTGGGCCAGGGTCCCTGAAAGAGCCGATCCCTAGGCTTTAAGAGCTGGGCTGAGGTCCCCGACTCCTGGGTCCCCAAATCCTCATTTACGCTGGGACTCGCCCATTGGTGGACGGGACTCCTGGGTCCCAGCTCACAGTCGATGGGGGCGGGGGGAGGGATGTTGACAGCAAAATGTCTGGATCTCGGGCGGTGGGAGTCGGAGCACGGGACTCCCAGGTTCCAAATGACGCCTAGGCTGGAGGCCCAGATTCCTGACGCAAAAAGCAATCAAAGCTCACACTCCTGGGTTTTCATCCGCTCAGATGTGCTCGCAAGCCGAGCCTCCCAGGTCTGGAGCTGAGAGATATTTTTGGCCTGCATTCCTGGCTCCCGGAGAGAGGGAGGGGCAGGGAAGCTCGAGGAGGACCGGGCCGGGGGCTGGGGGGGGGGGGTGGGGAGGGAGAGGGATGCTGCTGGGGGCGTCCGATTCATGATTCACGCAAGAAGGGAGGGGTCCGAGGAGCTGGTGTGCCCGAGGCCCGGCGCAAGGAAGGGGCCCGGGGTGCTTTCTCAGGGAGGCTCTGGGGCCCTGAAACTGAGCCACAGAGTCCAGAAGCAAGCAGGAGCTGAAGGTCGGGGTGCCCGCCCGGGGTAGGGGCGGGGCGGGGCCCGGGACGCCTGGGACCCTCCCTACTGGCCCGGCTCACTCACCGCGCTCCGCAGTCGTCCCTGGCGCGGCCTTGCTCGCGGCTGCCTCTGGGCGGGGCCTGGGTGGCGGCTGCGGTTGGTGCGCGACTCCGAGCTAACCGGGCGCTGCTGCCGCTGGGTGCCTTCCAGGCGGACAACCAAGGAGGCTTTGAGACCCAGCCCGCGCGAGTCGCGACCGGGTGGGGTGGTCGGGAGGGGTCCGGGAGCCCTGTCTAGCAGGCTGCGTGCCCTACGGAGGTGGGAGGGACTGGGGGGGGGGGTGCGCTGGACGCCGTGAGCGCGAAAGAAGTGGGGGGGGGGGCGCATGGGATGGTGGGGGAGGGATGTGGAGCTTGCATGCCCGCCTTTGTGCCCCTGCGTAGGGGGTAGGCACAGACCCTCTCTGTCCTTCTGTGGTCTGCATAGGGGAAGGGGTCTCTGTGAGCCTGGCATCAGGCCCTGCCTAAGGAGTCAGGACACGGTGCCAGTTGGAGGTCCTCAGGCTCCACTCACACACCTCCTTGGCCCCCGGTGCAGAGGCAGCTCTTTCCTGCTCCCTGCCCCAATTTTTGCCTGACCCCACAGTGGCGCTCCTGAGGTCCCCCCCCCCCCCCAAATAGTTCAGGAGAGGCCTCCACTCACAATTCACTACGTTGTCCTCTCTGGTGGAAACAGAAAGTTCCCCCAAACAGCAGAGTTCAGCCGGACAGGAAGAGGAAGCCAACGTTTAAAGAATGAGTCACTGGGTGTGATCTTGAGAAGTGATACCTTAGGGCTCCTGGGTGTGTGTCATCTGGCATCATGGAGGCGCCCCTGGTTCAGAGTGTTTACCCATCCTGTAGGACAGCCCCCCTCCACCTGGAGGATGTTGTCTCCAACCTGGCGCTGTATTCCAGCCCCAAACAGGCCGTACCTCTGTTCTGTGAAGCTAGCTGGGTAGGGGTGACGGGGTGCACGGACCCACCCACCGACTTCCTAATAAACGGAGCTCCTTGATCAGAAGCAATATTGTGTGACAGTGAACATGATGGTGAATAGGGCCATTCAGCGGGTACATAGATGCGGCTGTTGGCAGGAGTGGATAAGGCAAGGCAACCAAATAGCAACCCGGATTTAAATATTCCAGGCAGGAAGAAGTCATCGCTCCATTCGTGATGGAAGGAGTCCAAGGTGATTCTCAGGCCACCAGGTATTTGGGTGGTCTTCCTAGGAAGCGTGCAACGTTGGTGGGGGAGGGTTACCAGTGCCACAGTTGGCTGAGCTTTGCTGGGGCACATCCATGCCTAGCCCTCCATGGCCACTTTGTTCATGACTCCATTGTGCCAGGACCAGGGAGGCTGATGCTGAACTCTGTGAGGTCATCTGATCTGCCAGATGGCTTAATAGCCTTCTCTGCAATAGAGGTTTTTTGGGAAGAGTTCACCTGGATACGGATTATGTGCTGCTTTTCACTCCTGATGCATCTGACACCAAATATATGGGTTTTTTTTTCATACCGATGACCAGTCTCTAACCCTTCTGAAACCAAGTGTCCAATGATTTGTTTTAAAGATTTTATCTTTTTTTTAATTAAAAAAATATTGATTTATTTTTGAGAGAGAGACAGAATGCGAGCAGAGGCGGGGGGGGGGGGGGCGTTGCAGAGAGAGGGAGACACAGAGTCCAAAGCAAAGCAAGCTTTAGGCTCTGAGCTGTCAGCACAGATCCCCATGCAGGGCTCGAACCTACGAACCAGGAGATCATGACCTGAGCAAAAGTCAGATGCTTAACCAACTGAGCCACTCAGGCACCCCTAAAGATTTTATCTTTAAGTAATCTCTACACCCAGCATGTGACTCAAACTCATGAGTTGTACACTTTACCGACTGAGCCAGCCAGGTGCCCCTGTGGGGTCAAGGAATTAATTCCATTTGATTCCAGGTACCTCATGACCTGGAAGTAATACAGAACCCACAGGTACTGGCTCAGTCCCACAAGACCCCCCCCCCCCATACCCGCCTCCCTTCCGATTCCAGTCCAAGTCCCAGGCATGCCATACTTGTGACCGAATGACTATAAATCAAGGGTTCCTACGACCCCTTTTTGGGGGCCCATAATTTGCTACAATGGCTCACAGAACTCAAGAAAGCTCTTTACTTAGTATTACTGATTTATTACAAAGGACGGATCTCGGGGAGCCTGGGTGGCTCAATTGGTAAGCGTCTGGGTCTTGATCTTGGCTCAGGTCATAATCTCAAGGTTCCTGGGGTGGGATCGAGCCCCTGCATCAGGCTCTGTGCTGACATTAAGGAGCCTGCTTAGGATTCTCTCTCCACCGCCCACTCTGCCCCTCCCCCACTTGTGCATGGGCTCTTGCGTGCACACACGGGCCCTCTCTCTCTCAAAATAAATAAATAAGCTTTAGGGGCATCTGGGTGGCTTGGTCGGTTAAGTGTCGGACTTCGGCTCAGGTCATGATCTCACAGTCCGTGAGTTCGAGCCCTGCGTCGGGCTCTGTGCTGACAGCTCAGAGCCTGGAGCCTGTTTCCGATTCTGTGTCTCCCTCTCTCTCTGCCCCTCCCCTGTTCATGCTCTGTCTCTCTCTGTCTCAAAAATAAATAAACGTTAAAAAAATTTTAATTTGTTAAAATAAATAAGCTTTAAAACAAAACAAAACAAAAAACAAAGGATACAACTCGAGGACAGACAAATAGGAGAGACACATAGGGCAAAATATGGTGGGCATGCCAGTTCCCATACTCTGCTGCGTTTACCAACCAGGAAGCTAAGAAACCCGTTGTTGAGGAATTTTATGGGGGGGGGCACTTGGGTGGCCTAGTCAATTAAGTGTCTGACTCTTGATTTCAGCTCAGGTCATGATGTCACCATTCATCAGTCAGAGCCCCACATTGGGCTCTGCTCTGACAGCACAGAGCCTGCTTGGGATTCTCTCTCTCTCTCTCTCTCTCTGCCCCTCCCCTGCTCACATTCACTCTCTCTCTCTCTTTCAAAATAAATAAATAAACCTAAAAAATAACAAATAAAAATTAAAATCCCATCTCTTAAAAAAAAATAAAAAGGAGGGGTGCCTGGGTGTCTCAGTCAGTTAAGCGTCTGACATCAGCTCACGTCATGATCTCACAGTTCATGGGTTCAAGCCCCAAGTGCTGACAACTCAGAGCCTGGAGCCTGCTTTGGATTCTGTGTCTCCGTCTCTCTCTGCCCCTCCCCCACCCACACTCTGTCTCTCTCTCAAAAAAAAAAAATAAACATTAAAAAATTAAAAAAAAAAGAATTTTATGGAAGTTCCATAATATAGGATGGTCGCTGAAAATTCCAACCGTCCAGTCCCAGGATTGGTTTCTCAGGCATCCAGCCCCCATCCTGAGCCACCCACCTGGGGGTTCACCAAGACTCATCTCATTAGCATAAACTCAGGTGTGGTTGAAAGGGGTTTATATTGAATAAAAAAGATCCTCCTCTCATCTCCTACCACTCAGGAATTACAAAGATTTTAAGGGGCTCTGTTATATCAACATCACACAGATATTTCTATACGTCCATTGGAAACTCACTCATTCATCAACAAAGATTTATGAGTGCCTCCTATGTGAGCATAAATGCCCTCCTCCAATGGGGATTTTTCTCTAGATGCAGTGACTTCATCTGAATGGGATATTCCCACTGTCTTCAGACTACCGGATTCTCAGCAACTTCCTTGAGGTGACAGGCTGCCCAGTTTTCATGGGGTTTATCTCCCATGCTCTGGCATGTGTGTGTCTTAATGAGACATACAGTGTATGTACCTTCTCCTTCCCACTTTTTACACATTATCACCATTATGTCATACATGCAGTTGGCCACGGTGGAATCCATGGGGTATTGAATGATGATCTTGGTCTGAAACTGAGTCATCAGCGGGCCTCACTCACTCTGAAAGCTCTAAGGGAAAATGAGTGCCTTGCCTCTTCCAGCTTCTTAGAACTGTGGTTTCCTTGTCCTGTGGCCTCATCATTCCAATATCTACCCTCTGTTTTTTTGTTTGTTTGTTTGTTTGTTTTTTATATCTTTATCTTGAGAGAGATGTAGAGAGCAAGGAGCAGAGAGGTAGGAGCAGAGAGAGAGGGAGGGAGAAAAAATCCCAAGCAGGCTCTGTGCCATCAGCACAGAGCCCGATGAGGGGCTTGAACTCATGAACCATCATAGCCTGAGCAGAAACCAAGAGTTGGCGGCTTCACTGACTGAGCCACCCAGGTACCCCTACTGCCTGTTTTTATGTCACCTTGTCTTCTGTGTGTGTGTCTTCTCCTCTTTGGTCTGTCTCAAATATCTGCCCCCCGTCTTCTCAGAATATTAGGACATTTACCATTGGTTTTAGGGCCCACCTGGATACATGGATTGGTCATTCTAGATGCCAAGGGCTGCGTTGATTTCATCCATCAAGGAGACCAGCTGAAATTGGAGTTGCCCTGCTGGTGTCCTGTCTTTCCAGCAGTGAGCCTTGTGGACATGGGGACAAACGTGAGGCAGTGGATCTCAGTTTTCCCCAGGGAGGTGGGGTTTCTTGAGATGATGGAAACCCATGACCAGGACCCTACAGGAGGGAATCTTAGATCCTGGCTCTCTCAGTCACCACCACCCTACTCCAGCTCCTCCCTGCTCAAGTCCTCAGAAACTCTTGATTTAGGGGCAGCTGGGTGTCTCAGTTGGTTAAGCGTCCAACTCTTGGTTTCAGCTCAGGTCATGAGCTCACGGTTCGTGAGTTCAAGCCCCACGTCTGACTCTGTGCTAACAGCGTTGAACCTGCTTGGGATTGTTTCCTTCTCCTTCTCTTTCCTTGTCTCTTCCTCTTAAGTAGGCACAATGCCCAACATGGAGCTTGAACCCACAACCCTGAGATTAAGAGTTGCATGCTCTTGGGGGCGCCTGGGTGGCTCAATCAGTTAAGCATCTGACTTCGGCTCAGGTCATGATCTCACGGCTTGTGGGTTCGAGTCCCGCGTTGGGCTCTGAGCTGAGAGCTCAGAGCCTGGAGCCTGCTTTGGATTCTGTGTCTTCCTCTCTGTCTCTGATTCTCCCCTGTTCACACTCTGTCTCTGTCTCTCTCAAAAGTAAATAAAACATTTTTAAAAAAATGTTAAAAAGGGGCGCCTGGGTGGCTCAGTCAGTTAAGCGCCTGACTTCAGCTCAGGTCATGATCTCACAGTCTGTGAGTTCAAGCCCTATATTGGGCTCTGGGCTGACAGCTTAGAGCCTGGAGCCTGCTTTGGACATGTGTCTCCCTTTCTTCTCTGTGTCTCCCCTGCTCATGCTCTGTCTCTCTCTCGCTCTCAAAAATAAATAAACATTAAAAAAAAAAAAAAAGAGTTGTATGCTCTTCCAACTGAGCCAGCCAGGCTCCCCAAAGCCACTTCTTTAAGTATTCTTTCTTCTCTCACCTTCCCTGAAGTAAATTACCCACCCTCCCCCCGCCATGCCCCCCAGGCTGTTCTCTGGCCTTATCACCTTTTTGTCATCTACTGACCTCCTAGTTACAGATGTGCCACGAACAGGTGATAGGTGGGCTAGAGGTATTGATTCCCTTGACTCTCAGAGTGGCCTGGCTGCCTCTGTTTGTGGCAGGCTTATCTAATTAGCTCCATGAGCTGCAAAAATATCATCATGTTTCTATTTGCTCCATGACGAGAAACCATCTGGGAGACACTAAGAGCTGCAACGTTGATGGTGCCCTCCACCCCAACCATCTTCTCACTTTCCCACATCCCTCTGACATCAACCACCTTCCACCTTACTTTCTCAGCAACCCCACCATCACCTTTTCTTAACTTGATAGGAATCCCCAACTGCACACCCTCTCTTTCCTTTGGATACGACTCCACAGTCCATCATTTCAATAATACTCTTGCCATGTTGCCTGTCTCACACTCTTCTGTCTTTGTAAGGCCCCAGTCTCGGAGAAGAAAAAGCCCACCTGTCATGTTCTGTTTTGTTTTCCTGAGCTTGTCTCTAAAGCAAGTGAGCATTACTGGAGAAAGTCTCGTTACAGGGCAGAGTGGTTCCATCCTGAATATGTGATGGCCCAACTCCACGTGCTCTGGGCATTGCCCACAGTCCCACTACTATCACCTGGTCAACTCATTGTCATTTCCGTGGTGACAAGTGCAATATTTTTACCCTCTTCAATCTCTGACACCCTTTATGCCTCCAGCCATGCATTCTCAGCCTATGATCTGCCCCCTTTGAGAGACAATAAAAGCCATCCTCTGGAAAGCCCCTCAATGTCCTACACTAAAACCACAGACCTGACTCTCTTTCCAGGACTACCTTCCTCTAACAATTGCAAAGTTGTTCTTCACCATTCTCTGGAAAGCCCCTCAATGTCCTCTACTAAAACCACAGACTTGGCTCTCTTTCCGGGACTACCTTTCTCTAACAATTGCAAAGGTGTTCTTCTCAACTCATGCCAAGCCTTCATGGCTTTTTGATTTTTTTTTTAATTTTTTTTAATGTTTATTTATTTTTGAGACAGAGAGAGACAGAGCATGAACAGGGGAGGGGCAGAGAGAGAGGGAGGCACAGAATCGGAAGCAGGCTCCAGGCTCTGAGCCATCAGCCCAGAGCCCGACGCGGGGCTGGAACTCGCGGACCGTGAGATCGTGACCTGAGCTGAAGTCGGACACTTAACCGACTGAGCCACCCAGGCGCCCCCTTTTTGATTTTTAAATACGTCCTTCTCATACCTTGGCTGTTGTGATTACTATTCTTCCTCTTTTTAGGTGGTCAGCATCTCCCACTCAAAGAATCTTTCACTGACTTAATTTTTTTTTTAATTTTTAATAATTTATTTATTTTTTAACTTACATCCAAGTTAGCATTATAGTGCAACAATGGTTTCGGGAGTAGATTGTTTCACTGACTTTTTCAGAAATAAGAGTTATTTTTAATTGTGGTAAAAATACATATAACATAACATTTACCTCTTCAACCATCTTTAAGTGTACGGTTAGTGGAATTAAGTGCATTCACACCGTGACCATGTGAAGACACAGGGAAAAGATGGCAGTCTACAAGCCAAGGGGAGGGACCTCAGAAAAAAGCCAACCCTGATGATACTTTGATCTGGGGTTTCTAACTTGCACAACTATGAGAAAATTAATTTCTGCTTATTTCTGTAGCTTCCATAAATTCCTGGATCACCCAGTCCACAGTACTTTCTTGTGGTGGCCTAGCAAACGAATATAGTTTCCTACCACTCTGAACAACTTTTTCTTCTTTTCAGTTTTTAACTTTTTTTTAATGTTTATTTATTTTTGAGAGAGAGAGAGAGAGAGAGAGAGAGAGAGAGAGAGAGAGGGAGAGAGAGAGAGAGACACTGTGACTGGGGGAGGGGCAGAGAGAGACAGAGACATAGAATCCAAAGCAGGCTCCAGGCTCTGAGCTGTAAGCACAGAGCCCAAGGTGGGGCTCGAACCCACGAACTGTGAGATCATGACCTGAGCTGATGTTGGACACTCAACTGACTGAGCCACCCAGGTCCCCCAGTTTTTATCTTTCTGACCTCTCAAGTAACCGATGCACTTGGTACCTCCTTCCAACCTGAAACGCTGCTCTCTAAGATTGTAAGGCACATCATTCTCCTGGTTTTCCTGTTCCTTCTCTGGGCTCGTTCTCTGACTCTTGCAAGCTCATACTCCTTTGAATACTAGAGTCCCTCAAAACTCTTCCAGAGCCCCTGCTCGTCTCATGACCTACTCTTGCTAGGGGGCCCCCTACACGTGACTTCAAGTGGCACCAATGACTACATGACCCGTTACTAGTGACATTCAGCTGCTATAACAAAGGCAAAATATCAATGGCCTAAACCAGCGTTGACCAATAAAAAATTAATGTGAGCTACATGTGCAATTTTAAATTTTCTAGTAGCCACATTACAATGAAGTCAAAGGGAAGTGTTCCTTTTAACAGCATATTTTATTCAATCCAATATATCAAAATTTTCAGTGTGTGACACCAGCCACACTTTCACTGTCCAATAGCCCCATGTGGCTGATGGCTACCATATTAGACGATGCAGGCCTAGACAAGATGACGGTTTATTTCTCTCCAAGGTTGACATGATGTTCACAATCCAAGGTTGACATGATGCCTCCACGGTCTCAAGGAGTCATTCTCTATTGTTGGTCAGTCATCTTCAACAAGCGCTTCTATCTGGGATCCAACACGTGATCCAGACCATACCATTACATCGGCATTACAGCTAGCAGGAAGAGGGGAGGGGGGACAGGTTCGCATGCTTCCTTCTTTTGGAAGGTATAATTCTGAAACTGCACACATCCCATTGTACGGAGTTTAGGTGCCTGGCCATGCAGAGCTGGAAGGGAGACCGGGAGGACCTAGTCTTCAGTTGGGGAAACATATATGCAGATAAATCTTTTAAAAATAATTTAAAAAAATTTTTTAACGTTTATTTATTTTTGAGACAGAGAGAGACAGAGCATGAATGGGAGAGGGTCACAGAGAGAGGGAGACACAGAATCCAAAACAGGCTCCAGGCTCTGAGCAGTCAGCACAGAGCCCGATGCGAGGCTCGAACTCACAGACCGCGAGATCATGACCTGAGCTGAAGTCGGCCGCTTAACCGACTGAGCCACACAGGCGCCCCTTAAAATAATTTTTTAAGTATATTTATTTATTTTGAGAGAGAGACAGGGAGAGAGCATGCGGGAGGGGCAGAGAGAGATGGGGCAGGGGGAGAGAGAGAGAGAATCCCAAGCAGGCTCTGAGATGCCAGCACAGAACCCAACACGGGGCTCGAACTCACGAACCATGAGATCATGACCTGAGCCGAAGTCAGACGCTTAACCCACTGAGCCACCCAGGCGCCTCCTTTTTTTTGTTTTTTCCCCAAACTGAACACATCTAAAATGAACAGACAACCTTTCCTCCAAAATTTTGTCCTTCCCAGCAACACCAGTAGTGAATGTCACCAGCCTTCATCCAGTTGCACAATATTCCTCAGGCTCTCCTGACTGCCCAAAGACAAAGGAAAGGAAAGGAAACCAAATGGTAACTGATAGAGATCACAGTCCTTCAGGACAGGAATCTCCATCAGTTTATAAATACCTTAGTGAATTACAAGAAAAAGGCAACCTTATCAATAGCCTCATGTCCAGGAACTACCTACTGTCTCCAAGTTAATGCTTTGCTAGAGGGAAAAACAACCTCACCTTGATAATCGCTAGTCTCACCATCTGTGAATTTTCTTTAGCGTATGGAAATCCCTTCAAGAAACTTCCTCATGGGGTGCCTGGGTGCATTCGTCAGTTAAGCATCCAATTCTTGCTTTCAGATCAGGTGATGATCTCACGGTTTCCTGAGTTCAAGCCCCGCATCGGGTTCTGCCCTGGCAGTGTAGAGCCTGGGGATTCTCTCTCTCCTTCTCTCCCTGCCCCCTCCCCCACGCATGCGGTCTGTCTCAAACTAAAGAAATAAACTTTAAAAACTAAAAAAAAAACCCAAAAACAAAACCCAGAAACTTCCTCTTGACTCTACCTCCCCCAACTCCATAGTATATAACCAGTCATTCCGCACAACCCCGGTGTGGCTCTTTCTGCCCACAGGTCCTGTCTCCGTGCTTTAATAACATCACCATTTTTGCACGGAAGACATCTTCAAGAATTCTTTCTGGGCTCTGGGCTCCGAACCCGCAACACTCCAAAACCCCATCACTGTCACTTTGCCTTCTGTCTTCCCTCTCAAATTCATCTATTTTTAAAAAAAAATTTTTTTTAACGTTTATTTATTTTTGAGACAGAGAGAGACAGAGCATGAACGGCGGAGGGTCAGAGAGAGGGAGACACAGAATCTGAAGCAGGCTCCAGGCCCTGAGCTGTCAGCACAGAGCCCGACACGGGGCTCGAACCCACGGACCGCGAGATCATGACCTGAGCTGAACTGGGGTGCTTAACCGACTGAGCCACCCAGGGGCCCCAAATTCATCTATTTCTATACATCTCTGTATTACTCACATACTGCTGGGTAATAAATTGCCCCAAAACTTAGTGTTTAAAGATTTTTCTTATTTAGAAAAAATTTTTATTAAAAAATTTGTAATACTTTTTTTTTTATGTTTTATTTATTTTGAGAGCAAGCAGGGGAGGGTCAGAGAGACAGAGGGAGACAGAGGATCCAAAGGGGGTTCTGTGCTGACAACAGTGAGCCTGATGAGGGGCTCAAACTCAGAAACTGTGAGATTGTGATCTGAGCTGAAGTCAGACGCTGAACTGACTAAGCCACTCAGGTGCCCCTAAATATTTTTTTTAATGCTTATTCATTTTTTGAGAGAGAGAGAGAAAGAGCATGAGCAGGGGAGGGGCAGAGAGAGAAAGACACACACACATTATCAGAATCAGAAGCAGGCTCCAGGCTCTGAGCTGTCAGCACAGAGCCTGATATAGGGCTTGAACCCATGAATTGTGAGATCATGACCTGAGCCGAAGTCGGATGCTTACCTGACCGAGACACCCAGGTGCCCCAAAACATAGTGTTTTAAAGGACAGAACACCAGGGGCTAGAGGCAGAGAGAAATGGGAGTTAGTGTTTAAGGGATACAGAGTTTTAGTTTGGGCTGTTGAAAGGTTCACATCTGGAGATGTGTCTGGAAATCTGGCAATGTTGTAGGACGATGGGAATACAGGGGTACCTGTGGGGCTCAGTGGCTAGAACATGGGACTTTTTTTTAAAGAAGTTCTTTCTTTTTTTGAGAGACAGCACGAGCGGGGTTGGAGCAGAGAGAGAGAGGGAGACAGAGGATCTGGAGTGGGCTCTGTGTTGACAGCAGTAAGCCCGATGTGGGGCTTGAACCTGCAAACTGTGAGATCATGACCTGAGCTGAAGTCGGATGCTCAACTGACTGAGCCACCCAGGCACCTTGAGAATGTGACTCTTGATCTTAGGGTCCTAAGTTTGAGCCTCATGTTGGGTGTAGATACTACTTAAAAAAATAAACTTTAAAAAAAAAAAAAGACTTACTTACAAAGCCAAGTAATTGAGTGAGTGTGGTTTTGGCACAAAGCCAGACAAATAGAATAATGAAACACCCTGGAACATTCAGAATGGAACAGAAAAAAAAAAAAAAAATAGAAGAGTAAGTACCCTGACTTTTTGTTTTATTTTATTTTATTTTTTTACCATTTATTTATTTTTGAGAGACAGAGCATGAGCAGGAGAGGTGCAGAGAGAGAGGGAGACACAGAATCCGAAGCCGGCTCCAGGCTCCGAGCTGTCAGCACAGAGCCTGACGCAGGGCTCGAACTCACGGAGTGTGAGATCATGACCTGAGCTGAAGTTGGGCGCTTAACCGACTGAGCCCCCCAGGCACCCCTCCTGATTTTTTTTTTTTTTTTAAGGAATGTTTGAGTATTGCGGTGGGATCTATAAATCTGTACTTGGTCCCTCAGATGACTAAATATATATTTCTCATGATTCATGGGTTCTGGTTCACAGCTCTTGAAACCCGCACCCGCAGGATTTCCTGTGAGAAGGATGATAAATGTGTCTTTTGTTAAGGAGTCACGTTAAGGAGGTGACTTTTTGGACTCCACCCAAGGGTGGGGGCTGGCTTCTGGGAGGATCAACTAAGTGGTCAGGGAGTTGGAACTTTCACTCTCCCTGGCTTCTGGGGAGGGGAGACACAGAGGTGGAATCAGCCAATGGCCAGGACTTAGCCAACCAGGACTATGTCATGAAACCTCCATAAAACCCGAAGGAGAACTGGCTAGATTCAGAGAGCTTCTGGGTTGGTGAACAGGAGGTCCTGGGAGAGAGTAGCCTGGAAGCCTTTCCCCACACCTGGTCCTAGCCATCTCTCCTATCTAGCTGTGGATTCATATCCCTTATCATATCATTAAATTTTTTTTTAACTTTTGAGAGAGCACGCAAGTGGGGGAAGGGCAGAGAGAGAGGGACCTAGGATCTGAAGCAGGTTCTGTGCTGATAGCACAGACCCGATGTGGGGCTCAAACTCATGAACCATGAGATCACGACCTAAGCCAAAGTCAGACACTCAACCAACTGAGCCAGGCGCCCCTCATAGCATTTAAACCTAAGTGTTCCCCTGAGTTCTGTGAGATCCTCTAGCAATTTATTTATTAAAAAAAAAAAATTTAAGCTCTGTCCTGACAGTGCAAAGCCTACTTGGGATTTTTTTCTTTCTCCTTCTCTCTCTGCCCCTCCCCTGCTGTCTCTCGGTCTCTCTCTCTCTCTCAAAATAAATACACTTTTAAACAAATTCTGAACTCAAAAAAATAAAAAATAAAAAAATACATTTATTTTTGTAATGTTGATTTATTTTCTGAGAGAGAGAGAGACAGCACGAGTGGGGCAGGAGCAGAGAGAGGAGACCGAGAATCCGAAGCAGGCTCCAGGCTCTGAGCTGTCAGCACAGAGCCCAGTGCGGGGCTGGAACTCATAAAACTTTTTCATGAAGCTTTTTTTTTTTTTTCTTGGAATGTGCCAGCCTGAACCAGCAAACGGATTACAGCAGTATATAAGAAAAAGATACATTGTGGGGCGCTTGGGTGGCTGAGTTGGTTGTGTCCAACTTCAGCTCAGGTCATGATCTCGTGGCTTGTGGGTTTGAGCCCCACATCAGGCTCTGTACTGACAGCTCAGAGCCTGGAGGCTGCTTCAGATTTCATGTCTCCCTCTCTTTCTGCCCCTCCCCTGCTCATGCTCTGTCTGTCTAAAAAATAAACATTAAAAAAAATTTAGGGGAGCCTGGGTGGCTCAGTTGGTTAAGTGTCTGACTCTTGATTTTGGCCCAGGTCATGATGTCACAGTTTGTGAGTTGGAGCCCTGCGTTGGGTTTGGTGACAACTCAGAGTCTGGAGTCTGCTTCCCATTCTATGTCTCCCTTTCTCTCTCTGCTCTTTCCCTGCTCACGCTCTGTCTCCCTGTCTCTCAAAAATAAATAAAGATTAAAAAAAAAAAAAAAGATACATTGTGACCAAATGGAGTTTACCAGAGAAAAAGAAGAATGGCTAATATTCACAAAACTGTTAATGAGATTTATCATGTTAGCAGAGCCAGGTAGGAAAAAAAAATCATCTGACAATCCCATATATGCGAAAAAGAGTGTTTGGCAAAATGGAATATCTATTGCTGTTTTGTTTCGTTTTATTTTTATTTATTTATTTATTTTTAATGTTTATTTCTTTTTGAGAGAGAGAGACAGAGCATGAGCAGGGGAGGGGCAGACACAGAATTTGAAGCAGGCTCCAGGCTCTGAGCTGTCAGCACAGAGCCGGATGCGGGGTTCGAACTCACAGACCACGAGATCATGACCTGAGCCGAAGTCGGACGCTCCACTGACTGAGCCACCCAGGCGCCCCCTGTTTCGTTTTAAAAACAACCCTGAATAAGAAGGAAGTTAGACATCTGTGGCTCTCCAAGCCTCCTGCTGTGTGAAGGGATATCCCTGGTCTCCCATCTCCGGGCACGTGTCTACTGCCCCTGCATCCCAGAATGCTCTTTGCGGAACTTCAGCATCTATAAACACTATAGACAATGCCTGATATGTGGGGATCTCCCAGTATCTGAACCCCCACCTTATTTCGGCGGCAGTGCCCCACGGTGGGTGCAGCGGTGGGAGCTGGTATCTGACTTTTTAGAAGACTAGGGGGCCCAGACCTTCACAGAGCAGGAGCCTTGGAGAGCCACAGATGTCTAATGGAAGTCTCTGGAAGGTATGGGATAGGTAATTGAATGCTTCCTCCCGGGACTTTGATTAGGCAGGAAAGAGGCGAGGACAGAGGGAAGTGTAGAGTTCAGCGGGAAGGGTGAGGTCATCAGTCACTGGTCCGGCATGAGAGAAGGGAGTGTCCAGCCGGGATCGTGGTAGACCCAGCTTCCCGGCCGGGCTGTGGTCACACATGTGACTTTAAGAACGCTGTCTGCTGTCTGTTCTTGGCTTCCCACCAAATTCCCAAGCCTGATTGTCTAGCCTTCCCATGCATAATGTGATTTAGGCAGGGTCCTTCCTATAAATTCCGCCTCTGCTTCTTAGGTCCAGAAGAAACGTTATGTGCAAACCAGAACCTCGATTCCCTATTGAGGTCACGGGGCCGCCCTGCCAGAGACCCTCAGGAATTAGCCTCAGTGGGGTCCGGAGAGGAAGAGTCAAGCCCATGAGACGATTTTCCTTTCCTCCGTAATGCAGATTGGATTAACAGATGGTGACTTTCAGCCTCCTTCAGCAAAATAGACTGAAGGCTTCTGTTTTGAAGACGTAGGCTGCATTTTGGGGGGGAGTGAGGAAGGAAATCTATTCGATTTGTAAAACTCCCCTGCTAAATGTTCTTATCAGATGGGAAATAAGTCAAGTCCCCATCTCTAGGGGACCAGGTAAACAAACAATGGCACCTCCAGATAGTGCCACAGGGTGCATATCTTAAAAAAAAAAAAAAAAAAAAAAAGAGAGGCTCCTGGGTGGCTCAGTCGGTTAAGTGTCCAACTTTGTCTCAGGTCATGATCTCCGGGTCTGTGGGTTTGAGTTCCAAGTAGTGCTCTGTGTTGACAGCTGAGAGCTTGGAGGCTGCTTCAAATTCTGTCTCCCTCTCTCTCTGCTCCTCTCCTGCTCACACTCTCTCTCTCTCTCAAAAACTAAACATTAAAAAAAAAAATAGAATAGGGGCACCTGGGTGGCTCAGTGGATTAAGCGTCCAACTTCGCTCAGGTCACGATCTCACGGTTCGTGGGTTCGAGCTCCGCATTGGGCTCTCTGCTGTCACTTCAGATCTCTGTGCCCTCTCCCTCTCTGCCCCTCCCCTTCTCACACTCTTTCAAAAATAAATAAACATTTAAAAAAATAAAAATAGGGGCGCCTTGGGTGGCTTGGTCGGTTAAGCGTCTGACTTTGGCTCAGGTCATGATCTCACGGTCCGTGAGTTCGAGCCCCGCGTCGGGCTCTGTGCTGACAGCTCAGAGCCTGGAGCCTGTTTCAGATTCTGTGTCTCCCTCTCTCTCTGCTCCTCCCCTGTTCATGCTCTGTCTCTCTCTGTCTCAAAAATAAATAAATGTTAAAAAAAATTTTTTTTAAATAAAATAAAATAAAAATAAAAATAAGAATAGGTATGTCCATGTGGTTATGTTTGTTTCAACCCTGCAAGGATACAGAAGAGATTCCTAAACGTGGAGACCTGTAAGGGTGGGCAGAGAATGAAATGTGGGGTCCAGGTGTGGCAATGAAGCTTCTCCGTGTGTATTTTAAACATCTCAACTGATCGTTTTAATTACATCTGTATGTAGATTATACGACTCAATGCACGTAAAAACGCTTAGCATGATGTCTCCGCACCAGCGCATGTTAATTATGATACAATACGGAATATGTGCTAATTTGTATAAAATAAGCTACAGAAAGTTCTAGAAAGATACAAAAGAAACTGGGTTTGACCAGAGGGAAAGCAGAATGGGACAGCTGGCACACAGGCACGTGTGAGAGACTTAATTCACTATCTACACCCCCCCCCTTTTTTTTTTGTATTTTCTGAATCCTCTGCCGTGGCAAATACATTACCAAGTCAGAACACGTAAGTACGCATGCATTTCAACGGGCTATTTTTAATCTGCCAGGCAAGGAGCCTTGTGATGATAAATGAATACAGATGCCTTTTTCCTATTGAGCTCCTTTTCTCAGATTAAAATAGTGGGGATCAAACACACAGTTTGAGGCTGATTTATCCCTCTGTCCGTGATCTGCACGGGATGCTGTGGGGTACCAGATGGCTACCCAGCCCAGTTCACCTCTGCATGCCCTCGCTAACCTAGAGCGGGGCCTGGAGTCAATAAAAATACCTCATTTGGGGTCATCTAGGGCTGAACCTAGGCTCCCACCATTTGCGGTCTCTCTAAATTTGTAGTTAAAAGGCGTAGTTCAGTCAAAACTCACAAAAACAACTCCAGATGGCCTGCGGGACTGGGCTGCCCTCTAGGGGACCGTGAGGTGTGCAAGGCAGTCATCCCGCGTCCAGAAGAGGCACCTTTTTCTTCTCATTCATTCCAAGTGAATGCACGACCCTGTTGAGCACAGGGGACACGCGAGTGAACAAGACAGTGAATATGCAAATACAGACACAAGTTGTTCTGTGTAATGGAATAAAATATGTGGAGGACAGTGGGGGTCTGTTCTAGACGGAGTGGTCAGGGGGCTCCTGGGTGGCTCAGTCGGTTAAGCATCTGACTTCGGCTCAGATCATGATCTCACAGTTCATGAGTTCGAGCCCTGTGTCGGGCTCTGTGCTGACAGCTCGGAGCCTGGAGCCTACTTCAGATTCTGTGTCTGCCTCTCTCTCTCTCTCTCTCTCTCTCTCTCTCTCTCTCTCATGAATACATAAATAAACATTTAAAAAAATAGATGGAGTGGCCAGAGAAGGGCCCCTTTGGGGGAGGGGTAACATTTGAGCTCAGAGCTGAAGGATGAGGAGATATTATCTCCGAAAGAGTGTGAGGAAAGCACATTCCAGCAGGTGCAAATGCCCCGAGGGAGAGGGCAGAGCCGGAAGCAAGTACCAGAGGTCTCACAAAGACAGATACAGATTCAGAAACAGATAGACACACAAATAGTCCCTTGACTTAAGGGCTAACATATGCCACGTTGTGGTGGAGAAAGAGATGGGCTTTTTTTTTTTTTGACTCCCCCTGAACCCATGTCCCTGAACGGGTTCAGATCAAGACTCCTCAAACAAGGTGCCACTTTGGCATATGGACTCTTTTGAGCTGAAGGCAATCGAGACCCTGCAGGCTGGAGAAAAAGTTTATGCCTCTCCCTTAACTGCCTAGAAGAATCTAAACTGGGGGTGTTTTCCAGAATTAGAGCCATTACCAGTGATAAGTTTTATCTGAGTGACCCACCTGTATGGCAGGGCAAACAGCTACTTCCCAAACATCCCACTCCTTAGCTCAGGACGATGTGGACCCCTCACCTCACCTTTCTAAATTTTTATTTTATTATGTTTATTTATTTATTTTGAGAGTATGAGAGAGCGTGTGCAAGCAGGGGAGAGAGAGAGAGAGAGGGAGAGAGAGGGAGAGAGAGAGAGTCCCAAGCAGGCTCCATGCTGTCCAGCTCTGCACTGAGCCGTTACATGGGGCTTGTAAACCACAACCCTGGGATCATGACCTGAGCCGAAATCAAGAGTCAGATGCTTAACCGATTGAGCCACCCAGGCACCCCCTTATCTTACCTTTCTGTCTTGGAACCTCTCAGGTATGTGCAATTCCTGTGCATACAAGTGAAGTTTGATTTTCTCCTGTTAATCTGTCTCATGTGGGTTTAATTCTTAGACCAGCTGGGAAAACCTTTGAAGAAGGTAGAGGAGGGAGAATTTACCCTTCCAAACAACCCCCACCCCGTACCATCCCCTCAGATACATTTCCAGATGATTCTGAGGTCTGTGAAATATAAAACAACACATATTCAGGGTGCCTGGGTGGCTCAGTCTATTAAGCGTCTCTCTTTTTTTTTAATTTCTTTTTTTTAACGTTTATTTATTTTTGAGACAGAGAGAGACAGAGCATGAACGGGGGAGGGTCAGAGAGAGAGGGAGACACAGAACCTGAAACAGGCTCCAGGCTCTGAGCTGTCAGCACAGAGCCCGACGCAGGGCTTGAACCCACGGACCGCGAGATCACGACCTAAGCTGAAGTCGGACGCTTAACCGACTGAGCCACCCAGGCGCCCCTAAGTGTCTGACTCTTGATCTCAGCTCAGGTCTTGATTTCAGGGTCATGAATGAGACCCTGTGTGGCTCTGTGCTGGGTGTGAAGTCTACTTAAAACAAAACAGAACAAAATGAAGCAAAACAAAACACCCAAACAATAAATGTTCAAGAATAAGACGTTGGAGGTAGGCCTGCCTGGGCCAGTCAGAGGAACATGGGACTCTTGATCTCCAGGTCATGAGTTCATGAGTTTGAGCCCCTAGTTGGCTGTGGAGAGTACATAAACAAAGAAATACACAAACTTAAAAGAAAGCATCTTTGGCATTTGGGATTGACAGAGATTTCTTAAACAGGACACAGAGGGTAAGTTGGGCTATGTTAAAATAGAGAAACTCGTGTTGCTATAGACTGAATGCCCACCCCCACCCCCACCCCCATATATTGAAATCCCCAGTGTGATTGTTTGGAGAGGTGATTATATCATGAGGGTAGAGCCCTCGAGAATCTGACTGATGCTCTTTTATAAGACAGACCCCAGCGGTTGCCTTGCCCCTTCCTCTGTGTGAGGACACAGGGAAAACACAGCCCTCCATGAGCCAGGAAGCGAATCCTCGCCAGACAGAATTGGGCCGGCACCTTGATCTTGAACTTCCAGCCTCCAAAATTGTGAGAAGTGAATTCAGGTTGGGGAGCCTGGGTGGCTCATTCGGTTAGGTGTCTGAATTAGGCTCGGGTCATGATCTCACAGTTTGTGAGTTCGAGCCCTGCATCAGGCTCTGTGCTGACAGCTCGGAGTCTGCTTCAGAGTCTGTGTCTCCCTCTCTCTCTGCCTCTCTGCTGCTTGTGTTCTGTCTCTCTCTCTCTCAAAAATAAACATTAAAAAAAAAATTTTTTTTTTAATTTTTTTTTCAACGTTTATTTATTTTTGGGACAGAGAGAGACAGAGCATGAACAGGGGAGGGGCAGAGAGAGAGGGAGACACAGAATCGGAAGCAGGCTCCAGGCTCTGAGCCATCAGCCCAGAGCCTGACGCGGGGCTCGAACTCCCGGACCGTGAGATCGTGACCTGAGCCGAAGTCGGACGCTCAACCGACTGCGCCACCCAGGCGCCCCTAAAAAAATGTTTTTAATTAAAAAAAGAAAATAAAAGAAACCGAATCTCTCCCAACAAGAGAAAAAGCCAAGAGTCAACAGAGTCTGTTGTAGTGACTCCAGGCACCTGGGCAGATTCAGAGGATTGTAGAGAACAGTGGATACGGTTGACAAGAATGTGTGATGGTAACTGGATTATAGATGACTGCTCACGTCCAAATCCTCTGTATAGATGTTCCCAGGCCTCCCCATTCCCCGAGTGAACGTCTGTTTTGCCTGCATGGGTCTGGCCTCCAGAGTAGCCATACCCCACATCGGCCTTCTACCCACCGTGTGGTTTTCAGATATGTCCATGTGCGTGCGGGGCACCTTTGGGGCCAGGAACCACGAAACTCAAAGGGGTCACTGGAGGAGAATTTAAGTATTTGCAAAGGCATACGGTGGTACAAAGGCAAACAGCAGGCCCAAAATGGAGTCACTCGTGCCAAAACCCCACATCAGGAAACCAAGACTTAAGATCTAACGTAAATGCAGTGCCAGCCCCCAGGAATGTGACCTTCAATCGGTCACCTTGGAATTATCTGGTAAACACCAGTGTGGATGGGCCCCTCAGTCTCCCCAGGAGGAGACCTGGCCTGAAATGATGTGTTTTTTTGCTAGTGATTTCCATTTTCTACCGCTTTTCTGCCTTTATTTATTAAAAAAAAAAGTTTTTTTTAATCTTTGATTTTGAGAGACAGAGTGTGAACGAGGGAGGAAGAGAAAGAGACCCAGAATCTGAAGCAGGCTCTGGGCTCCAAGCTGTCAGCACAGAGACCGCTGTGGGCTTGAACTCACAAACTGCAAGATCATGTCCTGAGCTTAACCAACTGAGCCACCCAGGCCCCCCCTTTTTTTTCCCTTTAAAAAACTATCTCTCCTGTAACTTTTTTCTGTTTGCTGCCCGGGACGCTGCCTGATTCATGAATTGTGGAATAAAGCCAGTTTGATCTTTAAATGTACTCAGCGGAACGTTTGTTTCTATTTTTTTTTTAAGATCCTTTTTAAAGTGATCTTTACACCCACCATGGGGTTTGAACTCACAGCCCTGAGATCAAGAGTCCTATGTTCTACCAATGGAGCCAGCCAGGCAGCCCTACTCAGTTGAACTTTTGTTATTTAACTGAACAGAACCTAGGAAAATCCCCAGGAGCTATTTTCTAGTAAGATAAGCAAGCACAGATTAGGATTACGTCATCATTTGTGTGAGGAAAGGTTTAAAAATGGGAATATGTTTTCCTGTCTTCTGGGTTGTGTATAAACCCTGGAGGGAAATATAAGAAACCCATCAAAGTGATGGCCTATAAAGGAAGGATATTAAGTATGACAGGAGGGATAAGACGTTTTAAAGTGTACCTTTTTACGGTAGTGGGATTTTTTTTTTTTTAAGTTTATTTACTTATTTTGGGAGAGAGAGTGAGTTGGGGAGGGACAGAGAGAGAGGGAGGGAAAGAGAGAGAATCCCAAGCAGGCTCCACACTATCAGTCCAGAGCCCGATGCAGGGCTCAATCTCACAAACCTTGAGATCAGGACCTGAGCTGAAGTTGGACACTTAATGGACTGGGCCACCCAGGTGCTCCGGGATTTCTTAAACCCATAAATGTGTTACCCATTTAACAGTTATGTATTAATTATGAAGCTCAAATCAAATAGAGCATTTAGAAAAGAGCCTCAATATTGCAACATCCTGTTGCTTGCTAATGATTAAATATGATCTTGTATATACAGTGAATTTCTGGAGAAGATAATGAAGAGGTAAGAGGGGAGAGGGATTGAGACTGGAAAACTGGGATTGGTGGGAGACTTATTTGACTTTAAAAAATTTATTTTCATTGGGGCACGTAGGTTAAGCGTCTGACTTCGGCTCAGGTCATGATCTCATGGTTTGTGGGTTCAAGCCCCATGTCGGGCTCTGTGCTGACAGCTCAGAGCCTGGAGCCTGCTTCAGATTCTGTCTCCCTCTCTCTGCCCCTCACCCCCTAGTTCTCTCTGTCTCTCCCTCTTTTTCTGTCTCTAATAAACTTAAACATTTTTATTTTTGTTGAGATATAACTGACATATAATATTGTGTGAGTTTAAGTTGTACACCATGTTGATTTGATATTTTTTAAATTAATTTTTTTAATGTTTATTTTTGAGACAGAGAGACAGAGCATGAGTGAGGAGAGGCAGAGAGAGAGGGAGACACAGAATCCAAAGCAGGCTTCAGGCTCTGAGCTGTCAGCACAGAGCCCAACGTGGGGCTCGAACCCACGAATGGTGAGATCATGACGAGCCGAAGTCGGGCGCCCAACCGACTGAGCCACCCCGGCGCCCCTTGATGTATTTATATATTGCAAAACTGTCACCTGATTTGATACATTTATATATTGCAAAACTGTCACCTGATTTGATACATTTATATATTGCAAAACTGTCACCAAAGCATTAGCTAACATCTCCACCATGTCATACACTTACCATTTCACTGCTGTGAGAATAAAATCTAGACTCTTAGCAGCTCTGAAACTGATGATACAGTGTTGCAAACTATACTCCGGATTCTGTGCGGCCCATCTCCACGACCTGTTTATCTCCTAGTCCCAAATTTACACCCTTTGACCAACATCTCCCTAATCCCCCGCCTCCTGGTAACCACGATTCTACTGAGTTTCTAGGAAGTTCAGCTTTGTTAGGTTCCACACCATAGCCTACCTACGCTATGTGTCTTTCTGTGGTTTAGCTCACCTTGCATAATGCCCTCCAGGTCCACAGGCATTGATTGTTGCAATCTTGCGTTCTTAAGTGTTCACCATCCTCTCCTTTGTACAAAAGTACTTTATACTTTGCAGTTTACCATGTAAGTGATGCCGGAGTCGAGGCTGGGTACGGAATTTAACCCGGCCAACAGGGAGCCATATAATGGAGACTAAATGCTTCTGGAAGGAGACTCGAGTGAGCTTGCCCCTGGGGAGCAGACACCTGGCTCCCGGCGAGGGTGAAAAGACTGATAAACAGTAGCAGTTGATCTGTCCCCAGACAGCTGGAAGGAAGGCCAGAATTTGACCCCAAGGGTTCACGATCTGCAGACTTGGGCTCCACCCTGGCATCTGTCGCCGGGACCCAGTGTTCTGTGCGTCAGGCTGTGGCCACCCTGGCAGACTGGGAGCTGCTCCAGGGCTGGCACCACATCTCTCCTCTCCTGGCACGAGGGTCCTAGGAGGTTTCCAAAACCATGTGTCATTTCCCAGATAAACTCAGGCCTGGAGAGTGAGAGACGGGTTTGGCCCTGGGGGTTCTCACCCCTCGTGATGTCTCTCCTTGTGTTCTTAGACCCGAGTCTGGGGTGGGGCATTTCAGGAAAGAGGCTGGGTGAAGGTTTATGTGAGACCCTGGGCCCTAGGGGGGCTCTTGCCCGTGCTGAGATCATGCTCTAGGAGCTATGATGAGAAAATGCATTTATCCTAGATATTGATGAAGATGCCAAAGATTCTTTTGCTCTCTCCTTCGGCAACAATTTGCTGGCTGCACAGGATGGCTGCAGGCAGGGGGCATGTGGCCGAGGAGAAGACAGATGCGGCCCATCAGGGGCACACATATTCTGGCAACAGAGACAGACAATACAGGGTCAGACATGGATCGGATCCTTTCAAACATGACAGGTACAATGCATGGGAGGGTGTACGGGGTCCCTGGAGGGAGGGGTCCCCCGTTAGACTGACCTGGTGGGAAGGGCCACATCTGAGCTGGTTAACCTTCGAGCTGGAACTGAGGGATTAGGAGAAGCCAGCCAGGTAGAGAGTGGAAGAGACTGAGTCTGGACATCTCAGGCACAGGGAGGAATCATCTCAAGGGCCCTGCAAAGGAGGGGTGCGATTGCAGTGTACCGAAATGAGGTCCCAGGCCAGTGCAGCGTGGGACAGAGATGGCTGACCAGGGGGCAGGAAGTAAAGCCACTGACGTGACTGGGAGCTGGATTGTGGAAGGTAAGTTTTGGGGCACGATAAAGCCTGGCTTTTGTTCAAAATGGAAAAGGAAGCAATGAGAGGCTCTTAAAACTGCACATGACATAACCTGATGTCTGTGCTTAAAATAATCCTGCTGGGTGGAGAAAAGCCAGGTAGGGAAGTGAGGAGGCCAGGGGAGGCAGGGGCCGGGGGGGAGGGGGGGGCAAGACTCAGGTGTCCCCACTGGGTGGCTGCAGGGGCGTGGAGGTCAGTGTGCTGGGCGGGGTGGGGGGGGGGGCGAGGGGAGACACCCACCCAGAAGCATGAACAGATGAACAGAGTGCACTGTGCCCGTGAGGTCCTCGCTCGCTTGCTGTTCCACAGGGGAGACTGACCTTCCCCGCAGGAGCACGCAGACATGCGGCTGGACGTCGGAACCTTTGGAGGAAAACAAAACAGCAGACGGTAGGGATTCCAGGTTAGGTGATCAGAAGACGCCTCTCTGCCTGGGGCCTGAATGCCTCAAAGCAGAGAGCATTCTTGGGAGCAGGAATCACAAGCTAAAGCGTGTGGGGGTGGGAGCGTGTTTGCTTGTTCTAAAATAAGTAAAACAGGGGGGCCTGGGTGGGGCAGGCGGTTAAGCATCTGACTCTTGGTTTCAGCTCAGGTCCTGGTCGCCGGGGGTTGTGGGATCGAGCCCCACGTTGGGCTGTGTGCTGACAGGCACGGGCCCGCTAGGAATTCTGTCTCTCCTTCTCTAAGTAAACAAATACACTTAAAATAAAATAAGTTAAATAGGGGCACCTGGCTGGTTCAGTCCAAGGAGGTTGTGACTCTTGATCTTGGGGTTGTGAGTTCCAGCTCTACATTACGAGTGGAGCTTCCTGAAGAAACTAAAATCTTTATTTATTTTAATGTTTATTTATCTACTTTTGACACAGAGAGAACACAAGCAGGGGAGGGGCAGAGGGAGAGGGAGACACAGAATCCGAAGCAGGCTCCAGGCTCCGAGCGCTCAGCACAGAGCCCGACGCAGGACTCGCACTCACGGACTGTGAGATCATGACCTGAGCTGAAGTCGGACGCTTAACTGACCAAGCCACCCAGGCGCCCCCTTTTAAGTTTATTTTTGAGAGAGAGATCAAGCAGGTGAGGGGCAGAGAGACAGAGAGAGAGAGAGAGAGAGAGAAACAGAGTACGAAGCAGGCTCCAGGCTCCGAGCTGTCAGCACAGAGCCCGACGCGGGGCTCGAACTCATGGACCATGAGATCATGACCTGAGCCAAAGTTGGGCACTTAACCTACTGAGCCACCCAGGCCCACCTAGGCTCACTCTGCTAAGGATACATGCATCCAGCGATTGTGGGTAAGATAACCTGAGTAGTTTCAGGTAAGGAAAGGCATCTAACTGTTCACGGCAAGGTAGCATAGACATCCAGCAGGTAAATAAGGCACTGCTGTTGGAGGAGGCTGTCCTTTGTGGACCGTGGGCCCCCTGCCTGCTGCTGGGTAGGCCATGAGGCACGGCCCTCCATGGAGTATCTGGCCATCTCTCAGGGCTGAGTTTGAGGGGTGAGGGGCTGTCTCCTTCCGGGTTAAAGAGCAAGGTTGCTCTACAAGATGTGGACCCCTGAGCTAGTGTTCATCAGCTTCAATGCAAACCACTGCCCGTGCAGAGCCCATCCGAGCCCCTCCGGGTTGCCCGGGTAGGACATGGGGGGCCAGGGGAGCCGGCACAGACATGGTCCTCCTGCTGTGAGGAACAGATCCTTTGTGACTCTGGAGTACGAGTCTTCCGCCCGCATCCACGAAACAGGGACAAGATTACTCATGCGTTGGCAAGAATTCTGAAATCCCAGACTTTGGCAAACAGGCCCGTGAGGCATGAACTGCCGATCCCTCTAATCTCTGGGGCTCACCGGTGGATGTGGGCTCAGACTGGGCTGTGGTCATGTTTCCCGTGCAAGTTAGGAGCTTGGTCTCCCAAAAGCATGTGGCAGAATGCCCAGAACGTAGTAAAAAGGTTAAAAGAAAGGAGCCTCTCTTGGAATTATTAAATGCTTGCTGCGGAGGTAGATGCACACTTGAGGAGGAAGAAGGGCTCCTGTGGGGATATTCTAGGAAGGAAATGAATGCATCCAGGGGATCTGGGCTACGGTTTTCTGGGAAACAGATGAATCCCCTTGGGAATCTGGCCTCCCACACTTGGAAGACTTGCTCATCCAGTGGTCATAGCTGATAGGATGATGATAAGGATGGTTTTACACACACACACACACACACACACACACACACACACACACACAAACCCTAAGATCTACATTCAGCAAACTGGAGACCCAGGAGACCTGATGGTGTACATCTGGTCTGAAGCCTGACAGGTTCAGGGTCCAGAAAAGGACAAAGGCAGGAAAAAGAAATGCATTTCCCAGCTCAAAGACAGTCAGCCAAAAAAGAATTTTTTGTTCTAGTCAGGTCTTCAACTGATTAGACGCGGCCCACCTACATCATACAAGGTGATGGGCTTGACCCAAATGTTAATCGCATCCAGAAACACCCTCACAGACACTCCTGCAATAACGTTTGACCAAATATCTGGATGCCTCCCTCTCTCTGACCCTTCCTTCGATTGCACTCTATCCCATGCACGCTCTCTCTCTCTCTCTCTCTCTCAAAAATACAAAATAAACATTAAAAAAAAGTGGTTGACACCAGTGAGTTGATTTAACTGGATTAGTCATTAACCTTTGTGTAAATGGCTTACAAAAAAAGTTAGCAAACAGCTACATTCCAAGGTCTTTAACATTAAAGTCAAAAGCATTTACTTGCCATCAGAAAAGACAATACTTTCAGAGCACCTATAGATTTTTAAAAATCGTTCCTAAGACTATCGACTTGAAACCTTGAAACCGTGGCTGTTAGGAATAGAGAGTTATGTTTGTTGTGAAACATTCTGAGGATCCAAGTTTACAAAAGGAAGTGAGTTTGCTGAACAGACCTGTGATAATTACGGACGGCAAGGGCACGTGTGTGATCAGCACAGCATCGCATATAAACTTGCAGAATCACTGTCTTGTGTGCCTGAAACCGGTGTGATATATTGTGTGCAATTATACTGCCATTTTACTTTTTTTTAATGTTTATTTTTGAGAGAAAGAGAGACAGAGCAGGAGCAGGGGAGGGGCAGAGAGAGAGGGAAACACAGAATCCCAAGCAGGCTCCAGGCTCTGAGCTGTCAGCAGAGAACCTGATGCAGGGCTTGAACCCATGAACTGTGAGATCATGACCTGAGCCGAAGTCAGGACTCAGACACTCAACCGACTGAGCCCCCAGACACCTCTGACCAGTTTTATTTTTTTAAATTTTTTTTAACGTTTATTTATTTTTGAGAGAGAGAGAGACAGACCATGAACGGGGAAGGGTCAGAGAGAGAGAGGGAGACACAGAATCTGAAACGGGCTCCAGGCTCTGAGCTGTCAGCACAGAGCCCGACGCCGGGCTCGAACTCACAGACCGTGAGATCATGACCTGAGCCGAAGTCGGACGCTCAGCCGACTGAGCCACCCAGGGGCCCCCTGACCTGCATCTTTTATAATAAACTAGTTCTCAAGCAAAGCACCTTCCAGAGTTCTATGAACCATTCCGGCAAATTCTCAACCCCGAGGAAGGGGTGGTGGGAACCCCTCTGGTTTACAGCCATTCAGTCAGGAACAAGGTGGCAAATTGGGACTTGCACCTGGCATCTGAAGTGGGGGGCAGTTTCGTGAGACTGAGCCTTAACTCTCAGCGTCCAACACTATCTCCAGTAGATGGTGTCAGGACCAACCTGAATCACGGGACACTCGGTGTCCAGGAAGGTGGAGAACTAGTTGGTGGTTTGGGGATGCCCCATGCATTTGGGGTCCCAAGTGTCAGCAGGAGAAACAGCACAGCTACATTCCCACATCCCAAAAGGAGGGGGCAGGCCATGCTGTGGGGGCGGGGGAGGCGTACCAGGGTGAGGCAAGAGGCAGAGGGAGGGAAAAACAGGGGCGGAGTCTGATTGTGGGTGTCTGTGGGAAGGAACAGGTGAGGCCAAATGAAGAGATTTGTGTTGGGCTCTTGGCCATTAGGGGATGTCCCTGGTTGTTCGGTACCTGGCCCTGGCGATTAGGGCAGAGAATAGTGGCCTGGAGTGTGATAAAGGGGTGGTCGGAGGGGGGCCCTGGCTGGCTCATTCAGAGGAGCGGGAGGCTCCTGATCTCGGGGTTGTGAGTTCAAGCCCCACGCCAGGTGGAGAGACTACTTAAAAATAAAAACAGTCTAGGGGCGCCTGGGTGGCTCAGTCGGTTAAACATCCGACTTGAGCTCAGGTCATGATGTCAGAGTTTGTGAGTTCGAGCCCAGTGTCGGGCTCTGCGCTGACAGCTCGGAGCCTGGAGCCTGCTTCGGATTCTGTGTCTCCCTCTCTCTCTGCCCCTCCCCTCCCCATACTGTGTCTCCCTCTGTCTCAAAAATAAATAAAACATTAACAAAATAATAAACTAAAATAATAAAATAAAAATAAAGGGGCGATCTGCATAGGAAGAGGCACACTCAAAGGCCAGCTGTTTGATGTTTCTAGGAATCAGCGAGCCCCGACCAGGGCTGTCCCTCCAGAGTCAGCCAGACCCCAACACGTCAGAGCATCAGAAAGAGTAAGAGATGACTAAGACACGCCTCTCCACCCGCGCCCAGCGGCTTCAACGTCTTGAGACAGTTTTGGGCCCAGTTGCTGCACGTGCACAGAACAGCTGCCCCCCAGCCGCTGCAACCCGCTGAAGAATGACTCAGCTCCAAACTCCAGTTCTGCTGAGGCGGAGAAACCGTGCTTCAGGACGCAAGGAAAACCGTGACTGACTCCGCAGACCTCCCCCGAGGTCCCCTGTGCCCTGGACCTCGTGTGGCGCATGGGGACAGGTCCGCCGGGTCCTGCCTTGGCGACAGCCCTAACTCGCTATCACCCACCGCCTCAAAGACCCGGAGGTGCAGAAGGCCTTCGACGGAAGCCCGAGGAAGAGCGGAACGGAGAGTTCTCTGTTCCAACTGTTCCTACTCCTCTTCCTGAGTGTTCGGTTTGAGGAAGAGACATGAGTAATTGTGTTGTTCCGCAATGCAGAGTGACATCTGGTGCGTATGGAGAGCTCCCTCCTGCGTCTAGGCTTCCGATTCGTGGCTGTCCGTGGAATCGTTAGGTGCGCACCTGCGGACAGCTGGGAAGGGTGGGTGGGTGTAGGCGTACTCTGGATGGGCGGCGGGACGAGTGAATGAATGCATGGGAGCCACGGAACGATGAATGCACGTCGAGAGAGGCAAGGCGGATCTGGTTTTCCATCTCGCGGATTCCTTCGTGAACAACAAACAGAACGCAACACCAGGAGAACGGGCACAGCAGAGAAAAATACCCACGGACAGCATCCTCAGTAAAAACTAGGCGGGCGAGGCTCCCGATGAAGTCTACCGTGCAAACACATGGGCTCAACCCAATACAGACTTCTTGTTCTGAATCACAACATCCCGGCACAGAGACAATAGCAATTATGTCGAGAGGCTCTGTAAACTCAGGAACTCTCAGAAAGGAGTTGGGGGGCGGGACGCTCAGAAAGAGGCAGTGACAAGGTCCAGGAAGGGACCAGGCATGAACAGGCCCACAGAAAACGTGGTGGGCCAAAGCGAGGAACAGAACAAAACAACCCAGATATAAATGAAGAGGTTAGAAACCGTTCACGAGAAAGTGGGAGGAAAAAGGAGAGACAAGGAAACAGCTAAAGAGGAAAACAAGGAAGGGAAACCAGAAATAAAAGCCAGGATCTAAAAAAAAAAACAAAAAACCTGTCCCCAAATACGAGATTTGGGCCTTCAAATTGAAGGGCCCAGGATGAAACTAGGCAAATCGACCACAGGCCTCAGCATGAGGCATTCTAGAAAAAGTACCAGTTGGTTTTATAATTTTAACTTTTTTCAAATTTATTTATTTATTGTGAGAGAGAGAGTGACTATGGGGAAGAGGCAGAGAGAGAGAGAGAGAGAGAGAGAGGAAATCCCAAGCAGACTCTAAACTGTCACAGATCCCGGGGTGGGGCTCAGATTTACAAACTAAGAGGTTACAACCTGAGCCGAAATCAAGAGTCAGATACACAACAGACTGAGGCACCCAGGCGCTTCCGTGTTTTTTTTAAGAGGAAAACAATTATTTCGACAACTGAGCAATAGATCAAATTAACTTAGAAGGGAAAGAAAATTGAATTAGCATCAAATTTTTTGACCACAGGGCTGTGTTCCAGGACAGACTGGTACTCAGCAGCATGTTAAAAAACCAAAAGCAAAAAACCATTTTGACTGAGTGGGGTTTCTTCTGGGGATGCAAGGATGGCCCAAATTAGGAAATCATTAATTTATCATCTTAACAGAGATTAAGTAGAAAAAAATCCTATGATCATCTCCAGATATGCGAAAGGGGCATTTGACAACATTTAATATCTATTCATGTTGACACACAGTTAAATAGAATGTGATGGTTCTTTAAAATATTAGCTAGAGGGGCGCCTGGGTGGCTTGGTCGGTTAAGCGTCTGACTTAGACTCGGGTCGTGATCTCGAAGTTCATGGGTTCGAGCCCCGCGTCCAGCTCTGTGCTGACAGCTCGGAGCCTGGAGCCTGCTTTGGATTCTGTGTCTCCCTCTCTCTCAGCCCCTTCCCCACTCACGCTCTGTCTCTCTCTCAAAAATAAATAAACCTTAAAAAAATAAACAAATATAGTAGATATCTTAGCCTAAAGTTCGGGATCTCAGTGAGTAAATATTACAGGCTGTAATAAAAAATACCACCCGACACTAACTCTAAGTCAGGGACAAGACGACAGTGCCCACCCCACTGTCTCCGTGACTATTGAATATTGAAGAACATATCTTCCTTGGAGTCCTGGCAAGGACTTCCTTATCTGCCCGTCAGCATTTGGGAAAATCCATGGAGATCCCAGTGATGTGCTTCAGGTTTGCCTATGCTTCATGGAACCGACAGGTGAGAGGAATCCAGTTACAAATGACCCAGTAGGACCAGTTGCCAAACATTCTATGCCCTCCTGCACTTGTCAGGCACTCGGCTAGGGTGAGCCCGGACAGATCGGGACCCTGGGGGTCCTGGTGACAGTCGGCCACACGTTTTATCTTGGTTCCTTGAGGGGTTTTATCAGCACGCACAGCTGCTACTTTCTTCCCAAGGGACTCCAGATGGGATTGTGTGTATCTGGGGAAGCCGTCCAGGGGACTGCCCCCACTAACTCCTGGTGATTCGTCTCAGGGTGGCATTGTGTGCTGTTTGGGACTGCCCCCAACTAGTGGACAGAAGGGACACTTGCTTAGCTGGTGTTTTCTTCCCCTCTCTTTCTCCTTCCCTCCTTTGGACTGTCTCCCTCCCTCCTCCCTTCCTCCCTCCCTTGCTTTTTTTTTTTTTGGAAAGTTTTTCTTGATGTTTATTTTTATGTTTAAGAGAGAGGGAGACTGGATTTGAAGCAGGCTCTGTGTTACAGAGCCCAACACAGGCCCAAACTCATGAACCATGAGATCGCAACCTGAGCTGAAGTCAGAGGCTTTAGGAATTGGAGCCACCCAGGCGGTCCTCCCTTGCTTGCTTTTAAGGAAGTTAATTGCTTGTCCTGCCTTTAAACAACCATGTTGTCAGGACATCTGGGTGGCTCAGTCGGTTAAGCGTCCGAGGCTCAGGTGAGGATCTCACAGATCGTGGGTTCGAGCCCCAGGTCAGGCTCTTCGCTGACAGCTCAGAGCCTGGAGACTGCTTCAGATTCTGTGTCTCCCTCTCTCTCTGCAACACCCCCCTTCTCTGCACCGCTCCCAGCCTCCCCCCCCACCTCTCTCTTTCTCTCTCAAAAATAAAAAACATTTAAAAATTTAAATTAAAAAAAACCCCAAAAAACAGTTACCTTACCCAGAGTTAATTCACTGCTGGCAATCACTTCTACAAATGGTTTCCTGAAGAAAGGTGTCTCCTCACCGCCCAAGATCCTTAGACATGTGACCACCCAGATTTTTTCCAACGAGAACAATGGCATCTTTCAACGCATTCCTTACGGTTTTATCCTGTTACTGGAACTTTGCCGCCTTGAGCACCGAGATCACTTCCCGGAGCGCTGCCTTAGGTTAGAGGCGGGGACTCACTAGCAAGTGCACGGGCCGGGCTCACCTGGCTGGCGCTCCTTCCGCGAGGCCGGCCGGGCTGGCACCTGCTGGGTCGGAGCGCCCTCTGCTGGCGGCGCGGGCCCTCTGCAGCCGCGGGCGGCCCCCAGGCCGAGGTCAGAGGTCAGCCTGCAAAACTGAGCAGGGGCGTGCTTCCTCGTCCCCTTAGGGAAATAATCCCCAATTTGATGGCCACTATCCTCCGGAGCTCCGGTTTTTTTTTTTTTTTGTTTGTTTGTTTGTTTTTTAACATTTATTTATTTTTGAGACAGAGAGAGACAGAGCATGTAAGGGGGAGGGTCAGAGAGAGAGAGGGAGACACAGAATCTGAAACAGGCTCCAGGCTCGGAGCCATCAGCCCAGAGCCTGACGCGGGGCTGGAACTCACGGACCCTGAGATCATGACCTGAGCTGAAGTCGGACGCTTAACCGACTGAGCCACCCAGGCGCCCTCCGTTTTGTTTTTTTGTAAGTGTAGTTTTTTTTCATGTATATTCATTTTTGAGAGAGAGACAGAGACAGAGAGAGACAGAGCAAGAGCAGGGGAGGGACAGAGAGGGAGGGAAACACATAATCCGAAGCGGGCTCCCGGCTCCAAGCTGTCAGCACAGAGCCTGACATGGGGCTCGAACTCACAAACCACGAGATCATGACCTGAGCATTAGTCAATTGACTGAGCCACCAAGGTGCCCAGCTGGTTTTTGGTTTCTTTTTTTTAACTTTTTTGGGGGGCGGGGGTCCAGATTGATTGCTGGGCAATTTGTCTTAAGATAACATTATGTCTGGGGCTCCTGGGTGGCTCAGTCCAAAGGGCATGTGATTCTCCAACTCAGGGTCATGAGTTCCAGCCCCACCTGGGCCTAGCGATCAGATGAATGAATGAATGAATGGATGGATGGATGGATGGATGAATAAATAAATAAATAAAATATGTGACGTTGTTTATGATTTTCAGTGACCATTAACTATGTAACTCGTGCCTCCTGTGCTCATCTGTAAGGAATGACTCCCACCTGCCCTGGGTTGTGTCCGCTGATTTCTTTGAGTGCCTTCAGATTCGCGTGGCCCAGGATGGCTATCAGTACAAGTCAGCACGGGTCCTAGTAGTTTTCCATACTAACTTTGACCAGGACAATTGCTCCTACAACTCACTGGATCTATCCAGCGTTCATTCTGGGTAGAGTTAATTCTGTGGAAACGGGATCTCCAATCGGCCCGTCAAATGAGTGTGCTTTGTATCCAGGGCCTGAGTCAAGAGCACACTACATTTTGGATAAGATTGTTTGATGCTTTTTAAAAGGCCTGGCATAGGGGCACCTGCGAGGCTCAGGTGGTTCAGCATCCAACTCTTGATTTTTGCTCAGGCCATGATCTCATGGTTCATGAGATCAAGCCCCTAGTAGGGTTCTGCACTGAAAGTGTGGAGCCTGCTTGGGATTCTCTCTTTACCTCTGTCTCTCTGCCCCTCCCCTGAGTGCTCTCTCTCCCTCTCTCTCCTAAAATAAACAGACTTAAAAAAATAAATAAAAGGTCTGAAATATACATTTGTAGAATCAACTAATTTTTTTCCTATCCGTTGGGCTCCACTGATAGGGACCTTCATGTTTTTGTTGTTAAGCCACTTTAAGGGAGTTAGTGTGTGCCTTTTTTTTCTTTTTTTTCTTCTTTTTTAATTAATTAATTTATTTTAGGGCACCTGGGTGGCTCAGTCGGTCAAGTGTCCGACTTCGGCTCAGGTCATGATCTCACAGTTCTCAAGTTCCAGTGACTGGGCTCTCTGCTGACAGCTCAGAGCCTGGAGCCTGCTTCACATTCTGTGTCTCCCTCTCTCTCTGCCCCTCCCCTGCTCATGCTCTGTCTCTCTCTCTCAAAAATAAAATAAACATGAAAAAATAAAAATAAATAAATTTGTTTATTTATTTTGAGAGAGAGACAGCACCAGTGGGTGAGGGGCAGACAGAGGGGGAGACGGAGAATCCCAAGCAGGCTCCACACTGTCAGCACAGGGCCCAACATGGGGCTCAAACCCACGAACCGTGAGATCATGACCTGAGCCGAAATGAAGAGTTGCACACCCAACCGACTGAGCCACCCAGGTGCCCCTGAGTGTCAGCTCTTTCTTATAAATCACAATATCACAGACTTCTCTATTCACGGCTTCCCCAGACGCTGGGCCATCAATATTTGTTTACCTGCACATCCTCACCCTGCTAAGAAGGGCCGTATCACAGCAGTTATGTCCTCTGAGCAACCCTGAGAACAAAGGTACCTTTCTTTCAAGGCTTCTCATCAGGCTGGAGCCCTTCCTGGTGGTTTGTACAACCTTGTCAGGTGCACCAGGTGGCCGTGGCCAGCCTGTCCTCCAGCGGCGTCCTGAGTACTGTCCTGCACCTGCCTTCATCAGGGGGCCACTGAAAGTCCTCCTAGGCCCACCTCTCCCACACCCAGCGGTCTCCCTCAGCTACCGGAGCTGCCTCATTGCCTACCTGAACCCCACACAGACCAGGAGGCTGGACCTCAACAGCGGGGCCGCCTTCTCCAGCACCACAATGTCACCCCTGTGAGCCCCTTTGGTCTGCTGCCTTAGCACTGAGCTGGTGCAGAGATTTGCTGATCAAGAAACTTTTCTTCTAAGAAGCTCGGGGCATCAGCTTTGCAGATGACTGCTTGTGACTTGCTTTGCGTTTGTTTGGGTTTTTTGTTGTTGTTGTTGTTTCCAGCGAAGGCAATTTTTTCCCCACATGAGTAGGGAGGAAAAAAAAAATGCTAGTTCAAGAGCTGACTCGTGCATTCCAGGGGAATGGAAGATGGAAAAAAATGCTTGCTTGCCTTATTTATTTATTTACTTATTTATTTACTTACTTATTTAGAAAAACACAACCTTCTGGCGGTAATGCTGGAGGCTGTTCATCGTTCGGCTTCCCCAATCTCTACTTGGGTAATGGAACCCTTTGAAGTTTATCTGGGCACAGGATGGCCCAGTTTGGGGAGGCTTAGGGTAGACAGCGGATGAACTGTGTAATTTATGGATCGTGGTTTCCTCAGAAAAGTGCTTGCTCTCCTTTTTTTTTTCCCCCCTCCCATCTTCCTGCTGCCTGCGTATGGTGACAACAGTCGCGGAGGTGTGGAAGCAATCTGTTGAGTAGAGTGGAGGCATCCATCCACCAGCCTGGTCCGCGATGAGTCTGGAACAGAGCCACCTGCTGGCCGTGCACCAACCTCATACTCCTCCCTCACGAGAACTAAAGGCCCGTCTTACGGAGCCATATGCATTCTGGGATTCTCTGTTACATCAGCTTGGCGTGGCTTTCTTCTACTCCTTCGGCCATAAAAGAATGGGGAAGTCCAGGGGCAGGACTGCTGTACGTTGTGAAGTCAAAATGTGTCCACTGCAGAGTGGAGAGGGTGTTCCGGAGATTGTCACTGTTTGGGGATCCAGGACCGTGGGGAGAGGAGACAGGAGGTATCCATTGTCCATTTCCAGAGTTCGAGCCTCACCCCAGTTCGTCTGGAGCAAACCTGCTTTGGTCAGCCCACCGGTTGGCTCTTGGTGGTCATAGGCTAACTACGCGAGGATGGCGTCTAACCCCAAACCATGCTAAGTTCCGTGGCGGACATGTCTGGCGTCCTAAGGGAGCTCGTAACGGCAAGACATGACCTGGTTTGAGATGTTAGGAGCATAGCAGATTTCTTTAGGCGCCTCGTGCTATGAAGTTTCCGTGTCATGAGCAAGTGGCCCTCTCTTCCTGGTCGGTCAGGGCAGGAACGGTGGGGTCCTGGAGGGCGAGGCTCGAGGTGACTGTCCCCAGCCCCGTGGGGGAGGGGCCAGCTGGGCTGGGCACTTCCTGCCAGGGTCTGCGGTCAGAGATAGTGAGGACACAGCTCTGCAGGAAGTTTCACAACCCCTGTGCTTGGCCCCCCACGAAGCTGTGACTGGGCAGTGGGGATGGTGACCAGCTGAAGTTGACAGCTTTGGGGATGCCAAATGATGGTCTGGAGGGGACTTCACTTCTCTGGGCATCAGTATCCCCCAAATTGGAGGAGTCGCCTGGTGGGTAAGTGTCAGTAAGGGCGTAAAAGCTGGAACTTGGAGCCAGACAGATCTAAGTTTGAAACGCATGTCCCTCACTGTCTAGCTCTGCAATGGAGGTGCACGCTCCTCCGGGCCCCGGTTTCCCCATCTGGAGGCTGGAAGGGCGATTTCCATCTTATGGCCAGTTGTCTGTGAGCTGGTGATGCTGGGGGTGCCAACAGCAGCCGTGGCACTCGACGTCCTCTCTCTCTCTGACAACAAGGGTAAATGCAAACCTCTGCTGTGACACCCCCCACCCCGGGGCAGCTCCTGGTCTCGTCCAGTGCTACCTAAGGACTCAGCACTTTGTCACATCTCTTGTAAAAGCAAATCCATTTCTGTCTCTCTCTCAAAAATTAATAAACATTAAAAAAAAAAAAGATAAATAGAACTACCCTATGGCCCAGCAATGGCACTACTAGGTATTTATCCAAGGGATACAGGGGTGCTGTTTCAAAGGGACACATGCACCCCAATGTTTACAGCAGCACTATCAACAATAGCCAAAGTATGGAAAGAGCCCAAATGTCCATCGATGGATGAATGGATAAAGAAGATGTGGTGTCTATATACAATGGATTATTACTCAGCGATCAAAAAGAATGAAGTCTTGCCATTTGCTACTACATGGATGGAACTGGAGGGTATTATGCTAAGCGAAATTAGTCAGCAGAGAAAGAGAAACATCATATGACTTCACTCATAAGTGAGATTTAAGAAACAAAACAGATGAACATAAGGGAAGGGAAGCAAAAGTATAAAAACAGAGAGGGAGACAAACCATAAGAGTCTCTTTTTTTTAACATTTATTTATTTTTGAAAGAGAGGTGGGGAGAGGCAGAGAGAGAGGGAGACACAGAATCCCAAGCAGGCTCCAGACTCTGAGGGGTCAGCACAGAGCCAGATGTGGGGCTCGAACTCAGGAACCGTGAGATAGTGACCTGAACTGAAGTTGGATGCTTAACTGACTGAGCCACCCAGGTGCCCCCTGGAGACTCTTAAATACAGAAAACAAACTGAGGGTTGATGGAGGGAGGTGGGTGGGGGGGATGGGCTAGATGTGTGATGGGTATTAAGGAGGGCAGTTGTTGGGATAAGCACTGGGTATTATATGTAAATGACAAATTACTCAATTCTATTCCTGAAATCATTATTAACTATATGTTAACTAACTTGGATTTAAATTAAAATTAACAAATAAATACATAAACTAAAAATAAATAAAATACAGAATAATAAAAATGTTTTTTAAATGTTTTATTTATTTTTGAGAGAGAGGGAGAGGGACACACAGAATCCAAAGCAGGCTCCAGGCTCTGAGCTGTCAGCACAGAACCTGAAGCGGGGCTCAAACTCAGGAGCTGTGAAATCATGACCTGAGCCAAAGTTAGACACTTAACCCACTGAGCCACACAGATGCCCCAAAAGGGGACAATTTAATATACATATTATGTTCACATATTTATAAGTTATGATTTGTATTAATTACAATTCCGTATATAGATATGAAATATTCACATTATGTATATTTGAAAACTTTATGTTTGTGTGTGTGCATATATATATGTATATATATACACACACACACACATACACATATATCTTACATATAATTTTTAAAAGTTCTCCGGGAGATCACAATGTTCACCTCCAGCTGAGAACCAAGGTGGGGACTATCACCCCAGCTTTGATTGGGTTTAGACTTGATTCTGCCTTTAACTCTATTGGTCATGTGACATTGATCAAGTTACCCCTATGGATTTATTGTTTGCTACGTACTATGGGTACGACAGTCCCTGCTTAAGGGTGGTGCAGATTCAGTGAGATAATATTAATGTGCTCCATGGTTGGAACAAACTCATTCATTCATTCACTTCCTCATCTATTTACATAATTCATTTATTCAAACATTAAGAGCATCTCTTTTTTTTAGTTTGTATTTATTTATTTATTTATTTATTTATTATTTTCAGAGAGAGAGAGCATGCAAATAGGGGAGGGACAGAGGAAGAGAGAGAGAAACTTTTTTTAATTTTTTTAATGTTTATTTATTTTTGAGACAGAGAAAGACGGAGCACGAGCAGGGGAGGGTCAGAGAGAGAGGGAGACACAGAATCTAAAGCAGGCTCCAGGCTCTGAGCTGTCAGCACAGAGCCCGACGCGGGGCTCGAACCTACAAACCGTGAGAACATTACCTGAGCCGCGGTTGGATGCTTAGCCGACTGAGCCACCCAGGTGCCCCTGTTTCTTTCCACTTATTAACACACTAGAATCTTGTATATTAAAGACATGACATTTTTGTAATCAGAGCAATCACATTTTGTTGGTGGGGGAAAAAAAAAGTCTGAGGAAACGTTTCAGTGTTTCCTAAATTGACCGTCATAAAAAATCGTCTTTCCTTGTCTTTAGACCCTGAGGCCCTTGGACTCAGAGGCAGGGATCGATTCATTCCTGTGTTTGTAAAAATAGTGCTGAGCTATCCAAGTCCCCAGATATTGCCAATTGTCTTCCTTCCCATGAGAAGAAAGGACTTATTTGAACGGAGATGTATGAAGTAGTTATAGATTCAGCTTTCCTCCGCCCTCCCCTCTGCATTCTTAGAAATCTTTTTCCTCCTGCGACAGTGGTGGGGAAGGAGGTCAGAGAGTGAGTCATTCAGGGAAGCTCATATCTAACTCGTAAAGAACCCAGGTTAGGGGTGCCTGGGTGGCTCAGTTGCTTAAGCATCTGACTTTGGCTCAGGTCATGATCTCATAGTTTATGAGTTCGAGCCCCCTGTGACGGGTGAACCTTCAAACCTTCATTTTACTAAATGAAATAAGCCTGACATAGAAGATCACATATTATATAGTTTCATTTTTTTTAGTTTATTTTTTTATTAAAAATTTTTTAATGTTTTTATTTATTTTTGAGAGAGAGACAGTCAGACAGAGTACAAGCAGGGGAGGGGGAAAGAGAGAGGGAGACACAGAATCGGAAGCAGGCTCCAGGCTCCGAGCTGTCAGCACAGAGCCTGATGCGGGGCTTGAACACATGAACCGTGAGATCGTGACCTGAGTGGAAGTCAGATGCTTAACTGACTGAGGCACCTAGGTGCCCCTAAAAGAATTTTTTTTTTAGGCTTTTATTTATTTTTGAGAGAGAGACAGACAGACAGAGCATGAGCAGGGGAGGGGCAGAGAGAGAGGGAGACACAGAATCTGAAGCAGGCTCCAGGCTCTGAGCTGTCAGCACAGAGCCTGATGCAGGGCTTGAACACATGAACCGTGAGATCATGACCTGAGTGGAAGTCAGATGCTTAACTGACTGAGGCACCTAGGTGCCCCTAAAAGAATTTTTTTTTTAGGTTTTTATTTATTTTTGAGAGAGAGAGAGAGAGAGAGACAGAGCATGAGCAGGGGAGGGGCAGAGAGAGAGGGAGACACAGAATCGGAAGCAGGCTCCAGGCTCTGAGCTGTCAGCACAGAGCCCGACATGAGGCTCGAACTCATGATTCAAGAGATCACCTGAGCCAAAGTCGGACGCTGAACCAACTGAGCCACCCAGGTGCCCCTGAACTGTACTTTTTAAAATAGGTAAAGTGGTAAATGTTATGCAGTGTGTATTTTTACCTCAATAAAAAAAAAAAAAAAATGCTCCATGGCTCCCCATTGCCCTTGGGATTGAGTCCAAGCATCACTTAAGGTGTTTCTGACCTGCCTTGGTACTCTCACCTACTTCATCTCCTGATGTCCTGCTCTCCCTCTACCTGCCAGACCCCCCTGGCCCCTCAGCGTTCCCCCCCACCCCACAACCTGCCCAGCTGTGGTTCCCTCCCCTGCTGAACCCTGCTCACCCTTCAAGACTCACTTCACACACCATGTCCTGCAGAAGGCTTCCTGAACTCTCCAGTCTGTATTTTGTCCCCTTCGTAGCATCTTTCACACTCTGAAATCCACACGCTTGTGTATTTGTTTATTTGTGTTCCTTAATTTTGTCTCCATTAGACAGGAAGTCCCACAGAGGCAGAGAATTTGCTCATCTATCGGGGAGACTTCTGGCGGCCGCAGTACTTAGTGAAAGTCGGAAGATCGAAGTAGGTCACGTTTGAGGGTCAGAGCCCAATACCTCACCTCTGAGATTCCCATTTTACCAAAGTTATGTAAGGACTTGTCCTGCGACCTATTTCTCCATCCTTTGCTGGGCCTTTAGAGGTTTGGAGTCAAGATAAGGTGACTCTCCCAGGGTCACTCTGCTGGTGCGGTGGAGAGGTGCGGGGCCCGGGAGAGGGGCCCCTGTGGGATCTCCATGTGGCACCACCGACCCTGGAAAGTCCGCAAGAACTCTCCCCAGCGTGCAAGTCAGGTGGTCGCTGGCTTCTTGCACAGAAACACTCACGGACTCTCTGCTCCCTGTGGGGGCCGCTCATCTTTCTGAGTCCTGGCGGAATAACGTTCCTGATTCCCTGTCTCCTGCCTCGTGTCAACTGTCTTATCCTCCTGATAAATCCAGACCAGTAATAATAATTGAAAAATTCCTGCACAACATTCCATGAAATTCCCCACCCTTCATCAAGCACTTCACCATTTCCATATGAAAGTGAGGCAAGGGGGGCACCCGGGTGACTTCGGCTCAGGTCACGATCTCACGGTCCGTGAACTCGAGCCCCGCGTCGGGCCCCGCGCTGATGGCTCAGAGCCTGGAGCTACTTCGGATTCTGTGTCTCCCTCTCTCTCTGCCCCTGCCCCACTCACATTCTGTGTCTTTCTCTCTCAAAAATAAATTAACATTAAAAAGATTAAAGTCTTACTTTCCATTCCAAGTAGTTTAACAAAATATATTTATTTATCTATTTTCTCCAAACTGTGCCCTCCCTTAGGTAATGTCTCCATCTTGGGTCACATAAAATGCTATATACATGTGTGATTCATTCATTATACGGCTCATCAAATATAAGAGGGGCATTTACTGTATTCCAGGTGCTGTTCTAGTTGCTGGGAAGAAAATGGGGATCAAAATAGTTTGGGCTATGGGGCGGCTAGTCAGTTAAGTCATGATTGCATGGTTTATGGGTTCAAGCCCTACATCAGAGTCTCGGCTGTCAGCAGAGCCATGTAGGATCCTCTGTCTCCTCTCTCTCTGCCCCTTCCTCATTCGTGCTCTCTCTCTCTCTCTCAAAAATAAATACAATATTCAAAAAACAACAACAAAACCCTATTTGGGGCTCAGTTGAACCCCATTCCCAGGGTAACCGATATCTTTTTTTTTTTTTTTTAAGGTTTATTCAGTTTTCAGAAACAGAGAGAGACAGAGCATGAGCAGGGGAGGGGCAGAGAGAGAGGGAGACACAGAATCTGAAGCAGCTCCTGGCTCCGAGCTATCAGCACAGAGCCTGACACGGGGCTCGAACTCGCAAACCATGAAGTCATGATCTGAGCCAAAGTTGGATGCTTAACCGATTGAGCCACCCACGCACCCCTAGAACACACTTTTTAATATCTGGCTTCCCTTGCTTAACATTATGCCCACAGGCTTTATCCATATTATTTCTTGCAGCTGTGGTTTATTTCTCCTCCTTGTTTAAGGCATTGGAATTGGGAATCCTAGTTCCAGCCCACAGCATCCTAAGTGAAACAATGCTGCTTTGACTGTCTCCTAAAGTAATTATGTCCCTCTGCCAGTCAGTCTGGGCTAAGGTACTGGCAGTAACCAATGAGCCCTCCACCTTCCTGACTTATGGAAACGTTGTTCACGTGCATGGTCTCTATAGCAACATTGTTCACATACATGGTCCCCGGGAGCCTGTTAGCTGTGGCTTCATCTGTATCTTTTTCATTCCTCGCCCAAGGCAGAAAAAAGAGTCTGTATCAGTCCCTTGTGCTGCTATAACAAATCACATGTCCACTCTACATGTGGACTATCTTACAGTTTGGGAGGTCAGAAGTTTGAAACAGGGCTAAAATCGGGGCGTCAGCAGGCTGTTCCGTCGGAGGCTCTGGGTGAGAATCTGTTTCGTCGCCTTTTCCGGCCATCATCACATCACTCCTCCTTCTGCTCCCATCGCCCTTACCCTCTGACCCTGGTCCTCCTTGTGACTTTACTAAGCCCATCTGAACCATCCGGGGTAATGTCCCCATCTCATGAGCCTGGCATTTAATCGCATCTGCAAAGTCTTTTTTGCTCTGTAAGGTAGCACATCACAGGCTCCGGGGATTGGGACACAGACACCTTTGGGGGACCATTGCTCTGCCTACTTACCACACAGTCCCCCTCTGGGATATGGCAGTCTTGTGACAGAGAAAAGAGAAAATAGCAGACCCCTGCGGTCAGGTTTGTAACGTTTCCACCTAGAAGAGAGGTTTGCCCACACGGGTTGACGTTTCACACTCACGCTTGCTCACGGACCATCTGCTCATGCAGGTGGCCTGTCCAAGCCTGATACCAGCAGAATGGGGGTCTAACCACAAGGAGGGCAGTGACTAGCTTGAGGATACTGCAAAGGCCCACGGGCAGGGAGAGGTAGGAAGGAGTGTGGGGAGCCGGGAAGAGGGAGCAGAAGTGAAATTCTTTCTCGCGGTGGACAACTCCTGGGATTTCCTAATCTGCCCAGCTTCCTCTTCTTGGAAGGGAACACCCACCGGTGCGTGGGGCCCAGGCGTCACCTGCAGGGTGAGGAAGCTCTATTTCATCACAAGGACTGTCCTCTCTCGCTCCTCCAGTCTCGCCTGCGGCGGATCAGACGGTGGGCATGTTGGAATCGCACACCTCGTGTGGACACACTCCAGGCTCCGGCTGCTGTCCCTTGGGGTTCACGACGCCCCCATGCCCCGAGCCCCGCTTAGCGACAGCCTCTGTCGCCTCTCGGCCTACCTGGAAGAGCTGGAGGCCGTGGAGCTGAAGAAGTTCAAGATGTACCTGGGCGCGTTGCCGGAGGCTGAGGGGGGCAGGATCCCCTGGGGGAAGCTGGAGCCAGCGGGGCCCCTGGACACCGCACAGCTGCTGGTGGCTCACTGCGGGCCGGCCGCGGCCTGGCCACTGGCGCTGGGCCTCTTCCAGCGCATCCACCGGCGGGACCTGTGGGAGAGAGGACAGAGAGAGGACCCGGTGAGGGGTAAGGAGGCACTGGGCGGTCAGGCCACACCCCGACAGCTCCCTTCCTTGGCTTCTCGCCTCTGCCCTTGGCCTTGCTGGGGCCGCGTTGGGTGTGCAATGCCCAGGCTCCAAGGTCTTTGCCAGGGAAAGTTCCTACTTATCCATAGAGCCCTGGAGGCAATACCCTCTTTGTGAGTTCTTTCCTCTGCCCTGTCCCACCCCTCGTCCTCGAGGGGCATGTCTTCTGTCCTAAGAGATAGTTGGGCTGCTGATCAGACGCTTCTGATTTCCTCCTATAACAAGGCATGCACGTTGCGTAATGATGCGCGCTGTGTTGTGAATGTTGTGTGATAGATATGATTATTATTACACCTATCATAGAGGTGAGAAAACTGAGGCTCAGAAAACCGCCAGTTGCCTCCAGACAAGAGCTGCCAAGATAAAACATGGAATGCTTTTTTTTTTTTAATTAATATTTATTCATTTTTAAGACAGAAAGAGAGGGGCGCCTGTGTGGCTCAGTCAGTTAAGCGTCTGACTTCGGCTCATGTCATGATCTCGTGGTCCATGAGTTCGAGCCCCGCGTCGGGCTCTGTGCTGACAGCTCAGAGCCTGGAGCTTGTTTCTGTGTCTCCCTCTCTCTCTGACCCTCCCCCATTCATGCCTTGTCTCTCTCTGTCTCAAAAATAAATAAACATTAAAAAAATTTTTTTAAAAAAGACAGAAAGAGACAGGGAGAGAGCATGAGTGGAGGAAGGGCAGAGAGAGAGGGAGACACAGAATCTGAAGCAGGCTCCAGGTTCTGAGCTGTCAGCACAGAGTCGGACACAGGGCTTGAATCCACAACCGTGAGAACGTGACCTGAGCCAAAGACAGACGCTTAACCCACTGAGCCACCCAGGTGTCCTTTTACAAACTCCTTATTGGAAATTCAAATAATGTACAAGTGTAAAGCCCCTCCCTTCTCCCATTCCATCTAAACTTCTCCCAGCATTAAGAACTGATAACTATTTCTCCAGACTGAGTCCTTTCTTTAAAAAAAAATTTTTTTAATGCTTGTTTATTTTTGAGAGAGAGAGAGAGAGAGAGGAGGAGGAGGAGGAGGGGCAGAGAGAGAGGGAGACACAGAATCTGAAGCAGGCTCCAGGCTCTGAGATGTCAGCACAGAGCCTGACATGGGGCTTGAATTCATGAACAGTGAGATCATGACCTGAACCGGAGTCGGATGCTCAGCTGAATGAGTCATCCAGGTGCCCCAATTTTTAAATTTTTTTAAATGTTTATTTATTTTTGAGAGACTGCAAGTGGGAGAGGGGGAGAGAAAGAGGGAGACAGAATCTGAAGTAGGCTCCAGGCTCTGAGCTGTCAGCGCAGAGCCCAACATGGGGCTCAAATCCATGGACCACGAGATCATGACCTGAGCTGAAGTCAGTCACTTAACCAACTGAGCCATCCAGGCGCCCCTCTTTTTTTCTTTAAAGTAATCCCTAGAGGGGCCCCTGGGCGGCTCAGTTGGTTGAGCATCCGACTTCAGCTCAGGTCATGATCTCACAGTCTGTGAGTTCAAGCCCTGTGTCGGGCTCTGTGCTGACAGCTCAGAGCCTGGAACCTGCTTCAGATTCTGTGTCTCCCTCTCTCTCTGCCCCTCCCCTGCTCATGCTCTGTTTCTCTGTCTGTCAAAAATAAACATTAAAAAAATTAAAGTAATCCCTAGAGATGCCCAATGTTGGGCTCAAGTTCATCACCCTGAGATGAGGAGTCGCATACTCTACAGACTGAGCCAGCCCAGTGCCTCTTTTGTTTCTAGCTTTTTTGTTTTGTTTTTTTGATGTTCATTTGTTTATTTTGAGAAAGAGAGAGAGAGAAAGTGAGCACATGCAAATTGGGGAGGGGCACACAGAGAGAGAAACCCAAGCAGGCTCCACACTGTCAGCCCAGAACCCGATGTGGGGCTCAAACCCATGAACCATGAGATCATGACCTGGGCCGAAACCAAGAGTCAGATGCTTACCTGACTGAGCCACCCAGGCACCCCTGTTTTGCTTCTTTAAAGTAGCCATCCGAATAAGTATGAAGTCTGATTCCTATCACTTTTGATTGGTTTCACTGGGGCATCATATCAGAGTCCTTGTTTCCCCAAACCTCACACATCCAGGCTTTGTCAAATCCCAGCACTTACAGCTCTAAGCATTTCCCCCCCACTTCTGCGCCCAGCGCCCAGCGGGTGACCCACCTTGCATGTGGCTGACTGCCGCCTGCTATGCTTGCCCCTCACCCCTCACCTCTCCTTACAGGCTTTCCCCACTCAGCAGCACAATAATCTTTACAACCATGGATTAAATCACCCCCTCCCTTGCTTTCAAGCCTCCAGTAGCCTCCTGTTGTGAGTAGATTGTAATCCAAATTGCTCAAGGTGTTCCCACAAGGCCCGCTGAGCCAGTCTCTCCAAACCCACCCAGCACTTACCCCGAAGCTCATTGCTGTTGTGTCATTGTGTTCTTCCCCAGGACCTTTACACTTGCTGCCTTAGGTTGTTTTGGTTTGGTTTTGTTTTGTTTTTTTCTGCTTAGAATGGCCCTGCTCACATATCTGGCCCTTTGCCATTCAGATCTCAGATTAAGTACCTTATCCTCTGTTCTGATCACCCCCTATTCACCCCACTGGTGAAGGAGACATATCCCACCCTAAGTGGTTTCAGATGGCTGAACACAGACACCAAACACAGGATGGATGAGACTAACATTTGTCACCTACACTCACAGCTCAGAAGAAGAGACCCCATGCACCATGGGAGTCTCACTGGGTTGATTTCAGGAAGGTAGTGAACCTCAAGGGGCTGCAGGAGGCAGCCTTTGTAGACAGAGGAGTGTGGGGGCTTTGGGATTGTTGGAAGAGGACAATGTTGGCTTGTCTGGATAATTTCACGGGCCAGCAGGGAACTGGAACTCGGGAGAATGAGGACCAGTGAGGTGCAGTCGGTCTAGGAGGTGGGGATGAGGCAGCTGGTCCAATTCTAGTAGGAACACTAGCCAAGGGGGCAGGCTGTGTCACTAGGTGGGGACACACCTGGCCAGAGCACGGGAACTCACACTGAGGCTTACACTCTGGGGTCCTGTGAGATCAAAGATGTCCAGGAAGCACTTGGAATATTTGATCTTACAATACACCCACAGAAAAGCCATTCTTGCACCCAAACTAAAATACTACTCTTAATTACTCTGTCATGTACTCTTATTTCATTGTAAAGACAATTTCCATCATTATCTGAAGTTTTGTGAAGTGTTTCCTTTTTTTTCTTTTTTTTGAAAGAGAGAAAGAGAGAGAGAGGGAGAGAAGAATCTTAAGCAGGCTCCACACTCAACACAGAGCCCGATGCACAGCTCAATCCCAGGATCCTGGGATCACAACCTGAGCCAAAATTAACAGATGCTCAACTGACTGAGCGACCCAGGCTCTCCTGAAAAGTTTGTTTTTTATGTGCTCAACTCTCCACACCATAGAGAGTAAGGTCCACGGGGTAGAGACCTTGTGTCTTGCTTATTGCTATGTATCCAATGCTAGGAAAATGCATGGATAACACTGGTGCCCAAAATAGGTATATTTTTTGGATGGCTGGATGAATGGATGGATGGGGTAGGTGGGTGGGTGGATGGATGGAATGGGAGGATGGGTAGGTGGATGGATGGATGGATGGGTGGGTGGGTGGAGGGATGGATGGAGGGATGGGTGGATGGATGGGTGGATGGAGGGATGGATGGATGGGTGGATGGGTGGTTGGATGGAAGGATGGATGGATGGGTGGATGGATGGATGGAGGGATGGATAGATGGATGGATGGATGGGTGGATGGGCAGATCGATGGATGGATGGATGGGTGGGTGGATGGATGAATGGATTGATGGGTAGATGGGTAGATGGATGGATGGAGATGGAGGGATGGTTGGATGGATGGGTGGGTGGGTGGATGGGTGGGTGGTGGATGGAGGGATGGAGGGATGGATGGGTGGATGGATGAGTACATGGATGGATGGGTGGATGGATGGATGGTTGGGTGGGTGCATGGGTAGATGGATGGATGGAGATGGGTGGATGGATGGATGGGTGGATGGATGAATGGATTGATGGGTGGGTAGATGGGTAGATGAATGGATGGAGATGGAGGGATGGTTGGATGGATGGGTGGGTGAGTGGATGGGTGGATGGATGGGTAGATGGATGGATGGAGATGGAGGGATGGTTGGGTGGATGGGTGGGTGGTGGATGGAGGGATGGAGGGATGGATGGGTCGATGGGTGGATGTATGGGTAGATGGAGGATGGAGATGGATGGATGGATGGATGGATGGATGGATGGATGGAGGGATGGATGGATGGGTGGATGGATGAATGGATTGATGGGTGGGTAGATGGGTAGATGAATGGATGGAGATGGAGGGATGGTTGGATGGATGGGTGGGTGGGTGGATGGGTGGGTGGTGGGTGGTGGATGGAGGGATGGAAGGGTGGATGGGTGGATGGGTGGATGGATGGAGGGATGGATGGATGGATGGGTGGATGGGCAGATCGATGGATGGATGGATGGGTGGGTGGATGGATGAATGGATTGATGGGTGGGTGGATGGGTAGATGGATGGATGGAGATGGAGGGATGGTTGGGTGGATGGGTGGGTGGGTGGATGGGGGGGTGGTGGATGGAGGGATGGAGGGATGGATGGGTCGATGGGTGGATGTATGGGTAGATGGAGGATGGAGATGGATGGATGAATGGATGGATGGATGGATGCATGGATGGGTGGATGAATGGATGGATAGATGGATGCATGGATGGGTGGATGAATGGATGGATAGATGGATGAGGTGTGGGCAAAGACTGAAGGAGAGGGAGGAAATCCAAGCTGACTCACAACTTCCTGCCTGAAAGGATTTGTTGGATCGATGGAGGTGCTGATCCCCACAATGTGTACCCAGGAAGGAGAGTGGGTTATTCAGAGCAAGTGTTTTCAGCAGTAATGCATGTGAGGTGAATGCCAAACATTCTGGGGTGTGGGTGGACAGAGAATTATCATGTAGACAGTCTGATGTAATAGTAACTAGTATTTTTTAATTGACATATAAGTTATATTAGCTTCAGGCATTCAAAGTAGCTAATATTATTGAGAGCTAGCCAGATATATGCTAGCTGATCTTCCAAAATTTCTCTTCCAGATACTCCACCTGATGGCTCATCCTCACTGGAGAGCCAGTCAGTATGTTGTCTGGAAGTCTTTCCTGGAACTCCAAGGAAAGGTGAGTCATGAGCCGTGTATCTGGTAGAATACACAAGGCTACATGTATCAGACTGTCCAATGGACTAGATCAAGCAAAAAAAAAAAAAAATTTAATGTTTGCATTAAAGAAAAGCATAACAAGAAATCTTGACATGGGTGGTTTCTGCACATAAACTCTGCCTTATGTGGCCGGTTAGCAACACCATCAAATCCCCAACTTCCTCTGTTACACTTGTCCTAAGATTTGTCACCTCATGGTTGCAAGATGGCAACCAAACCATTTCATGCAAGTGAATTCCAAGCAGGGAAAAAAAAAAAAGAGAGAGAAAAGATTTTCCTCTTCATGAGAGTATCATTTTTTTAAAATTTATTTTATTTTGAGAGAGAGACAGACAGACAGACAGACAGACAGCAGGGGAGGGGCAGAGAGAGAAGGAAGGAGTGAGAATCCCAAGCAGGCTCCACACTGTCAGCACAGAGCCCAATGCAGGGCTCGAACTCATGAACTGTGAGATCGTGACCTGAGCCAAGATCAAGAGTCAGTTGCTCAGCTGACTGAGCCACCCGTCCATCCATCCATCCACCCATAAAATCTTTTCAACAAGCTTCCCCCTTCCCGGTGGTCATCCCTTTGCACCTCATTGGTCGGAACTGGGGCACATTCCCAGACCAGCCACTGGCAACAGGGAATGAGATTGTTCATGACTGGTTTAGCCAAACTGTGATTCATCCTCTGGGGCTTGTGAAGGGACAGCATATGGCTGGTATCAGGCATCAGCTCCCGGGGCATCTGGCTGGCTCAGTAGTGGAGCATGTGACTCTTGATCTCTGGGTTGCGAGTTAGAGCCCCACTTTCAGTGTAGAGATTGCTTTAAAATAAAATCTAAAAAGGGGCTCCTGGGTGGCTCAGTCGGTTAAGCGGCCGACTTCAGCTCAGGTCATGACCTCACAGTTCATGAGTTCAAGCCCCACATCGGGCTCTGTGCTGACAGCTCAGAGCCTGGAGCCTCCTTCAGATTCTGTGTCTCTGTCTCTCTCTGTTCCTCCCCCACTCACACTATGTCTCTCTCTCTCAAAAATAAATAGAGATTAAAATTTTTTTTTTAAAAATCTAAAAAAAAAAAAAAAAAGAACAGCATCCATCACCTTAATAAAATTGGGACTGTTGGTGAAGAAGAAATGAGTATGGGCTGCTGGACAGAGAGTATCATTGTCAACAAGAACACAAATGATTCTGGACATCTTTCAAAGGTATCTTTATGCACCGGGCATAGCACATGGCCAATATGTGGTAACTCCATTTTCGTTCTCATCATTATTTTAAACTTTTCTATTTTCCTAATATTCCCCATTTCTGAAAATAAGAGCCCTTTCTCTACAGGAAAAGACTAGGACTTCTACAAAATCCAAGCATTACTGTCACAATTATCTTTGTTCAATTTAAAAAAAAAATGTAGGGGTGCCTGGGTGGCTTAGTCGGTTAAGGGTCCGACTTCAGCTCAGGTCATGATCTCACGGTCCGTGAGTTCGAGCCCCACGTCAGGCTCTGGGCTGATGGCTCAGAGCCTGGAGCCTGCTTCCGATTCTGTGTCTCCCTCTTTCCCTGCCCTTCCACCATTCATGCTCTGTCTCTTTCTGTCTCAAAAATAAATAAACGTTAAAAAAAATTAAAAAAAAAAAAGTCACACTGGAGACAGAGAGTGGACCAGGGGCTGGGGGTGGGGGAGGAATGGGGAGTTAGTGTTTAATAGGCACAGAGTTTCTGTTGAGGACGAACGAAAATTTCTGGAAATGGACCGTGCTGATGATTGCACAACGTTGTGAATGCGCTTAATATCATTGAGTCAGTCTTACCCTTAAAAACGGTTAAAATGCTACATTTTATGTTATGTGTATTTTCCTAGAATTCAAAATAAAAGAGTGCATGCATTCCTTTTGAGAGAGTCCCAGGATCAAATTTAGATCTCTTTTTTAACCTTCCTTTAGGCAGGAACCATTCCTTTAGGTCCAATATTATGGACCTCTGGGGACATTCAAATACAAAAGGATGCTTGCTTTTTTTTTTTTTTTTTTTGAGAGGGAGAGATAGCAGGGGAGGGGCAGAGAGAGAGAATCCCAAACAGGTTCTGCACTGTCAGTGCAGAGCCCAATGTGGGGCTCAAACTCACAAACTGTGAGACATGACTTGAGCAGAAATCAAGAGTCAGATGCTTAACTGACTTAGCCCACCAGCCACCCTGGCCCCCACCCACAGGATGGTCGTAGCTGGTGCCCCACCCCTCAGTTGCTAGGGCCCCAAATATCTCCAGACCTTGCTAGAAACCCCCTAGGGGAGGACACAATCATCCTGGTGAGCACCACTGTTCTAGATTGTGCATTCACATCTATACCAAGTAGATTTCCCCAAAGAGGCATTTAGCAAGGGGCTTAGAGAGCAGACAAGTTCTCCAGTGCCCACGCACACCGGCCTTTTTTCAAAGGCAGAAACCTTGGGAGCGCTGCCTTCTCAAACTTCAGCGTGCAGGCAAATCAGACAGTGGTCCTGGTAGGGATACAGTTGGGGGTTCTGTAGCTGGGGAGTGGGGCTCACTTTCCCATTTGTGACCAGCTCCTTGTGGGCCCAGGTGGGATTTCAGTGTCTTCCCCGGGAGGACCCGAGTGAACCCGTGGCTGAGGCTGACAGCCTCCTCTAGGTGCCCTTGCTGTGTTCCATCAGCAGGTGCTGGAGGTGCTCCAGGACGTGGACACCCCATCTGAGTCGCCAGGATAGACCCCTGTGCCCGAGGACAGTTTCCCTGTTAGTGCCTTTGCTTCCCATGAGAACAGTACCAAGCCCCCCAGGCTCCATCCAGAAAAGCATCCCGAGGATATCGCAGAACAAATAGGCACCAAGAGACCGTGGTTTGCTTTCGCCCGCCGATCCACGAACAGTGGCTGATGAGTCTCCCATGGACCCCCCTCCTCACTCCCCTCCCTTAGATCCCCGGGAAACCTACAAGGACTACGTCCGCAGGAAGTTTCGGCTGATGCAAGACCGCAATGCGCGCCTGGGGGAATGCGTCAACCTCAGCCGCAGGTACACCCGCCTCCTCCTGGTGAAGGAGCACTCAACTCCCATGTGGGCCCAACAGAAGCTTTTGGACACAGGCTGGGGACAGGCAAGAGCCGTGGGGCACCAGGCCAGCCTCATCCAGATGGAGACCCTCTTTGAGCCGGACGAGGAGCGCCCCGAGCCCCCGCGCACTGTGGTCCTGCAGGGAGCGGCCGGGATGGGCAAGTCCATGCTGGCCCACAAGGTGATGCTCGACTGGGCCGACGGGAAGCTCTTCCAAGGCAGGTTTGATTATCTCTTCTACATCAACTGCAGGGAGATGAACCAGAGCACCTCGGAGCAGAGCGCCCAGGACCTCATCTCCAGCTGCTGGCCGGAGCCCAGCGTGCCCCTCCAGGAGCTTGTCCGAGTCCCCGAGCGCCTCCTGTTCATCATCGATGGCTTCGACGAGCTAAAACCCTCTTTCCACCACCCTCAGGGCCCCTGGTGCCTCTGCTGGGAGGAGAAACGGCCCACGGAGCTTCTCCTCGGCAGCCTGCTTGGGAAGAAGCTGCTGCCTGAGCTGTCCATGATCATCACCACCAGGCCCACGGCTCTGGACAAGCTCCAGCGCTTGCTGGAGCATCCCAGGCACGTGGAGATCCTGGGCTTCTCGGAGGCCGAGAGGCGGCAGTACTGCTACAAGTATTTCCACAATGCGGAGCAGGCCGCTCAAGTCTTCAGCTTCATGAGGGACAACGAGCCCCTGTTCACTCTGTGCTTTGTCCCCATGGTGTGCTGGGTCGTGTGCACCTGCCTCAAGCAGCAGCTGGAGGACGGGGGGCTCCTACGACAGACGTCCAGGACCACCACGGCCGTGTACCTGCTCTACCTCCTGAGTCTGATGCAGCCCAAGCCGGGGAGCCCCACCCTGCACCCCCCGGCCAACCAGAGGGCGCTGTGCTCTCTGGCGGCGGACGGCGTGTGGAATCAGAAGATCCTCTTTGAGGAGCAGGACCTCCGGAAGCATGGCCTCGATGGGGCAGATGTCTCCTCCTTCCTCAACATGAACATCTTCCAGAAGGACATCAACTGTGAAAAGTTCTACAGCTTCATCCACCTCAGCTTCCAGGAATTCTTTGCCGCCATGTACTACATCCTGGGCGCCGGGGAGACCGGGTCCAGCCCAGAGCAGAGCGTGACGAGGCTGTTGGCGGAGTACGGGTTTTCGGGAAGGAGCTTCTTGGGGCTCACCGTGCGCTTCCTGTTTGGCCTCCTGAACGAGGAGACAAGGAGCTACCTGGAGAAGAGTCTCTGCTGGGAGGTCTCGCCTCACGTCAAGCTGGAGCTGCTGGCCTGGATCCAAAGCAAAGCTCGGAGCGAGGGCTCCACCCTCCAGCAGGGCTCCCTGGAGCTCTTCAGCTGCCTGTACGAGATCCAGGAGGAGGAGTTTATCCAACAAGCCCTGAGCCACTTTCGAGTGCTTGTCGTCGGCAACATCACCACCAAGATGGAGCACGTGATTGCCTCCCTGTGCGTGAAAAACTGCAGGAACGCCCTGACCGTGCGCCTGCACGGGGCTGCCTACAGCCCGGAAGAGCACGATGGCGGGAAATGGACTTCCGGGCCCCAGGCGCTACCCGCACCGTCGTAAGTACCCGGTGGGGCTCACTCTCCAAGTTCATGATCTCAGCTGGGGATGATTTTTGCCCCCACCCCAGGAGACACTTGGCAATATCCGGGGAAGGGTTGGGTGGTCACCACTAGAGGAGGTGGGGGGAGGGGAGGTTGCTATGGTATCTGGAGGGAAGAGGCCAGGGATGCTACAAAGATATCCCACGGGGGGCGCCTGGGTGGCTCAGTTGGTTAAACGTCCGACTTCGGCTCAGGTCATGATCTCACGGTCTGTGGGTTCGAGCCCCGCCTCGGGCTCTGTGCTGACAGCTCGGAGCCTGGAGCCTGCTTCACATTCTGTGTCTCCCTCTCTCTCTGCCCCTCCCCCGCTCATAATCTCTCTCTGTCTCTGTCTCTCAAAAATAAATAAACATTAAAAAAAAAAAAAAAAAAGACATCCCACCGTGCCCAGGACGGCCCCCCACAACACAGGATGGTCTGGTCCTCACGTTGTCAACAGTGCCCAGGTTAGTGTCCTGCTCCTAAACAGGACTCCTTAGGACTAAATTGGGGCCCCTGTCAAGGACAGTGTTTCCAGCCAACAAATGTTATCACGGGCACTTTCCTACAGAGTCCAGACAGCGGTGAACACGCCAGCGGTGCCCCCTGCCAGGACTAACATCCTCATGGGAAGGGAGAGAGCCAAGGGCAGTAAATAAGTCAACAGGCAAACGAGCAAACAAGACTCGATCATTGGGGTAGTTTCAGATAGAACTGCTATGAGGAAAATAAAACAGGGCGGGGTGATAGGCGGCCACAGGGAGGGCTGGGCTGTGTGAAGGGGGTGGATGAAGGAAGGAAGATCTCAGGAAGTGACTCCTTGAGCTTGTTGGCTAAGATTTTTTTTTTTTAATTAAAAATTTTTTAGTGTTTATTTTTGAGAGAGACAGAGTGTGAATGGGGGAGGGGCAGGGAGGGAGGGAGACAAAATCTGAAGCAGGCTCCAGGCTCTGACTTGTCAGCACAGAGCCTGATGCAGGGCTTGAACCCACGGACTGTGAGATTGTGACCTGAGCCGAAGTCGGATGCTTAACGAAGTGAGCCACTCGGGTGCCCCACTAAGACTTTGTTTTGGTTTGGGTTCCCCAAGGAGTAACCCTTAGACAAAAGGATTTGAATGTAAGTAGAATAAGAGAGGAAAGTCATCCCTTTTCCTTCCTTCCACCCTCTTAGGTGCAGAACAGAGGCCTGTAAATTAAACTCACAAAAGACAGATTCACAGAGAAAAACAAAGAGAAGTTCGTTAGGTGTTTACTAATTCCGGGGCACCTGGCTAGCTCAGTTGGTAGAACATGTGACTTCTGATCTTGGGGTCATGAGTTCAAGCCCCAGGTTGGGCACACACACACAAAAAAGGTTTATTAGTTCATCTGCACTTATACGGGGGAGTACCCAGAGATGAGTAACTCAAAGGGCTGGCTAGAACCTGGGTTTTTATAGTGTCCTAACACAAGAACAATACATTTTTAGAGATATGGCAAGACAAAGGAAAAGGACAGTGAGCTTCTCTGGAGGTTAACTGTGGGAAGGCAAAAATACGGGGGAAACAGATGGGGTAAGGTGTATTTGTACAGGTCCGTCCTGGAGCTGTAGGGGAGGAAAATTCTCCTCCTCTCTCTTTGGGTCTCTGGCTGGGCCTGAGAATTAAACTGACATATGACAGATTCACAGGAGGAAAGCAGACCCGTTTTAATGAATTTTTACATGTGCTTGAAAGCCTGCATCAGAGCCGGAAGCTCTCATACGTTCAGATAAAAAAAACAATCAACTTGCAAAGAATTGACAAGCCATCTGAGGACATGTCAAGCTGAATTTTGAATCAGCTTTATAAATGTCATTACATAGAGAGAGCTACCTTAAAAGATCTCTGGGGGAGCCTGGGTGGCTCAGTCGGTTAAGCATAACTTTGGCTCAGGTCTTGATCTCGCGGGTTCGTGAGTTCAAGCCCCACTTCAGGCTCTGTGCTGACAGCACTCCGGATCCTCTGTCTCCTTATCTCTCTGCCCCTCCCCTACTCACGCTCTCTGTGTGTCTCAAAATAAGTCAATAAAAACTTCAACAACAACAAAAAAAATCTGTGAAATTAGGGGCGCCCAGCTGGCTCAGTCAGTGAGTGTGTGACTGTTGATCTTGGGGTTGTGAGTTCGAGCCCCACATTGGGCGTAGAGTTTACTTAAAAAAAAAAAAAAAGAATTGATAAGACAAAGCACTCTGGGCTGGGGGCAGTCAATAGTGAAGAAGTAATAAGGTTTGTTTATTTAGGCTTCTTGGTCCTGAATTCACTCTCTGGTGATCAGGATCCCTCCCTTCATTCTGGTGGAGGGAGGAGATTCTTCACACAGGAGACTGATCTGCTCTCAGAGAAGAGTCAGACTCCTTCAGCTCGAGGTTTTTCCATCTTCGTGGCCATAAAACTTCCCCAGGAGAGGGGCCCTATGGGAGTCGTCACTTTCACAAGTGGTCGGAATGGGAAGATTTCTTTCTGCATCTCGTTTGCCTCAAACTCAAAATAATCCTTACGCCAAAGTGGCATATTTGGGGTGGCATATTCTGGTCCCCTAGAGGACTTTCTTTGGGAGGTGGTCCCAGTAAGTCGAGAAGACAAGGAAGGGAGGCAGCCAAAAAAGGGAACCCCATCCAGCTCGTCACCAATGGGACTCAGACGTACCTCCCACCCCTCCTCGAGGCAGGGGGGCAGGGGTCTTGAGCTGTGCATGAATCACGTGTAAGTGGGTGGGGGTCGGCTCACAGGGTCTCCCAGTCGGCTTGACAGACGTCTGCTTCTGACTTAAGCCGTGTGACAATCCAGGAAGGAGAGGTGTCTAGGCCCAGGGGGTACAGATAATAGGGTCGATGTGCTGACATCTCACTCCGACTGGAGGCTTACTTCCAGTGACCGTGCTGCCTGGCTCTTCACGAATCTTCATCCCATGTGGAATCACAGTTCTGCTAACCAGCTTCCGCACTGACCTAGATGCCATAAATGCACACTAAATGCTTTTCTGTGGGGCCATGTGCCCAGGACTTTACGTTATTGTGCTCCGGGACGCAAGAAGGTCATGGTGGCCAATAGCCCGGGGTCTGGAGTCACGCGCACGTGGCTTAGAATCCCAGCTCCACTGCTCCCTAGCTGTGCGGCTTTGCGCAAGTCCCTTCTGCTTGTCAAGCCTCAGTCTTTCTATGCGGAAAATGGGATTTCAATGCCTGCCTTTTTGGGTTCGTGTAAAGGCTCAACAGTGGGTTGGTTGCGTACAGGGTCAGAAATCAACAGGTGCTGATGTCACTTTTACACCGTGATGTTTTCGTAACAGTGTGGACACTCTGTGTGCAATGATTTGTTAAACCCCCGGTACATATAACTCTGTCATAGTTAAGGCCTCTAGGGTTTGGGGGGGGGTCACACAATTTTATATATTTATTTATATTATTATTTACATTATATATGTATTTATATATATTTACATAAAATATATAAATATATATAATTGCATATGAGTATAACCTTATATGTAATAATTATAAATATATTATAAACATAGGTTTTAAAAAAAAATTTTTTTTAATATCTATTTATTTTTGAGAGACAGAGAGAGACAGAGAATGAGCGGGAGAGGGGCAGAGAGAGAGGGAGACCCAGAATCCGAAGCTGGCTCCAGGCTCTGAGCCATCAGCACAGAGCCCGACGCGGGGCTCGAACTCACGAGCTGTGACATCGTGACCTGAACCGAAGTCGGATGCTTAACCGACTGGGCCACCCAGGAGCCCCTAAGCATAGGTTTTAAGACAGACTATACAGCCAGAAGTAAATCAGGAGACCTTACTGGCTGCATGTTTTACCCTGTATCATGTGAGTCAGGCCATTCTTTTTTTTTTTTTTTTGTTATGTTTTTGTTTATTTTTGAGAGAGAGAGAGTGGGAGTGGGGAAGGGACAGAGGATCCAAAGCAGGCTCTGGGCTGACAGCAGAGAGCCCAATGCGGGGCTTGAACTCATGAACCATGAGATCATGACCTGAGCCAAAGTTGGCCGCTCAACCGACTGAACCACCCAGGGGCCCCTATAGTGGAATATTAAAAAAAAATTTTTTTTAATGTTTATTTATTTTTGAGAGAGAGAAGGACAAAGCATGGTGGGGGAGGGGCAGAGAGAGAGGGAGACCCAGAACCTGAAGCAGGCTCCAGGCTCTGAGCTGTCAGCACAGACCCCAGTGTGGGGCTCGAACTCGCAGACTGTGAGATCATGACCTGAGCTGAAGACACGTAGCCTGCTGAGCCACCCAGGTGCCCCTAGAGCGGAATATTTTAAATGCAAATGTAGGGGGCGCCTGGCTGACTCAGTCGAAGAGGGTGAGACTAATGATCTCAGGGTTGAAAGTTCAAAAGCCACGTTGGGCACAGAGCGTACTTTTAAAAAGTAAAACATAGGGGTGCCTGGGTGGCGCAGTCGGTTAAGTGTCTGACTTCAGCCAGGTCACGATCTCGCGGTCCGTGAGTTCGAGCCCCGCGTCAGGCTCTGGGCTGATGGCTCAGAGCCTGGAGCCTGTTTCCGATTCTGTGTCTCCCTCTCTCTCTGCCCATCCCCCGTTCATGCTCTGTCTCTCTCTGTCCCAAAAATAAATAAACGTTGAAAAAAAAAAAAAGTAAAACATAAAGAGGGGTGCCTGGATGGGTCAGTCAGTTGAGCGTCCAACTTCGGCTCAGGTCAGATCTCATGGCTCATTGAGTTCAAGCCCCGCGTCGGGCTCTGTGCTGACAGTTCAGAGCCTGGAGCCTGCTTCAGATTCTGTCTCCCTCTCTCTCTCTCTGTCCTTCCCCCACTTGCCCTCTGTCTCTTTCTCTCAAATATAAATAAACATTTAAAAAAATAAATAAATAAACACTTAAAAAAAAATTTTTTTTAACGTAAAACAGAAAGATGACACTTTGTAAATTGTGAAACGGACACGAGTGTGGCATAATCGTTGCACGGAGTCTGGCCCAGCTCCACTCTGTCCTGTTTTTCCTTCACGCAGACCCGAGACGAACCTGTTGCCAGATGCCTACAGCAAGCAGCTCGCTGCAGCTCTGAGCACGAATCCACATCTGCGGGAGCTGCTCTTGGACCGCAACGCCCTGGGCAGCCGGGGCGTGAGGCTGCTCTGTGAAGGGCTCAGACACCCCAGCTGCAAACTTCATAACCTGAGGTGAGTCCAGGGGGGTCTGCGGGCTTCTGACGGACCCCCCCACACACCCCGTCTTCACGGGGCTCAGTCAGAAAGAGTATATGGTGGTGTTTGCTTCCGCTGCCCTAGCAAAGCCCCACAGCCTAGGGGATCTGGAGGACAGGAGTCCCAGGCCCAGGTGTGGGCACGGTCGGTCTCCTCTGAGGCCTCGCTCCTTGGCTTGCACATGGCTGTCTTCTCCCCGTGTCCTCACATGTGCGAGTCTGTGTCCAGTTTCCCCTTTTTTTCCCCCCTTAAGTTTATTTATTTATTTTGAAAGAGGAGAGATCATGAATGGGGGGAGAGCGAGAGAGAGAGAAAGAGAGAGAGAGAGAGAGAGAGAGAGAGAGAGAGAGAGAGAGAGAATCCCAGGCAGGCTCCATGCCATCAGCACAGAGCCTGATGCGGGGCTTGAACTCATGAACTGTGAGATCATGACCTGAGCCAAAATCAAGAGTTGCTTGCTTCACTGACTGAGCCACGCAGGTGCCCCCAGATTCCTCTTTTTATAGGGACACCAGTCACAGTGGGCTAGGACCCACTCTAGTGACCTCATTTTTTTTAAGTTTATTTATTGGGGCTCCTGGGTGGCTCAGTCAGTGAAGCATCCAACTTCAGCTCAGGTCATGATCTCGCTATTTGTGGGTTTGAGCCCCACATTGGGCTCTGTGCTGACAGCTCAGAGCCTGGAGCCTGCTTCAGATTCTGTGTCTCCCTCTTCTCTGCCCCTCCCCTTCTCGTCCTCTGTCTCTCTCTGCCTCCCAAAAATAAATAAACATTAAAAAATTAAAAAAACAAAAGATTATGATGGTGAGTCTTAGGTGCCCCTGGGTGGCTCAGTTGGGTAAGCGTCCAACTCTTGGTTTCAGCTCAGGTCATGATCTCTGAGTTCAAGCCCTGCGTCGGGCTCTGTGCTGACAGCTCAGAACCTGGAGCCTGCTTCCTATTCTGTGTCTCCCTCTCTCTCTGACCATCCCCCACTCACATTCTCTCTCTCTCTCTCCTTCAAGAGCAAATAAACATTAAAAACATATATATGTATTCTTGTTGCCTGTATTTATTTTTTAGTGACATATAATTCACGTCTTTCTTCTTTTAGCGTTTGCACACATCACCACTAATTCCAGAACATTTTCATCACGGCCGAAAGGAATCCTCCCTGACCTCCTTTTCTTTTAAGTTTATTTATTTATTTGGAGAGGGAGAGAGAGGCGCGGGAGGAGCAGAAAGAGAGAGAATCCCAAGCAGGCTCCGCACTGTCGGCTCAGAGTCCGATGCGGGGCTTGAACTTTCAAACTGGGAGGTCATGACCTGAATCGAAACCAACAGTCAGCCACTTAACGGGCTGAGTCACACCCAGGCGCCCCTCTTTCTTTTACTTTAAAAGAAGGGCGGGGGGGCGCCTGGGTGGCTCAGTCGGTTGAGCCTCCGACTTCAGCTCAGGTCACGATTTCGCGGTCTGTGAGTTCAAGCCCGGCATCAGCCATCTGGGCTGACAGCTCAGAGCCTGGAGCCCGTTTCAGATTCTGTGTCTCCCTCTCTCTCTGCCCCTCCCCCGTTCATGCTCTGTCTCTCTCTGTCTCAAAAATAAATAAATGTTAAAAAATAAAAATAAAAAAATAAAAAATAAAGGAAGGGGGAAATAGGTCTAGACCAAAAGAAGGAGGGAGAGAAAGGACGAGGGGCAGAACCCACCCTCTGACCACAGGAAGTGACCTGGTTCTTGTCCCCTCCCTCGTGCCCAGGCTCAAGAGATGCTGTGTGGCTCCCTCTGCCTGCCGGGACCTCGCGGCCGCCCTGATGGCCAATCAGAATCTAAGAAGGATGGACCTGAGCGGCAATGGGCTCGGGCTGCTGGGTGTGAAGATGCTGTGTCAGGGGCTCCGGCATCCCAGATGCAGGCTGCAGGCGATTCAGTGAGTCTGCACCCCGGACCGGTCCTTGGTCTGTGCCGTAGGGCTGCCCGGAGACCGTAGACTCCTGCCCCGGACCCTTTGAGCTTTAGGGAACCCCTCCCTGGCCTCCTCGTACCCCACCCACCTCACGTCCATGGTGGGGAGTGCCCAGGCCACTCACCCTCGCAGACCCCACACCTTACTGGTCAGCAACACCCCGAGGGGTCTGCACGCCGAGCTCCTGTGAGTTCGTGACGTTTAGCCGTGCCGTCCCTTCTCGCCGCAAGGCCACAGTTGTGGACAAGCCACCTAGCGTCCCCTGGGGGTCTGCCCTACTCCCACAGAGGACACTGCTTCTGATATTTCTGGTCACCAATGTGTGGGATGTCCCACAGCAAGCAACTCTGCAACACCAGTGGGGTGTCCTATAAATCACTCTGCCTCCGTCTGCCTGGAGGTGCTGTCAGGCCCCACAGGTGAGGGCTCCCCCCCACGAGACTGCTCCCCCACCACCCCCCTGCCACGTTCCCACCCCAGCCTCAGATGCCAGTTACAAATCCAAGTTGTCACCTGGCTTCTATCCCACCCCCTGCCCCAGGTTTGATTAATTTCCCAGAGTGGCTCATAGAACTCCCGAGAAACACTTAGGTTTCTCAGTTTATTAGGTTGATGATAACTAATGATCCTGTATGATACAGGATACAGTTGAAAGCCAGGGGGAGAGGTGCATGGGAGGAGGTCTGGGAGGGTCCCGAGAGCAGGAGTTTCTGGCCTCACGGGGCTGGGTGCACCGCCCTCCCGGTGAGGATGGGGTGGACGTGTTCACCAGCCTGGAATCTCCCAACCATGTGCTATCGTTTGTTTTTGCTTGTTTGTTTTTGCGAGACAAACAGAGAGAGAGAGCACAAGTGAGTGAGGGGCAGGGAGAGAGAGAGGGAGAAGTGGGGCTCGAACCCACAAACTGTGAGATCATGACCTGAGCTGAAGTCTGTTTGCTTCACCAACTAAGCCACCCAGGTGCCCTGCTATTGGGGTTTTAGGGAGCCTTCCTCCTGTGGTGAATGGATCATTACTCCATTTCCAGTCCCTTCTGGAGGAGGGGGGTGGGGCAGGGCTGAACGTTCTAAGCTTCTCATCAGGGCTTGGCCTCTCTGGTGCCCAGGCCAATCCGGGAGCCCACCCATCCCAAGACGCAATCCTGGTGTTCTTACCACTTAGGAATTACAGGGATTCAGGAGCTCTGTGCTGGGAACAGGGGCAGAGATCAGTATGTATATTTTCTATGATCTCTTACCACGTCCCATCTTATTCCTCCGAGGGAACTCCTACTTAGCCTTTGAGAACCATCCTAACCCCTCAGAGAGTCTTCCCTAACTGTGCACAGGTTGCCAAACACGAGTTAGGTTTTATTGTATTGTACTGTATTGTATTGTATTTTTAATGTTTATTTATTTATTTTGAGAGAGAGAGAGGAGAAAGAGAGACAGGCAGAGAGAATCCCAAGCAGGCTCCACACTGTCAGCACAGAGCCTGACTTGAGGCTCGAACTCACGAACCCTTGAGATCATGACCTGAGCTGAAACCAAGAGTCGGACGCTTAACCCACTGAGCCACCCGGGTGCCCCACCACGATGGTTTTGTTTTTTTTTTTTAATTTTTTCTTACCATTTATTTATTTTTGAGACAGAGAGAGACAGAGCATGAACGGGGGAGGGGCAGAGAGACAGGGAGACACAGAATCAGAAGCAGGCTCCAGGCTCTGAGCCATCAGCCCAGATGGCTGATGCGGGGCTTGAACTCACGGACCGCGAGATCGTGACCTGAGCCGAAGTCGGACGCTCAACCGACTGAGCCACTCAGGCGCCCCTCACCACGATGGTTTTAATCGACAGTAGCTCACCGTCCCAGCACCTGTTGTGTGTCAGGTGTGGTTCTACATCCTGTCCGCTTAGCAAATTTTGTGCTCCTCGCAAGAAATTTAGGAAGCAGGTGTGACCATCATCCTTGTATTACAGGCAGTGAACCTAAGGCAGCACGTGAAACATGAAACAGACTTGCAGACACTTTGCCTGAGGGTGCAGAGCTAGTGAGTGGCAGAGATAGACCCACCCAGACCTTGAGCTCTGGAGATCCTGCCGTGAGCTGTGGCTCACTCCTGCCTCAATGGCACTGCCTTCCCTGGAGTATAATTGCTTAGCCCTTTGCCTCGTTAGACAGGATGCTCCTGCTGGAGACGATGGCCTCTTGTTCATCTCTGAGCCGTGGTGACATGTGTAGGTTCGTGTTGGGTGACTGGATGGGCCAGGGGAGGAGCCAGGAAAGCAAGATGGCAGCCTCTTCAACGTCTCTTCCCTCCCGAGGTTGAGGAAGTGTGAGCTGGAGGCCGGAGCTTGCCAGGAGATCGCCTCTGTGCTCAGCACCAATCAGCATCTAGTGGAGTTGGACCTGGCGGGGAATTCGCTGGAGGATTTGGGTCTGAGGCTGTTATGCCAAGGCTTGAGGCATCCAGTGTGTAGACTGCGGATCCTGTGGTGAGTTCTTCACGGGGCCAAAAAAAGAAAAGGTTAGGATGGTAAATTTGATGTCATTTATACATATATATATATTTTTTTGTTTTTTATTTTTATTTATTTATTTTTTTTGACAGAGACAGAGACAGAACATGAATGAGCGGGGGAGGGGCAGAGAGAGAGGGAGACACAGAATCCGAAGCAGGCTCCAGGCTCCAAGCTGTCAGCACAGAGCCTGATGCGGGGCTCGAACTCATGAACCGTGGGATCATGACCTGAGCCGAAGTCGGACGCTTAACCCACTGAGCCACCCAGGCGCCCCGTGTCACATATATTTTACCACAATAAATCATAAATAAATGAGCATCAAGGCAATACTAACATCAGTGTCAAATGCCACAGAGCTCCCTACAATAAAGACAACCACAAAAATCCCTGTGGTTGTCCGGACAGACACCTCATCTCAGTGTGGCCGGACAGACACCTCATCTCAGTGTGGCTGGAGACGAGAGTGAGTTTGTTGGTTTCTGTCACCGAGAAGTCCAGAGGGAAAGACTGGTTTCAGGCACAGCTGGGTCCAGGGTCTCACGTGGTAAATCCAGGACTCTGTCTCTGTCTTCTCTTTCTGTATATAGGAAGACGCTGTGCTAAATGTCAACGGAGGACACCTTTGAGGAGTGGGTTTTGGGGCAATAGTGTTTTCCTGCTCTGTACTTCTGTCAGTTCAGGTGCATCCCAAACACATTACCGCTAATTTATGGCGGAGCATCAAAGACAGGTTGAGGAATCACACACGAGGAGCACAGGGTTACTTTAGCCAAGAAAATGCATTTCCTGTATTTCCTGGGTTACTTTAGCCAAGAAAATGCATCACACTGAAAAAAGAAAATAAAATACACGTATCATAAAATTTACCATCTTATCATTTTTTAGGTAATTTCAGGGTGCCCGGATGGCTCAGTCGCTTGAACGTCCGACTCTTGATTTCAGCTCAGGTCACAATCTCACGGTTCCTGGGTTCGAGCCCCACATCGGGCTCTGTGCTGACACCGCAGAGCCTGCTTGATTCTCTCTCCCCTCTCACTGCCCCTCCCCCTCTCAAAATACATAAATAAAAAGTAATCTCTACACTCAACGTGAGGCTCAAACTCACGACCCAGAGATCAAGAGCCGTGTGCTCTACTGGCTGAGCCAGCCAGGCATGCCTTCTATTTTGCCATTCTGAAGCATACAGCTTCATGGTCTTAAGCTATGAAGACTATTCACTTTTCACTATTCACTATTCACTTAAAGACTATTAAGCTATTCACACTGTTGTGCAAAGCATCACCACCATCCATCGCCTGAACTTTTTCATCTTGCAAAAGTGAGACTGTCCATTAAACACCGCCTCCCCATCTGCCTGCCCCGGCCCCTGATAACCTCCATTCTACTTTCTGTCTTTATGGTATTTGACCACTGTAGGTACCTGATGTAACTAGAATCACAAAATATTTGTGTGCCCTGTGTGTGTGTGTGTGTGTGTGTGTGTGTGTGTCTGGCTTCTTTTACTTAGTATCTTTTCAACTTTCATTCACATCGCTGCGTTAAAAGTTCCTTCCTTCTTAAGGCAGAATAACATCACATTACGTGGATATACCACAGTTGAATCCATTCGGTTCATCCCTTGGTGGACACTTGGAGTGCTTCTGCCTTTTGGCTATTTTGAAAAATGCTGTAAACATTGAGCCACAGATATTATTTTGAGCGCTTACTTTCAATCTTTGGGCTATGTAATCAGAAGCGGAATGGATGGAGCATAGGGTTGTGTTTAATTTTTTGTGGAGCTGCCATATTGTTTCCCACACTCACTTCACCATTATTCCTTCCTACCAACAGTGCATAAAGTTAATTCCTTCACACCCTTGCCAACATTCGTGGTGTTCAGGGTCCTTTTGAAATTCGTAAAAAACGTTATTATTATTTTTTACAATAGCTGTCCTAATGGATGTGATGTGGTACGTCCTGGTGGTTTTGATTCGCGTTTTCCTAATGATTAGCGATGCTGAGCATCTTTTCGTGTGATTTTGGACCGTTTGTTTATTTTCTGCAAAGAAATGTCTACTCACACTTTTGCCCGTTTTTAAACAATGAGTTGTTCCTTTGAAAATGCATTACTTTTGGGGCGCCTGGGTGGCTCAGTTGGCTAAGCGTCCGACTTCGGCTCAGGTCATGATCTCACGGTTCGTGGGTTCAAGCCCCACATCTGGCTCTGTGCTGACACGCTCAGTGTCTGGAGCCTGCTTCTGATTCTGTGTCTTTCTCTCTCTCTGCCCTCCCCTGCTCACTCTGTCTCTCTCGAAAATAAAATGAAATGAAACATTAAAAAAAATATCTTAAAAAAAGAAAATGCATTACTTTTAAGATTGGGGGTAGGGGAGATAAAATTAGCATTGTATAGAACACACTCATAATACGTGTTGGATTGGATTTCCTACAGGTTGAAGATTTGCGACCTTACTGCTGCTGCCTGTGAGGACCTTACGTCCATCCTCAGTGTGAACTGCAGCCTGAGGGAGCTGGACCTAAGCCTGAATGACCTGGGGGACCCCGGGGTGCTGCTGCTGTGTGAGGGCCTCAGGCATCCCCAGTGTAGACTCCAGACCCTCCGGTGAGTCCTGTGTTCCTCACCATCATCTGAGTCTGCTCTTCTATCTGGGCTCACTGGGCTCACTGGGGTCACTCCCTCTTCTCCTAACCTCTAGCTACATCTGCCTCAAAGATTTTTCTGCCACAGGGCCTTTGCACAAATAGTTCTTTCTTCCTGGGATGCCCTCCTACTTTGCTATTCCTCCTGTTTCCTGGATAACATCTGTTTTATCTGTTAGGACTCCAAACAAATGCTTCATCCCCATGGATTCCTCCCTTAACCCCTAAATAAGGTCTGGGTTCTCAGTTTGGGGATTTAATTTGAGCTTACGCTCAATTAAATTTATTTTATTTATTTTAAAAAAATTTTTTAAGTTCATTTATTTTGAGACTGACAGAGAGAGGCAGAGAGAGAATCTCAAGCAGGCTGTGTTGTCAGTACAGAGCCCGACGCAGGGCTTGATCTCATGAACCATGAGATCATGACCTGAGCCAAAATCCAGAGTCAGTGTTTAAATTTTAATTCTAGTAAAGTTAATATATTTTTATTTTTTTAAAGCTTTTATTTATTTTTGAGACAGAGACCAGGTGCTAGTTGGGGAGGGGCAGAGAGAGAGGGAGACACAGAATCCAAAGCAGGTTCCAGGCTCCAAGCTGTCAGCACAGAACCTGACTCGGGGCTCAAACAGGTGAACCATGAGATCGTGACCTGAGCCAAAGTCAGATGCCCATCCGACTGATCCATCCAGGTGCCCCTAGTTAATATATTTTTACAAGAAGGAATGGATGAATAAACCGAGGAACAAAAAGAAAATGCAGAAGGCTGTCAATTTCCAAAACAAAGTCATTTTTCTCTATAGTCCCAAAGGAGACTCTGTCTGTCCTACAAAAGTCTCATCTATTATCTGATGTCATTCACGCTAGAAGTTTTGTTTTGCTTTTTTCTTTCAAGACATTGTGCACAGCCTGGCTTCTATTGCTTTTGTTACATTTGGACAAATGCCCCATTTCTTCATTCTTTTCTCTACTGCATCCGGTCCACACTATCACTATGGAACCACACACACCTCTGTGTGTGTTTTAAATATACATATAATTTTTTTTAATTTTTAAATGTTTATTTTTGAGAGAGAATGCATGGGGTGGGGGAGGAGAGAGAAGGGGGACAGAGGATCCTAAGTGGGCTCTGTGCGGACAGGCCCATGTGGGGCTTGAACTCACAAACTTTGAGATTGTGACCTGAGCCAAAGTCAGATGTTTAACCAACTGAGCCACCCAGGCGCCCCCCACAGGCCTCTGTTTTAATTTTGTCTCCTTCTTTCGCTCCCCAAAGCTCGTCTGTAGGCACTCCTGTCTTTATGTAAATGATACAGCTCACCAACCTCTCCCCCTCCCCCACTCATCTTTATAACTGAGCATGTGCACTTGGTGCAGACATATCTAAGGCGTCCCTTTGAGCTCACCTGCGTTGTTATTTGCACGCACCGGATAGTATGGAGCCGTGCTCCCGTCCCCAGCTCTGCTGTGATGTTCATTCTTGTGTGTCCTTTCCTGAATGCCCCCCCCAGCCCCCACCCCCAACCCGGAGTCAAGTCACACACTCAGACTGAATTTGACATCTCCACCTGATCTGAATAGCGCTCTAGAAAGATGAGGTTTACTCTTCCGACCGCTATTTAGGAAAAGCTACTTTGCTGGTATCTTGATGGTTATTCAACTTTCTATCTTTAACACCCTGGTGGGTGTAAAATGTTCTTAAACGGCATTTCAGTGTTGAGTATCTCTTCGTGTGCTTATCGGCTTTTTTGGTTTCCCCGTTCTGTGAATTTCCTAATTGCATAATTTATTTGTGTCTTTGGTATGTGTTCTATATTTGCCTTGCTCTGCGAATGTTCCCCGCTTTAGATATTAATCTTCCGTTGAGTGCGTATCTTGGAAACGTCTGCTTGGTAGGTCCTCGGCCTGTCAAATTGTCTGTGGATGCTTTCCTCAGGCACAAATCTGTATGTTTTGAGGTCAGATCCGTGTGCATTTCTATGATTTATATCCTTGTGAGGTGTCCAAGAATTCCTTTGCCATGTGCCTGGCTGGCTCAGAAGAACGTACTTACAATTCTGGATCTCGGGGTGAGTTCAAGCCCCACGGTGGGTGTGGAGACTACTAAAAAAATAAACTTAAAAGAAAAAAGAAGAAAGAAAAGAAAATCTTTTGCCAGTGCAATGTCAAGGGTGTTCTCAGTTTCTTCTTTGTGTTTACCTGTGTGGTTAGGTGGGGTTCAGTTTTTTTCTCTAATTTTTGCAAAGCCATTTAATAAAGTAAGGAAATCCTGTCCTTAGCATTTTCTTTTTCTTTTTATGTTTACTTATTTATTTTTGAGAGAGAGAGACTGAGCAGGGGAGGGGCCAGGGTGGGGGTGGGGTGGGAGACAGAATCCCAAGCAGGCTCTGCACTGTCAGCACAGAGCCTCATGTGGGGCTTGAACCCACAAACCATGAGATCATGACCTGAGCCTAAACCAAGAGTCGGACGCTTAAACGACTGAGCCACCCAGGCGCCCCTTTTGCGTTTTCTTCTTGCAAATTTTCAGCTATTCATACACATTTATTCTGCCATTACATTTTAGAATGCATAAAAAGGTTGTTGTTGTTTTTTTTTTAGTTTATTTATTTTTTACTCCTGTCTTTTTCCAATGTGGGGCTCGAACTCCCCACCCCGGGATCAAGAGTCGCATGCTCTTCTGACTGAGCCGGCCAGGTGTCCCTATAAAAAAATGTTTTAGAAGGCATTTCTCCACTTACCCCAATGTGGCTCTTCTTGGCTGAGGCTGGGTTCTTTCCCTTGTCCACACACAGCAGGTCAACCAGATGTTTATATGTCTGTAGATCTACATGTTGCCTGAGGGAAACACGGACACCCTCAAAGGAAAGGAGAGTTCAGGTTTTCGCCCTATGGGAGCCATATCTAAGGACAGGCAGGAATGTCTGAAAATCTGGAAAAAAAAATACTATACAGTGAAATAGCACTTTTTAAAAATGTTGATTTACTTTTGAGAGAGAGAATGCATGCATGCTTGAGAGGGGAGGGGCACAGAGAGAGGGAGGGAGGGAGGGAGGGAGGGAGAGAGAGAGAGAGCGCAAGTGAGGGAGAGGCAGAGAGAGGAGACACAGAATCTGAAGCGGGTTCCGGGTTCTGAGCTGTCAGCACAGAGCCCAACGCGGAGCTCGAACTCACAAACCTTGAGATCATGACCTGAGCTGAAGTTGGACCCTTAACTGACTGAGCCACGCAGGTGCCTCTGAAATAGCATTTTTGACTCTCTTAGGTACCCCCAAATAGTCTTTCGATTGCAACAGTATGCATGGACAGTGGCTAAGTGAACCCCAGCTCCGTGACCTTGAGCAGTGCATGGCACCCCACGTGTCCTAACAACAGATGGTAAAAGTTATGCTTAAATTACTTGCTGTCGGCTGGGGCGCCTGGGTGGCGCAGTCGGTTAAGCGTCCAACTTCAGCCAGGTCACGATCTCGCCCTCCGTGAGTTCGAGCCCCGCGTCAGGCTCTGGGCTGATGGCTCGGAGCCTGGAGCCTGTTTCCGATTCTGTGTCTCCCTCTCTCTCTGCCCCTCCCCCGTTCATGCTCTGTCTCTCTCTGTCCCAAAAAAAAAAAAAAAAAAAAAACGTTGAAAAAAAATAAATTACTTGCTGTTGGGGCACCTGGCTGGCTCAGTCAGAAGAGCATGTGACTTTTGATCTCAGGGTCGTGAGTTTGAGCATCATGTTGGGTGTAAGAGAATGTATATTTTAATTTACTTAAACTAAATAAAATTTAAAAAAAAAAAAGACCCTTATAAACCACTTACTACTATGGGCTCATCTGTATTAAAAAATTCCCATGTTGGGGCACCTGGGGGGCTCAGTCGGTTGAGCGTCCGACTTTGACTCAGGTCACATGTCGTGTTTCGTGGGTTCAAGCCCTGCATGGGGCTCAGAGCCTGCTTCAGATTCTGTGTCTCCCTCTCTCTCTGCCCCTCCCTTGCTTGTGCTCTGTTTCTGTCTCTCTCTCAAAAAAATTAAAACATTAAAAAAAAATTAAAAATCAATTAAAAAAGAAAAAGAAAGAAACTGGGTAAAGATATAGCGTCGCCCCCCCCCCCCCATTCCAGGGTCTTTGCAGATAAAATCAGTTCAGATGAGTGCTGGAGCAGGGAGGGGCCCCTAATTAGGTGTCCTCATGAAGAAGGGAAATTTGGACACAGACACGTGGAGGAAGATGCGGTGTGAACATGGAGGCAGAGATGGGGTGATGTTTGTGCAGGACAGATGTACCCCAAAGATGGCTGGTGAACACCAGAAGCCTGGGGAGAGGCTGGACCAGGTTCTCAGCTGCCAGGGGAGGGGGGGCGGGGCCAGGCTTCCCTCTAGAGCCGTGAGACAGTCAGTGTCTACCTTGCGAGCCTCTGGTGTGGGAACTTGTTACAGCAGCTGGAGGAACCTGATACACGAGCACTCATCAGATGGATACCGAACCGATACTGAATATCATCCTTCCTCTGGACCATCTCCCTGTGTTCCTTCCTTCCTCTTTCCCTCTTTCTTTGTTATTTCTCTCTGCCTCTCATCTTCCCACCCACCTGCCCCTTGCTTCTCCCTTTTTCTGCCTCGGGTGGTGGTTGGTGGGGGGGGGGGGGGGATGGTGTCTGGTCACCTCTCTGCACGGGCACCTGGACACAAAGAAACCCTCCCCGGGGACGCCTTTGGGGTGACTCAGCTCACCTCTGTGCGTCCTGTCTTCCAGGTTGGGCATTTGCAGGCTGGGCTCGGCCGCCTGTGAGGGTCTGGGTGCTGTGCTCCAGGTCAACCCCCACCTACGGGAGCTGGATCTGAGTTTCAATGACCTGGGCGACAGGGGCATGTGGCCGCTGTGCGAGGGGCTGGGACACCCCACCTGCAGACTCCAGAAACTGTGGTGAGCTGAGCCCTGGGCATCGGGACTGGTGGCCTGGCGGGGGCGGTCTCCGGCTGGGGGCGCATCTCTGCCCTGTGCTTCTATCGGAGGGACATCCCTCCCCCCCCTGGAAGAGGGCCAGCGGGAGCCCCGAGGTGGAGAGAAAACCCGCAGAGAGCTCAGGCGGGAATTTATTCTCTGCAGGAGGCAAACATAAAAATGCTTCACTTTACCTTCCATCGTTGCCTGTAAACATTTTCTGTAAACTTTCCTCTTCTCCGCTGACATTTACTTGGGCAGATTCTTGGCTTCTCCGTGACCTTTATATAATAAAAAGTCAATCTGTTCCAGTGTGAATTTCAGTCAAATGTGAATTATCACTCCTCCTCCTTCTTTGTCCCCAAAACTCGCCTGGCTCCCACCCCGAGGGACTGTTTCTATTGTCATTTCTGAGGCTCTGGCTTATGTGCTGGTCTGGGTAGGTGGGCATCAGGATGCGGGCGGGGGGATGGGGCTCAGGGACAGCACTGTCCCCACCCCCCATCTGGCAGGCACCTCTCCCGGGGATCATATGCGCATTCTTACAGGGACCCTCCACCCCCACCCCGGGGAGGCGCCTGCCCGTGGCGACCGACCTCCTTGCATACCCCGTCTACAGGTTGCACCCTCATCTTCCTCTCCTGACCCCCCTGCACCTGTGACGTGGGTGGTTCTTCATCAGCAAGCTGGTTTTTTTCTCTTCCTCTGCGAGTCCCGAGCTGTTGTCTTGTACCTCGTTTTGGGAGCTGGCATCTCTCGCCTCACAGCCTCAGCCAAACTAAGATTAAAATATTTCCACTTAACATCCCTGCTGTGATACTACTTCTTTCAAAAGTTGCTGTGAGGAACAAATGAAGTAAACGCAAAGCCCTTAGCAAGGTGCTCGGCACACCGTTGTTCCTCAGTAGGTGCTACCCATTCTTATTGTTACCGGAAAGGCAGAAAATGCAGGAAAGAAACACAGTGGGAGGCAGATTGGAAATTAGAGAGAATCAGATGGCATATTGTTTGGGCAGGTGGCAGCCCAATTCATACTGGCTCCTAAAAGAGAGAGAGAGATTGACTTATGTAACTGAAAATTGGCTTCAGGTATGGCTTGATCTAGGCATTTGGATTCTTGATCTCCATTATCTTCCCCGCCTCGTTGCTGTATTGGCTCCTTTATCAAATAAGCTTTGCCTTGATCCTGCTTGTTGACAAAACACAACTTCTTACCAGGTCTAAGTGCTGAAAGAAAAAACTCGGGAAATCAAGTATGGGTCGGATGCACTGGTTTTGGGTGGGCCCTGTGTCCAACTGAAACCATTCATGGTGACTTGGAGACATGGGAACCAATCGACTTAGGCCTGGATCCTGAGCTCAAGGGCAGTGTTAACCCAAGATGGACTGAGACCGGGGTTTCAATGACAGACGGGGATCGAATTACCATAAAGGGGAATGGATAGGACTGCGAAATCAGTGGGTAACCTATGGAGATGAAGTTGTGAATTGAGAAGCATCCTTAAATGCTTCCCTTAAATGTTTTCCAGCACATTGGCCTTAACCTGGACTGGCTGGGCACCACTCTGCTTTCTCTGAAATCGGTGTCCTAAAACCATCACCCTGAATCCCCTTGAAGACACTGCCCCAAAGTAGCTCCTTATACTGCTTCAACCACTGTCTTCCACAGGCTGGATAGCTGTGGCCTCACAGCCAAAGCTTGTGAGCATCTTGCTTCCGCCCTGGGCGTCAGCCAGACCCTGACGGAGCTTTATCTGACCAACAACGCCCTGGGGGATACAGGGGTCAGGCTGCTGTGCAAAGGGCTGAGTCATCCTGGCTGCAAACTTCGAGTGCTCTGGTGAGAGACGGGTTTCTGGTTCTGAAGGAGGCGGGGCCTGGGGCTTGGAGTTGGGAGTGAGGGTCAACAATCGAGATGCCCATCGGAGATGGGCAAGTAGGCCAGAAGATTCGGAAACGTCTCCTTCATGCACTAATGTATGCAAGCAGTGTGGGATGGGGAGGCCGTCCGGCCTCTTTGCTCCTCAATATCCCCGTCTATAAAAGGGGGGAAACCTGGCTGCTTCTTCTTAAAGATGGCCACAAATTAAACCAGTGAAGAGGTTAGCGACTTGGGATAGTGTGGTAGCTCAGAGTCCAGCCTGCCTCCCCATGGGACTCGGTTTCCAACCAAGTACCGGGTGATGGGATTATGTTAACAAGGCAGGACGTGTGAGAGATTGGAGGTTACCTTGGAATGCCGCAGCCTGGGCCTGGGATGACCTTTCCCGCTGTGTGTCCTCAGGTTATTTGGGATGGACCTGAACAAAATGACGCACAGAAGGCTGGATGTGCTTCGGGGAACAAGACCTCACCTGGACATTGGCTGCTGAATGGCTCTAGCTCTCCTCTTGAAGGCAGGGCAGAGGAAGAGCATCCCAGGACCCCGCTGGTCAACGGTGATGAGCAGGCTCTCCTGTGCACTCCCATGCAGGATGGATCCTTTCTGCTTGGGGACTGGGTCAAGGCATCGTGGAGCCTGGAGCTTTAGTTTGGGGGATGCTACAGGGGGGTCATGGCCAGGACCTGAGGATTCTTGAGCAGGGGCTCTAAGCCGAGGGCAATTTTTGCACCCCTCCCTGGGACACCTGGCAATGTCAGGATTCCCCAAATGCTGGCCATCCATCCTGTAATACACAGGACAGTCCCCTACAGCCAGGCCTGCAGCCGAAATGGCACTTGTGGCAAAGTTGAGGATTAGCGGTGCCGTGAGGGTGCTAGACAGTCTCGAAGGGCGGGCCGGGTGCCAGAGAATACTGGTCAGGCCAGCAGCCCCGCCACCCACTCCCTTGCAGTCCTGCTTTGCACTCGGTCCTGCCCGATGGCTGGACACCTCACCGGGATTAGCCCACTGTAGGCTGGCCTGTGACCTGTCCATGCTGCGGAGTACACGGGCGAAACCAGACTTTCCCTGTTGGGGACTGGAGATACGGAGACTCAGTCCAAGCCAGTTGATTGATCCCAGGAACGCCCCAGGACACCATGAGTGTGCTGAAATGAAGCCATTAGCCTAAGACTGGAATTTAGTAGGGAGCACCTGGAGCTTATGGAGTTAACAGTGACCCTGGAGCCCATGAAAGCCTGGAAAAGGAAGCTAACTCAGACTCCCAGACATTCCTGTGGACATCAGGGTCTCATTGACACTTGACTCTTGAAACCAAGGCCTTTCCTTCCTGAGCGCCCTTGACTTGTGTGTCCTCCGGCCCCTTACAACCCCACAAACCATGCCCCAGACCCTTTGCTGAAGCTGAACAAGGAGAAACTTGGCCCACTCACCACCCAGGCCCTTAGGTGGCCTCCAGGAAGATCTATGCACATGTCTGGGAGTGTAGGAATGTCAACATGCCTTAGAAGAGAAACGGTGGGAGGGGATCCTGGTCTGACAAGGTCTAGAATGCTGGGGCAAGACTGCTCCTTTGGCGTGAGCCAATTTCCGGCACAGCCCTCTAGGAGGCAAGTGTTGAAATGGAAGCTGCCCTGACATCCTCCAGATCTTAGGAGCAACCAAGCTAGTGTTCGTTTGGTACCCTTAACCCACAGTTAGGCGTTATTTAGGCGTTTCTTTAAGACACACCCCCTTTCCTTGTGATTCTTTCCCAATGTGCAATCTTGGCTTTGCCTGTAGCCAATCTGAATGGAGGAGGGGAAGTCCAGGACTTTTCAGGGCTCAATTGGTTTCAAATGTTCTACAAAACCTGTTTTAAGGTCAAAGATTTCCTTTACTGAAGGTGTAAGGGCGGGGGGAGCAGAGATGATCCAGCCCTTCCCTCCCACATTGCTGAAAAGCCAAGGGCCCATTTTTAAACAAAGCCACAAACCCACACAAAATCATGGTTATTTTATTGAAGTGTTTCACCATTTGGAGATGTTAGTTAAGGCTAAAATAGGACCGGAGTGCCTGGGTGGCTGAGTCGGTTAAGCATGTGGACTCGGTTCCAGCTCAGGTCCTAATCCTCACGTTGCCTCGCATCGGGCTGAGCTGCCACAGCAGACCACGCTTGGGATTCTCTGCCCCTCCTCTGCTCGTTCTCAAAGAACCTGAACTAGGACTCAATGTAGAATAAAGGGGGTTAAGGCATTCAGAGGGAAAAGGCATTCACAGGCATTCAGAGGGAAAACCGGTCCTTGGCTTCTTACTACCCGTGGGCTAAAGGTTGTACACAACACTCCATTAGAACAAATGGCTGTGGGGGGAGCCAGCCTGCTGGAGGGATGGGTGGGCTGGAAGCCGCAGCTCGGGTCCAGGACAGCAGGCTGGGAAGTTAAGCTTTCCAAGCTCTAGGACGTTGAGGATTTCCTCAGACAAGGACACACAAAAATGGGAGCACTTTCCAGACAGAGAACGGGAAGTGCCCCCATTTTGTGTATCCCAGTCTGAGCACTGCTAAGGATTTGCCTCCTAGCTGGAGGCACCACCGGGACATCTAGGTACAGAAAAAAGTCTCAGGTTATGAACGCATTAGGGGCGCACTGAATGGCCAGGTCATAGGTGTTGACCTCGCAAAACCAAAGGGTAGATCTCCAGCCCATTCCCTGTGCCCCCAAACCCCACTTGCCTTGGAGAGCTCAGCAGTTGATACATAAGCTGTGACAGTCTGACGAGAGCAAGATGGACTCCGCTGATGGTGCCCACCAGTGACACCCAAATATAGTAGCACTTTTCACTGATTTGTCTGAAGAGTGCTTCCACATTTGAGTACCACGGGAGAGCAGAGCATTGCCCAGAGGGAGCCCGGACTGGGCTCGGAAGAACCCGACGGGTTTTTAAGGACCCATCCCACGGTTCTGAGTGGATCTTCCCAATCGGTGACACTCAAAAAATGGCGGCACTTTCCTACTTAGAACAGAAAGTGCCCCCACAGTTTGAGTGCCACAGACTGTGCATAAGGAACGCCAACCATCCCACCTGCCAGGCAAAACTCGCTTGCAGGGTTGGATTAAACCCACTTTGACCCTAGAGGTCTGGGAAGCGGTACACCAAAGTGAAGATTTATTACAAGTCAAAGTTCACACAAACCGCCCGATTAGCACAGAAATAGCTCAGCTAAGGAGAACACTGTGCCCATGTATGTATCCGTCACCCCAGGCCCAAAGAATTTAACCACGGTGCTGGGTAACTTAGGAACTAACTTGAGGGCGGTTGTAGTTAGGCCTTCATGTGGATGATTGGAACAGTCTGACTACCCTGAAGGCCACTCCTACCCTAAACACCCTTGAAAAATGAACCCCAGTCACACCCATGGGGCACCTGTAGGCGAGAACCCTAGAAAGATGGCGAACACACCACATGGGGAGTCGTTGAGAAAGCTTGGGAGCTGGGGAGCTGGGGAAACAAGGACCAAGGGGCAGGGGAAAAGCCGTCAGTGCATGATCAGAATGCAGGAAGTAAGGGAAACATCTCCAAGATGGGAGATGGGGGAAGGAAGGAAAGAGGAGACAGCTGATACTCACAAAGAAGAAAGCAGGAAGGCCGCGACCAGTCTCAGGCAGGGAGGTCTGGGCTGCTGGGCTCTTATATAAACCAAAAGCTCACTCCCTTCTCTCCTTCTCCGCCCAGACCCACCCTAGCCCCTCTGATTGGAGCTGGTCTGGGTCAGACACACCCTCACCTGTTCTTAAATACTTTTTTGTTTGGTCCGTCACCAGGACTAGGGAAATGCCAAATCCTCAAAGGAAAGTAATTTCACCTCCTGGGAATTCCTGGGAATCAGTCATTCCTTCAGCAAATATTTAAGCATAATATGTATTATGTTTATTGAACTTCTGGGACGTACCAGGCCATTTTGCTAGCTCCAAGGGTAAAAGGGATACATAAAGAAGACTCTGGGTTTTTAATCACCTAGAACAGTGGTTTCCAATCAGGTGTGGTTTTTTTTTTTTCCTCCCCAGGGGATAATTGGTGAGGTCTGGAGACATTTCTGGGGTTGGGAGGGGTTGGGCAGGGTGTTCTCAGCATTTAGTGCTTGGGGGCCAGGTGAGTGTCCTCTCCAGGAAGAATGGTCCCTGGCCCAAAACCTAACACCTATAGCAATAGAGTGATCAATCGGCAGGAAAAAAAAAAAAAAGCCTTCCTCCCCAAAACGAGCAAACAGAATTGCTGTTCCTATTACGTCATCTCAATATTGCTGCACATTCCTATAAACGTGGATGTTGGGAGCTTCCATGATTTTTAAATTCAATACAAAGTTTTTAAAAAGTATTTTAAGGACGCCTGGCGGGCTCAGTCGGTGGAGCCTTGATCTCGGGTTGTGAGTTCGAGCCCCCACGTTCGGTATGAAGATTGCTTACAAATAAAAAAAATTTTTAATTAAAAAAAAAAAGCTCTGTTTTAACCACAAATGATAGAGCACGACTTCTCAACATGTTCTGATACCTTTCAAAAGTGTGCACCGTTTTGACTTAATTCATGCATCTGCCTGAGCTCTTGAGGCCTTCTTGGAATTCTCCCCTTGGCAAATCTTGGAGGTGTGCCTGAGGCCCCTGGGGTTTGCAAAGAGAGATTGGGGGCATTAAAATACATAAATCAAATAGTGGAAAAAATCGATAAAACGTGCTTTAATGGCTGAAGGGCAATACAGAGTATGCGTTTATCATAATTTCATTCGTGAACCCCCTACTGTTAGACATTTTCCATTTTTCAAATTTTGGGATTTTTTTTTTTTTAAAGTAGCCTCCATGCCCAATGCGGGGCTTGAACTCACAACCCCCAGATCAAAAGTCGCACACTCTACCGACTGAGCCAGCCAGGCGCCCCCAAAACTTAGGATAATTTCTTAAATGACCCTAGACATTCGTGACAGCAGCTCTAACAAGAGCCCAGCCATTTCTAAAATCTTCTGCGAATCGCTGTTAACCCCTCAAGAGCTGTGGGCACTTAACAGGCAAGGCCAATAAAGGTGCAGCGACGGGCGTAGGAACACAGGGTCAGAAAGAAGGAAAAGTCGACGGGGCCCGAGTTTAGAAGTCCGGGCTCCAAAGTCTTGCTTGGGTCCTTGTCAGCTTGCTGGAGGGCAGTGCATGGGACCAGGCACGTGCTCCAGATCAGATCTAAACCGGGATCCCCTCCTCTGCCGCCACACCTGGGCGCCTGGACCTTCAGGTGTCTCCCCAAATTCACCCAGCTCCTCCCCATCGCATCCCCTTGTCTTGGCAATTTTCTGAGCTTTCTCCTCCCACCCTGGACCCCCCCGCCCCATGCAGCCCATTCATCCTTGACCCCATACTAAAACCCTCTTCTGTAGGGGGCTCCCCCAGTGCTGTCATCCCTTTACTAACTTCACGCCCCAAGTGCCTACATTTCTGATGATGTCTCTGATAACAGGCTTACCCCTTCTCAGGTATTTGTCACAGTTTTTTATTTGCCTCTGGTGCTTAGGTCCTGGGGAACAGCGGCTATTCTGTCTTATTCACCTGTGCCTCCCCCCCCCCCCCAGCCCCACCTCCACAATCCCAAAATCAGTCCTGGATTTGTCACAAAGATCCAGTGAGCACTCCCCCTCCCCCCACCCAGGGTGATAAACGTTGTTAATGAAACTGAATTTAAGGAACATTAAACAACGACTACATTGCAAAGATGATTTTCAGTCAACTGATAGTAAAAGGCCCATTTTTGATAGTTTTCCCAGTGATTTGGTGACACTTGTGGTGAGACAGTGCCGGACAAGGAGCTCCTAATAACTCCCTCCGATTTGCAAATTCCATGCTGGGTCTAACCTTGGCTGTTTTCACCACTTAACGTGCCTGCTTAAAGTCTTATCAAGTTTACATCATTGTTAGCTATTTTCTCCCCCAATGTATTGCTTTCTTTTTTTTCCCTCCAGCTTTATTGACTTAAAATCTCAAATTAATATTTTAAAGGGTGTTTTTTTTATGTGTGTGTGGGGTTTTTTTTTTTGGTTTTTTTTTTTGGATTCCTGATGGAAAGAAATTCCAAAGATTTCAGACAGGAGATCTGATAGCCCGAGGTGGTTGGGGGAGGTGGGGAATCGGTGGAAGGGATTTTTGCCTAATCAGGAACTCTTCCGGCAGAATCCCAAGATCTTCATTTGCAAATCACTAACCTTGTTCTCATTACAATGGTGCCCTGGCTGCTCTACACTCCCCACCCAGTCCTTGGCATAATTGGGCTGGTTTCCATACCAATGAGAAAAGATTCTTTTGTGAAGATCCCAACAGTTTTGGAAATCCTTTTACGTAGTTATTGTTTCCTCTAATCCCATATTCTATCAGTCCATGGTTACCTGCAGCCTGGGGGTGGAGAAGGTTGATAATCCTCTTTATGACATTAAAAGAATCCAGACAATTTATCTAAATTTGCTGCTTTGGGGCTGGGTTTGGGAGAAAACCTTGTGGGGAAGGATTCTTACCTGACTAGCTGAGATGCTTCTCAAGGGCACACTAAGGGCGTCTCTGGTGTCTATTCTGTTCACCCGAGCGCCTGCTACTTCCGAGGCTCCGCACTCATCACTTAATGTGTGCCGAGACTTTAAGGTGGGCTGGCGATAAAATGGTAAGTAAGAAACACAAAAAAGAAAGGCCTGAGCCGCCCGGCGTTTACATCTTCGCTGAGAAGAGTGTTGGCAGAAAAGCATCGTAAACCACCTAAGCCCGCAGTTATGTTGGGGCGTCACACGCTATGGAAAAGAAATCCAGAGGTCTGCAACGATGCATTCACAAACACATAAGGGTCTGTGTGTCTGGACTTTTCTAAATGGCTTGACCTCCCTGGCTTCACGCAAGGCTGTGGATCGAAACGTGCCTCCTGGAAGCTTCTGCGGGTCGGCTTTTCTAGAACCACATTTCCTGACTCTCCACCCTGCGTCTATAATACGTATCATTATCCTGGCATCATAAACCCAATTGTTCCTTTGTTGTCTGTCTGCACAACTGGGACGCAGGCCTGTTGAGGGTGTAATGTTCTTCTGTTTTGCTCGGGGCTGTATTCCCCAGTGCCTAGATGCTCAAAAATACTTCCTGAATAAATGAATCTGTCAACTGAAAAAGAAAAAAAAAAAAATCAGGTCTGGGAAAACACTTTAGAAACCCAAGGTATCCTGGTGAACGTGTTATCTGTGTTAGGATAATTTTGTATTCGGAAAATACAAAAGCAAACTCTCCTTTTAGGAACACCAACCGAGCACCTGTAGCAGAGGTCTTTGGGAGATAGATATTGATCAGGGTTTAGGGTGTAGCTGGCACTGAGCCAAACAGCACCAGTTTGGAATATTTATTTTTTAATTTACACCCAAGTTAGCATATACTGCAACAACGATTTCAGGAGTAGATTCCTTAGTGCCCCTTACCCATTAAGCCCATCCCCCCTCCCACAACCCCTCCAGTGACCCTCAATTTGTTCTCCATATTTAAGAGTCTCTTCTGTTTTGTCCCCCTCCCTGTTTTTATTTTATTTTTTTGCTTCCCCTCTCTTATGTTCATCTGTTTTGTCTCTTAAAGTCTTCATAGGATATTTGTCTTTCTCTAATTTTGATTAGCATGGAATATTTTCTGAGCCATCTTTTTTTGTTAGTTTTTTAAGTAGGCTCTGTGCCCAACAACGTGGGGCGGTGCGGGGGGGTGGGGGTGGTCTTGAACTCATGACACCAAGATCAAGAGTCACATGCTCCACCGGCTGAGCCAGCCAGGTGCCCCTCTGAGGCATCTTTGTGAGTTCTGTGCTGGTTTTCACCTGGATATGTTGTATTTCCTTCAGGAAATCCAGGAAGGAGGGTGGGTTTCTGTCTCCCCCAGATGTGCTTAAGTACACTCAGCACGTGTAGAGTTAAGCCTGCGTGATGTGCACCTCGCGACCCCAATGTCGCTATCAAAGACTAAAAGACACCCGAGGTGAAGAAGGGACAGAATCCCCCCAACTTAGTAAGTCTGTTGCGTTCCCAGTTGGGTGCAGGTATGCCCACAAAGAGTTTACTCCATAGGAAATCAGGGTTTCTGGTGTTAGACTGGGGAATGGCGGGTGGGGGGGAGGGGATGGTTCCTGGCCGTCCTGCCCTCTGGATTGAATGAGTTGGGTAAAGTGAATCCCCTTTGGTCATTGGCCAAAAGTCTTCAGTTTGGGGTCCATCCTCCAAGGTCACTCAAGGTCCCTGACCTCTCAGATTGATCAGAGGAAGCTGGTAACAACACTCTGCATGTGTTTTGGGGTCTCCTAGGCAGTGCCTGCCGCAGGGCCCCTCGGTTCCCTCACTGGGCTGCAGCATCCCCCATCCTTCAGACGCCCCCCCCCCCGAAATATCCCTTTGTTAGATTCTAGCCTGCCACCCCCACCCCATCGCCTCACACTGCTTTATTTCTCCTAAATTCCCTCCGGACAGTCCAACACACTGGGTTTCTGGTTTTATCTGCCCGTGTTGGGCTTTACCAGTGTCCTAAAAGCACAGATGGATGGTTCCCTTTGGTTCCCAGGAAAAGGCTTCCTGTAAACAACCACCCTTCTCCATATGCCCAGGGGACTCCCCTGTCCTATGACAAGGCCAGACCCAGATCCCCGACCCCCCGTAATGGTGGCCTCCACAATTTTAGCTGAAAGACGACCCCGGAACTGAAGACAACAATGTTTCCTGCTCAGTTGGCCGAGGCCTCCAGCAAGGATGACAAAAGCCATCCCCATAGGTGGTCACTCTGTCTTGTCCATTTCTCCCTAAAATCTTCCACGGCAAAGCCACTCTGCCCACATGCTCCATCAATGCTTAGACCTGGGGTGTGCTCCCAGTCGACTAAAACCGGTTTCCTTATGTTTGGCTTTTGTCTTTGACCATTCCTTGGTTGCCTTTCTTTCCAACCAACAACCAACACTGGCTCTTCCGTTTGCCCTGCGTCCTCAGCACCTAGAAAATAGTAGTAGCTCCAAATATTCATGAATTTGGTGACTGACCAAATGAATGAAGGAGGTTGGGCTAGAAGCTTCTAAGAATATGGGGTTTGGGTGGATCTTAAATCCTGTCTCTGCTAGAGATATTGTGAATGAGGGGTAAGGGGAGACAGGCCAGATCAGGCAGGCCTTGGAGGTCTTGTGAAGTAATTAAAAAATTTTTTTAATGTTTATTATTTTTGAGAGACAGAGAGAGGGCACACGTGGGGGAGGGGCAGAGAGAGAGGAAGACACAGAATCCAAAGCAGGCTCCAGGCTCTGAGCTGTCAGCACAGAGCCCGACGCGGGGCTCGAACTCACAGACTGTGAGATCAAGAATGCGACTCTTGATCTCAGGGTTGTGAGTTTGAGCCCCACGTTGGGCGTGGAGGTTACTTGTGCATGCACACACACAACACCCTACCTTTGAGAAGTGCCCATACACTGCAATTTCTGTAACTGTGTTTGTGACCCTTGTTTCTGAGTGTAAAACTGGAGACTTCTGGCCCCGGGTTGTTATTACAAAACTGTTGGTTCAGGGGCGCCTGGGTGGCTCAGTCGGTTGAGCGTCCGACTTCGGCTCAGGTCATGATCTCAAGGTCCGTGAGTTCGAGCCCCACGTCGGGCTCTGTGCTGACAGCTCAGAGCCTGGAGCCTGTTTCGGATTCTGTGTCCCCCTCTCTCTCTGACCCTTCCCCGTTCATGCTCTGTCTCTCTCTGTCTCAAAAATAAATAAACGTTAAAAAAAAAATTAAAAAAAACAACAACTGTTGGTTCAGAGTTGATCAGACAACCCACATATGTTCCACCTTAAGTAAAGATTAAAATCCAATTCCGTTTGGAATGGAGATGAATAGAGTTTCTCTCCCATACAGATTATGCATCTAGGATACGAGAGAGTTCCGTATTTCATTCTTATTTTTCATGTTCGTGATGCCAGTTCTCAAAAATTTTGTTCACGTAGATACACGAGAACAGAAGAATATTGGCACAGTGAAATGTTCCTCAATATTTTTAATTCTTTCTAAATGATGTGATTTAGTATACCACATTTAAAATAATAAAAAACCCATAATCCTTACTCAAGCTGTCAACTTGAGTTGTTTTAAAATCCCTTTGAAGTTATGTACCAAAAATGACACAATATATCATCAAAAATTATTATTCTTTGGGCGCCCGGTGGCTCAGTCGGTTAAGGGTCTGACTTCAACTCAGGTCATGATCTCACGGTTCGTGGGTTCGAGCCCCGTGTCGGCTCTGTGCTGACAGCCCTGAGCCTGGAGCCTGCTTCGGATTCTGTGTCTCCCTCTCTCTCTGCCCTTCCCCCGCTCATACTCTGTCTCTCTCTGTCTCTCAATAATAAATAAACGTTAATTTTTTTTTAAAGGAAAGAATAGGAAAAACACACTTTCTCCACTGATTCCCTTCAATCTCCCAGTGTCTGCCAATCCCTAGACATGGGCTGGTTCAGACCCGAGGGTACTCCAAGGGCCCAATTCACACAGGATTTCAAAGACTTAGTAAAAACACACAGAAACGAGTATACACGGTCTCAATCAGTTCAGTTTGTCATATTGATCTCGATTAGAACAGAAAAAGATCCTGTTTTGGACTTACTGGACTATAGAAAGTATATTCGTAAAATCAACCTATGATGTTTCTTTTGTTTTAAATTTTTTTTTTAACATTTTTTAATTTATTTTTGAGACAGGGAGAGACAGAGCATGAACGGGGGAGGGGCAGAGAGAGACAGAGACACAGACTGAAACAGGCTCCAGGCTCTGAGCTGTCAGCACAGAGCCCGATGCAGGGCTCGAACTCACGGACCTTGAGATCATGACCTGAGCCAAAGTCGGACGCTCAACCGACTGAGCCACCTAGGCGCCCCTGTTTGTTTTGTTTTAATGTGGCTATGAACATTTTTCACTTTTTAGGGGGCACCTGGCTGGCTCAGTTGGTGGAGTATGTGACTCTTGATCTCAGGGTTGTGAGTTCGAGGTCCATGTTGGGTATAGAGATTACTTTTAAAAGAATCTTTACTGGGGTGCCTGGGCGGCTCAGTTTGTTAAGCATCCACCATGGGCTCAGGTCATGATCTCTTGGCTCACGGGTTTGAGCCCCATGTCGGGCTCTGTGCTGACAGTTCAGAGCCTAGAGCCTTTTCCAGACTCTAGGAGTCTAGACTCTAGAGCCCCTCCCCCACTCACACTTTGTCTCTTTCTCTCTCAAAATAAACAAACATTAAAAAATATTTAAAAAGAACGGGGAGAAATGGGGATTTTCAGCCAATGAGCAGAGTGAGGGGATCCGTGGGTGAAAATTTACTAAGAGGGCCACCACACGGAGAGGGGGATTCTTACTAAAGCAGCTTCACAAGCTCCTTGCCCTGGATGGGGACATCAGAGAGATGAGATGGGGAACTGGATCGATCAGGTATTGGGAGTCAACAGACCCCAAGGGTGGTGCTGACAGCAGGATTCTTCATCAAGACTGGCTGGGCAGGCCTGAAGGGTTGGAGACCAAGGTTGAGGTCAGGGGAGCCCGGCTATGGTTGGGTCAGGAACACAGTCTTATGCTCAAAATGTATCAATCACAAGAGAGGAAAAGATCCCAGAACCTGGGTTGGAAAGGTTGGAAAGAAAATGGGTGAAAACACCTGTGTGACAAGCCTTAAGCACTGTCCCTGACCGGCCATTTCCTCACCTACAAAGCCCCATCTGTGGGACTCAGGGACAGACCAGACGGGCGGGGGGGCGGGTGCGGAGGAAGGGGGATCTAAAAGGGACTTGGGAATAAGAGGCAGGAATTTCCTCCTTCCACAGGATTCAGCAAAGATTGTCGGACCCTCATTCAAATGAGATTTGATGAACTCTTTAGAGAATACTTTGAACATGAGAGAGGGAAAAACAGAATGTGTTTCTGCCAGAGCAGGTTCCAGGCTCTGAACTGTCAGCACAGAGCCCGACGCGGGGCTCAAACTCACGAACTGTGAGATCATGACCTGAGCTGAAGTTGGACACTTAACTGACTGAGCCACCCAGGAGCCCCAAGTTTCTGTTAATCTTTTCATCATGAGAGGGAGCGTCAGGGTGTCTCAGCCAGGAACTTAGTAGGGTTCTAGAGAATTATTTTTCCTTCCTTAAAATCCCTAGTCATTTGTCCTGAATAAAGTCTTGCTTAACATTATTGTTTTAAACAAGCTCTACACCTGGCTTGGGGCTCAAACTCATGACCCTGAGATAAGAGCCACAGGCTCTGCTGACTGAGCCAGCCAGGCACTCCTGGTGTGAGTCTTTCGGACAGCGATGTTCCAGTGGGTGCGAGTCTATCTGAGGTGCCCATTTATGAGGGTCTCTTGCACTAAATCTGGCAGTCCCCCCTCAGACACAGCAGCCACATTCATGTTCCATGGGCACTGGGGGCTCATGCTCCCGAACAGGACAGCGGTGACACAGACTTGGCTCGGCAGGGATGATGAAAGCAGTCTGGCGTGGAGATGTCAAGGGACAGGGCCGACGGGACTGGAGACAGAAGCAGGGGCAGTTGTGGGGACCGGTCTGGAAATGCGACCATTTGCAGCTTGTGCAAAAGAGATTTCAGAAGCTGGTCTGTTCAAGGAATAGCTTCTGATGAGTTTGATGCAAAAAGGTGGTTGTTTTTGTTTTGTTTTGTTTTTTAGTGCCATAGATCAGCGATAGCTCCCTTCCCCGTGGGGGATTACTGGCAGAATGGGAGGGCAGAAATCTCCTGTCTCTTGAGGATTCGTCGGGCGGGGCTGCGTGTAGGTTTCCAGAGCGTGCTCTTACTGGATATTCCTTTTCTTTTTTTGAATTTTATTTAAATCCAAGATAGCTAACATATAGTGTAATAATAATTACAGGAATAGAATTTAGTGATTCATCGCTTACATATAACATCCAGGGCTCATCCCAACAGGTGCCCTCCTTAATGCCCATCACACATTTAGCCCATCCCCCCACCTCCCCTCCAGCAACCCTCAGTTTATTCTGTATTTAAGAGTCTCTTGGGGCACCTGGGTGGCTCAGTCGGTTACACGTCAGATTTCAGCTCAGGTCACGATCTCAGAGTTTGTGAGTTCAAGCCCTGCATCCATCGGGCTCTGCTTGCTTCAGATTCTGTGTCTCCCTCCCTCCCTCTCCCTCTCTCTCTCTCTCTCTCTCTCTCTGCCCCTCCCCCACTCGGGTTCGCTCTTTCAAAAATGAGTAAACATTAAAAAAAATTAACACAAAAGAGTCTCGTATGGTTTGCTGGATATTCCTCAAGGTTCTTGTGATGACAAACTTTGCTGTTCAGCACGTATCCCTTGACATCTACACTTTCCAGGTCCTAATTCAACAGCAACCAAGGGAGATAAAATTTCTTCGTACTTGGAGCCCGTCCTCAAGGGGCTCAGAACTTCAGAACTTGCAAAATCTGGGAACTGAGGCTGGGGGGGGGGGGGGGGTGGGCAGCGGTCCAGCCTGGGGGCAACTTCCTTCCGTTTGGGAAGTTATGGAAGGTGCTCCGGAGAAGTCGCCCGGAGGAAAAGCTTTTGTCTTTCAGCCTGAGTCCTGGGGCTGGGGGCCTGGAAATTAACTGACAATGGTCAGATTAACAGGAGAAAAGACAGGTTTATTTACACGTGCATGAGGGACCTCCCAGTAAAGGGGAGGAAGGGCCTGGAGAAAAGTTTATATGTATCAACTTAACAAAAGGAGGGGGTGTGAGGGCTTTTTGATGCTAAGGAAAGTGGACCCACTCACTGGGAGGGAGTTAAGTGCGGCTGTTTTCATTTTTTCGGGAGGGAAGTTGGACCAAGATTTCTTGCTGCGTCTTGTAGCTCAGCTGTTTTCACTTTGGGATAAAGATAGAATAATCTTCATGCCAGCTCTGGGGTTCCACGTGGGTCCCCGCTTCAAAGCCCTGGAAAGACAAGCCAGCAGTATGTGCGTGGGCAGGACGCGGGAGAGGCTTCCTCTAGCATTTCTGCAAGAGCGGGATAAAGGGCTGGTTCTGAAAGACGCAGGGCATCATGCTAAGTAAAATAAGACAGAGAAAGACAAGTATCGTATGATGTCGCTTATATGTGGAATCTGGAAAAAAAAAAAAAAAAGAACAAAACCCCCCAAACTTGTCAATTCAGAGAACAGACTTGTGGTTGGGGTGCGGGGTCGGGACGGGAGAAGCCGGTTATGAGGTACAAACTCCCAGCGATGGGAGGAGCCAGTCCTGGGGATGTGGTTTACAGCCCGGAGACGACAGTTAACGGTGTTCTGTTGTATATTTGGAAGTTGCTAAGAGAGGAGACCTTACAAGTTTTCATCACTATTACAGCGATGGGTGGTGAAGGATGCTAATTATCCCGGAGACCTTCCTGAGGCTGAGGCTGAGGCTGAAGTGGCGGGGGCCGGGAGGAGGGCTGTCCGAGCCCCGCGTCGGGGGCGTGTCAGGCTCTGTGCTGACAGCTCGGAGCCTGGAGCCTGCTTCGGATTCTGTTGTCTCCCTCTTTCTCTCTCTAATAAATATTAAAAAATTTTAAAGAAATAAATAAGAACCTGATCTCCAAAAGAGCAGCTCCCTGAGAGCAGAGCCACTGCATCTGTGATCAATATTCGATGAGTCACTTGGGAACATTATCCTAAGGGTTAATTGTTATTATTTTTTTTTTATTGAATCATGAGTCCATTGAAATTCAATAAATGATTTTCCTGTCTACGGTGTCTTTGTAGTAGTAATGAGTTTGCAGATGGGCACAAGGAGATCCCGGCAGGGAGGCTGTGAGGTCCCAGCCGTCAGCTGAGCTAACGCACAGGGCAGCCTCTTTGGGTGCACAGGGGGGAGGGGAGAGGGCCGCGAAGACTAGAAATAACCCGAGAGGGAGACGCACACCTGCAAGGATCGTTCCGTTTTGTAGTGAGACCTCTGACTCCCCATCCACTGCCTGGGCTGTGGCTGCCTTCCACTCAGACTGAGAGCTTCTTGGGGCCAAGTGTGACTCAGACCCATCCCTGGGGTCATTTAGCTTAGGCACTGGCCTGCAGAAAGCTGGATGCGCGGAGAGAAGGGCCAGTGAGTCAAGGGGCCGGGATACAGCAGGTGCAGGGGAGAAGCTATGGGCCACAAGGACACTGCCAGGTAGTGGTGCCTGAGGCACATTCTTTCCTGTGTTCCTCTCGAGCTCGGTGGGATATTTGAGAACCCAGAGAAGTCAAGCCATGTGCTCAAGGTCACGGCGGACGGAGGCCCTCCTACAATTCTTGGTCAAGGAACCGCACACCTTGTATCTTAGAGTGCAGTCCAAGAAATCTAGGAAAACCTCTGTCCTTGCCAAGCTCAAAGTCTGCGGAGGGCTGTGGATTCTCCTTCAGTCGGAGAACGCAGGCAGGGCAGAGGTCGTCCTCGAAGGTCCATGAGACTGGAAGTCAGAAAATGCTAGTAATACTTATCATTCTAAATGATAATAAAGGCACTGGTGATAATAGTAATCTATGTTTACAAAAATAGCAACACTTACAAGAAATAACAATCATCCTTATTTTAAGTGCTCACAGGAACAGTGACAATGGTAATACTTATTACTATAATAATAGTAACACTTACAGTGATAATATAGTAATATCTCATCTCCCAAAGAGAACTTATTACAAGTAACACAAGATGCCCATCACGCCACACAGAGATGCATTCCTCACTTTGTACATCTCCTAAATGGGGATCCTAAAAATTTTGAATTTCATGGTGTTACGGTGAATTTTGAATTTCCTGGTGTTACGGTGACAGTGAGCATGTGTGGAATAAAACAAGGAGATGTCAGCCTTTAAAAAATCTTTTTTAAATGTTTTTATCTATTTTTTAGACAGAGAGAGAGCATGAGCAGGGGCAGAGAGAGAGGGAGACACAGAATCCGAAGCAGGCTACAGGCTCCCAGCTGTCAGCACAGAGCCCAAAGCAGGGCTTGAACCCACAAACTGTGAGATCATGACCTGAGCCAAAGTCAGGTGCTTAACCAGCTGAGCCACCCAGGTGCCCTGAGATGTCAGCCTTTTAAATCCGTGTCCTGTGAACAGAGATGACGTTACCCCCAAACAGATGGCTAAATATTTGGAAATCTGCGTTCCTAGTGGGCCAAGGATATGAACAAACAGTTCATGAACATAAACCCATTCTGGAATTGGAAAACCAGTGGAGAAACAGAACTGTTCAGACAGACGTCCTATAGCGCAACATGGCAAGACTCTGTGGTGGCCAGTTGGCAATTAAAATTAGAAAGACATTTGCCCTTTTACCATTTCTTGCTAAGTACCCAGCAGGTGTAACAGCACATGTACAGAATTGAGTACAAAGTTGCTAACTGCAGCATCGTGGGAGGCAGCAAAACAGAAGAAACAACCTGTTGGGGCGCCTGGCTGGCTCAGTTGGTGAAGCATGAAAATTCTTGATCTTAGAGTTGTAAGTATGAGCCCCACATTGGGTATAGAGATTTTTTTTTTAATGTTTATTTATTTTGGGAGAGAGAGAAAGAGAGAGAGAGAGAGAGAGAGAGAGAGAGAGAGAGAGAGTGAGTCCAAGCAGGGGAGGGGCAGAGAGAGAGAGGGAGACACAGAATCTAAAGCAGGCTCCAGGTTCTGAGTCAGCACTGAGCCTGATGTGGGGTTCAAACTCTGGAACCGTGAGATCATGACCCGAGTAGAAGTCGGACCCCCAACTGACAGAGCCACCCAGGTACCCCAGGTGTAGAGATTTCTTAAACAAAAAAAATCTTAGAAACAATCTGTCACTAAGGGACTAAATTAAAAAATTCTGATCCATACACACACGTTGCAATGGTAGGGAGGGGCTTTGCAAAGAAGCGAGGATTCTCTTTTTGCTTGGGGCAGACGAGCAGGACATACCGCTGAATTAAAAAAGAAAACAACAAACAGTAATGTAAAAGGTGTAGGCTAATGCATATAGTAACGGGGGAAAACCATGCCCCAGATCCCAGCGCCAGGAGACACATTAAGTGGCATCTGCAGGGCTGACATTTGTAGAGGAGGGCGGGGCCTGGCTGGGAGCAAAGAGATGAATGGGTGGGAGAGACCCCTGTCAATTTTCATCTATTACAAACCGTTTTATTTTTAATTTTTTTTTAATTTGAGAGAGAGAGAGAGTATGCAAGCAGCAGAGAGGGGCAGAGAGAGAGAGAGAGAGAGAGAGAGAGAGAGAGAGAGAGAGAGAGAATCCCAAGCAGGTTCTGCACTTAGCATGGAGCCTGATGTGGGGTCTCAATCCCACGACCTTGGGTCATGATCTGAGCTAAAATCAAGAGTCGGACACTCAACCAACTGAGCCACCCAGCCACCCCTACAAACCATGTAAAAAAACGTGGAACTATGCAAATGTAATCAAAGATATACTCTTATTAAAACATAGAGAACAACGGGGCATCTGGGTGGCTAAGTTTGTTAAGTGTCTGGCCCTCGATTTCGGTTCAGGTGACGATCTCACGGTTTGTGAGTTCGAACCCCATAGCACTCTGTGCTGTTGTGCTCTGAGCCTGCTTGGGATTCTCTTTCTTTCTCTGGTCCTTCCCCATGCACCCTCTCTGTCTCTGTCTCTGTCTCTCTCAAAATAAAAAAATAAACTTTAAAAAACAACCAAACCAAACAAAACAAACAAAAACAAAAAACGTAGAGAACAAGAAAACAGATTGGGTAAATGCTAGAACATACATTCTCCCTTTTGGAAAGTCCCAGCTACAGGAGCTGAGGACAAAAGACAAAACAAATCAAACCGGAGCGCCTGTTCGTTTCCCAAATTATTTGCAGGAATACTTTGGGTTGTGTCTTCCTCGCCGGGGCCACTCTGCATCCTAAGGGCATCAGTCTGGGGACAGGAGGTCATGTGGTTGCCTGGGGACCATGCCAGGGGCCAGGGAGCTAACATGTATCCATCACTTAACAGTGTTTGATTGGTCGGTTTTATAAAAGGAGAAAATGAAGCCCAGAGGTAGACATTAGAGGCACTCAGTGGCTGGCCTGGGATGCAGGGGGTTTTGAACCCAGGACCCTGCGTTAAAGGCGCGCCTGCGCAGCCTGGAGATGCTGGTCTGGCTCGTGCTCTCCCCCTGCTGGCCGGAGAAGGAAGTGCTCGAGGACACGCCGCCTCCGCGTTGCCTGATGGCCTGGAGCGGCGCGCCCCCCGGTGGTCGCAGCGGGAAAGCGCATCCGGCTCTTGGTGTTCTCAGCAATTTGCATTTAGGGCAAGTTCGGTTTTACTGATCTGCAACTGTAACGTCTCCTGTACACGCTCCCCCTGCTGTAGAGCGCCCCCCTCTCCCCTACCTTCCCGGGCGCGGGACGAAATTACAGGCACAGTGCCTGTGAACCCACCTCCCCGGACGCCCACCTTGTAAACCCCTCCCCATGCCCCTCTGGGTCTCACTTTGGTGACCGATCAGCACGCTGCACTCGCCCTACATCCGCGCAGGCCTCCCTGGGACGTGTGCCCGAGCTGGACCAGAATGTTCTTCTCCAACTGAGAATAATTATCCTGGCCTGAAACCAGCCAAAAGGACCTCACTGGTCCCCAGTGTCCTTGGAAAACCAAATTCTTACCAGCGCTCGCAGGGACCTAAATAACCTTGTCCCTGTTAGTTTCTTCTAAGTAATTTCTCTCTATCTCTGTCCCCTCCTCGTGACAGGTCAGCCACGCTGGCTGGCCTTCCTTTCTTTTCTGACCCAGGGCAGTCAGCATAGAATTTTATCCTCACTACCCCCTGGCCACACCAGCCTCTGTGCATGTTCTTAAACCGAAATGCAATTTCCTTAAAAAAACTGCTCCTGACACAACCAAATCCCCTATTCGTCGTCTCTTTTGCAAAACAGATCACTGTTTCTGTTTTTTTAATTCTCATAAGCCTCTATCATAGCTCTGCTTTCTTTTTTAAATCATTTTCATTATATTTTTAAAAACACTTTTTAATGCTTATTTACTTTTGAGAGACAGAGACAGAACGTGAGTGGGGGAGGGGCAGAGAGAGAAGGAGACACAGAATCCCAAGCAGGCTCCAGGCTCCTATCAGCACAGAGCCCCACGCGGGGCTTGATCTCACAAACCGGGACATTATGACCTGAGCCGAAGTTGGACGTCTAACCATCTGAGCTACCTAGGCGCCCTGAATCATCTTTATTTTATTTTTTTTTAACGTTTATTTATTTTTGAGACAGAGAGAGACAGAGCATGAACGGGGGAGGGGCAGAGAGAGAGGGAGACACAGAATCGGAAGCAGGCTCCAGGCTCTGAGCCGTCAGCCCAGAGCCCCACACGGGGCTCGAACTCACAGACGGCGAGATCGTGACCTGAGTTGAAGTCAGATGCTTAACCGACTGAGCCACCCAGGCGCCCCGAATCATCTTTATTTTAGATAAACTGGTACAAAATGAACAAGAACATCCTGGATTACTGGGTTTCCTGATTTTGCTGTCAATTGGCAGGAAATAGAGAAAACACAGAGCACAGTGGACCGCACCAAGGATGTGCAGCCAGAAAGACCCCGGGAGACTCACGGTGCGATGGCAGTTTCTGCCAGGTGGACAATAATAACAAAGGGAATCTGAGATTCAGAAGGGGCTGGCTGGTTCAGAGGCGTCAGATAAGAAGGGAATAGTATTCCTGTTGGAACGGGATGTTGTAGTGCTCCGTGTCTCTATTTTAATTGTGTGTTTCTACATCCTGCTGGGGCCGTAGGATCCTTGAGGACAGATGTTACTTTCTGAGTCCCCCATCCAGACAGTGGGGACAGTGTCATGGAGTGTTGCTCAAAAACACTTCTCTCAATCAGTTTGCTAGAGAATGAATGATGAGTCTTCTGTGTGAGTCTCAGTGCCATCCGGCCACATCAACAAAGGCAGACAGACAGTTCAGCCACCCACAGGCCCCTGGGCAGCAAAATGGGGGCCACCTAAAATGCAAGACGTCCAGTTACATCTGGATTTGGAACGAACAAGAAATCTTTTATTATTTTGAAATGTTTATTTATTTTGAGAGAGAGCACAAGCAGGGGAGGAGCAGAGAGAGAGAGAGGGACAGAGGATCTGAAGCAGGTGCAGAGCCCCATGTGGGGCTTGAACGAACCATGAGATCATGACCTGAGCTGCAGTCGGACGCTCAATGGACGGAACCACCCAGGCGCCCCTAGGGAATCATCTTTCAGTCAAAGAAACATGTCTTGTGTATTGCAACCTCAAGCAACCAAAAATTTCCACAGCTCAACAAAAAATCATCTTTCCTGTGTGTCCCATGTATGCAATACAAATGGGACATATTTATGCTACAACATTGTTTATCTCAATTTCAGATTTTACCAGGCATCCTGTAACTTCTTGCTCCAGCCGACAGCCCGTCCTGGAGAGCTCCCCTTGGGAGATCAGTGAGGTGTCTCTCACATGGTCTGCACCTTGAGCAGGAACTAGGGATGCAAGGTCTCAGCTAAGGGACTGGACCCAGAGGGTCTCCATCTCTCTTCAGAACCCCTGCCAGATCCGTAGATTCTCCATGAGAGTGGGAATCGGAGCAGGAGGGATGGCTGGGCTGGGGGGATGGAGAAAGGGGCTAGTCTTGGCTGAGAGGCTCTGTCATCACATTTTGCAGCCATGGAGAGAGACGCCCAGAACCACAAACCACAAAAGTGGCTTGCTCTCCCAGGATACACACCCCAAACTGCCTCCTGATGGACATCCTGCAGCCCTCTCCCTCCCCCCACCCCCGCACTGTGCACTGGGGCAATGCCCTCATCATCTAAGCCTGGGGCTATCTGCCACCTTCCACTGAACCCCCACCCCCCGGTGTTTGGGGGAGGTACTTCACTGATCCCTGTGGCCAGAATGGGGTTCCCACCCTCAGGACCATGCCAGGTCTGGCTTCCCCATCATCAGTGTCTGCCTACATCCCTTCAATCCCCTGGGCAGAGGGAGGTTATTCCACCCCAGATTGTCCCAGCCCCACGTTTCAGGGTTAACTCCCCAATTATGAGAGTCCCATCATTAGACAAACCAAAATCTAATGAAACCACATTATGCCAAGTGAAAGAAGCCAGACATGGGGCTCCTGGGTGGCTCAGTCAGTTGAGCGTCCAACTTCAGCTCAGGTCATGAACCCATGCCTTGTGAGTTTGAGCCCCGCATTGGGCTCTGTGCTGGCAGCTCGGAGCCTGGAGCCTGCTTCGGATTCTGTGTCTCCCTGTCTCTGTGCCCCTCCCCTGCTCACACTCTCTCCCTTCTCTTGAAAATAAACAAACATTAAAAAAAAATTTTTTTTAAATAATAATGCTGGGGCACCTAGGTGGCTCAGGTGGCTAAGCGTCTCACTTTGTCTCAAGTCATGATCTCCCAGTTTGTGAGTTTGAGCCCCACGTTGGGCTCTGTGCTAACAGCTCAGAGCCTGGAGCCTGTTTCAGATTCTGTGTCTCCCTCTCTCTGCCCCTTCCCTGCTCATGCTCTGTCTCTCTCTGTCTCTCAAAAATGAATAAACATTAAAAAATAATTAAAAAAAAAAAAAAAAAAGAAAGAAGCCAGACACAAAATACCACATACTGTGGTATGGGTTTCATGTCTATGCAGTGTCCAGAAGAGGCAAATCCATACAGAACATAAGCAGACCAGGGGTTGTCCAGGGCTGGGGGGGGAGAGGGGAATGGGCAGTGGCTGCTGATGGGTCTGGGTTTCTTTCTGGGGGTTTGATCAAAGTGTCCCAGAATTAGGTAGTGGTGGTATCACACAACCCCGTGAATATGCCAGTAACACTCACGGAATTGCACACTATAGAATCGTGTACTACAAGGTACACTCTACCTTTTATACGGAAGAGTGAATGTTAGAGTGAATATTTTCCCCACAAAGACTATGAGAAAGAAACAGAATGGAAAAGAACAGAGGGAAGACCAGATCTGTTGCTTCCTTCCCCCTCCACTTCTCTTTCTGAAACATCACAGAGTCTTTAGTCTCCACCAGGGCTCAGGTGGGGAGGTTAGGGTCCCAGTGAGCCGAGGTCTCAGAGACCCCAGCTCTCCATGGACTCTCCATCGCCATTGACTCAGGGGATCAGGAGCCACGTGGAAGCCACAGCCATGTGGAGAAGATGCCGTGGAGAAATCTTTACCCCAGTCAGCTCAAAAACATGGTGAGGGCTTGGGTGGTAAGGAGGCTGTGCTGTGCGGGCTGGGAGTGGGGAGACCCATCTGCCCCAAGACAGGGGGCCTGGAGCTCCAATTCTGGCTCTGGGGCCCTTCCTGAGTGATTGTTGGCAAATTCCTTCCACTGCTTGGGAGTCAGTTCACACTTTCTGTTGGGGACTAAGAACCCCATCTCTCCAAGCCCCGGCTCTGCCACCAGTTTGTAGCCTAAACATGCACACCTGGATGTCACTCTGAGGTCCTCAACTGAGTCAGTTATGCTCAGAGAAGTTCAGCCCTGTCACCTGACCCTCTCTGGCTGGTTTTATTTTCCTGTCTTGACTGCTCCATCTACAGGCCTGGTCAGTCACAGAGCACTCTCTGTTCCTGTAGGGGTGGAAACATTTCCCCCCCTCCTTTCTAGGTTCTTTGGTCTAAAATCAGCATAAGACAGGGGCACTTGGTGGCTCAGTCAGTTAAGCATCCAACTCTTGGTTTTGGCTCAGGTCCTGATCTCATGGTTCTTTTTTTTTTTTTAAAGAGAGGGATAGAGTGTGAGTGGGGGAGGGGAAGAGAAAGAGGGAGACACAGCATCTGAAGCAGGCTCCAGGCTCTCAGCTGTCAGCACAGAGCCCAAGGTGGGGCTCGAACTCACGAACCACGAGATCATGACCTGAGTCAAAGTCAGACGCTTAACTGACTGAGCCACCCAGGTGCCCCAATTTATTTATTTTTGAGAGAGGGAGGGAGAGAGAAAGTGCGCACAAGTGGGGGAGGGGCAGAGAAAGAGGGAGAGGAGCTGAGGTTGGACACTTAACCCACTAAGCCATCCAGGTGCCCCTTTACCTTTTTAAAAGCAGGGATGATGTTGAAATCTCAAGAAACTGAACAAAACCCAACAGCTGTTCATGGTTCCCAGGCTTTCAAGATGAAGGCAAGATTATTTAATAATCAAAGTCAGGTCCTAGGCAGCCCCCTGGTCTCTCCAGGCATTGCAAGTGCTGGTCTCTGAGCCGAGAAGGCTCCCATTCCCCCATCCCTGCTTCTCTTTTATTTATTTGTTTATTAAAAAATTTGTTTAATGTTTATTCTTTTTTGAGAGAGAGAGACAGAGTGCAAGCAGGGGAGGGGCAGAGAGAGAGAGGGAGACACAGAATTGGAAGCAGGCTCCAGGCTCTGAGCTGTCAGCACAGAGCCTGCTTGGGATTCTCTCTCTGCCTCTCTCTCTCTCTGCTCCTCTCCTGCTCATGCTCACACTCTGTCTTTCAAGATAAATAAAGAAATTTAAAAATGTTAATATGGCAAACTCCTACCTACCTTTCAGATCTCAGCCTAAAAGCCCCTTGTTTGGGGAATTCGTCCCAGACCTTATCATCTGATCTGATCCTTTTCCCCACCAACACCATCACATTATTCATCCCTAAGCCTGGTCCCCCTTTAAGACTTAGTCCATTTTACACAACCAGGGGGACAGAAAACAGATCGGCATTTGCTAAGGAGTGCAGGTGGGTGAGGGCACAGACCACAAAGGGGCACATGCAACTTTTCAGAGCGAAGGAAATGTCCTTTATACGGGTTTCTCCAACTTTGCTGAGATACAACTGACAGATAATATCGTGTAAGTTTAAGGTGGAAGTCGACGATATGATGCACCCATGTATTAAGAAATTATTACCACAGTAAGGCTAGTGAACACATCCTTCACCTCAGAGTTATCTTTTTTTTTTTTTTTTTTTGGTGATGAGAGGATTTAAGATCCACCGTCTCAGCAACTTTCCAGTATAGAATGCAGTGTTGTTAGCTATAATCAGCACGTTGTACAGCGTGCCCAGGGAAGTCCTTCCTGAAGAAGCGATATTTGAGCTGAGATGTGGTTGAGGAAAAAAGAATAAGCCATAGCTACACTGGAGGAAAGAGCTCTTTCGGTGGAGGGAACGATAGGTAAGTGCAAAGGTGTTGAGGCAGGAATCACCTTTCCTCGTAAAATGTGTCCTCCTCTTACAGATCCTGTTAGATGTTCACAATCTCTGGAGATGGGTAATATTAAAAAAAAAAAAAAACCAAATTTTTAAAATGGTTATTTATTTTTGAGAGACAGAGAGACACAGAGTGTGAGCGGCGGAGGGGAAGAGAGAGAGGGAGACGCAGAATCTGAAGCAGGCTCCAGGCTCTGAGCTGCCAGCCCAGAGCCTGACACGGTGCTTTAGCTCACGAACTTCGAGATCATGACCTGAGCCAAAGTTGGATTCTCTTAACTGACTGAGCCACCCAGGCGCCCCAGGAGATGGGTATTATTATTTACCATAAGTATCACACACGTAAGAACAGGGCTATGTCTAGCGTCTTTGTAAATATACCAAAAGACAGTGGCCAGACCATACTACAGAACAGAACTCTGGCCCACGATCTGTGATCTGCAGTGACCAGACCAGAAAACCATCCCATTATTTCCAGTAACCAAGCCCAGGAAGCCAGCCTGGTGTCTGCAACTCAGACCAGTATGTCCAGGAACCAGCCAAACTGTTACCCCTCTAGCAGTCAGCCAAAAATGACCAGGAATTAATGACTAACTGATACTTTCCCTAATATTTGTTCCTGCTTCCAATTTCGGTTCACCCAGAGAAAGCCAAATGGGATCTCCAGTAAATTACACAGGATGTCTGATTTCTGGTTAGCCTGCCTCAGCCTCTCTGTGCCAACAGCCTCAGGCTGGCTTCCTTTTTCTTTCTTTCTTTCTTTCTTTCTTTCTTTCTTTCTTTCTTTCTTTCTTTCTTTCTTTCTCTCTTTTCTTCCTTTTTCTTTCTTTGCTTTCTCTTTTCTTTTTCTCTTCTTCCTTCCTCTTTTTTCTTCCCATTCTTTTCTCTTTCTTTCTTTCTTTCTTTCTTTCTTTTCTTTCTTTCTTTTTCTTTCTTTCTTTCTCTTTTCTTCCTCTTTTTCTTTCTTTCCTTTCTCTTTTCTTTCTTTTTCTTTCTTTCTCTCTTTTCTTCCTTCCTTCCTCTTTTTTCTTCCCGTTCTCTTTTCTTTCTTTCTTTCTTTCTTCTCTCTTTTCTTCCTTCCTTTTTCTTTCTTTCCTTTCTTTCTCTTTTCTTCTTTCTTTCTTTCTTTTTCTTCCTTCCTCTATTTCTTTCTTTCTTTCTCTTCCTTTCTCTTTTCTTCCTCTTTTTCTTTCTTTCCTTTCTCTATTCTTTCTTTCTTTTTCTTTCTTTCTTTCTCTCTCTTTTCTTCCTTCCTCTTTTTTCTTCCCGTTCTCTTTTTTCTTTCTTCTTTCTTTCTTTCCTCTCTCTTTTCTTCCTTTCTTTTTCTTTCTTTCCTTTCTTTCTCTTTTCTTCTTTCTTTCTCTCTTTTTCTTCCTTCCTCTATTTCTTTCTTTCTTTCTTTCTTTTTCTCTTTTCTTCCTCTTTTTCTTTCTTTCCTCCTTTCTTTCTTTCTTTTTCTTTCTTTCTTTCTCTCTTTTCTTCCTTCCTCTTTTTTCTTCCCGTTCTCTTTTCTTTTTCTTTCTTTCTTTCTTTCTTTCTTTCTTTCTTTCTTTCTTTCTTTCTTTCCTCTCTCTTTTCTTCCTTTTTCTTTCTTTCCTTTCTTTCTCTTTTCTTCTTTCTTTCTTTCTCTCTCTTTTTCTTCCTTCCTCTAATTCTTTCTTTCTTTTTCTTTCTTTCTTTCTTTCTCTTTTCTTCCTCTTTTTCTTTCTTTCCTTTCTCTTTTCTTTCTTTCTTTTTCTTTCTTTCTCTCTCTTTTCTTCCTTCCTCTTTTTTCTTCCCGTTCTCTTTTTCTTTCTTCCTTTCTTTCTTTCTTTCCTCCTTCCTTTCTTTTTCTTTCTTTCCTTTCTTTCTCTTTTCTTCTTTCTTTCTCTCTCTTTTTCTTCCTTCCTCTATTTCTTTTTCTTTCTTTCTCTTTCTTTCTTTCCTCTTTCTCTTTTTCTTTCTTCCTTTTTCTTTCTTTCCTTTCTTTCTCTCCCTTTTCTTCCTTTCCTTCTCTTTCTTTTTCTCTTTCCTTACTTTCTCTTTTCTTTCCCTTTCTTTCTCTCTTTTTCTTTTCTTTCTTTCTCTTTCTCTCTCTTTTCTTCCTTCCTCTTTTTCTTTCTCTTTCCTTTCTCTCTTTTCTTTCCTCTTTTTCTCTTTTTCTTCCTTCCTTCCTTCTTCCTTCCTTCCTCCTTCCTTCCTTCCTTTCTTTTCTTCCTTCCTCTCTTTCTCTTTTCTTTCTTTCTTTTTCCTTTCTTTCTTTCTTCTTTCTTTCTTTCTTTCCTTTCCTCTTTTTCTTCTTTCCTTCTTCTTTCTTTCCTTTCTTTTTCTTTCTTTCCTTTCTTTCTTTCTCTCCCTTTTCTTCCTTTCCTTTTCTTTCTTTTCCTTTCTTTTCTTTCTTTCTCTTTTTCCCCCACAACAAAGCTTTGCCCCTCCTCTGCCTGTCCTTGAGTCCCCACCAAGACACAAGTGAGGGTGACCAGTTCCTTTATCATAGCAACCACCTTGGGCTGTCCTTATATGGGTGGTCTTTGTTTATTTACCCAGCTCAGAGACTCAAGGTAATCCATTCAAGTTCACACAGCTTTTTGGTGGGATTGTGAATCCAGTCTGAGTCCAGAAATCCTGAGAAGAGTCCCAAGATGAGGTCCCCACACCTCTTTCCCCCTTCGTTGGATCTCTGACCTCTCTCTCTTTTCTGGAGCTCAAACATGTGTCTGTGTGTTTTCAAACCTACCTTCTGCTCAAAGAGAAATAAGTTTACTTTTATTTCCTGGAAAGGGGAGAGGGAGGCCTCAGAAACTGAGGCTCTGGGGTGGGGGAAGACTTGCCCCAAGCTGCCTCCAGGTGTTAAGGGAGTAGCTTTTCCTGGAGCTCTGGGCCAAACGCTTCGTGTTCAAATAAAAGCATCTAACATAGAAGGAAACAGGATGAAGTATCATTCAGTCTTAAAAAAGAAGGACATCCTGCCATTGGCCACAGCATGGACGAACCTGGAAAGGACGTTGTGCTAAGTGAGATGACCCAGACATAGAAGGACTGAGTGAGGCCCACGGGATCCTTCAGTCAGGAATCTCATGAGGAATCTTAAATAGACTCATGGAAGCAGAGAATCGAATGGGGGTTGCCAGGGGCTGGGAGAGGGTGGCCCGAGAGTATGACCTTCCACTTATGCATGACCCACAAGTTCTAGAGCCCAGGACATGCTGAATAGTTAGCAGTTGGGTGTTGTGTGCACTGAAAAACTTGCTCCCAGAGTAAATCTTACGCACAGTGTTGGTGGATCTGTTTATGGCACAGATTCCTTCCAAACTCATCAACTTGCATACCTCAAATACATACAGCTTTCTGTACGCCGGCTGCACCTCAAGATAGTGGTTCAAGAATAACTCAAGGTCTGCCGAAACCATTTCAGAAATAAAAACAAAAGTATCTAATGTGTATTGAGAGGCTATGTGCCCTATGGGAGGTACGTCCTATCATTCCTATTTTACAGACAAGGAAGTTGATGCTCTTAGACATTAAGAAACTTGTAGAGGACATGCGTACAAAGGACTGATAAACATAGGAGTCAAACCCCAGAGCTCACACATTTGCCAGGTAAGATATGATGTTGATGGACGAACTCAAGGACACTCAGCCTCTCAGTCTGTTGTGGGTACTCGTTTCCTTGCATCAATGCCAAGAGTGTGACTTTCTAACATTTAAAACAAACTTTTGGCCAAAATATTAGGTAAAAAAAAGTGTCATACTTAAAGTTTAATTAAAAAAAAATTTTTTTAATGTTTATTTTTGAGAAAGAGAGACAGAGCACGAGCAGGGGAGGGGCAGACAGGGAGGGAGACCCAGAATCTGAAGCAGGCTCCAGGCTCTGAGCTGTCAGTACAGAGCCCGATGTGGGGCTTGAACTCATGGATGGCGAGATCATGACCTGAGCTGAAGTCGGACGCTTAACCAACTGAGCCACCTAGGCGCCCCTAGTTTTATTTTCTTAAGCTTATTTTTATTTATTTTGAGAGAGAGAGAGAGAGAGAGAGAGCGCGAGAGAGAGAATGCAGGGCAGGGACAGAGAGAGAGAGGGGAGCGGAGAAAGAGAACTCCAAGCAGGCTCCACACTGTCAGTGCAGAGCCCAACACAGGGCTTCAACTCATGGATGGCGAGATCACGACCTGAGCCGAAGTCAGACGCTTAACCGACTGAGACACCCAGGCGCCCCTTTAAACTTCAATTTGTATTTCTCTTACAGAGGATTTTCCTTTTCTCCTTTAACGGCTGTATGAAGGAACAGTTGACATGCCCCCAGATTCTTTCATCCTAAGTGTGCATTTCAGATTTTTACTAAATTCACAGAGTTGTGCCACCATCGCCATGAGGCACATTTGAAGCTTCCATAACCTCCAGCTCATTTTCGGTTGGGGCCCCCTGCTGCCATTCTCCACCACTGGTAACCACCCACCTACTCTTGCGTCTTCATTCATGCCTTTTCTGGACATTTCACAGAAATGGAATCATGATGTCTGCAGTCTTTTCTGCCTGGCTTCTCTCGCTTTGTGCAATGCTTCTGAGGTCTGTCCTTGCTGCAGAATGTTTCGCTACGCACACACTTTGCTTGGACCTAGTTTCACTTCAGGTGCACGTGCTGGTGGATGTTCAGCTGGGCAGTGCCATCCGATAAGCCACCAAGCTCACGTCCACTTCAGGGTTTTGTTATACTGGTCCCTCTGCTTGACCCAGAATGGTGCCTCGGCTTTTGGCATGGCTCAGATGCCCTTGAGATCTGCCCTGCCCACCCAGAACCTCAAGATCCTCCTCTTCCACTGCAGCATCCAGTTTAGACCTACCCAGAACCTTCCACCCAGAACCCCCAGATCCTCTGCTTCCATCTTGGCATTCATTTACAGCCATCCAGAACCTTCCACCCAGAACCCCCAGATCCTCGACTTCCATCTTGGCATTCAGTTTACAGCCATCCAGAACCTTCCACCCAGAACCCCCAGATCCTCGACTTCCATCTTGGCATTCAGTTTACAGCCATCCAGAACCTTCCACCCAGAACCCCCAGATCCTCGACTTCCATCTTGGCATTCAGTTTACAGCCATCCAGAACCTTCCACCCAGAACCCCCAGATCCTCAACTTCCAGCTTGGCATTCAGTTTACAGCCATCCAGAACCTTCCACCCAGAACCCCCAGATCCTCTGCTTCCATCTTGGCATTCAGTTTACAGCCATCCAGAACCTTCCACCTAGAACCCCCAGATCCTCGACTTCCATCTTGGCATTAAGTTTACAGCCATCCAGAACCTTCCACCCAGAACCCCCAGATCCTCCTGTTCTATCTTGGCATTCAGTTTATACCCATACAGAACCCATAGGTCCAACTGTTCCATGTTGGCATTTAGTTTACAGCCATCCAGAACCTTCCACCCAGAACCCCCAGATCCTCGACTTCCATCTTGGCATTCAGTTTACAGCCACCCAGAACCTTCCACCCAGAACCCCCAGATCCTCAACTTCCAGCTTGGCATTCAGTTTACAGCCATCCAGAACCTTCCACCCAGAACCCCCAGATCCTCGACTTCCATCTTGGCATTCAGTTTACAGCCATCCAGAACCTTCCATCCATAACCCCCAGATCCTCCTCTTCCATCTTGGCATTCAGTTTACACCCTCCCAGAACATTCTACGCAGAACCCCCAGATCCTCCTCTTCCATCTCAGCAGTTTCCAAACTTAAAAAAAAAAAGTGTTTTACAATTTCTCTCTTGTGTGTTTGTGTGTGTTTTTGTTTTGTTTTTACAATAAGAGGATTTGCTGAGGGAAGGGTCAGAGATCTGGTTGGAAGACAGAGAAGGAGGATAAAGGGTGTGTCATGTCCTTTAAGAGATGCTGAAATAGCAGTGGGGGCAGGCACACTGGAGAGCTGAAGCTGAGGAGTCTCCTGGGTAAGGTGTCTTGAGATGTTGGGGGCCCTGTGGTCTCGCCTGGGTGTGAGACTGGGAGACTGTTGGTTCTTGGGGCTTTGCCAGACCTCCTATTGGTCACCTGGCCAGGTGTATCTTAATGACTAGCACTTGGGGCATTGCTTGCCTTGGCCAGAAGAATCCCTAAGCAATGTATGTGGGTTAATTAGTTGAGCTGGGTCTGTAACAGGACTTGAAGCCTGGATGTGTTTCCTCGGGGACTTTTTGACTCTAAGTCTAGGAAGATGGAGTGAACCCAGAAGTTCTCAACCAGGGTTCATCCCTGCCTTGGGGGGCAGTGAATAGGACAGCTCTCCCGTAACAAGGATTTATTCAGCCCCAACACCACAGGTACACTTACAAACCCTGGATAAAATGCACAAGCATCTGGGCTGAGATAAGGTGGGGGGTGGGGAGGGTGGGGGGAGGGCAAGAAGGTTTAGGAAAAGGGTTTGCTTGTAGGGGCGACTTGGTTTAGTTGGTTGAGTGCTGACTTCGGCTCAGGTCATGATCTCACAGTTCATGAGTCAGAGCCTGGCATCGGGCTCTGTGCTGATAGCTCAGAGTCTGGAGCCTGCTTTGGGTCTGTGTCTCCCTCTTTCTCTGCCCTTCCCCCACTCGTACTTGGACTCTCTCTCTCTCAAAAATAAAATAAAAAACCTTAAAAAAAAAAAAAAAGGAAAAGGGCTTGCTTTCCAAGGGATGGACCAAATTTTAGAGGAAGAAAAGGGGTCGCTTTTCCATGAGTGATAAACAGGAATTGGAAGAATATGTCCACACTGGGGGACAAAGGAAACCCAATTCCCTTTTGTTAACATACAAATACAAAATAAAAAGATATACAGCAAAATCTGTGATTTTTTTTTTCTAAGCCAGTCCAGGCTTTTCCTGCGTCATTACATCTTATGAACTTAGAGTTAGTCGTCTGCTGATGTGCATGGAAATGCTTGTATTTTTAAGTTTTTTGATTACTAAGGCCTAAATTACATATAGTAAAAATAACTTTTTAGTGATTTTACATTTTTATGCTTTATAGGTTTATAAGTTCAGACAGTCATGTGTCCCCCCACTAAAGATACAGAATGGTGTTATTCCAATTCCCTTGGGAACTGCCCATATGCTTTGTCCCTAGAGTTCAGGCTTTTTCCTATTGATGTCCCATAATAGAAACATATAGTCTGTAGACTTTGGAGTCTGGCTTCTCTCACTCAGCAAAGGGCATTCATCCACGTTGGTTCCTTTTTCTTGCAGAGTCATAGTTATAATGTGAATGTACAGAGGTTTTTAAAATCCTTTTAGCTGCCGAGGGGAATTTTGGTTGTTTTAGTTTTTGTCCATTTTAAATGAAGCTTCTGTAAGCATTCTATATAGGGTTTTGTGGGAACATTATGTGTTCACGTGGTCAGATATGTGGGGATGGAATGGATGGGTCAGAGATGTGTATGCCTAGCTTTCAAAGGAACAGAGGAACTTTTGGGATGCCTGGGTGGCTCAGTCGGTTAAGCATCTGACTTCCGCTCTGGTCATGATCTCAGGGCTCATGAATTTGAGCCCTGCATTGAGCTCTATGCTGACAGTTCAGAGTCTGGAGCCTGCTTCAGATTCTGTGTCTCTCCCCTCTCTCTCTGCTCCTCCCCTGGTGGCACTCTGTCTATCTCTCTCTCAAAAATAAATAAAAACTTAAAAAATACTTAAAATTAGGTATGGGGGAACTTTTTACCAAGGTAGCTGGTAGATTTTACATATCCAACAGCAAGGTAGGAGAACTCCCATTCCTCAACACTGGGTATTGTCTACCTTTTAAGCCATTCTAAAAGCGTAAGTGATATCTTATGGTTTAATTTACTTTTCTCTAAGAGCATGGCATGGCATCTTTTTGAGCATCTTGTCATAGGCTTATATCTCCGTAGTGTCTGCTCATGGGTTATTTGTTTTTCTATTACTGAGTTATGGGAACTCTTTTTGTATTCTGGATTTAAGTCATCAGAAATGTGATTTGCAAACATTGCTATCCGGCTGTGTGGGTTGTCTTTTTTGTTCTCTTAAGAGTGTATCTTGGGGGCACCTGGGTGGCTCAGTTGGTTAAGCGTCCAACTCTTGCTTTCGACACAGGTCATGATCTCACGGTCACAAGATGGAGTCTACACTCAGCCTGGAGCTTGAGATTTTCCCTCCCTCCTCTCTGCCCCTCCCCCACTCGTGCTCATGCTCTCTCTCAAAATAAATAAAAATAAGTTTACAAAGTACATATTCTGAAGCTAAGTCATTTTTAATTTAATTAAAAAAAATTTTTAATGTTTATTTATTTTTGAGACACAGAGAGACAGAGCATGAACGGGGGAGGGTCAGAGAAAGAGGGAGACACAGAATCTGAAGCAGGCTCCAGGCTCCGAGCTGTCAGCACAGAGCCGGATGTGGGGTTTGAACTCATGGACCACGAGATCATGACCTGAGCTGAAGTCGGACGCTCAACCGACTGAGCCACCCAGGCGCCCCTCATTTTTAATTTTAATGAAGTCCAAAAAAAAAAAAAAATTGTCTATCTTAGAGGACCTGGCTGACTCTGTCAGGAGGAGGCCCACGCTGGGTGTGGACATTACTTGAAAATAAAATCTTAAAAAAAAACAACAACCCCTATCTCAAAATCCTTTAATATTGAGGCTGTTATATGTCATATACATATATATATAAAATATGTATTTTATATACATATAAATTTATATATATATATATAAATTTTATATACATATACATTTATATATATATAAAATATGTAATACCGAGGCTACCTGGAGATTGTGTAGGCTGGTACTTTGGAAGCAGAATAAATAAGATTTTCATTTTTAAGTAGATTTAGATACCTGCCTACTCTGTAGAGCCTTTCTCATGGCTCAGGGCAATAAACCCTTACTCTTGTATACAAGGCATTGAATATTTTTGTCTTTGCTTATCTCTTCATCTTCATCCCTTTAAAATGTAGCTGGTTCTTATCTTTTCACCCAGCAACCATAACGCCCATTGCTTACCCGTAACACCCACTGCTTACATAGTCCTCCAAATGCACTGGGCACTATTCTTACTCTATCAATGCATTTAATCCACACAAGAACCCTGTGAGGTAGGAACAATTATTTCCATTTTGCTGATGAGTCAAGGGGAAGCTAAAATCAGTTTGACCTTCATGTCCTGTTCCATTCCAGAAATGCAACTTCAACCCTCATGGTCAAGGTCTAGGGTCTGTTTTTTTTTTTTTTTTTTTAATGTAGTGAAAAAACACATAACTTTAATTTTTTTATTTTAATTATTTTAACTCTTTTAATGTTTACTTATTTTTTGAGAGAGACAGTGTGAGCAGGGAGGGTCAGAGATGGAGACAGAGAATCTGAAGCAGGCTCCAGGCTCTGAGCTGTTAGCACAGAGCCCGACGCGGCGCTTGAACTCATGAACTGTGAGGTTATGACCTGAGCCAAAGTCAGACACTTAACTGAATGAGCCACCCAGGCACCCCAAAACACGTAACTTTAAATTTGCCACCATAACCATTTTTTAAGTGTAGACTTTGTTAGTGTTAGGTTCATTCACATGGTTGTGTAGCAAATCTCCGGAACTTTTTCTTAATCTCCTAAAACTGACTCTATACCCACGCCACAGGAACGCCTCCCCTCCCCCTGGCCCTTGGCAACCACTTTTGGACTTTGTTTCTAGGATTTTGACTGCTTTAGATGCTTCATGGGTGGATTCATACCATATTTTCCTTTTGTGGTTGGCTTATTTCGCTTAGCCTAATGTCCTCAAGTTTCATCCATGTTTTCCCATAGGACAAGATTTTTTTTTTAATTTCTGAGGAAACTCCATACTGTTGTCCATAATGGGTGCACCATCCAACAGTGTGCAAGAAGTCTTTTTTGGGAGGGGAGGTGCAGGTCTTTATTTTTAATCCGCAAATGATTCTTAGCAATCTACCTTTGAAGAATGCATCCTCATATTTACAAAGAGGTACACACAATTCAGTTCATGCCAGGATTCATGTGAGCAAAAAGCATGGAAACAATATAAATGTCCATGTGCAGAGTTCTGGTAACCTATATCATGGTACGTTTCTACTTTGGAGTTTCTGTGGCTCTTAAAAGTCTGGGCATAGACCAATGTTCCAGACTTATTTTTAAGCAGGAGATTAGTTGCTAAACAAGATATAGAACATGATAAAATTTATACTTAAAGTTTGCTCCATTTAAACACATCTTTGGGGGGCCCCTGGGTGACTGAGTCAGTTAGGTGTCTGACTTCAGCTCAGGTCATGATCTCACGGCTCGTGGGTTTGAGTCCTGCATTGGGCTCTATGCTGACAGCTCAGAGCCTGGAGCCTGTTTTCTGTGTCTCTCTCTTTGCCCCTCCCCCACCTCAAATAAATGAATAAACATTAAAAAAATATATTTAGTAGTGTTTAAGAATGGAAAGTTACTTAAACTCAAAATAACTTAAAAAAATTCTTTTAATGTTTTTTAAATTTATTTTTGGGACAGAGACAGAGCATGAGCAGGGGAGGGGCAGAGAGAGAGAGGGAGACACAGAATCCGAAGCAGGCTACAGGCTCTGAGCTGTCAGCACAGAGCCCGACGTGGGACTCGAACTCACAGACCATGAGATCATGACCTGAGCCGAAGTCGGACGCTTAACCGACTGAGCCACCCAGGCGCCCCAAAATTACTTCTTGAAACTCATCTAGACACTTCTTTTAAGGTAACGCGTGGGACAGAGGAATGCCAGATCTTTCTCTGAACATTTACAAATGTCTTTTGTTTTTCTATGTGGAAAGAATATTTGCTGGGGTGCCTGGGTGGCTCAGTCGGTTAGGCATCTGATTCTTGGTTTCGGCTCAGGTCAGGATCTCATGGTTTGTGAGTTTGAGCCCTACATCGGGCTCTGTGCTGATAGTGTGGAGTCTGCTTGGGTTTCTCTCTCTACACCTCTCTCTCTCTCTCAAAATAAATAAATAAATATAAAAGAATTTTTTTAATACAAGTAAAAGAAAAAATATTTGCTGTTGATTTGAATTTTTATTTTGCCAGATAATACAGTCAAGCTTTCTTCATTCTTCAGCAGTCTAGAAGACCTTAGAATGGATGTACCTTATTTTAGAAACACTTATGTTAGAGGTAAGCACTTAAAGTAGTTCCTACTTGTTTTTTTTTTTAAAGTAAGCCTTAACCTCAACATGGAGCTTGAACCCATAACCTGAAGATCAAGAGTTGCACGCTCCACGGACTGAGCCACCCAGGCACCTGCACATTTTAATTTTTTTAATGTTTATTCATTTTTGAAAGGCAGAGAGAGACAGACGACAAGCAGGGGTGGAGGAGAGAGAGGGGGACACAGAATCTGAAGCAGGCTACAGGCTCCGAGCCGTCAACACAGAGCCTGATGCGGGGCTCGAACCCACGAAGCATGAGATCATGACCTGAGCCGAAGTTGGATGCTTAACCCACTGAGCCACCCAGGCACCCCTACGTATGCAAACTCAAATGACTGCTGAGGAACTTGGCACACTATGATTATTTTCACTTTGGGAGCATTATGTCATCATTTTCTCTGAAGTTAATCATCCTTTTGGTCATTTGCTTAGATTTCTATGTTTCTATCACTAATTCATGGCATCTTTTCCCCAGTGATCTAGATCTTGCCTGCCTGCCTTCCTTCCTTCCTTCCTTCCTTCCTTCCTTCCTTCCTTCCTTCCTTCCTTCTTTATCTCTACACTCAATGTCAGGCTCAAACTCTGAGATCAAAAGTCACATGCTCTTCCAACTGAAACAGTCAGGCGCCCCCTGGCCTTAGTGCATTGAAACACATCAGGCTTCCTGTCAATTTTATATCCTTGACTTGGCTCCAGGGGGAACTTGGTTCTTTATGCTGGATGAGCACATGTTATTTGGCATCTCCTTCACCATATTCCTAGGAACTTTCCCGCTTCTGGAAATCCAAGATACAACCATCCCAACAACCCCCTGGCCTCCAGTGAATGTCCTACCTACCTGCTACGAAGGGAATGGTTTTCACCAGAGAAGCGGAGCCCCAGAAGGCCAGCCTCCCATCTTGGAGGCTGTCTTTGCCAAGGAGCAGCACCATGTACCTCTGCATTTGGCTGTAGCTCATTTTTCAGAGAAGAAAGTGAGGGCTCCAGATGGGTCAAGAGGGCGCTTCCTGGAACACGGACAATCTTTCAACATATTTCCAGGGGAAATCAAGGTATTGCTTCTCTCTAGGAAAACAATTTCCCAATGCAAACAAAAACTATATTTTAACATTGAAACTATAATCAGTAGTCTTTTCTTCTTTAAAAAAAATTTTAAAATATTTATTTTTGAGAGGGAGAGACAGAGTAAGCAGGAGAGGGGCAGAGAGAGAGGGAGACACAGAATCTGGGCAGGCTCCAGGCTCTGAACTGTCAGCACAGAGCCAGATGCAGGGCTCAAACCCATGAACCATGAGATCATGACCTGAGCCAAAGTTGGATACTTAACTGACTGAGCCACCCAGGTGCCCCAATAGTCCTAATGGGAAGGGGACTTCAAACATGAAGAAAATCAAACATTTCCCTTGAGACTCCTGTCTAAGCACCCCCTACCTTTACCCCTTCCCAGCCTCTCTCATTCTGTAGGTGACTGAGTACAATTTGGTTACTCCAGAGGTAACCATTCATTATGGATTACAAACACAGAATTCATAATCTCTTCCCTCATACAGTCAATCTTACTAAAAATAACAGCATACTAAAGAAGCCTCAACACATCACACAATTGATATCACATGGACCCTATTTTCCAAAGCAATGCATATAACAAAAATGCAATGCAGAATGCCTGTGTGGCTAAGTCAGTTGAACGTCTGACTCTTGATTTTGGCTCAGGACATGATCCCAGGGTCCTGGGATTGAGCCCCGAGTCAGGTTCTGCTTAAGATTCTCTCCCTCCCTCTCTCTCTCTCTCTCTCCTTCTGCCCTTTATCCCTGTTTGCTTTCTCATGCTCTATTCTTTTTTTTAATGTTTATTTATCTTTGACAGAGAGAGAGAGAGAGAGACGGAGCACGAGTGGTGGAGGGACAGAGAGAGAGGGAGACACGGAATCCCAAGCAGGCTTCAGGCTCTGAGCTGTCAGCACAGAGCCTGATGGCCCAATGTGGGGCTTGAACTCATGAATGGTGAGATCATGACCTGAGCCAAAGTCCAACCAACTGAGCCACCCAGGCACCCCTCTCACGCTGTCTCTAAAAAAAAGCGGGGGGAGGGTAGGAGCCTGGGTGGCTCAGTCGGTTAAGCTTCCAACTCTTGGTTTCAGCTCAAGTCATGATCTCACAGTTGGTGAGTTTGAGCCCCGCATCGAGCTCTGTGCTGACACTGTGGACCTTGCTTGGGATTCTCTCTCTCTCTCTCTCTCTCTCTCTCTCTCTCTCCCTCTCCGCCCCTCCCATGCTCTCTCCCAAAACAAATAACTTAAAATGCAATAGCCAAAAGATAGAAACAATCCACATAGCAATCAATGGCATGAACTTATAAACAAAATGTGATATATAGACACGATAGAATAGACTATTATCCAGCCTCAAAAAGCTAGGAAATCCTGACACATGCGACCATATGGATGAGCCCCAAAGATGTCCTGTGAAACACTGAAGTGAAGCAAGCTGCTCCCCAAAGTATAAATATTGTGCAATTTCACTTAGACAAAGTACCTAGATTGGTCAAGTTCATACAGACAGAAAGTAGAATGGTAACTGTCAGGGCGTGGGGGTGTGTGTGGGGGAAATGTCAAGTTATTGTTTTATTAATGGGGACAGAGTTTGTTTGGGAATATGAAAAAGTTCTGGTGACGGACAGTGGTGATCATTGTACAAAGGTGTGAACGTACGTGTTGGCACTGACTGTACGCTTAAAAATGGTAAACAACGGTAAATGCTATGTATATTTTACTACAATAAAAAAAAAAGTAACACAATGAAATAAAAAAAAAACAAACAAACAGGAGTAAACTCAAAGATGGGAGCCCCCATCCACCTGGAAACCAAAAGAAAATGAGAAATGTAGGACCATGGGACAGCAAAGTAATTGTACTTTAGAGTTTTTATAGCCAAAGCCTCAAAAAAAAATTTTTAATGGTTATTTATTTTTGAGACAGAGACAGACAGAGCATGAGCAGGGGAGGGGCAGAGAGAGAGGAAGACAGAATCCAAAGCAGGCTCCAGGCTCTGAGCTGTCAGCACAGAGACTGACATTGGGCTCGAACTCACGGACCGCGAGATCATGACCTGAGCCAAAGTCGGATGCTTAGCCAACTAAGCCACCCAGGCGCCACTAAAGCTTTTATAAACCCAAAGACATAGGAGTGATGACTAAAATGGGAAAGTAGGCAGTGATAAAATAAGAACAGAAATTAAAGTAAAAGAGCACAATAGCGAGTTCCTGTTTTCGTGTTGGTCTTTATGGCACCAAGTTTGGGATTTTTGGACGGCACGGAGCCTGCAATAAACGCATGTGCAGAGATCTCTCACAGAGTGCAGCGACTTTGTGGAGATCTGGAGAGCCTGTGGTGGAAGTCACCAAGGATTACTCAGATTAGATCCTAATGAAGCATGTATCTGGATTACCCAAATGGAGCCATACTCTGACACATGGGATGAAGGACAGAATCACAGATTTTGATGACAGTTATGATCTTTACCGTATACCCTTCCCTTCAGACGGTCATGGCCGTGGGGAACTTTCAGAACAATTCAAACAGAAGCCCCATTGTGACCATTCTCCTCCCTTTCCTTATGTTAAGACAAGGATCGGTGTCACTCACAAAGAGATCATCTTAATCCAACCAAAGGTGGTACTGAAGATATGCATAAAACACAACAGTAGGTATTTGCAACCCTGGGTTGCAACCCTGCAACCCAGTAGGATCCAGCAGACCCCAAAATATTTCAGACGGCACCCTAGGGATCTGTAGGTAATCAGGGGCTGGCGAAAGTTGCCCAGGTGATTCTATCTGAAATAGCTAGTGACCCCCGACTCGTCAGACTTCATAATAAACTACGAATCTGCTTTGAAGATTTTACTAAAAGGTATGAGGATATCTTAAGGAAAACAAAGGGGCACCTGGCTGGCTCAGTCGGTAGAGCATGCAAGTCTTGACCTTGGGGTTGTGAGTTCAAGGTCCACATTGGGTACAGAACTTACATTAAAAAAAAAAAAAAAGTAAACCATTAGCTTCACTGGGACAGATCAAAAGGGGTATCCAAGGGACCTGGAGAGAAACTGTGGTTTCCTTACAGAGATCTCACAGCCTCTGATAAACAAAAATCCCTTAGTCCTACAAGGTCACCTGCCAAAGAGATTCCTTCGGTCTAATGAGCCTTGCAAACATATACTTGCCTCATTCAAACTTATATTACCATTTATAGATTTCATTTTGGAACCAGGTGGTGACACTTATTTTAAAGATGCTATTAAATATGAGAATGCTCACACTAAAAAAAAAAAAAAAAAAAAAAAAAAAAGGATGAATAAAATGAGCTCTTTCAGGGCTAATAAAATACTGAACAAGAACATAGAAAAAGGCACCAAAAAACATATTAGAAAAAATATATATAAATCAAATTTTTAAAAAATTAAAAAAATAGAAGTATGTAAAGAGATGTGGTAGAGACTATTAAAAATAAAATATGAAAACTTGAGGCACCTGGGTGGCTCAGTCAGTTAAGTGTCCAACTCTTGATTTTGGCTCAGGTAATGATCTCACAGTTTGTGGGTTTGAGCCCCGTTTCCGGCTCTGTGCTGACAAGGGTGGAGCCTGCTTGGGATTCTCTCTCTCCTTCTCTCTCTGCCCCTGCCCCTGCTCATGCTCTCTGCCCTCAAAATAAATAAACTTAAAATAAAGTATGAAAAGGAATATAAAAATTTTTGGCTAATAAATGCAAAAACAGAAAAATTGGACAATTTTCTGGAAAAATATTTTTAAAAAAAGGAAAGAAAAGGAAGAAAAACAATGACCCCATTGACTGACCTATAATGAAGTAGACCAGGGGATCACCAAACTTTTTCTGTAAGGGGGCAGATAGTTAATATTTTCCATTTTGCAGACCAGACTATAGAATGTAAACAAAGGGCCAACATCAACTTTGGCCAATGGGCTGTGGGTTGTCAATTCTTGAAGTACTTAACTAACTGAATTGAACTCAGACCTTGCACTTCTAAAAATAATTGAGGCCACAATACAGCAAAGGCTCCCCTCAGCTCACCTACCCCTTTCCTAATCCTCACGATAGCTAGATAGTGTCACTGATTGAAAAAGAAGGAAAAATCACACAAAAATTCATGAGCCTGGAGTCACCTGGACGTCAAATTTTAAAAATATTATGAAGAAAAAAAATAAAAAATAATATTATGAAAAAGAAAATTATGGGCAGACACATTTCTTAACGCAGATGTGAAATCAATTAAGCAAAATTTTGGTCCAGATCAACGATGGTTAACAAAAACAGCAATTTAATATTAACAAATGACTGACGGTGGGCAAGGGGGGATGTGGACCTTAGCAACCCAGGACTGGTTTTGTATTATAAAGTGTATGTGATGATCATCGATGTAGCAGGTTCATTGCTAACAATATGACACAACTTTCAATAGATGCAGAGGTATTGTAGGAAATACTTCAAATTTAAATATTGGCAAAAAGATCTGAATTGATGATGGTTTCACATCCCAGGCACTACTGACGTCGGGGACTGGATAATTTTCTGTTGTAGGGGGCTGTTCTGTACATTGTAGGATGCTTAATAGCATCTCTGGCTTCTACCTTCTAGAAGTCAGTAGTATTTCTCTCCTCCTCCCCACTCAGTTGTGACACCCAAGAATATTTCCAGAATTAGCCCCATAAAAACATTTCATATCATGCCAGTATCATGACGAAATCCAGCCAAACTGGTCTTTTCTTTATATATGCACTTACTGTTCCCCTACTGTCCTGGGGTCTTACTAATGCAGCCATTGGCTGGGGCCCCATTGCACCCCAGTGTTCTTTACACTGGGCTCTAGAAGCTTTTATTGAGTGGATTGAGTGAGGGAGTGGCCTTTCAGAAGAGGCAGGGTGGGTCTGGAGAAATGTAGGAAGGGCATGGTTGGATTTACACCCCTTCTGTTCCCACTCAGAGAACGTTTGAGAACAGCACACCTGAACAACGACTCCCCAATAGCCAAGCAGAAATGGCGGACCAGAGGGCAGGTAAGCTGGAGGTGGCCATGAGGGGCCCTAATTTGTATTTGCCAACTACAGTGATTTAAATACTTCGAGGGGTGCCTGGGTGGCTCAGTCTGTTGAGCGTCCGACTTTGACTCAGGTCATGATTTCACACTCCGTGAGTTCGAGCCCCACATTGGGCTCTGTGCTGACAGCTCAGAGCCTAGAGCCTGCTTTGGATTCTGTGTCTTCCTCTCTCTCTGCCCCTTCTCCGTTCATGCTGTCTCTCCCCAAAATACTTCAAAAGTGGTGGATTTCAAGCTGCCAATGCATAGAGGTTCGCCAGCCAGTATGAGCCAACTCGAGCACACCACTGAAGGTGATGGGTTCCCAACACCAGTTGGGAAGTTATCCCCTTGTTTCACCTGGAATGATTTATTAGATCGTGGAATTATCTTTCCTTAAAAATTAGTAGACTGTACCCATTTTATCCCCCATGTCATAGTTTGGGTGGAACTGTGATTATTTAATTTTCTTTTGAGCTTAATAAAGTCTCAGAGTCCAAACTTTTTGTTGGGCCAAATTTGGTAAAAAAGAGCGCCTGGGCGGGCCAGTCGGTTGAATGCCCAACTCTTGATTTTGGCTCGGGTCATGATCTCATGGTTCATGGGATCGAGCTCCGCATCAGGCTCTGCACTGACAACTTGGAGCCTGCAGCATGCTTCCAATTCTGTGTCTCCCTCTCTCTCTGCCCTCCCCCCCCCCCCCCCCGCCACTGCTTGTACTCAGTCTGTCTCTCAAAAATAAATAAATGTTAAAAAAAATTTTTTTAAAATAAACAGGGGATAGTGAGACATCTAGAAGACACTGCTTCCTTGAATCAAAAAGAACAAACTGTAGCCTCTAAAGAAGCAAAAAGGATGCCAATTGCCAGCAGTGGGAGACAGAAAGTAGACAGAGCACTCAAAAACTGGTCTTCTCTCTCACTTTCTTAAGTTTATTTATTTTGAGAGACAGAGAGAAAGAGACAGGAGAGAGGAGAGAAATATCCCAACAAGGCTCCACTGTCAGCAGCCCCAACATGGGGCTTGAACTCACGAAACCATGAGATCATGACCTGAGCCAAAATCAAGAGTCAGGTGCCTAACTGACTGAACCGCCCGGGGTGGGGGTGGGGCCTGGTCTTCTCTTGTTTAGAACAGATTTTCAAGGGAGTCAGAGCTGAGTGGAAAACAAAGTGCCAGGGCAAACAGCTGGGACAGTAAGGGGACAGGGACAGTAAGGGGACAGACTGCATTCTAGAGTCTGTGATCATGGTGCATGGAGACATGGCAGGTGCGGGCTAACCAAACGTCCCCCTCTCCACAGCCAAACCGAAGAGGAGAAGCCGAGAGCGCACCTCGTTCACCTCTCATCAGAAGGCGGAACTGGAGGCTCTGTTTAGCCTCACTCCGTTCCCAGATTATGTCACCCAGGAGTTGCTGGCCTCAAAGATTCACTTACAATACACCGTGGTGCAGGTCTGACCCTCTGGAGGGGGGCGTGCTCCCCAGATCCTTCTCCTGCATGCCTGCTCCCTCCCTCTCCCTTCTCTCTGCCCCATGACCAAATAATCACGACTAATCTTCCCTTTAGGGAGCAAGTGATAATAACCTGACTCCTGTGCTAGACACGTTCTGTGTTTTCACCCTCAGAAACAGACCCATTGACACAGGAGATAAAACGGAGGCTCAGAATGGCAAGGTAGCTTCCCCAGGTTCAAGCCCACTAAGTTGTAAAGATGGAACTCTCTCTAAGTGTGGAGCACTTGTCCTAAACTGTGCCTTCCACAAAGCCCCAAAGAGACGAAGGGCCACTGTTTGCTGAGGCTTGTCCCTGGGGCTTGCTCGGTGAGGGTGCAAATAAGAAACCAGCCAGAGGTCTCCAGCTATAATCACACCAAGGGCATATCAGATCCCTTCTGGAATGCCTTTTTTTTTTTTTTTTTAAGTTTATTTATTTATTTTGAGAGAGAGAGAGACAGAGCACACAAGCATGGGAGGGGCTGAGAGAGGGAGGGAGACACAGAATCCAAAGCAGGCTCCAGGCTCTGAGCTGTCAGCACAGAGCCTGACTTGGGGCTTGAATGCACAAACCGTTAAGATCATGACCCGAGCCGAAACTGGATGCTTAACTGCCTGAGCCATCCAAAGACCCCTGGAATGCTCCTTTTTTTGTGTGGATCCTTCCCAAAGACTACCAAAGACCCTTCTCAAGGACTCTGAGGCCAGACTCCATACTCTATTCTGTCCTCTGAAGTCCTGACCCTTCATCCCACAGAGAGCTCACGGCATATGGCCGCTGCCTCCCCACTCCTGCTCTGGGGTCCAAGCCCTGCCTCGTTCCCTTGTTTCTTCTTCTTTCTCCATCCTCGCCACCCTGGCCACGGGTGAGACACGGCTCCTACCCTGCCTCAGATACAGTGGGCAGAAGCCCCCTCCCCCACAAGAACCTGCTCTCCAAGGAAGATAAAGGATCAATTTCCGGAATCTGTGCCCTCTGTCTTCTCCACAGGTTTGGTTTAAGAACCGCCGGGTTAAATGGAGAAAGAGCATCCAGAAAGACCAAGAAGCCGGGATCCCAGCCCCCACCCCTGCAGCCCAGAGGAACAGACCCAGGGCACCCAGACGCCTTTCCCACAGGCGGCCTCTTCTCCCCAGAGTTTCTGATGGCTCAGGGCCAGGCACCGGGAACCCAGATGGGGCTTCTCCACAGGGTGATCCTGAGCTGGACAGGCTGGTGGCTACAGTCCCCGCCTTGTCCTCCGCCCCTTACGACATAAGCCAGGTCATGGAAGCCTATGGGTGTCCGGAGGAGAGTTCCAACACGTTCAGTTGCCTTTATCAGTATCTCTCCCTGTCTGATGGCTAGCCGGAGCCCCCTGCTTGCTAGCTGGTCCTGTACGGAACCACTCTGCCTCCCTGCATCCTGCTAGCTGGTCCCGATGAAGGCTATCCCTATACCACAGGAGCAGGCTGGAGGTTCCCAAAAGCCGTCGGGATGGTTAAGCCCATAGATTTCAACAGTTACCGCTGTAGGTCACACCGAATTCACAGGGGATCCCTCCACCTTCTCTTCTCACCCCCGTTTCCCTTCGGGTGTGCTTCCACACCCAAATGTACGGGTTAGAAACATTCAGTCCTCTGTGTTCTTTTCCCTGGTAGGAAAAAAAACCCTGCGGAAACCAGAGCCCTCTGGACCCAATCTGACATGTTAATTTTCCCATAAGAAGAAACTGGCTGCATACTGGGGTGGTCAATTTGCAAATAAAGTTGGGTTTTGCTCCAGATTTTCTGAATCTCCAGTGTTCTTATCTGTAATGTGGGAATATAATAAACCCGGTCAAGGAAGGTTGTGGGGAGTGACCCTTTTCCTAGCAGATTTCAGTCTGTTTCTCCTTCTTTTTAAAAAAAAATTTTTTTTTAATGTTTATTTTTGAGAGAGAGGGGGAGACACAGAATCCGAAGCAGACTCCAGGCTCCGAGCTGTCAACACAGAGCCCAACCCAGGGCGCAAACCCTCGATCCATGAGATCATGACCTGAGCTGAAGCTGGACGCTTAACCGACTCAGCCACCCAGGCGCCCCGGCCATGTAAGGTTTTTAAAAATTTACTTATTTTTAATTGTGGCAAAAGCTACATAAAACCATCGCAGCCATTTTTAAGTGTATGGTTCAGTATGTTAGCTCGGTCCCTCACATTATTGTGCAACCAACTTCCAGACCTCTTTTCATGGTGCAAAATTAAATCTGTCCCCATTAAACAGCAGCCCCCCATTTCCCCTCCCCCCAGCCCCTGGCGCCCACCATTCCACCATCGGTCACCAGGAATGTGACAACCCGAGTACCTCACAGAAGTAGAACCATCACGTCCTTGATCTAAAGGCTTATTTCACTGAGCCTTTCCTCCAGCTTCACTCCTGTTATAATATGTGTCACAATTTCCTTTTTTTTTCTAAATTTTTTCCAGCATTTATTAATTTTTTGAGAGACAGAGAGAGACAGAGCATAAGCGGGGGAGGGGACAGAGAGAGGGAGACATAGAATTTGAAGCAGGCTCCAGGTTCCTATCAGCACAGAGCCCAAGGCGGGGCTCGAACCCACAAACCATGAGATCATGACCTGAGCCCAAGTTGGACACTTAACCGACTGCACCAGCCAGGCGCCCCTCAATTCCCTTCCTTTTTAATGAAGCTTTTATGGCTTGTTGATTTTGAGTCATACTTAGAAAACTTCCTTGGGGCACCTGGGTGGCACAGTCGGTTAAGCATCTGACTTCGGCTCAGGTTAATCTCCCAGTTTGTGGTTTTGAGCTGTGCTGACACCTCAGAGTCTGGATGGAGCCTGCTTTGGATTCTGTGTCTCCCTCTCTCTCTGCCCCTCCCCTGGTCTCACTCTCTCAAAAATAAACATTAAAAAACATTAAAAAAAAAAAAAGGGAGAGAGAGAGAGAGAGAGAGAGAGAGAGAGAACTTCAGCCTACCTCCAGTAAATACAGGAATTCACCCATTTTCTTTTGCACGTTTGTGGTTTTCTTTTTTTACATTTAGATCCCTGATCTATTTGGAATGTATATCTCATGTGTGGTGTGTAAAGTTTTGGCCCAATTTTATTCTTTCAAGTGGCTAATCAGACATCCCAGCATCACTTGTTTCAAAGCCCACATTTGGGTGTTGGGGAAACTGCACAGCCACGTGCACGAGAATGAAACTGGGCTCCTATTGTCTACCATATGCAAAAATCAACTCAAAATGGAATAATGCCCTGAAACCATAAAACTCCTAGAGGAAACCAGGGGGTCAGCTCCTTGACATTGTCTTGTCAATGAATTTTCTGGATCTGACACCAAGAGGAAAGGCAATAATAAACAAGTGAAACTACATCAACTTAAAAAGCAGCAGCAAAGGAAACCATCAACAAAATGAGAAGGCAATGGACCAAATGGGGGCAAATATTCCCAAAGTATATATAGAACTCTTATAACTTGGGGCAACCGGGTGGCTCAGTTGGTTAAGCATCCAACTTCGGCTCAGGTCACAATCTCATGGTTCATGAATTCGAGCCCCGTGTGGGGCTCTGTGCTGACAGCTCAGAGCCTGGAGCTTGCTTCAAATTCTGTGTCTCCCTCTCTCTCTACCCCTTCCCTACTCAGGCTCTGTCTCTATCTTTCAAAAATAAATACACATTGAAAAAAACAAGACAAAACAAAGAACTCCTACAACTCAATAGAAGAAAAAAGAAAGAGAAAAAAAAAAAGGAAGAAACAGGACACAGTCTGATTACAAGGACTGAAACAGGTATTTTTCCCAGAAAACATCCAGGTGGCCAACAGACACATGAGAAGATGCTCAGCATCACTCATCATCAGGGAAGCGCAAATCAAAACCACGATGAGATACCACCTCACACCTGTCCGAATGCCTAACATTAACAAGTCAGGCAACAGCAGATGTTGGCAAGGACGCGGAGAAAGGGGAACCCGCTTGCGCTGCTTTTGGGAATGCACCCTGGTGTAGCCGCTCCGGAAAACAGTATGGTGTTTCACCTCGGAAAGTGAAAGATAAAACTACCACACAGTCCAGCAACCCCGCTTCGGGGAATCTATCCGGGACTGTCTCCTAACATGATCTGCAGCCCCGTTTTCGCTACAGCATTACTTACGTTAGGCAAGACACAGACATGGCCTGCGTGACCATCGATGGACAAACGGATAAAGAAAATGTGGTCTCTACCCATAACGGTATGTTTTTCAGCTATAAACTGTCCATGTGTCCGTTTGCAACAACCTAGGCAAACCTGGAGGCACTTAGGCCAAATGAAAGAAGTCAAAGATGAATAGCATATGATTTTATGTACAGGTGGCATCTTAAAAAAAACCCTGAACACGTAGATACAGAGAACAGATTTGCAGTTAACAGAAGTGGTGGGTGGGGAAAGAACTGGATGGAGATGGTCAAAATGCTCAAACTTCAAAAATAAGTCCTGGGACGTAAGTGACGGCATGGTGACTCTGATGTACGATGCTATGTGGCACATTTGGAAGTTGGGTTAATTAGAAGGCAGACAATGGCCAAACTTCAAAACGTAGAGCTAAGAAGAAAAAAGAGAATACATCCAAATCTCTAAATGTTCCTTCTGAGCCTATGCAGTGAGCAAGTCTGGTCCAGGAAAAAATTGCACGGAAGAGATAAAAGGAAAAGTCCACCCTGATTGTGAAAATGCAGGAGGTTCCCCAGCAGACAAGTCCCTTCCCTGTGTTCTGGGTTCTCACCTGTGAACGCACATCCGCACATCCGGGTGGCTCCTTCAGGACTCTGCATCCGGGGGAGAAGGAGGGAACAAAGGGCAACCCGACTCTTTGCAGACTAAGTCTGGGAGGGAGAAAAAAGCAGAGGGAAAGCATTAGGGTCCTGAAGAACAAACAGAATTAAACAAAATCCTCAGAGAACACAGAAACCCTTCCCCGAAATCAGAATCTATTGCAGAGACTGTCCTTTGCTGGGCTGACAGAACAGGGGTGAGGGGGGTGGTGCCGGGGAGCTAGCAGCTCAGAAACTACCCACATCCACAAAACCAGAAGAAAACGGAGTCTTTATAAAATGCATACTTACATAAGGATGATAAAAATTTGACTTTATATTACTTAAGCGTCCAACTCTTTTTTTTTCTTTTAATTTTTTTAAGTGTTTATTTTTTTTTTTTGAGACAGAGAGCACGTGCAGGGAAGAGCAGCGAGAGAGGGAGACACAGAGTCCGAAGCAGGCTCCAGGTTCTGAGCTGTCAGCACAGAGCCCAACGCGGGGCTCAAACTCACAAATCACGAGATCATGACCTGAGCCGAAGTAGGAGGTCCAACTGACGGAGCCATCCAGGCACCCCTAAATAAATCAACTTAAAAAAATTTTTTTTGACTTTATAAAATATATATGATGTAACAATAAATTTTAAAACATGCTTATGCGTGAATGGGGCAAAATTAATCCTAGATTAGTCAAAGAAAATAATGTAGTCACACCTCAGTAGGGGTGCCTGTCTGGCTCAGTCAGTACAGCATGGGACTCTTAATCTCAGGGTAGTGAGTTTGAGCCCCAAGTTGGGCGTAGAGATTACTTAGAAAAGAGAGAGAGAGAGACAGAGAGAGACCTATTCACCAGTAACTAGGGAAAAAAAAAGGTTTAAGACTCTAAGAACAAATCTGCAAATAATCTTCAAGGTTATTCTGCATAAAATGGTAAACTGTTATGGGGGGCATTAAATATTTGAATATACAGGGAGATATAACAAAGCCATGAATGGAAAAGTCTAATGAGAAGCAGCTTTTTCCAAATTCATTTGTAAACTCTAAACAGTTCTGATCAGAATGCTAACTGGGCTTTCTTGAGGTGGGTCAGAGGGGACTAGCTAAAGTTTTGCCCAAAAATCATACAAAAGAATAATAAAGGGGCACTGGTTGGTTCAGACGGTTAAGCGTCCGACTCTTGATTCCAGCTCAGGTCATAGTTTTGAGGTCTGTGAGTTTGAGCCCCAGGTCAGGTTCTCTGCTGACAGCAAAGAGCCTACTTGGGATTCACATTCTCTCTCTCTCAAAATAAATAAACTAAAAAAAAAAAAAAAAAAAAAAAAAAGAGAGAGAGAGAGAGAGAGAGAGAGAGAATAATATGCAAGAAATTCTCAACTATTCTAAAATGTATACAGAATAAGGATATTTTGAAAACCACGAAGGATGGGGTGCCTGGGTGACTCAGTTGAGCATCTGACTTCGGCTCAGGTCATGATCTCACAGTTCATGAGGTCAAGTCACGCATTGGGCTCTGTGCTGATGGCTTGGAGCCTGGAGCCTGCTTGGGATTCTGTGTCTTCCTCTCCCTCTGCCCCTTCCCCACTCGCACTCTGCCTCTCTCTCTGAAAAATAAACATTTTTAAAAAATTAAAGAAAAAAATGAACACCATGAAGGAAGGGACCTGTCTGTATGCCCTTCAGAAAGGAAACAATGATCAAAAGCTGGTAAATGGTGTGGATTGGTCAGGGATAGAGGTTATAGACTGGGGTAGCCTGCTGGAGAGCAATTAGAAGGACTTTTTTTTTTTTTTTTTTTAAATTTTATTTTTAAGTAACCTCTACACCCGTCATGGGGCTTGAACTCATGACTCCAAGATCAAAGTTGCACACTCTATCGACTGAGCTGGTCAGGCGCCCCTAGAAGGACTTTCTCAAATTAATTACATGTTTGTTTAAAACACAAGCAAGCAACCAGTGTCCTGGAAATGGACAGGGGAAGAAATTTCCATCCTGCTCAATGAGATGAGAGCCGGGGGAGCTCCATATAAACCCTCCCAGGAAGCAAAGGGACACTCCGTTACAGTTTTATAAACTGGGTATAGGAACAATAAACACAATGGGGCCTAAAACACCATTTCACTTATGCACATTACAAACCTATGCTCCCAGGGCACCTGGGTGGCTTAATCAGTTAAGCGTTTGACTCTTGGTTTCTGCTCAGGTCATGATCTCACCATTCAGGAGATCAAGCCCCAAGTCTGGCTCTGTGCTGACAGCATGGAGCCTCCTTTGGATTCTCTCTCTCTCCCCCCCCTGCCCTTCACCACTGCCCCATTCACTCACTCTCTCTCTCTCAAAATTACTAAACTTATGCTCCCGTGATAGCATCTTAGAAAACAAGTACTAAAAATGAGTAAAAGTGCTCATACGAGTAGTTCTTGGAAACTGGAAGAGTTGTCTGCAGTGGAGAGGAAAATAAGAGAGAGGGTGGGGATTAAAATGCAGAAGAAAATGGGGTGCCTGCGTGGCGCAGTCGGTTGAGCGGCCGACTTCGGCTCAGGTCACGATCTCGCGGTCCGTGAGTTCGAGCCCCGCGTCCGGCTCTGGGCTGACGGCTCGGAGCCTGGAGTCTGCTTCAGATTCCGTGTCTCCCTCTCTCTCTGCCCCTCCCTCGCTCACGCTCTGTCTCTTTCAAAAATAAATGAGAATTTTAAAAAGTTTTTTGGGGGCGCCTGGGTGGCGCAGTCGGTTAAGCGTCCGACTTCGGCTCAGGTCACGATCTCGCGGTCCGTGAGTTCGAGCCCCGCATCCGGCTCTGTGCTGACGGCTCGGAGCCTGGAGCCTGCTTCAGATTCCGTGTCTCCCTCTCTCTCTGACCCTCCCCCATTCATGCTCTGTCTCTCTCTGTCTCAAAAATAAATAAACGTTAAAAAAAAAATTAAAAAAAAATTTTTTTTTTAAAAATGCACAAGAAAATAATAAAACAACAGAGATAGAATCAGGACTAGGTGGGCATTTCGGGGAGCAAACAGTATGGGGAGACCCCCGCCTGAGTTCCTGGGTGTCCGGGTACCTAAGCGATGCTCTAGCACACTGTGCAGACCCACACTCTGGGGTCCCAGAGAGGGTCGGGTGGACGGGGTGATTTAGGTGAACTGTTAAACGCGGGCCTTCCTCAGTTACATTTACAGACAACCCGGGGAATAGTCCACCACAACTCACTGACCTCACTCAACCGACCCTTCTGGGGAGCGAGGCCCTGGAGGCAAGGCCGTGTTGAGTTAGAACAAACGGAGGATGAAGACACACGTGGTGGCAGGCAAAAAGAGGGGGAGTAAACAGGAGGGGGTACCTTCTGCCCGGGCTAGTGGTGGTTGGAGCTCTGACCCCACTGGTTCCCGAAGTCTAGGGCACCCTAGGGGTTCTGGAATTCGTGGTTGGATGGAGAGCTGCAGGACGCAGAGTTCCGGGCAGGGAGGGGGCGCCGAGGCAGAGGTGCATGGTGACACCCTCCCTTAGCGGGGTTTGTTTGGAGACGCCCGCGAGGGCAGAGCGCAAACCTCCCCTCGGCAGTGCGGCAGAGCAAAGATACCCCATCCAGATGTACAGACCTAACACGTTAGCGGAAGAAATCGAATTGTGCCAAATCCAATCGCACAGGTTCTGACCTCTCGCCAAGCTCCAGGTTCCAGGGGCCTGAGACGGGCTGCTCTGGAGTTGGTGCATCCGGGGAGTGGGGGCCCGGAGACCCGGGGGCCTGGGGGCACAGGCCTGGAGCAGAGTTGAAGCATGGACTTGGCAAGGGGAGCATCGCGGGGCGTCACGGGGGCGGGGGGGGGTCACGGGGGCGGGGGGGGGGGAACACCGTATTACTGCTGAGAATGTTTGCTTCGCCACTGCCACTGGGGTCACAGACAAAATGCCGCTGGGGGCGCTTAGCAACCCTGCACTGGAAATGTGCGCTCAGCGTGGCTGGCGTCCCGGCATCCGGGGCGGGGAGACGCACGGGGGCGTCGGGGGGCGTGGAGACAGGCCACACGTCGGGGGGGGGGGGGGGGCGTGTGTAGGGGTGGAGACGGGCGGGACCAGCGCCGGGGATTGGTGCGCCGGGACATACGTGAGGCGTCCATTCCCAGGATGCGGGCGCGGGTGGCGTGGAGCCGGTTGAAGAGGCTGGCACTGGGCAGGCGAGCGGACCGTCGAGGAAGCTGGCGTCGGAGGTTGTGGAGAGGCGAAGGGATGCCGGACGGACAGGGGTGTTGAGGGCAGGGGGCCCCTGGCACTGCGGACGTCGGGGTGGGGACGCAGAGCCTGCGGAGAGCCTTGCTTTGCAGGTAAGGCACGGGGACCTCAGAGATGTAGGGACAGACATCGGACACCGTGCTAGCATGTCCTCCTGGCCGTGATGTGGCAGACTTTCCTGCCCCGGCTCTTTGGTCCTTACACCAAATTTGGGGAATCAGGGTGAGTGAACATGAAAAGCGTCCTCAGGACAGCGCCTGTTTTTCCCAGGGCAGAAGCTGGTTTCACATAAATCAGAGTTTCCATCTGTTTCTCTGGGTCCAGTTAGGGGCCTCGTTCCTAACTCCTGTTGTTACTCAGGTCCCAGAAGGGAGACATGGGAAGGGGATGGGCCACGGGGAGGTACACAGTCCCGGCTGGGCTCAGGGAGGTCGAGGTGTGGTTGGGGATTTGTTGGAAGTCTAGAGTGCCAGCCACAGCCCTTTCCCTGAGAGGCTGTATGGTTAGGGACATTGTTTGGGCCTGGGCAGAAAGATCCTGACTTGGGGACTAATGGGATGTGATTGATGCAGGAGCCCTGTGGGTTCATGTAGTGGTGTTTCTGGGCACATTAATAGGAATAAAAATACGGGCTGGCTGAAGAAGCCTCTCCAGCCCATAGTTGTGTGATCATGAGTTCTTTAAATAGTGTTCAGCCACAAGGGGCGCCTGGGTGGCTCAGTTGTTTGAGCGTCCGACTTCCGCTGAGGTCATGATCTCATGGTTGGTGAGTTCCAGCCCCGCGTCGGCCTCTGTGCTGACAGCTCAGAGCCTGGAGCCTGCTTGGGATTCTGTGTCTCCCTCTCTGTCTGCCCCTACCCTGATCGCCCTCGGTCTTTCTCTCTCAAAAATAAACATTAGGGGCGCCTGGGTGGCTCAGTCGGTTAAGCGTACGACTTCGGCTCAGGTCATGATCTCACGGTCCGTGGGTTCAAGCCCCGCGTGGGGCTCTGTGCTGACAGCTGAGAGCCTGGAGCCTGTTTCGGATTCTGTGTCTCCCTCTTTCTCTGATCCTCCCCTGTTCATGCTCTGTCTCTGTCTCAAAAATAAATAAATGTTAAAAAAAAAAAAATTAAAAAAAACATTAAAAAAATTGAAAAAATATATTATTCACCCACCAGAAAGATGGGAATCTTGCCATTTGTGAAAACATTATGCTAAGATAAATCAGAGAAAGACATACTGTATGATCTTGCTTATATGTGGAATCTAAAAGTGTCAAGTTTGTGGAACCAGAGACAATGGTGGTTGCCAGGGGTGGGGGTGGGGTGGGAAAAAAGGGCAGATGCTGGTTAAAGGGTACAGACTTATTTGTAGGATGCATAAGTTCTGGGGATCTAATGTACAGCCTGCTGACTGTAGTTATTGTATAATTGAGATTTGCAAAGAATAGATCGAAATGGAAACTATGTGAGATGATGGGTGGCTTTTTGTTTGTTTATTTTTGAGAGAGAGCTGCACACACATGTGTGGAGGGGAAGGGCAGAGAGAGGGAGAGAGTCCTAAGCAGGCTCCGTGCTGTCAGCACAGAGCCTGATGTGGGGCTTGATCCCACGAACCACAAGATTGTGACCTGAGCCAAAATCAAGAGTTGGATGCTTCACCCGCTGAGCCACCTAGGCGCCCCAGATGAATGGATTAATGAGCTTGGTTGTGGCAATCATTTCACAATGTATACGTGTATCAAAGCATCATGTCGTACACCTTAAATATGCACAATTGTAATTTGTCAGTTAGACCTCTTTAAAGCTGGGGAGAAATACAGACAGTTCCTTAAATTGGAAATTTGTTAAGTATTGAGTCTTAGGAAGGAGAGAAAACAGCCAACCAAGAAACAGCAGCCGTGCCAGATCCTTGGTTGGTCTTCCCTTCCTCCTGGGATCAGAGACTAGGAGACCCTATGGACACAAATGGGGTGTTTGCCTCAGCTCTAGCCCTTTTCTTTCCTCTGGGTGCCCTGGAGTGGGGTAGACCCTTGCCCAAACCATACACCCTGTTTGCCACCAATTATTCCAACAGGGGAAGAGGCTTACTTACTGCCTAGTGGGCTTGGACTCCTCACCCTATCTAGGTGCCATCCTGCCCCCTTCCCACATCCTGCAGCAAAGTCATAGGCTTGCCACCATTCCTGTTTTTCAGATTAGGAAATTGAGGTAGAGAAGTTACATAACAAGATTATTCCTTCCCGATCTCATTTACACTTTGTTAGCCCGGCCTTCTGGAAGATAAGTGTCTTCAACTCTTCTAGATGGGATAATCAACTCCTCCAGATTTGCTGGGGATGGGGGGGGGGGGTGCTTCTTGGTTTTAGCCATCTGGAAAACCACTTAGGTGCAAACCAATTGTGGGTCACCCAGTTTCTAGACCATAGGTTGGCATATTCTCTTGGCCTGTTGTGTGGCCAGTGAGTGAAGACTGGTTTTTACAGCTTGTAAAGGTTTAGAAGAGGAGGAGGGTGAGTAGGGAGGATGAGGGAGGGCAGGGGTGGGGGGTAGAGAGGAGGCTGGAGGGGACAGAAAGTTGAGGGTGGAGTAGGCAAGGAGATTGGGGTAGAGTCTAGGGGAGGGTTAAGGGCAGCAGGGGGAGGGACAGGGTTGGGGGTGGGTAGAAGGTGCTGGAGGGGAGGGTTAGAATGGAGAGGAGGGTGGGGTTGGCATGGAGATTAGGGTAGAGTCTGGGGGAGGGTTAAGGGCAGTGGAGGGAGGGACAGGGGTGGGGGTGGGTAGAGGAAGCTGGAGACCAAGGTAAAAATGGAGAGGAGGGTGTGGTCGGCATGGAGATTAGGGTAGAGTCTGGGGGAAGGTTAAGGGGAGGCAGAGGAGGGTAGGGGGAGCAGGTGAGGGAGGAGAGATAGGAGGAGGAGGAAGGGGACAAGAATATGGAACAGACATGGCATGTGGAAGAGAAAGCTTATTTACTCCCTGGCTCTATGTTACCAACTCATGCTCAACACTTTCAAGGTTAGAGGTTTGAACCCCACCTGACAGGAGAGGGGAGAACAGTGACCAGGACAGCTCTACTCACTGGAAGGATGCGAGGGCTTTGCTGGTGTTGCCGTGGGATCCACAGAATCCGTGGTGTCAGTGGAGCCCCCACGATGGACATCACGGTGGGGGAAATGTCCTCAAGGACTGGATGACATAAGAATGGCCTGTGGGACAGAGGGGCTGTTAACTTTGTGGCTTCTTTTAAGGGGCAGCGTGGACAGAGCCCAAAGATCAGCACCCCCCAGTTCCGTGTCCATGAATAAATGTCGCTTTCCTGACCTCCAGCTCCCTTCTTAGCGTGGGGATGTTAATAACAGCTTCTCACTGAGACTCCGCATTATCTTCCAGTGTTGGCCCAAAGAAAGCTGTTCAAAGTCAGTCTTCCCCGTGGGGATCCTTATTCCCGTTTATCGGGTGAGAAGTCAGGGAAAGAGGGCTTAAACCCTATCTGTGGGGTGCCAGATACAGACACAGGGACTGCTCGCTGTAAGAATGTACTTGTCTCTTGGGAAGTTCAGGTACCCAGGACTGAGTCTGCCAGCCCCAGGTTCACGGTCCATGCCTACTTGGTTTGGCTTAACCCTCAGACTTCTGTCCATCCTGAGTCCCCCTCAGTCCCGCTCACCCTGGCAGCTTGGCTCTGGGAATTTCTGCTCTCCACCTGCTCCAACAAGAGCCCCTCTTGGCGGCCTCACCCCTGAGTGCAGTCCTCAGCTCAGGCATGCCCCCTCCTAACTACTCAGTGCTCCTCCAGGACCCCCGATTCCTTCGTGAAGCACAGCTCTGTGGTTTAGCTTGGAGACGCCCCCAGAACCCACAGGCTCGCTCTCTGAGCCTGCGGACTCACAGTCTTGTTGGGAGAGACAAATGGCCCAGGGAACAGCTGTGGAAATAATTGCTGGTGGCAGGTGCTGTCCGGGAAGTGAGGGTTAGGTCTGGAAATGGGGAGGCCGTCTACACAGAATGAAGGAAGGTCCCTCAGGAGCCGCTGTTCCTATCGAGAGGATGGGAAGGAGGGGACGGTGGGTGAAGGAGAGAATTCGGGGCAATAGGAAAAGACTGGATGGGGCTGTTCAGGCTGGACGGAGCTTTGGTGGAATTGTGAAACTCCGTGAAAACATGTGTGCCTGTTTGGTGTATGTGTTTGGGAAACACTGGATAGAAGGTGGTAGAAGGGGGGACGCCGGGGCGGCTCAGTCGGCTAAGCATCTGGATTTCGGCTCAGGTCATGATCTCACAGTTCATGAGCTGGTGGAGCCCCAAGTCACCGGGTGTCAGGCTCTGCACTAACAGTGTGGAGCCTGGTTGGCTCTCTCTGTCTCTCTCTGCCCCTCCCCCTGCTCTCTCTCAATAAATCAATAAATAAATTTTAAAAAATTAAAAAAAAAAGGTGGTAGAAAGGGATAGAGCAGGATTGGATGTAAAAAAAGGGCTCCATTCTGAGGACATTAGGAAGCCATTTTTGCCTTCCTTCCTTTTCTTTTCTAGAATATTCCTTGAAAGCTTACTTTGTGACAGATTTAATTCCTGTATGAATCGTATTGCCTCGCCAGTTACACTATTCTATTAGCTTCACCATTCTATTAGCTTCTTACAAGCAGACGCTATCTATTCAGTAATTGTGGAAGGAACGATTGAATATGTTTCCATGTGTTTGCAAGCCCTGACACAATAGTACTTGGATGTTGACTTCAACCACAGCTTTAAGAAGGTGCTTTGGGGGGCGCCTGGGTGGCTCAGTCGGTTAAGCGGCCGACTTCAGCTCAGGTCATGATTTCGCGGTCCGTGAGTTCAAGCCCCGTGTCAGGCTCTGTGCTGACAGCTCAGAGCCTGGAGCCTGTTTCAGATTCTGTGTCTCGCTCTCTCTGACCCTCCCCCGTTCATGCTCTGCCTCTCTGTCTGTCTCAAAAATAAATAAACGTTAAAAAAAAAAAAAAAAAAGAAGGTGCTTTGGGGGACCATCAGGGAAATTTGAATATTACTTGGTATTAGGTTTATCAAGGGCTCTATTTTACTTTACTTTTTAAAGATTTTAATTGGGGCGCCTGGGTGGCTTGGTTGGTTAAGCGTCCGACTTCGGCTCAGGTCATGATCTCACGGTCGGTGAGTTCAAGCCCCGCGTGGGGCTCTGTGCTGACAGCTCAGAGCCTGGAGCCTATTTCGGATTCAGTATCTCCCTCTCTCTCCGCTCCTCCCCTGTTCATGCTCTGTCTCTCTCTGCCTCAAAAAAATAAATAAACGTTAAAAAAAAATAAAGATTTTAATTAAAAAAAAAGCCTTTTTTCTTAATATTTAATTTTGAGACAGAGAGAGACAGAGCACGAGCATGGGAGGGGAAGAGAGAGGGGGAGACACAGAATCCAAAGCAGGCTCCAGGCTCTGGACGCTCAACCAACTGAGCCACCCAGGCGCCCCTTAATTTTTTCTTAAAGTAAACTCTACGTCCAACATGGGGCTCCACCTCAGGACCGTGAGATCCACGAGTCACATGCTCGACTGACTGAGCCAGAAAGGGGCCCCTACCGAAGTCTCTTTTTAAAAGATGTTAAATACTGTGCTCACTTGAACATGAATGGATCTCAGCAGTGAGGTCGTGCACGGAAGAAGTCTCACATGCGCGCGCGCGCACGCACACACGCTCACATGTTGTGGTTCCGTTTTGGGGGAAGTTCAGCCACAGGCAAACAATGAGTGGAGATGAACGGGGGTTCCAGCTGGGGTGGTGCAGATGCCCTCCGAGCACACACGGTAATAGGGCAAGCAGGTCCCCACAGTGGAGACAGTCTCCCCTATTCATCGGTGGCCAGGGGAGAAGGCAGGATGCAAACCCAGCTTCGGGGTCTCCGAGTATCCCCACCCCTGGGGCTGGGAATGGGACCCCTTCCCCCCACCCCCAACCCAGGGTTCCCAGTCTGGCACGCACCCGGGTGGGCTCCAGCCCTCGGCCTCCAGCACCCGCTGCCCCAGCCCTCCCCTGCGGCTCACCCTGGGAACTTGCTCTGGGGATTCTCTGACTCTTCTCAAGACGTGCACCCCTCCGGACCATTCAGGCTTTAGTGCCTCTCGCGCTTTGAGCCTTGTTTAAATACAGTCCTGGGTAGACTTTCGTCCGCTTCTGGGGACCACACGCCCTCCATTCCTGCAACCTGGGCTTTGCAGGTTCCCCAGGTGCTTCTAGTCCTGTCGGCAGGTTTGGGCCACGCTGGGCTGGTACGTGGTAGGAGGGGCTTAGATCTAGGTGAGGCTTCTTATCCCAAGGCTCTAGAAAGCCGTTGGACGAATCAACCAGTCTCCCTCTCCTCTTGTTTCTTTCTTTCATGAACGTTTTGGAAAACTTGGTGAAGGGGTCTGTTCTGCAAACTGGGATGGGGCACAAGCACAAGGAAGTTCCTGATCACGTAAAACTTGCACTCTGGAGTGACGTCCCAGGCAATCAATGGATGCTCTGTACTCTTAAGGGCATATTAAAAAATCCAGGGGTGCCTGGGTTGCTCAGTGGGTAAAGCGTCCCACTTCGGCTCAGGTCATGATCTCGCAGTTTGTGGGTTCGAGGCCCGTGTCAGGCTCTGTGCTGATAGTTCAGAGGCTGGAGCCTGCTTCAGATTCTGTCTCCGTTTCTCTCCACCCCTCCCCCACTCCGGCTCTGTGTGTGTCTCTCTCTCAAAAATGAACATTAGAAAGAAGAGGGGAATTAAACTTAATAAAAAATCCATGGTCGGTGGGGCACAGTCGGTTAAGCGACCGACTCTTGGTTTTGGCCCAGGTCATGATTTCATGGTTCGTGAGTTGAAGCCCCACATTGGGCCCTCTGTGCTGAAAGCTCAGATCCTGCTTGGGATTCCTCTCTCCTTCTCTCTCTGCCCCTCCCCCCCGTCTTGCTGTCTCTGTCTCTCAAAAAATAAATGGATGGGGCACCTGGGTAGCTCAATCAGCTAAGCGTCCGACTTCGGCTCAGGTCATGATCGAGCCCCACGTTGAGCTTTGTGCTGACAGTCTGGAGCCTGCTTCAGATTCCGTGTCTCCCTCTCTCTCTGCCCCTCCCCCGCTCATGCTCTGTCTCTCTCTCTCAAAAATAAACATTAAAAAAAATCATAAAAAGGGGCACTTGGGTGGCTCAGTCGGTTGGGTGTCCGACTTCAGCTCAGGTCACGATCTCGTAGTCCGTGAGTTCGAGCCCCACATTGGGCTCTGGGCTGATGGCTTGGAGCCTGGAGCCTGCTTCGGATTCTGTGTCTCCCTCTCTCTCTGCCCCTCCCGCATTCATGCTCTGTCTCTCTCTGTCTCAAAAAACAAAACAAAACAAAACGTTAAAAAAAATCATAAAAATTAAAAAATCCATGGGAAACTGAAAAAAAATTACCCCCAAAAGAATAAGTAGACTCATTTTTTGTTGTTGTTGGAATAAACAAGGACATAGAGTTCCTTTTTTTTTAAGTTTATTTATTTAATAGCTACACCCAACTTGGGGCCTGAACTCACGACCTAGAGATGAAGAGTCTCGTGGTCCTCTGACTGAGCCACCCAAGCACCCTTGAGTTCTTTATTCTGACCAAGAAAAGATTGAGTCTACTTCTTCCTCAGCTATCACTATTTTGTTTGTGATAATGGATGAGGAATATTCTTACAAGCAGACCATTATCTCCCAGATAACTGTGGGAGGGGTGGAGGAATTAGGTAACGTCCATCGGTAGCCTCCGCTGTGTGGTTGTTGCTGGGATGCTGAGTCCAACAACCAGTGTTGACAAGGTATTTTGAGAAATTAAAGACTTTTTTTTAAGTGATCTCTGCACCCAGTGTGGGGGCTTGAACTCATGACCCTGAGAACCAGCATCACATGCTCTACTGACTGAGTCAGCCAGGTGCCCGTTTTGAGAAATTTAAATATGGCCTGGGTATCAAGTTTGTAGAAATCAATGAAGATCACTCCCAAATGAGAATGAGTAAATATTCAAATATTTATTCTTTTAATTCTCAGGTTAGTTAACATACAGTGTAGTCTTGGCTTCAGTAGTAGAACCCAGAGATTCATCATTTACATACAATACCCAGTGCTCATCCCAACCAGTACCCTCCTTAATGCCCATCACCCCTTTTCCCCTCCCCCGATCAACCCTCAGTTTGTTCTCTGTATTTAAGAGTCTCTTATGGTTTGCCTCCTTCTGTTTTTTATTTTTATTTTTTTTTATTTTTTAACATTTGGGGCGCCTGAGTGGCTCAGTCAGTTGGGTGTCCGACTTCTGCTCAGGTCATGATCTCTCAGTTCATGGGTTCGAGCCCCACGTCGGGCTCTGTGCTGACAGCTCAGAGCCTGGAGCCTGCTTTGGGTTCTGTGTCTCCCTCTCTCTCTGCCCCTCCCTCACACTCTGTCTCTCTCTCTCTCTCTCTCTCTCAAAAAATGAATAAACATTAAAATTTTTTTTAATGTTTATTTATTATTGAGAGAGAGAGACACAGAGCATGAGCAGGGGAGAGGCAGACAGAGAGAGGGGGAGACACAGAATCTGAAGCAGGCTCCAGGCTCTGAGCTGTCAGTGCAGAGCCCGATGCGGGGCTTGAACCCACAAACCGTGAGATTATGACCTGAGCTGAAGTCGGAGGTTTAACCGACTGAGCCACCCCGGTGCCCTTGCCTCCCTCTCTGTTTTTATCTCATTTTTCTTCCGTTCCCCATATGTTCATCGGTTAAGTTTCTCAAATTCCATGTATGTGAGGTCATGTGATATGTCTTTCTCTGACTGACTTTTTTTGCTTAGCATAATACCCTCCAGTTCCATCCAGGTTGTTGCAAATGGCAAGATTTCATTCTTTTTGGTTGCCAAGTAATGCTCCATTGTATATATAGACCACATCTTTATCCGTTCATCCATCAGTGGACATTTGGGCTCTTTCCATACTTTGGCTATTGTCGATAGCTCTGCTATAACCATTGGGGTGTATGTGTCCTTTCAAATCAGCACTCCTGTATCCTCTGGATAAATACCTAGTAGTGCACTTGCTGGGTCATAGTGTAGTTCTATTTTCAACTTTTTGAGGAACTTCCACGCTGTTTTCTAGAGTGGCAAATATTTATTCTTGCTGTAGTGAGACCACCCCTGTCGATAATCGACTGAGTTTGTCAAGCCAAGGAGCTGACAGCTTTAGAGAAGAAAAAAGTGCCCTGATTGGAGACTGGTTGACACAGGAAGCAGGGACACCCTTTGTGGTTGGGTAGGGGGGGCATGTTTGGCTTTTTCTGGTTGGTCCAAAGGTGAAGGTGAGGGTCCGGGCAAAGATTAGGGGAGCGCTCGGTCATTAAGCTGATCTAGCCCTTCTGGGCTGATGGCTACACCACTTGGGGTTTCGTTTCCTGGTTATGGGTCGGAGCTCTCAGGTATGTTCTGGCTCCTGTCCAGATTCAGTCTGCCAGGCTGTCCCAGAGCTTCTCAACCTGGCACTATTGTCACTTGGGGCCGGATAACTCTTCCTGGAGGGGTCTGACCCACAAACTGAGCTGCTCAGGATCCACTTGGGTACATGCCAGCGGCACCCTCCTCCCCGCTCCAGCGTCAGCCAAAAGTGTCTCCAGGTGCTGCCAGATGTCACCAGGTGCGCGGCACCTGCCCCTGGTTGAGAACCCCTGTGTTACACCAGGATTTCTTGGGTTCAACAGCGTGCTGTCCACAATGTGCATGAATTTCATCGACGGCACTTGAGTGAAGGAAGCCACACAGAAGGGTTCCCGCAGGATGATTCAATCACGTGAAGTGTACGACCAGGTGAAAGTCAAAGCAGCCTTCTGGGGTCGGGGATGTCGTCGATGGCTTAGCAGGGGAGGCTGTGTATCCCCTCGGACCACAGCACACGCTGGAGTGGTTGCCTCTGGCCGGAAGAGAACGAGAGGGAGAGAGACTGCAATCCTCTTAAAGCCCCGCCCCCCGCCCCCAGCATGACATCTGTCTTTAAGGTGCTAGTTGGTTGAGGAGTGCACACTGGAAAGTGCGGAGCGGTTGGCTTGGCTACTGGCCCGCTCTGAGGCCACCCAGGTTCTGAAGCTCAGGATGGATCAGAGATGCCAGAACCCCAACGCTGCCCCTGCACAACCTGAGGACACCTTTGAGGGACAGGTGCACAGCCTTATGGGCATCTTCCTGCATGGGAGCACCAAGGCCAGGTCTGACGGGTAACAAGTGCATAATCCCACAGGCTCAGAATCTTACGTGTTCCTGACAAAGCACAAGGTTAATGGGATTGTCTTTGGCTCATTCGCAGATGCTACAAGCACAGGGAGAGAGTGGTTAGGAAGGAAGAAGGCCTGAGAATTTCCTTGGAAGGGCTTGTGGTGTTTCCATTGTCTTAGTAGAGGGAGAAGCAAAAAAGAAAAAGAAAAAGAAAAAAAAGAAAAGAAAAGAAAAATTGGAGAGGATTGGGGGACTGGAGATACTTGGGTGTTCAGGACATAAAATAATGGCTGGGGAGGTGACCAAAAAAAATAAATAAAAAGGAAAACTAGAAAGAAAAATAACCAACTTCCCACTTACTGACATTGGCTAAATCTTACTAGCGGAACAATGATGAAGAAAAGACAATCACAAAATCAAGACAGAAGAAGCAGGAAAAAAGATAACTGTCCTTAGTAGTCCCATTATGTATATATGTATATCTTTATTGAGATATAATGAAAACATTTTTTCCTCCAGCTTTACTGAGATACAATTGATACATAACATTGTGCAAGTTTAAGGTGTACGCGAAGATGTTGATTTGTTACGTTTACGTATTGCAAAATGATGACCATCATGGCATTAGCTGATGTCTCCATGCTGTCAAGATTGTTTTTTGTGATGTACATAGTATCACACTTCTGTGTCTTCTGATGACTTTATACATCCAGGTAGGCTCCATCCTAATCAAGACATGAAACATCACCATCCCCAGTAAGTTTTACTGCCTCTTTCTGCTTAATGCCACCACACAGGCATTTTTGTGTCTTTTTTTTCTTTTCATGGAGCATCATGGTTTTGAAATGCGTCCAGATTGTGTAGATCTCATATCTGTCCCTTGTTTGGGCATCGTTGCAAATGACAATATGTAATGTTTTGTGTCTAGCTTCTCTCATAAGGCTCTTTGTGGTGATGTAGAACCAAAGGGATTAGCAGTGAAACTTGCAGAAAGAATCTGTGATTCCAAAATGGGACAAAGGGAGTAGATATTAGGATCTTGACAGCAGCCAAAGTGGACTATTTTGTGGCCAATAGAATGGTCTGGGAGAGCCTTCAAATTGGGGCATATGCGGAGTTGGAAGGAAGGTATTGGATGATCTGTGTAAACCAGGGACGCAGGGTAGGCACCATGAGAGAATCCTGGAGATGTAGCCATGTTTCTCTTGGAAGAGCTGGTCTTGAGGTCCACCCCAGCTACATGCTCTTGTTCAGGTTCTGGTTTTTGCTGCATGTGCTTGTATTGGGCTTTCTTGAGTTTTGCTCTGTGGTTCTTGAACCAAACCTAAGGAGGAAAAGAGAGGAGCAACCGGTTGGTGAATCCAAAGGAGAGTCCACATGTTTTCATTTTACCCGATACCATGGACAGTGCTAGGTGAGCCCAGCTAGTTGTGCAACTCTGCTTCTCAGATCCTATAGCTGCAAACTCTCCCGACATATGTGAAAGGGAGCAGGAATGGGAGGTGGGGGGGACAGAAAGTGAGGCAAGGGGGGCACCTGGGTGGCTCAGTTGGTTGGGCATCCGACTTCGGCTCAGGACACGGTCTCACTGCTTGTGGGTTCGAACCCTGCGTCAGGCTCTGTGCTGACAGCTCGGAACCTGGAGCCTGCTTCGGATTCTGTGTCTCCCCCTCTCTCTGCCCCTCCCATGCTCATGCTCTGTCTCTCAATAATGAATATATAAAAAAAAAAAGTGAGGCAGGGATCAAAACACCCAGAGCAGGAGAGACTGATGTCAGCACACTGAGGCTCATGGGCCAATTTTTACCTGCAACCGTGTTTTTGTATGGTGCATAAACTAAGAACAGCGTTGTTTGTGTGTGTGTGTGTTTTTTTAAGTTTTTATTTATTCATTTAAGTAATCCCTACACCCATCTTAGGGCTTGAACTCACCATCCCTAGATCAAGAGTGGCATGCTCTTCTGACTGAGCCAGCCAGGTGCCCCTAAGAACCGGTGTCACATCTTTAAAAGGTTGACAGAAAAAGAGGGGAAAAAAAGCACAATAAGAATATTTGTGACCTGTGAAAATTATATGAACTTCGAATGTGTGTCTATAAAATTTTATGGGAATGCAGGCACACCCATTCATTTACTTATTGTTGATGGCTGCTTTCATGCTGTCCCTGCAGAGCTGAATAATTTTGGCAGACGTGACACAGCCCACAGAGTCTAAACTATTTCCTGCCTGGCCCTCTACAGAGAAAAGATTTGCAGATTCTTGCTCTAGGGGTTGGGAGGGAGGGTTTGGAGGTAAGAGTCTGGGTCTTTGGAATCTTGGAGACCAGAGTGGTATTAAGCTTCAGGAATTATCCTAGGGTCTCTGAATTTAGGGTATTCCGGGGAGGTGGCTTGGCAAGGTGAGGCTTTATTCTCCAACCTGTAGTACTGTCGGGTGGATCCCCAGTTTCAAGGCCATCTCCTTCTGCAGGCTGGGTGGGGGGTAAGGGTTCTGACTGAACAAGAATTCCAAGGCTTCCAGTTGGTCTTCAGTGAACATTGTTCGTTTCCTATGTGAATGCTTCTGGTGCTTTCCTGGGAGGGGAGGAGACAAAGGTACAGATGAAGTGTTTCGACAACTCTAAGACACAGGTGTAAGGCACTTCCCTTCCTCAAACACCGGAACTCCTCCTCCCTGTGCACAGAGGTCAGGCTTGGCTCTCAGTCAGGTGAGTGAGAGTCCCAGATATGTATGCATGGCGTGAATGACTTTCTGGTTCTGTTTCCTAAGCTTCATTTTGTCACAGCTGGTCTTCCATATACTCAGCATAGGAAAGCACTATATATATTTAAAAAGATTTTGTTGTTGTTGTTGTTAACATTTATTTATTTATTTATTTATTTATTTAAATTTTTTTTAACGTTTTTTTAAATTTATTTTTGAGACAGAGACAGCATGAACAGGGGAGGGTCAGAGAGAGGGAGACACAGTCTGAAGCAGGCTCCAGGCTCTGAGCGGTCAGCACAGAGCCCGACGCGGGGCTCGAACTCATGGACCGCGAGATCATGACCTGAGCCGAATTCGGCCGCTTAACCGACTGAGCCACCCAGGCGCCCCTAACGTTTATTTTTGAGAGGGAGAGAGAGAGAGAGAGAGAGAGGGAGGGAGAGAGAGAGAGAGAGAGAGAGAGAGAGAGAAAGAGAGAGAAGAGGTGTGAGCAGGGGAGGGGCAGAGAGAGGGAGACACAGAATCCAAAGCAGGCTTCAGGCTCTGAGCTGTCAGCACAGAGCCTGACGCGGGGCTCGAACTCACAAACTGCGAGATCACGACCTGAGCCCAAGTTGGACGCTTCACTGACTAAGCCACCCAGGTGCACCAAGGATTTTGTTTTTAAGTAATCTCTACACCAAATGTCAGCTTGAAGTTACAACCCTGAGGTCAAGAGTTGCATGTTCTACTGACTGAGCTAGTGAGGTGCCCCTGGAGAGGGTTATTTAAATAAAGATATTGTGGCTCCTGGGTGGCTCAGTCAGTTGAGCATCCGACTCTTGATTTGGCTCAGGTCATGATCTCAGGGTCCTAGGATTGAACTCAGTGTGGAGACTGCTTGGGATTCTCTCTCTCTCCCTCTGCCCACTCCCCTGTTCACGTTTTCTCTCTCTCTAAAATAGCAATTAAAAAAAAGGGTCCCTTGTGTGTTGACTCATAGATTGTGTGTGTGGGGGAGGGAGGGGCGGACAGGTATAAGGGCAATCTCTGTACCTTCTGCTCAATTTTGCTGTGAAACTAATACTGCTCCAAAAATAGTCGATTAATAATAATAAAACATGGTTACTTTCATGGATTACATTAGTGAAGACACAGATATACACAAACTAAAAGTGTTAAAATACACAGTACTTTATGTAGTGCTAAGTACTCTATAGAGAAGCAAAATTCAGAACAGAGGATAAGGAATTTGAGTGTGTGTGGGGGGGTTAGTTTTAATGACCAGTGAGCGAAGGTCTGTCTGGATGAGGTGAGGGAGTGAGCCATGTACTTCCTTGCAGGAAGGGAAATACAGACAGAGGGAACAGAATCCCCGAGGAGCAAATGAAGAGATGAGTATTGCATAGAGAAGATGAGTGGAGAGGTGTTGAGAAATCAGTGTTTCAGGGAACAGGTCACACAGGGTCCTGTCAGGGAGGTGGACAGAGTGTGGGGGTCATCTGGTTTCTGTAGCATCTAGCACTTCTGGGTTCCTTGAGCTCAACAGGTTATCAGAATAGACAATCGTAGGGGTCACTGGTTCTCTAGCATCTGGACTGATATTTCCGTGAGACAATAGATTTGGGATGAGGGCATCCAGTGACAGACAATGAGACAGCGTCTCCAGGAGTCCCAGCTTTGAGTCCCAGCATGGCACTGACCTTTAACACGTGTGTTTGCTCCTTCAGGGCTCAGAAGTTTCAAGTGTAGTTGGAGATGACTAAAGTCCCTCTCTCACAAGGCTACTGAGGATTCAATTAGGTCATGTCTGAAATGCAGGACTTAACATATCAAGAGGCTTCAAGGAACGCACTGAATCTCTCACACACAGTATATCGATGTCATTCTCCCATGCACATGGTGCTTTCAACATGGTCCTCACCTCCAGGTGTTAACACCTTTGTGTACTTCCCATCCAACATGGTACCCGACTTGGTCAGCTTACAGAAAATACCATGAGATGTCACTTCTGAGCTTATGAAAGTCTCTGTGCCTTCTGTCTTGGACACTTTCTGTCTTTTGGATCACTTGTTCCAGGGGAAGCCATATGGAACATCCCTACAGCAAGGCCCTCTTGGCAAGGATCTGAGGTCTCCAGAGGAAAGTCAGTGAGGAGCTGAGGCCTTTAGCCAACAGCTTTGTGAACGAGCCCTCTTGGAAGTGGATCAATCCTCCAGGCTCAGTGAAGTCTTAGATGACTGCATTCCTTGTTGACAGCTTGATTACAACCTCACGAGACCCCGGACTGAACTCCACTATGCATTTTTAACCATTTTATTGAGATAGAGTTGACGTATACTAAACTACGTATTTAAAGTGTGCAATCTCAGTAAATTTTGATATACGTATACTGACACGCGCGTGAAATCATCTCTGCAATCAACACAATGCATATATCTATTTATCCTCCGTTTCCTCGGATCCCTTTCAAAGTCATCCACCTGATGTCCTCAGGTCATTGTGGCCTTGACTCCATACTTGTTAAGCACAATAAGACAAGATAAAGAAATAAAGAACAGAAAAAAGGAAAAGATGAATATAGGCCAAGTTCACTTATGAAAATAGTTTCAAAAGTCCTTAAAATACGTTGACTGAACCCAACATTGCTATTTTAAATAAATACATCAAGAGTAAGTATGTTTTATCTCAAAGGATAGGATATTTATCAGAGCTTATCAGACTGTACAGGTTAAATATGTGAAGTCTATTATATGCCAACTATATCTCACTAAAGCTGTTAAAAGTAAAAATCTTAGGAGCCAACTTGATTATTTATATTTATAGGACTCTACACCCAACAATGGCAGAAATTAAGTATTCTTTCCAGTACATATGGAACATTCATCCGGATAGAGCATATGCTGGGCCCCAAACCAAGTCTGAAAAAATTTTAAATGATTTAAATCATACAAAATATGTTCTCTGAACATAGGAGTTAAGATAGAAATGTGTAACAAAAATAACTGTAACATCTCTCCTCCAGTGTCTGAGATTAAACACATTTCTGAATCAAACATGGGACAAAGAAGAAATCAAATGGTATTCGGTCAACTGGATATCCTTACAGGAAAAAAAATGAACTTCAACCTTTATCTTGAACCATATGCAAAAAATGAGCTACGGGTAGATTTCAGACATAAATATAAAGCCTAACTCTAAAACTTCTGGAAGAAAACATCAGAGAAAATCTTTGAGCTCTTGGGTCAGACAAAGGTGTCAACAGCACAGAGTATAAAAGTAAAAATCGAACTGGGGTTTACAAAGATGAGAAAGTTTGCTCTTCAAAAGACTGCGTTGAGAAAATAGACGACGGGGCACCTGGGTGGCTCGGTTAAGCCTCCGACTTCGGCTCAGGTCACGATCTCATGGTTTGTGAGTTTGAGCCCCACGCCAGGCTCTGTGCTGACAGCTCGGAGCCTGGAGCCTGCTTCGGATTCTGTGTCTCCTTTTCTGTCTGCCCCTCCCTTGCTCATGCTCTGTCTCTCAACAGTAAATGTTAAAAAGAAAAGAAGAGGTGAGTACATAATGGAAGAAAATATTCATAATACATGTGTCAAATTCATATCCAGAATATACAAAGAATTCAATGACCTAACAATTCTGTTCCTAGTAAAAACACCACATGAAGGCTTGTATGTGAATGTTCCTACCCAGTTTTATTCATAGTAGCCAAAAATTTGGGATAACCCAACAGTATTCATCATACAGCAAGTAATGGATAGCCAAATTGTGTTGTATTCATACAATGGAATAGTACTTCTCCACTAAAACAGAATAAGCCACTCATACAACATGAACGTATCCCAAAAACATGCTGGGCAAAGGCAGGGGCACGCACAGAAGAGCACATACTCTGTATGTTGATTTATAGGCAATACTAGGCAAGCGAAGATAATCTGTAGGGCAAGAAAGCAAATCACATGGTGCCTGAGGCTAGTGGTCCCCATGTTGTGTGTGGGGACGGGGTTGGGGGATGATGACCACAATAGGATGTGAACTGTTTTAGGGTGATGGAGATGTTCTGTGTTTCCACTGGGGTGGCGGTTCATAGGCATGTACACTTGTCAAAACTTACTTTTAAGTGTGCACGTAAAAATGGATAGACTTTAATCATAAATTGCACATCAATAAAGTTGATCTTTGTAACCCCCAAAAAGAAGATCTTGGCAAATCAGGGCGCAAAGCCATCTTGCCACGCTCTGTGAAAGTTATATATTAAATCCCTCTAGCAAACACTGTGCTTAATGGAAAAACATGTGCATTTCTGTGGAGTCAGGAACATGAAAGGGACATCTATAAGCACCGTGACAGTGTAATCTAGTTCCATTATAAGGAAAGAAAAAAAAATATGTAAGATCAGAAGGGAAGAGATAAAACGGATTCTCTGTAGGTAATCTTATTTACTAGAAAAGCCAACAGAATTCCACAGGTAAGGGCTTTTAGAGCTATTGACAGTTAAGCAGTTTTTCTAGTTAGAAGACCTATAACATTTCTCTGTACCAGCCATGTTCAGCTGGAAACAAAATTGGAAAAGCGAAAGACGACATTCACAAAAGCAGCCCAAAACTCCCAAGATACCTACAAATTACTGAGAGAGGACGGAAGACTCGAGGGGCTTCAGCGAGAAAGTCACAGCTTAAAACCATTTGAGGACACTTTCTGAAGACTTATCTTTATGACCTCTGAGCAGGGAAGGATTTCGACATGCGACACATGAGTAAACCATGAAAGAAGCAAAGCTACATTTGACTACCTTACAATCAAGAAATGCTATTCAAAGTTTCCTTAACAGAATGAAACAAAGTGGAAGAAGGTAAATGGATAAAGAAGATGGGGGTGGGGGGTGGGGGAGGGTCAGAAACATGAAAGGGATAGGACAGAATGGAATATTATTCATTCCCGCCATTTGCAACAACATGGATGGACCTTGAGGGCGTTATGTTAAGTGAAATACATCCGAGAAAAGACAGGTACCGTATGGTACCACGTATATGTGGAATCCATAAAAGATGAACTTGCAGAAACAGCGTACCATGGTGGTTGCCAGGCACGGGGGTGGGCGGTGCAGGTGGTGGTAGTGGTGGGTGGGTTGGGGAGATGTTACGGGTTGCAAACTTTTGCGACAAGTAGATGAGTAAGGCCTCTGTAGATTGAATACCCAGCACAGTGATTAGAGTCAACAGTACTATATTATACACTTAAAAATGGCTAAGTGACTAGATCTTTTGTTTTGGGAGAGAGAGAGCGCAAGTGCGAACCTGAGCGGTAGAGGGACAGAGAGAATCTTAAGCACCTGCCCGCCCAGTGCGGAGCCCAACGCAGAGCTCAATCTTATGACCCTGAGATGAAGACTTGAGCCGAAACCAAGAGTCGGACGCTTACCGGACTGAGTCAGGCAGGCGCCCCACTGAGTGACCAGATCTTAAATGTTGTCGCCACAGAAAAGAAAATGATAATTATGGGTTGTGATAGAGGTGTCAGCTAACATTGTGGTGCTAATCGTATTGAAATACATAAACGTATCAACACATTGCACACCTTAAACTCACACGATGTTATGTGTGTCCATTATTCCTCGAAAACAAACATCCTTACCCTCGCAGCGTGCCAGACGCTTTTTCTGGGTGCTTTGTGAATACCAGCTGACTCGATTCTGACTTTTCCCCACGTGGTTGGTACAGATGGGGAAACTGAGGCACGGGGAGACTAAATGATGGGTTTGAGGCTGTGCTGTGCTCCACTTTTGGAGAACCAGTGGCCAACACGTGTAGTTTATTGAACTGGGCTCCAGCGTTCATGACAGAGGGTTCTAGGGCTCCTGTTTTTGTGCTGTGAGCTTGGAGCAAGCATATCATCCCCTGCAACATTAACTTTTTATTTTATTTTTATTTATTTTTAAATGTTTATTTTTGAGAGAGAGACCGAGTGTGAGCAGAGGAGGGGCAGAGAGAGAGAGAGGGAGGCAGAATCCGAAGCAGGCTCCAGGCTCTGAGCTGTCAGCACAGAGCCCGACGCAGGGTCAAACCCACAAACCGTGAGATCATCCAGGTGCCCCATCAATGTTATCTTTAAAATGGAGACTTCTAGCTGTTACTACTTTATTATTTTTTAAAAAAGACATCTCTACACCAAACGTGGGGCCAGAACTCAAAACCCTGAGATCAAGAGTTGCACACTCTACTGGCTGAGCCAGCCTGGCATGCCAGGTTGTAGCCACTTTAAAAGATTCTAATGTTTGGGGCGCCTAGTGGCTCAGTTGGCTAAGCATCCGACTTCGGGCTCAGGTGGTGATCTCGCGGTTTGTGAGTTTGAGCCTCGCGTCGGGCTCTGTGCTGACGGCTCAGAGCCTGGAGCCTGGTTCAGATTCTGTGTCTCCCCTTCTCTGACCCTCCCCCGTTCATGCTGTCTCTCTCTGTCTCAAAAACATTAAAAAAATTTTTTTAAAAAGATTTTAATGGTTGATTGTGCCTGAAAGTGGTTTAGCACAAGCCCTGATTTCCAGATTTCTTGGCTAAGCTCCCATTGTGTCACTTAATCATTCCAGTGGGGATCAGAGGCTCTATTTCTGAAGGATGAGAGGCATTATGTCATAGGTAACCAGGGGAAGATTTGGAATTCAAAGGCAGAATTGGGGGGCGGTGGGAAGCCTGGGTGGCTGAATCGGCTGAGCATCCGACTTTGGCCCAGGTCATGATCTCACGATTCGTGAGTTCAAACCCTGTGTTAGGCTCTTTGCTGTCAGGGCAGAGCCAGCTTAGGACCTCTATGCTCTGTGCTCTCTGTCCCCCCCCCCCAATAAACATTAAAAAAACAACAGTGAACTGGGTTTCCCTCTGATTGGTTTTGTCCTCCGATAGCCTCACCTCCAGATAGCCTCACCTCCACCATCCTTCTCAGCTGATTCCTCACATATTATCTTTCAGTTCACATCCCTCTGGCTTACCTTTAGGAAGGACCCCTGGGTCTGACATCCTGAGATCTAGATGGGTTTCCATGCTCTGCTCCTGTGACAAGAGCTGGCAAATGAGGCATCTCGACTTAAATACCTCCCTCGACAGCCACACCCTGGTCCCACCCCTCTTAATATCTTTCCCTCTCCATCCATTAATCCGATCCCTGGGTCCTTGAGCCCCCCAGTCCTGTGCCATCTGTCTGATGTGGCGTCCACACCCCAGCAGCAGCATCACCCGAGAGCTTACTAAGCAGAATCAATACATAGTGATGCAAGGGTATGAACTTCCAGCTATAAGACTAACAGGTTCTGGTAATGCACAGCATGGTGATGAGAGCTCCTAATACTGTATTATAGACTTGATGCCGAGGGGGTGGATCTTACGGGTTCGCACCACAAAAGAAATGTAGGTGATGTGATGGGACGGACGTCTTAAATGCCACTCTGGCCGCGGTCGCGTTGAAACTAGTCGTACACTTGAAACGTCCTCATGCTATGTGTCCATCACATCTCTGGGGAACTAGAAGAAAATGCAGACTCTGCCAAACTGGAGCCTGAGTCTGCATTTCACAGAGGAACCGGGCTGTGCCGTAGATCAGTGTCTCTGAGGGTCGCCTGGAGCATTTGCTAAAACAGGGGTTGCTGGGACCAGCACCCAGTGTTTCTGGTTCAACAAGGCTGGACTGGGGCTTGAGGATTATCGTACCTCACGGGTTCCCAGGTGACGGTACCTCCGTGATGGGGTCTGGGAGGGTGTCTCTGGTTGCTTGGGGAGCACTTAGGTGTTCTTTAGTGGTTAGTCTGTGCCTGACATCCTTCTAAGCACCTGCATATCCTAGTTTATTTAATCCACTTGCTCTCATTTTACAGATGAGGAAACAGACAAAAGGCAAGGTTAATCGACTTGGCCAATGTCTGGTAACCAGTAAGTGTCAGAGGCAGTATTTTGACCAGCAAGGTGCTATTGCCCCTAAGTCCAGTTGGGGGAGCCAGAGGGCCCGCAAGTGAGCAAAAAAACCCCCGACTTCATGGGATCATTGCCTAGAAAGAAACAAACATACTGAAAGAAAGGGGCTAAATGAAGATACTTTAGAAACAGTACTTCTAGTAAGCCTACATCTTGTAACTAGATTTCTGCCTGCCTTTTGTCTTGGGTTTTGTATTCTGGACCAGAAAGCATCCAGCCAACTTTCCTATCATTTCAGCAGTTAAAAAAAAAAAAAAAAAATCCGCCTAATGAGACATGATGATCGGATAATGAGAAATAATCACATCATCATCATCCGATAATCAGCATCATCTCTGATGAACTGGAGTAACAAATAATGTACCCGAGAGGCTACGAATACATCTTCAGTGGTGAATCCAACACACCAACAATTTATAAGCCATAGTTTCATCTCGTAGTGTCAGAAACCACTTTGAAAAGGGCCTCCGTTCTGCTTTCTTTTTATGGATTTGCCTATTAGGGATATTTCACATAATGGGATCATACACTACATGACCTCTTGCGTCTTAGTATTCACTGAGCATGTTGTTTTCAGAACCCTTGTATCTGTGGCTGAATTAGACTCCAGTGCATGGATATACCATAATTGGCTTATTCATCTGTTGATGGATGGATGGGCTGGCAGCAGAGAGAATGGAGAGTGTGTAATGAGCACAGGGATTATTTGGGGGTTAATGAAAGCGTTTCGAAGCTAGATACAGGTGGTGGTTGTACGACATTGTGTGTGTACTAAATACTGCTGAGTTGTTGACTTTAAAATGGTTAATTTTGGGGGTGCTTGGCTGGTCCAGTCAGTGGAGCGTGCAACTCTTGATCTTGGGGTCGTGAGTTTGAGCCCTACGTTGGGGGTACAGATTGCTTTTATTTTTTTATTATTTTTTTTATTATTTATTTTTTTAATTTTTTTAAGATTTTTTTTTTTAATCTTTATTTTTGAGATAGAGACAGAGTGTGAGCAGGGGAGGAGCAGAGAGGGAGGGAGACACAGAATCTGAAGCAGGCTCCAGGCCCCAAGCTGTCAGCACAGGGCCTGACGCAGGGCTTGAACTCACGAACCGAACCGTGAGATCATGACCTGAGCCGAAGTCGGATGCTCAACCGACTGAGCCACCTAGGCGCCCCTACAGATTGCTTTTAAAAAAAATCTTAAAAATAAAATAGTTGGGGCACCCGGGTGGCTCAGTCAGTTAAGTGTCTGACTCTTGATTTTGGCTCAGGTCATGAAATCTTCATTGTGGGAATGATGTGTCCCACTTGGCATGAAAACAGAATTTGCTTGGGATTCTCTCTCTTTCCCTCTCTCTCTGCCCCTTTCCGCATGTTCCCTCTCTCTCTCTAAATAAATTTTAAAAATAAAATAAAATGGTTAAGTGCATTTCACCTCAATAAAAAAAAAAAAGCCACTAAGAAAGTCACATAAAGTCCACTTGTCAGAGGTACAACGGCATGCATTCCCTCAAGCTGTTACCATCAGTCTAGTCAAAGGGGCTAAAGCCATAGGTTGCTTGTTTCTGTCCTTGGGTACAATTTTTACCCTTTCTTGGGAAAGGGCCAACTGCTATAGGTTGACCTCAGGAGGACCTAAATGCTATAGAAAACTTTTTTTAAAGACATTTTTATTTATTAATGTATTTACTAATTTTTTTTAATGTTTACTTTTGAGAGAGAGAGAGAGAGACAGAGTGCAAGTGGGGGAGGGGCAGAGAGGGAGACACGGAATCTGAAACAGGCTCCAGGCTCTGAGCTGTCAGCACAGAGCCCGACGCGGAGCTTGAACTCACGGACCATGAGATCATGACCTGAGCTGAAGTCGATTATCAACGAACTGAGCCACGCAGGTGCCCCTGTTTTGTTTTTTTTTTTTTAAGAAAGGGGGCGCCTGCCTGGCTCAGTGGGAACAGCGTGCAGCTCTTGATCTCGGGGTCATCAGTTTAAGTCCCAAGTTGGGTGTAGAAATTACTTAAAAAAATGTTTAAAAAAAAAAAAGGAAAGATAATCTTTATATTCCAAATCTTTATTGAGGTAGCTCATACCTTTTTAGAGGTTTCACTACACTTTATGTTTTCTTTATTTTACTTCATATTTTAAATTTTTATTTTATTTTATATTTTATTTTGTTTTAATTTTAAATTTAATTTTTATATTTTATATACTCATATATATATGTATGTATTTTAAGTTTACTTATTTTGAGAGACACACAGAGTATGAGGGAGGGGCAGAGAGAGGGGGGAGAGAGCGAGAATCCCAATCAGGCTCAGCACTGTCAGCACGGAGCCCGATGTGGGGCTCGAACTCACGAACTGTGAGATCACGACCTGAGCTGAAATCAAGAGTCGGACGCTTAGCTGACTGAACCACCCAGGCGACCCTTGTCTTTTATATTTTTTATTAATTTTTTTAGAGAGACAGAGCACAAGAGGGGGAGGGGCAGAGAGAGAGGGAGACACAGAATCTGAAGCAGGCTCCAGGCTCTGAGCGGTCCGCACAGAGCCTGATGCAGGGCTTGAACCCATAAACTGTGAGACCATGACCCAAGCCTAAGTGAGGTGCTTAACCAACTGAGCCACCCAGGTGCCCCTACAATTTTTTTGTTTTACTTTTATACTTTATTCATTTAATTTTGTATCTTATTGTATGTTTTATATTTTATTTATTTACTTCGGCTGGGTACAGTGTACTGTATTAACAGCACACGACCGGGTAGCTCTCCCTACAACTCTCACTACGACTCTGCCCTGCTCCGGGGCGTCTGGGACGGACAATATCAAGGATGGGAGAGTCTCTGTGTCGGGTGACTGAATTGGGGCAGCTGAGGGCCTCTCTCTTCCTTTTGAGCTCTTGCTGCGGCTGGAGGTCCAGGGCTTTTGTGCCTTGGAGGCCACACTGCAGTCAGATTTACTATCGTCCCAGGCAATGAGAGCCTAATGTGGTGCCAGAACTGGCAACAGAGGTGGAAGACGCAGGCGACACCCTGCTCTGTGCTGCCCAGGATGCCCCTTAGGGGGCCCTCTGATGCTGACTTCACCACCCTGTTGATGCCACCATACTGAACAGCTTCAGAAGGACCCACGCTGGCTGTGGGGACACAGAAGGTCATGAGCGAGCTTCCCATTCAGCCCAGGGATGAGTCTGCCAACAGCCTTGACAGTCCCTGCAGAAGCAGGGATGTTATGCTGGGCAGCCCCTCCCTCATTATGCCCCAGCTTCCCAGAGGGGCTGTCCATGGTCTTCTGGCTGGCTGTGATGGCAGGGACTGTGGTCGTGAGTCCTTCCACGATGCCACAGTTGTCATGGATGACCTTGGCCTGGAGGGGCCACGTAGTTGGTGGTAAGGGAGGCCTTGCTGACGACCTTCAGGGAGCTGTCCTCATTCTCATGGTTCACACCCGTTACAAAGCATGAGGCGTGTCAGCAAATGGGGCAGAGATAATGACCCTCTTAGTTCCACTCTTCAAGTGAGCCCCAGCCTTCTCCAGGGCAGTGAGGACGCTGGCTGACTCCACAACTTATTCAGCACAGGGTTCACCCCATGTGATACTCTTGATCCTGGAAGATGGACATGGGCTTTCCGTTGATGACAAGGCTTGACTGTGCCACTGAGCTTGCCTTGGGTGGGGTCATTGCAACACGTGGACCATGCAGTTGAGGTCAGTGAAGGGGTCATTGATGGTGACAATATCCACCTTACCAGAGTTAAAAGCAGACCTGGTGACCAGACGCCCAATACACTCAAATCCATTTACTCTGACCTTCACCGTTGTGTGAAAGTCACACATCTCAGAGACGCCACTGGCACCACACAAGATTTGGCTGCCTGTCACCTGGGAGGAGCAGAGGGTCTAAACTTTTAAAATTAAATGGTTTCAGAAACTCCACCTGAGTCTGAAAAAGCATACCTCAGGGATAAGCCTGCAGCTTCAGGGAGAGACAGGAAGACATTAATGAATTTGAGTTAGTAGTGTTTTTCAACCACGGCTGCTGTATATTGTCATCCTAGGCTAGAGTTTTTAAAAATGCCCGGGGCTCCACCCCAGGGTCAGGTCAATCAACTCAAATCTCTGCAGGTGGGGCCTCAGCATAAGGATTTGCATGCAATCCTCAAGTGGTTCCTGAGCACTGGTAGGGTTGGAAATTGTTTAGCTCAGTCTTCACCTGGGAGAGGAGGATTCTACTGCCATCTAGTGAGTTAGAGGCTAAGGATTGATGCTAAACATCTCACATTGCACACACAACAAAGCCCCCACAACAAAGAATCACCAGTCTCCAAAGGTAAAGGTCAGTAGCAACAAGGTTGAGAAACTCTGCCTTAGACTGTATCAACCACCGTACTTCTTGGTGAGGCTCTCTACCCCCATCTTATTACTTCTTTCTATAGACTGAACCCTGTAATTTTCGTCCATCGCATAGTCACATGGCTTCTCTCACTTCATCCAAATCTCTGCTAAGATATCACCTCCTCGAAATAAAAATAAGCGGGGCCCCTGGGTGGCTCAGTCGGTTGAGCGTCTGACTTCAGCTCAGGTCATGATCTCGCAGTTCGTGAGTTAGAGCCCTGCATCGGGCTCTGTGCTGACAGCTCGGAGCCTGGAGCCTGCTTTGGATTCTGTGTCTCCCTCTCTCTCTGCCCCTCCCCCGTTCATGCTCTGTCTCTCTCTGTCTCAAAAATAAACATTTAAAAAAAAAGACAAAAGAAAGAAAAATAAGCACAACACCCCCTCCATCCCCAAGTCAAAACAAGTAAATGCTCTCCCTAAGCATCCTATCTAAAAAAGCACCCATCAGTCTTCATTCCTTTGTACTGTCTTATTTTTCTTTAGCATATTTATTATTTCTTGACGCTAAATTTTTAAGTTTTTAAAATGTTTATCTATTTTTGAAAGAGGGAGACAGAGCATGAGCGGGGGAGGGGCAGAGAGAGAGGGAGACACAGAATCCAAAGCAGACTCCAGGCTCTGAGCTGTCAGCACAGAGCCCTACGGCGGGGCTCGAACTCACAGACCATGAGATCATGACCTGAGCCGAGGTCAGTGCTTAAGGGACTGAGCCACTCAGGTGCCCCTTGACGTTAAATTTTATATCTCTTCATTGCCTGGCTCATTTACTGGACTGTAGTATCTTTGAAACCAGGGTCTTTTTTGTTCCTCATTGAATTCACCCATTTATTCAATGTATATTAATTGGCTGACTCTACGAGTTACTGCTGTAGACACCAGAGACACAGAACACACAGACAAACCCACATGAGTTTATAGTTTAAGGAGATTGCATCACATTTTATGGGGGAATGCATCTAAAGTACTGGAATGTTCTAAGCTAATTCAAGTAGTCAATTAACTCATCCATGCACTTTTGAGTAATTGATTCATCTCCTTAGGTCAAGTATCTCGAAGAGCCATCATCCTCATGGAGGCTCCCCTGCCCCGGAGGGGCACTCTACTGGTAAGTTAATAAACATGCAGAAATTTGGAGCACCTGGGTGGCTCAGTTGGTTCAGCATCTGACTCTTGATCTCAGCTCAGGTCTTGATTTCAGGGCCTTGAGTTCAAGGCCCATGTTGGGCTCCATGGGAGCCTACTAAAAACAAACATACAGAAATTCATATTTTTAATGTTTTTTTTATTTTTGAGAGAGAGAGTGCGAGGGGTGGGGGGGCGGGCAGAGAGAGAGAAAAGGAGACACAGAATCCGAAGCAGGCTCCAGGCTCTGAGCTGTCAGCACAGAGCCTGGCATGGGGCTCAAACTCACGAACCATGGGATCATGATCTGAGCCGAAATCGGGAGTCAGATGCTCAACCAACTGAGCCACCCAGGCACCCTAAGAGAAGGATATATGCTGATGCATGTTCTAGGTTCTAATCTTCCCCAAATAATTGTACCCAAAAGACCACTTAAGATGACTCTGTTAGGAAAGTCTCGCCCAACTCATTTCTAGGGTGACGTAAAGGCTGCTGGTTTTGGGTGGACCCAGAGTAAGACTAGGTCCTGCAGTCTGTCCAGGCTGGTGGTACAGGGTCCTTGCTTCTGTTCCAGCAGGTCCAGCCACGTGTAGTGGTATCTGTGGTAGTGACGACACTCCAAGGAATGTTTGGCAAGCATCGGTTACAGAATGTTCACAGAGGGATTCTAGGGTTCTGGAGCACGGCCATCCCTTCTGCGGCAGAATCCCTCACTCCTGGGATGAATCGCGGCTGAACCCTAGTCAATCCTGAATGCCTCTGAATGTGAGACATCAAGGGGCCACACAGCCAGAAATGCCCATCATGCTCTGGGTGCAGTTAGACTCTCGGGGGATCGGGTCCCGTATTGGATGGGTGTGGCAGCCACTACTTGTACCTTGGAAGAGGCACGTTGAGGAATCGAGCTGAGAAGGTCCAGAACACCCAGGTAAGTTACACAAGAAGAATTGGCATCAGGTCCCGGTGTTTCAAACCCAGTTACATTGGTGCCTCTTCTTGACCTCACACTATGGTCTCACGGGGTTTCCTATGAGCAGCTGAGAGAGGACGAAACTCCAGCCTGGCTCACAGGTGGGTCACGTGCCCACATGGATGTCCACTGACACCTCAGCGCTTCTCAGGGGTGGCCCTGTGGCCGTGGTGATAGGGAATTAGCCTAGCGGCCAGAGCTGTGAGAGGTGCCCACGGCTTCCCACTTTGTACAGACAGAGACGTGGCCTGAGATCGGGTTAGATATACACTTGTGGGAAGTGGAACATGGACCAGCTTATTGGTCAGGGAAGGGAAGAAGGCTGAAAGATGGAAGTCTAAGTGGTCTGTGGACAAGGTAGGTCAATGACCTATGAAGAGACACACAACACATGTAGAACGTTGTGTCTCGTGTTAATGACCTCCAGGGAGCACTCATCAGTGAGAAGTCCCTCAACAACCAGGTAGAGAGGATGCTCTACCTAGTGGGTATGTTGGAGTCTCCTTCCTCAGACCTGTGTTTGATAATGCGCCCTGATAACGGGATCTTACAAAACACCACCTCAGACTGGGGGATTCATTTTGTGCTGAAATGGCTCATCAGTATGTGTATGACTATGGAAACCACTGTTGATGTCATATGTTGCATTATGTACAGAGCGAGCTGCCACAATGGGATGATGGAATGGCCTGGAAGCAGCTCTGCTCAGGTGCCAGTTGAGGGATAACAGCCTGTGGGGGTGGGGCGCTGTCCTGCAACATGCAGTATATGCATTAAACTACCAACAGTCAGTATGAGGTGCGGTGTCCCTATCAGAATGCACAAGTGTAGCCATCAAGGGGTGAAAAGAAGAGTCGGCTTTTGTCACTCCCATTTCTCGGGACTCACTTGAAGCCTTTGTGCTTCCTGACCCCCCAACCTTAGGACCTGTTGGATGAGGTGTCTTCATTTTCAGAAGGGCAACACTTGCGTCGGGAATCAGAAACCAGTCCCTGCCTGGTTACTTTGGGCTTTCTGTGCTGATTAACCAGTGGGCAGAGAAATGAGTTCGTTCACAGGCAGGGATAGCCCACCATGATGACTACCAGACCAGGGACTTAGGGTCACTGCTACATAATGAGGTCACGAACACGTGTGTCTGGGACCCAGAGGTGTGCCCTACAGTCATGGGTGAAAGGAACTTGCAACCCAATAAAAGCAAAGTCACTGAGATAACCCTCAGGGACGGTGAAAGACTCATGTGATCAGAGATTTTCAATACCCACATCAAACTTCATCAATAATTCCGAGGATACAGATAATTGCAAGACACAGGCAAACACGGGGAAAGTCTGAGGCAGCCAACACAGCCGATCAGGCCCTTCCTTGTCATATCAGAATGACACTTGGCCCTGAATTAAGATTCGAAGTCCTTATTTAAATGATGTATATTGGGGCCACAAAGGTGTTTGTTCCTTTGATCAATGAGTTTCTCTCCCCCCACACACACTCTGAGTAAATAGCAGACATGTTTTCCAATGGCCCCCGCCCTGTAAACCCATAAATCCCAGGTTTGTTTACTATAAGCCAGCTAGAAAGACCAGGTATATCCTATTAAAAGTATTTCATAGATAAGGAGTCTAGTTTGGTTTCCTCTAATACCTCGGGGAGGAGGTCTGATTAGCATGTTCATAAATCAGGATAGGAAGAGTGGATTATAGACCAGCTGCTAATGCCTTCCTAGCAGCCCACGATTCAGACCTCTTAGAAATGAAGTCCCCAGTTGCCCTACTGGACAAATGACTTAGACAAGATATGGTGCTGACCCACCACAGGAATCCAGAAGGTGTCAGGCAGAAGGAGAGATGAGTAATAGAAGTGGTCTTGGGTCTGAGGTACAGTGGGGACTATGGCTGGTTCCACTGTCATACTGAAGTCAGAATTTTGTAGATGGTGGCAGGATCCTTGAAGACTCAACCACTGGGTGGACTCCATGTGGAAGTGAGTATATCTGAGAAGGTGCAAGGGTTGTGCCTTGGCAGAAGTCAACCTCCTATCTCTTTGGTGCACCTCTAAAGTCAGTTTGGGCTTCAATGGTCTCGTACAAACACAGACTTCCCTTATTCTGCCATAGTCTTATCTCAGCCATGGGCCACTCATCCTTCTGTATTTGTCCCTAAAGCCTTTTCTGACGCTGTTCACCCCATAGAAAATAATGGCCCATGAAGCTTCTGGCTTCATCAGTTAAACATCTGTCTCTTGATTTCAGCTCAGGTCATGATCCCACAGTTCGTGAATTTGAGCCCTGCACTGGGCTCTGTGCTGACAGTGCTGAGCCTGCTTGGGATTGTCCTTCTTTCCCTGCCCCTCCCCTGCTCATGCTCTCTCTCAACATAAACTTAAAAAAAGAAAAAAGAAGAAAGAAAATAATGGCTCAGAATTGCAGAAAGTCAATTCCTCTGAGGAAAACCCCCAAGTCAGTGAGGGAGAGGGGTTAAATTTGGTACATAAATGCCCCAACCTCCCGTCTTTCTGGCAGGGTATTATATGAGGCATCATATATGCTCTTCAGAAGGGATGAAGGCCCCCCTCATTGCTCACACCATGGATTTCAATAACTTACCCTTATGTTGGGTCCCCTGCCTTCCCTTATCTTACTCTCCCTACTACGTCCCTCTTGTTTTGGGGGATCGTCCCTCTTGTTTTGGGGGATCGTTTTCCAAATAAACATCTTGAACTCACGTCCTTGTACCAGGCTCTGATTTGGGGAATCCAGATTAAGGCAGTATCGTTCTGAAAAACAGGATGAGGAAGAGACGCAAGAAACAGGCAGAAGTGGGAGATCTTCCCCCTAAAAATAAACAAACATTCAAAAAAAAAAAAAAAAAAACACCCCAGATCAACAGAACAAATAAAATCACCCCTTGCCACACTTTATTGCATAACAAATGGATCTTGACTCTCTCTTTCCTCATACACAAAAAGCAAATACAAATGATTTACAGACCTAAAATCAGAAGGCACAACAGTAGGATTTTAGAAGACAACATACAAGGACATATTTTTTGTGATCTAGGAGTAAGCTAAGATTTATTAAAAAGGCCAAAAAATTCTTAATAGGGAAGATACACAAATTAAATTATATTAATATTAAGGACCACTGTTCTTTAAAAAAGCGAGACACCATTGACGAAGGGGAAAGGCAGTCCACAGCGTGGGGAAAGATACAGGCAACGGCATATGAAGAGTTCTTGTAAATCACTACGAAAAGAGATAAATCGGTACAAAAATGAGCAAAAGACGGAGACAGAAGAGGGAGTGACCTCGGCATCATGGCAGCGAAGGAAAAGCCTCCTTTTTACCCCCCTTAACAACGGGTTAGACACCCGTCCAGGAACGGAGGCGCCCCCGTGGGTGCTGCGCGATCCGGAAGGGGGCCTGCGCACCAGCGCACGAGGTGACGGGCACCTGCGGAGCCAGCAAGTGTCGGGCAAGCCAGGAAGAGTGCAGACCAGGGCAGAGTCTCGCCAGCAGCGAGAATCTGCACGAGCGCAGGCTTCCGGGAGGGACTCGGCGGCAGCGCCCTCGCGCGCGGGGAAAGGAGAGCGGCACGGGGGGCGCCCGGCCATTCGGAGCGCAGGACGCCGCGGCGCACGGTGGGACCTCCTCTACCAGGGGAGGAGGGATCCTGGGAGAGACGGCAGATACAGATTTCTGGGGCCTTGGAAGGGAGAGACTTTACGCCAATCCCAAACCTCTCCCAGCTCTGAGCGCCTACGAGCGCGCAGCAGCCGGTCCCGCGGACCCGGAGCGCGCTCGGAGATCCGACCGCGCGTCGGCCGGGAGAGACCTTGGCTGGAGCTACAGCGCCACCTTCCGGAACACGAGAGAACGCTTTCCAGGATACAGCCTGCTGAGTCCTTAAGACATCCCATTAAAGCGCTTGAATTGGGCCGCAGGGGAGAACAAGAGTGGGGCAGGTGCACCCATACAAAGTCAGAAGACCCCAGACGGTAAAAGTGCCATCGAATAGAATGCACCATCCGAAGGTCACTCGCGCATTTTTTTTTTTTTTTAATTTTTGAGAGAGAGAGAGAGCATGAGCAGAGGAGCGGCAGAGAGAAAGAGAGGGAGACACGGAATCCGAAACAGGCTTCAGGCTCTGAGCTGTCAGCACAGAGCCCAATGAGAGTCTCGAACTCACTAATGGAACCGTGAGATCGTGACCTGAGCCAAAGTCAGAGGCTTAACCCACTGAGCCACCCAGACGCCCCTAGGTGAATAGGTTTTTAAGAGAACAAACAGGAGATAAGAAACTTTGTGATAGTGTTTGCCTGTGCAGGTGTGAGCAGTCTTTCCATCGTCAGGGAATTAGAATAGTAAGTTTACGTTCCTTCTGCTTGGGAACAGCTCTTCCCTGAAGAGGGAGTTTGTTGCATCCTTATACTGTAGAATATTCTGCTTTGAGTCACATAAGGGAAGAGCCAAGAAGGCTCCTTTGTGCATCAGTTGGGTCTCAAAGGTCTTCCCTTTAAAATAATCTTCAGGGCGCCTGGGTGGCTCAGTCGGTTGAGCGTCCGACTTCAGCTCAGGTCACGATCTTGCAGTCTGTGAGTTCGAGCCCCATGTCGGACTCTGGGTTGATGGCTCAGAGCCTGGAGCCTGCTTCCGATTCTGTGTCTCCCTCTCTCTCTGCCCCTCCCCCGTTCATGCTCTGTCTCTCTCTGTCTCAAAGATAAATAAACGTTAAAAAAAATTAAAAAATAAAATAAAATAATCTTCATATTCAGGATGCCTGGGTGGCTCCGTTGGTTAAGCGTTGGACTCTTGGTTTCGGCTCTGCCTCCTGAGTTTGAGCAGCGCGGAGACTGCTTGGGATTCTCTGTCTCCCTCTGTCTTTCCCTTTGCCCTGCTTGGGTTCTCACTCAAAAATACTTATATAAACCTTTAAGAAAAAAAAAAAAGCTTTAAGATAATCTTAATGTCAACCCTGGGGGTCTGAGTTGGTTTCCACACAACAAACCACAAGTCTGCTCAAGACCTTAAGCCACTTCGCTCCATCTTGGGTGGATGGCTTTTTGAAAGTTAGTGAGAGTACTGCATTTCAGTCCCATTATTGGTGGATTGTACTGGCGTTTCAGCACATCGGGTGTTTGATGCCTGTCGTAACCTGTTCCATCAGTCCTGCACCAGGCCCCTTCCCTCGCCTGGGACTCTCCCGTGAAGGAACGGTGCTTCTTCTGTCTTGCATCACGTTGCCTCTCGTGGCTGCTTGCTCCGCTGGCCCAGCCGGCTGAGCTTCTTGAAGAACAGGATGAATTCATAGTCATCTGTATCTTCTCCCATCCCCATGTGCTAGGCGGGGCAAGTGCATGATGCTTGCTTGTTAAATGCCATGCCTGTGTGGATTAACAGATATCAGAGCTCCCCTGCTTCTGGTTGGGTCCCAGCTCGGCTTGGGGGTCCCCCGCACCCAACTGTCCCAGGCGTGTGCAGACTGGCAAGTCAAGGGGCCTAAGAAGATGGGGGGAGGAAGGGCTGTGAGTGGGTCCCGTGTTATACAGCTCCTACTTCTCTGGGTTCTTGGCGATCAAATGGATTCAAATATTTAAAAATCTTAGAAATAAAGGCACCTGGATGGCTCAGTTGGTTAAGTGTCCGACTCTTGGTTTCAGCTCAGGTCATGGTCTCATGGTTTGTGGGTTTGAGCCCTGTGTTGAGCTCTGCGCTGACAGTGTGGAGCCTGCTTGGGATTCTCTCTCTCCCTCTCTCTCTCTCTCTGCCCCTGCTCATGTTCTCTCTCCAAATAAATAACGTTAAAAAAAAAATCTTAGAAAGATATTGAAGGGTTGAGGAAAGGTGCCCCCAGAATAGGCACTGTTGGCATGCAGGTTACTTTAAGTTGAAAGCAGTCAAGACCCTGAAGCCTCAAGAGGAACTTTCACCCCTCCCTTAATTACACAGAAGAATCTAAATTGGAGAGTGTTTCCAGAGTAAAGATTATTAGCAGAGATAAATTTTATCTGAGTGACCCATCTGTATGATAAAAAAAATTTTTTTAATGTTTATTTCTGAGACAGAGACAGAGCATGAGTGGGGGAGGGGCAGAGAGAGAGGGAGACACAGAACCTGAAACAGGCTCCAGGCTCTGAGCTGTCAGCACAGAGCTCAACGTGGGGCTCGAACCCACGAGCTGAGATCATGACCTGAGCTAAAGTTGGATGCTTAACTGATTGAGCCACCCAGGTGCCCAAACCATATTTTATTTGTACGTTGTGTAACTCTTCATCTTGCAATAGGAAACTCTGCCCCCATTAAACACCTCCTCCTCCCCCTCCCTCTATCCCACAGCCAGCCCATTCTACTTTCTGTCTCCATGAATTTGAGGACTCCGGGTACTTCATAGAAGTGGAATCATACATCTGTCTTTGTGATCAGCATATCTCAGTTACCATAATGTCTTCCAGATTCATCTGTGTTGCAGCATGTACCAAAATTCAGTCTTTTAAAGGCTGAATAATATTTCTTTGGGAGGCCCCCGGTTGGCTCAGTCGGTTGAGTGTCTGACTCTTGATTTAGGCTCAGGTCATGATCCAAGCAAGGGTCTTTGGATTGAGCCCCAAGTCAGGCTCTGTGCTGAGACTGGAGCCTGCTTAAGATTCTCTTTCTCTCCCTCTCCCTCTGCCCCTCTCCCCTGTTCTCTCTCCCTAAACATTAAAAATTATTTTTTTTAAGTAGTCTCCACCCAGTGTGAGGCTTCAACCTACAACCCTGTGATCAAGAGTGACAGGCTCTTAGGGGCACCTAGGTGGTTTAGTCGGTTAAGTGTCCGATTTTGGTTCAGGTCATGACCTCATGGTTCATGGGTTCGAGCCCCCCCTTTGTGCTCTGTGCTGACAGCTTAGAGCCTGGACCCTGCTTCAGACTCCGCGTCTCCCTCTCTCTCTGTCCCTCCCCTGCTCACCCTCTCTCTCTCTCTCTCAAAATAATAAAAATTAAAAAAAAATAAATATTAGGGCACAGACTAGAAATAAAAGGAAGGGAAGAGGGGCGCCTGGGCGGCTCAGTTCGTTGAGCATCTGACTTTGGCTCAGCACACGATCCCACGATTCATGGGTGTGAGCCCCGTATCAGACTAGCTACTGTCAACACAGAGCCCACTTCAGATCCTCTGTCCCTCTCTCTCTCTGCCCCTCCCCTGCTTGCGCTCTCTCTCCTTCTCAAAAATAAACATCAGGGTTGCCTGTGTGGTTCAGTCGGTTAAGTGACTTCGGCTCAGGTCATGATCTCACAGTTCGTGAGTTCGAGCCCCGCATTGGGCTCTGGGCTGACAGCTCGGAGCCTGGAGCCTGCTTCAGATTCTGTGTCCCCTTCTCTCTGCCCCTCCCCTGTCTGCACTTTGTCTCTCTCTCTCTCAGAGTTAAATAAACATTAAGAAAAAATTTAATAAAAACATTAAAAAAAAAAGAAGAGAATAGACACATTGTGCAAGTGGTAACAGGAAGCTGGCATAGCTGTTTTAACATCAGGCAATGGAGACTCTAAGAGAGTAGTATCAGGTGAGGTACATCATTTCATAATATCCAAGAGAACTGATCATTTTTATTTTCCCACCAGCTTTATTGAGGCATAGTTGACTTATCAGCTTGTGTGAGTGATCATTTTTCTTTACGTTTTCGGTCATACTCTTACGTGGTAGGGTTGGTGAGGAAAAGTTGTGAACTGAAGAGAATTGCATTGCCAGAGGCGGGGCGGCATGGGAAGTAATGGTGGATACGTGGGTACATTTGGGTGGAACTAAAAGTCAAGACCGCTGTGCTGAAGGGATTACTTGAAATTGAGATTGTGGATGCTGAAGATGTTGGTAAGAGCCAAGTCAGGATTGTCTGTGGGGTAAGCAGTAGAGTGAAGAATATGACCGTTGTGAGGATGGAAGTCAAGAAAATGAACAGCAAAGTTAATACGGTGAGGTTTTTTTTAAATGTTTTAATGTGTTTTTTTTGAGAGAGAGAGTGACAGAGTGTAAGTGGGGGAGGGGCAGAGAGAGAGAGAGGGAGACACAGAATCCAAAGCAGGCTCCAGGCTCTGAGCTGTCAGCACAGAGCCCGACGCGGGGCTCAAACTCATGAGCCATGAGATCATGACCTGAGCCAAAGTCAAGAGTAGGACACTAAACCAACTGAGCCACTCAGGCCCCCCAGTTTCCTTTTTGTTTTTTGTGTTTTTAGTATTTTTAAATGTTTGAGAGAGGGAGAGAGAGAGAGAGAGAGAGAGAGTAGGGGACAGGGTGGAGAGAGACTCCCAAACAGACTCCATGCTGTCAGCACAGAGCCTGATGTGGGGCTTGAACCCACGAACTGTGAGATCATGACCTGAGCTGAAGTCAGACGCTTAACCAACTGAACCATCCAGGCACCCCTCTTTTTATGTGTATAAAGATATTTTCTTAATGGTTACCATGGGGATTTTAGCCAACATTCTAAATTTGTAACAATCTAGTTTGAGCTGATGCCAACTTTGATTCAGTAACAGAGACACCATGCTCCTATCACTGTCAGTTATAGGTTTACTTTTGTGCCCATTAACACAGACGTCATTTCTGATGCATTTATCCTTTATATCACGCAGGAAATCAGAGGGATTACAGATATTTATCTGTGTAGTTACGGTTTCTTTACATGCCTTCAAATTACTGCTGTGTGCCATTTCATGTCAACCTGAAAGACTCCCTTTAGCATCTTTCAAAAATCTTAATGTTTATTTTTGAGATACAGAACGTGAGTGGGGGAGGGGCAGAGAGAGAGGGAGACACAGAATCTGAAGCAGGCTCCAGGCTCCAAGCTATCAGCACAGAGCCCGATGCGGGGCTAGAACCCATGAACCGTGAGATCATGACCTGAACAGAAGTCGGATGCTTGACCGAGTCACCCCAGGCGCTCCTTTGGCATTTCCTGTAGGGCAGGTCTGTTAACAAGCAACTCCTTGGTCTTTTATCTGGGAATGTCCTCACTTCTGTCTAGTTTTTAAAGGACAGTTTTGACGGATAAAGAATTCTTGATTTGCAGCCTTTTCTTTCATCACTTTATATCATTCCACCCCGTCGAGATCTTGTGAATCCTTGCAACAGCTCTTTAGACATATCCTTAATGATAAAGTGTGTCTTATGCTTATATATTTGAGAAGGGGATCATTGATTAATGTATTATTGAGGCTCAATAAAATTCAGATGTTCAACAGACACTTCTTGACTGCCTACAACGTACATGGTGCCTACTGTTCAAAAGGGTCAGGATTCAGGGGCACCTGGGTGGCTCAGTTGGTTAAGCATCCGACATCGGCTGAGGTCATGATCTCACAGCCCATGGGTTTTGGGCCCTGAGTCAGGCTCTGTGCTGACTGATCGGAGCCTGGAGCCTGCTTCGGTTTCTGTGTTTCCCTTTTTCTCTCTAACTCTCCCCTGCTCGTGCTCTCTTTCTCTCTCAAAAATAAACAAACATTAAAAAAAATTGTTTTTAAAAAAAGGGTCAGGATTCAGAGGTAAGCAAGCGAAAGGTCACAGGATTCAAGAGCTCACACTCTGATGGAGAACACAAACGATAAGTCAGTAAACCTTCAGTAGAGGGGTGCCTGGGTGGCTCAGTCGGTTAAGTGTATGACTTCGGCTCAGGTCATGATCTTACGGTTCGAGTTCAAGCCCCATGTCAGTCTCTGTGCTGACAGCTCAAAGCCTGGAGCCTGCCTTGGATTCTGTGTCTCCCTCTCTCAACTCCTCCCCTGCTTACACTCTCTTTCTAATAAACAAACATTAAAAATTAAAAAAAAAAAAAAACCTTCAGTAGAAATTTCAGTTTTGGATATGCACCAGAAGCAAATGTAGTGATGTGACAGAGCTACATCAAGATGCCTTAAACCCTATTCTCCCAAAAACTGAGCCTGAAGCAAGGATTATGCATTGATGCTTTCATGGGCACCAAGAACGAACTTGTCAGAACTACTCTGATGCCAGGGTGGCAACCACTGGGAGACCACACTCTTGAAAACAGTCCAAAGCAGAGTTTGAAGATTTCTGAAATTGAAACTGTGGGGGTGCCTGGGTGGCCTCGCTCTATCCCTGCCCCCACTTCCCTTCATGCAGGACAGCACCCACCCACACCTGTAGTCTGCAGACATCTGTATTCTGTGAATACTACACCCCAACCCGGAGGTAAACCAAACATTAAGCCCTACGTTGACCCCAGAATCTGGATCCTCTGTTGCCCTTGTAGGACGCTCCTCTGTGCTCTAACCACACTACCACCCCCCGTACCAAGGCCAGACCCACAGGCATTCAAAGTCGTCTAGCTCTAGAAGGCTTCAGTCTCCCAGGACCTCTCTGAGCACTAGCCATTCCTCCCCCAGCTTCTCAAACTCACTCCTGTGGGCTCTAGTCCTTCCCACAAGATGACCTCTCCCTTCTCCCTAGGACTCCTGACTCTAACTGCTCCCTTCATTCTCCCAGGACTAGATGGAGGGTCCCAGCGCCTCCCCCCAGGGTAAGTCCACTCGCCACCCCCCTTGAGCACCACCTCCTTGCTCCTGCTGTGGGACCCCCAAGATCTCACGTGCTGGTCCCATATTCCTTCCGGACCACGTGTGACGATCCAACAAAGTGCCAGGCTCACACGTGATTCTAATGGTAGCTATTCTAGTGATCCGGTGAAATCGCAGGTAGTGTTACTTCTTATTTCCTTGGTGAGAAAAGACGTTGAACCCGTTTCACTGGCTCACCGGCCATTTGATGATCTCTGTCAAGCACTTATTTAAGTCTCCCTCCCCGCCTTTCCCACCAATTTGTTACTGACTTGGGGGATTTGGTTTTCTGTGTGAGTCCTTTACCAGGTGCATGGACAGGAAGTGCCTTCTTCCTGCTGTTTTTGCTGGCTTCGTGGTTTCGCCTGACGAACAACTTTCAACAAGATCCAACATGTAAACATTTTATTTCACAATGAGCATCCTTTGTGTACCAAGAAACGCTGTCCACCCCAAGGCCGTGGCAGTAATCTCTAGATTACTGTTATTTTCTTCTAGAAGTCTGAGTCTTTTCTAAACCCGCTGTACCCACAGGGAAGGGGGTCTTCCTGTAAGAATTCACTAAGAGTAACGCCCATGGTAATGATGGTAAGAACAACAGCTAATATTTATTGAGCTTATGTGATATTCCAGATACACTTTCAAAGAGTTTACAAGTACCAGACGCAGTCACCACAACAGCAGGATTAGGTGTAATTAACCCCATTCCACACATAACGCACAGGGGGTACCAGGTCACTTCCCCAGTGAATCACAGGGAGTAAAGCGGTGGGATGGTGACGATAACGGGGAGGGAGTGTACCATGGCGGGAGGCTCTCCCGCATATGTTACATTGGCGGAGTTATTCCCCAGAACAAGTCTGAAATGAGACAGACATCGAGTGGTAATAGGAAGCTTCTATCCACTCACTGTACTAACCAATTCAGTAAAAAAAAAAAAAAAAAAAGTCTACACGGGGTACACGGTGATCACTAAGAAAAAGTGATTTCTCCATTCTCCAAGTCTGCCTCAAGCATGACTCCTCTGAGGTCCTGTGAGCAGAAGGGTGTCTGGTGAAGGCTTTCTCGTGTTAAATCGTATCATGGGTTTTCCTTGTGTTGTGGAAGGAAGGAATGTGGGATGGAAGTTTCTGCATGTTCTTTGTGTTCAAGAGGTTTTCCAGCAGTGTGAATTCTCTCATGTTCTCGAAGATGGTTCACATGGTGACACCCCTTCCCACACTCCTTACCTTCAAAGGGCTTCTCACCCGTGTGAATCTTCTGATGCTGCGTAAGCTGATGGCCGTGACTGAAGGCCTTCCCACACTCTTTACATTCGTAGGGCTTCTCCCCTGTGTGAATCCTCTCATGTTTCACAAGGCTCGACCCGTAGATGAAGGCCTTTCCGCACTCCCTACATTTGTAAGGCGTCTCGCCCGTGTGGATCCGCTCGTGCTGCGTGAGGTGGTAGCCACAGTTAAAGGCCTTCCCACATTCTGTGCACTTGTAAGGCTTCTCACCTGTGTGGATCCTCTCGTGCTTCACGAGGCTCGAGCCCCAGCGGAAGGCCTTCCCGCACTCCTTGCACTCATGTGGTTTCTCACCGGTGTGGATCTTCTGATGCTGAGTGAGGTAGTTGACTCGCGTGAAGGCCTTCCCGCACTCTTGGCACTCATAGGGCTTCTCGCCAGTGTGGATCCTCTTGTGCTGGACGAGGCTCGAGCCGCAGATGAAGGCCTTCCCACAGTCCTTACACTCGTAGGGCTTCTCGCCGCTGTGAATTCGCTTGTGCTGGATCAGTTTATACACACGGCTGAAGGTCTTCCCGCAGTCTTTGCACTCGTAGTCCTTCTCCCCCGTGTGAAACCTCTGATGCTGGGTGAGCTCGTCACCACGTCTAAAGGCCTTCCCGCAGTCCTTACACTCGTAGGGCTTCTCGCCCGTGTGGATCCTCTTATGAATGACCAGGCTCGAGCCCCAGCGGAAGGCCTTCCCGCAGTCCTTACATTCATAGGGTTTCTCCCCCGTATGGATTTTCTGGTGTTGCGTGAGTTGATTGCCCCAACGAAAGGCCTTTTTGCATTCTTTACATTCATAGGGTTTCTCCCCCGTGTGAATTTTCTGATGCTGAGTGAGCTGGTAGCCACGACTAAAGGCCTTCCCGCATTCCTTACATTCATAGGAATTCTCCCTAGCATGAGGTCTCTGGTGTGGTCTACCAGAGGTATTTTCTCTACAAGTGGGCGTTTTCTCATGGTTGGTTATCACTTGATTCAAACAGCCCTGCTGAGGGCCCTGTGATCTTTCAAACTCACCTTCACACATCCAGTTAAGGCCCAGGGATTTACTTTTTCCATTTGAGTTCCATCTGGATAAATTTATTTCGTAAATGCCCTTTTCTGTAGGTAAACTCTTGGTCCCATATGGTGACTCCAAATCTGGGGGAAAAAAAATAAACATATTTGTTTCCTTCTAAGGAGAATGAAAACACAAAACTAACCACAAACCAAAAACCTTGTCTAAGAGAAATAAAACTTCTCTAGGAGAACAAACATGAATCCCCTAAGGGCTCTTGTTAGAATATAGAGTCCACTCCTGGGACCATAATGCTTAATGAGGAAACACTGGAGATGCACACACTCCTGCTAAAGTCAGACAAGAAAAAGGAACTGTCTGTTAGACGCCCCACTATTTCCTATGAGCTGACGCAATTAAGCAGAAAGAAATCGGAGGGGCAGATCTCAAAAATAAAGATGATAAAGAACAAATCTGCAGATAATGTAATGACATACCTGGAAAATGCAGGAAAGTCAAATACACCACTAATGTAAAAAACAAGAATGTACAGTTGGGTAGCTGGGTATAAAATATTCTGAAATTATGTAGTGTCAGTCATATAGTGAAAAGTAGTTCTGGACATAAAGACCCAACATCGAAGGCAATAAAAGAGACAATGTGTAGGATTCACTGTAAGAAACCTGGTAAACGCGTATAAAGGAATGTTCAGGAGGATCTGACCATCCGTACGATGTTAACTCCAAGGGGCTGCAAAATCCTGAACATGTTCAACTTCCTGAGGTCACAACGATGCTACAAAGTGTTAAATGATCAACTGGGAGCATGCTAACAAGGCAGCCCTTTACTGTAGGAACTGGTAATTTTTTCTTTAAAGAACAATTTTTATCAGGTACAAATGGTGTCATTACATAACCAAGTAGTAGATGGAGCAGTTTCTCTTTAAAATAGTGCAGTGAACAAACAAAGAAGTGGTGATAAAAGATCACCATTTTTTAAAATGTATTTTTTAAAGTTCATTTTGAGAGAGACAGATAGCGTGAGTGGGGGAGGGGCAGAGAGAGAAGAGGGGGGGGGGGAGAGAGAGAGAGAGAGAGAGAGAGAGGGAGAGAGAGAGAATCCCAAGCAGGCCCCTCACCACCAATGCAAAGCCTGACGTGGGCTCGAACTCACGAACCGCGAGATCATGACCTGAGCCAAAACCAAGAGTCGGATGCTTAACCGACTGAGCCACGCAGGCGTCCCTAGAAGATCACCATTTTGAATCCCTCTGCAAAAGTGGATCTAGGCACCGAGTGTCAGTGACAGCTAAAGGCACAAAAAGAGCCATAACCAGACAACGTCTTGTGATGTTAGAACATAACCACACCCGGGAAGAGGTATTAGTGAAAATCAGACAAAAGGAAAAGGAGAAAAGCCCTCAAAGCTAGGAATCCAGCCAACTTGCACGAACGACAAAGGGCATGGGATCACATTGTCTACGCCCCTGCTACTGGAGGCTGGTCTGCAGACCAGCAGCATCCACCACACGAGAAGTGGGGTGAAGCAGAGGAGAATGGGTAGAGGGGGATGGGGTGGAGATCAGGTTCCTGGTGGTGACTTCTTCCCCACAGGCCTTGGGCCTTTGCAGCGAGCTTCCCAAATGCCCAGGGGCACACCTGCTCGCTGCCTCGATGGCACGTCCCAGGCGGACCGGCTGTCACTGTCCTCTGCACGTACACCCCCCTCTCAACCCAGGCTCTCTCCCCTGCTCCCCAAAGCAGCAAGTCACATCTGGCTTAGAAATGAAAGGCCCTGCTTCCGAAAAAAGAAAGGCACGTGATGTGGGACTTAAGAAACAAATCACAAGCTCAAAAATGTTTTGATGGAGACTTCGCGAAATTTCTGACAAGCTCCAAGTCAAAGTGGTCAGAATTCAGAAAAGAGAAATCATCAAAGAACAAACAGGCAGCCAGACAAGAAGATCTTATTTTAAACTCCCAGGGGCCTTACCCCTGGAGGCAAGTACAACGGGGGGGGGCGGGGGTGACAGTGTGGACCCGGGCCACAACTCTAGGGTTCAATTCTTGCTTCTGCCTCCCTGTCTGACCTAGTCACCCTATGCCCAAGTATTCTCGCCTACAGATCAGATACGGCAATCGTACCGACACCATAAGCTGGTGGGGACGAGATGAAGTCGTCCCGACACCATAAGCTGGTGGGGGCGAGATGAAGTGTTTGTACACACAGTGCTCACAACAACGCCGGGTACACAGTGGGCACAGTATCAGCCACTAACGCTATGGCTACTGTTTTCCAACAGGAAAACAAGACATGTCCTGAAACGTTTACAGGACACGGTCATCCAATGTTTAACTCAGGATTCAGGAATGGTAACTTTCAGCCTCACTGCAGGTAACAACGTGCAGCAAATGGAAAGTGCTCGCTTTGGTTTTACAGGAATGCTGTTCACTCCGTCTGCCTGTATGTCAGACGCTGGTTTACCAGGAAGATGAAGTTGCTGTGCGGAGTGGTTTTCCCAGGAGGTGGGTCCCCAGAGTAGCACAGTCCATCCACAGTGGTTTGGGCGGTAACACACTACCGTAATATGGAGATGGCTGTGAAATAAATATTCCAGAATCTAAATTCGCTTTGGTCACTAAGGACAGGATGCCCCAAAGGTGGGACGATTGCTGACAGAGCAGACGAGGGCGCATGATGCCCATTTTAGATGCGGCTGAGCTCAGGACACTCCTTGGGAAGGGGAAGAAGGAAGTCAGCTAGGTCCCTGGAACGAAGTCCCGACGCTCCGGGGGGCAGGCGGCTCACCCAGGGACACCAGGTTGCTGTAGTTCTCCAGCATCACGTCCCAGTACAGGTCCCTCTGCGAGGAGTCCAGGCACGCCCACTCCTCCTGCGAGAAGTCGATGGCTACATCTGAGAACGTCACCAGACCCTGAGAACACAAACCCACACATCCCTGATGAGATGAGGGAGCACAGGCTCAAGACAGACCAGAAAGGGCTCTGTGCTGGGTCGGGCTGGACACGGACAGGACGCGGTGGGGGCTGTGACCGCAGCAGGGCCGGGCGGCTGAAGAGAAAACCCCACGGCCTGTGGGATGCCTCGTTACTCCAACCTGTCAATCCTGGGGCTCCTCCTGAGTGCCTGCCCCATAACACCTCAGCAACTGTGGATTCCTGGGGCACCCTTTCCATCCTCCAAGGGAAGGAAAATGCCTAGGGTTTTGTCTCCAAAATGTGAGCTCTTTTACCTTCGAAACTAGGGCTCATGTGTCGGAATGTTCTCAAGCCTCATGCTCATTATTTGCTAAGACTTTAAGCAGTCTTCCTACGTAATGAGCAGCATTTTCTTATTCCCTCGTGGGAACAGATTAAATTTACTACAGCTGTACACCTAGGTATAACCAGACATCCGGGGTTTTCCCCAATTCTGGGAGTAGATGATCATCCAGGACTTCTGTACTGGGTGACCTTCTTACCCGTCGCCACCCACCACCCCCGCCTTTTCCCCGTTCCTGACTTAGGATACTGGTGCAGATTCATGTGGATGGGAGTGTGGGTCTGGCAGGTTTCCTCAACAACACAATGCATCTCCTGGGTCCCCTGGTAACACCACGGCCTCTCAGTCCCTAAGCACAGCCCTATCCGACCCCAAAAGCCTCCTGGAGCTCGAGCTCTCACCGCACACGGACACTGACCAGACAACGTGAACGTTCCCTTTTCTCGGCCTGAAAAAAGACCAGTGGAGAACGAGGAGAATTTTAGTTTTTGCATGTGGTCACATGGGACCACCACCTCCAACTCCTCAAACCACAGACGTGGCCCAAGTATTTCTCTCAAGGGACTTTCCTCCTCCGCTGCTCCCCCGTTACTCCTGACAAAAACGTGAGCACACAGGAGACAGTGAAATCACTGGCTTGGGGGTGAAGTGACCATTAGCCATGCGGGGGCACAGGGCTGTATGGCATTGTCGTTCACCAGAACGGAAGACCCGAGGTGGTGGTCGGGGGGCAATTACAGGGGCCTCAGTCGGGCAGGAGGCTTCAGGATAACTCATAAAAATATCCACAGGACCTAAACATCACATTTCAAGAAGGAGAGAGAAAAACATACTTACGTGGGCCATAGTTTTAGAATCAAGAACTGATCAGTCCTCTTGGGGTTTCTTTTACCAAAGACACAAAATCCAGAGAAGCCAGAGATATACGAGAAAAAAAGAGGCATTAAAACAAGTGCACCTTGGTCCCCAAATGCCGACATACAACCTTCCTGCTCCTCTGTCTTTGTTTCCAAGCCCCGCCCCCGCATTCCTCTCCCACAATATGCACGTATCAACATGACACGTCCGGAGAGGACACAGAGGAGTCTGCCCAAAAAGGGAAATCACTCTCCCCGAGACCCCCGGAAACCCAGCTGCACACGAACATTAGAGCGGCCTGTAGTTAGGGTTTTGCCTTGAAGTCAGACCTACTCTTAGCTGTCATTTCTCAAGATAACTTTTACTTTTTAAATTTTTATTTTTTTAAGTAATCTCTACCCACAGCGTGGGTATGAACTCAACGACCCCCAGATCAAGAGTCGCACGCTCCAATGACTGAGACAGCCAGGCGGCCCTCAACATCGTTTTCTCAACTGCAGCGCTCGGACAGTGTTGTGTTAGTGTCAGGAATACGCAAGTCTGTATCTCACGCTGTGCACACAAGTGTAGCGGCCCTGTTACACTCGTTACAATGCCGCTGACTGCTGTCCCTCTCATCCTTGTGACTCTCTCCAGGGCTGGAGGCCTGTACCTCGCCCCCCCCGCCCCGCTCCCCTTCACCCATTCTGCCCCCCACCCCCAGCAACCATGCTTGTTGGTGTTCTGCATTTATGGGTTTGTTTCTGTTTTAGTTTGTTCATTTGTTTTATTTAAATTCCACATATAAGTGAAATCATATGGTATTTATCTTTCTCTTACTTCACTTAATACTCTTTAGGTGCATCTATTTTGTTGCAAATGGCAAGATCTCATTCTTCTCTTTTGCTCTCAACTTTTTTTTTTTTTTTTTAAACAGTGAGAGAGGACAAGAGCTGGGGAGGGGGGCAGAGTGAGAGAAAGTATCTTAAGCAAGCTCAATGCTCATCACAGAGCCCAACTCAGGGCTCGATCCCACGACCCTGGGATCATGACCTGAGTGAAATTAAGAGTCGGGTGCTCAACCTACTGAGCCACCCAGGTGCCCCTGCCCTCAACTTCCAAGAGGTGACCTACATCACACCTGATGAGAATGTCTTTGTTTTGGTGCCTCTGGTTATACCCAACTAGTCTTAGGGCAGGAACTGGCTACACAAGAAAGTCCAACACAGGTGATTCAGGGTGGGTGCTTTGGGTCATGATCTGATAATGAGATTAGCATGGAGACAATTAGTCAATCGTGCCTGGATGATCAATCATTCAGTCAACCAACCAGGCCTGTGAAAACTCTGGGCGTTTGGCAATACTCTATGCATATTGTCCTACGTCCCTGTGACAGGGAATCCAGTCCTAACTCCATGGGGAGAGGACACTGGACACTGGAAGCTTGTTAATCTGCATCCTTCCCCTGTAATTAACTGTAACTATGAGAACAGTTCTCAGTGAATCCTAGGAATGCTTCTAGTCCTGATTTATTGAACCTGAAAGTCATTTCGGGAAAGTCCTGAACTTGGAGTTGGTGTCAGGGCTGAAGGTAACCCTGTGTGGATCCCGTGCCCTCAAATCTGTTCTGGCCTCTAGATGGGGTGAGGTTGGTGAAGACATGGCAGGTGGATACAGTGAAGGAAAGGCCACCATGTTCAGCACTGAGTCCAGAGAAGCTGACTGCATCGAGTACGATGTAAAAGAGTAAATGTTCATGAAATGCTAAGTTGGGAGAAATCCTTAAAAGACATGACTACTTCGGAGATATTGGCAGCAGAAAAATCAGTCTACCAAAACAGAATAATACAGTTGCAGTATTTTATATATGAACATATGTATGTGTATACAGATACACACAGACACAGAATAACCGTAACACATCAATAGAAACAGGAAACACAGAGAAACAGAAAGAAAAAGCCTGGAAAGTTATGCATCCCTTATGCAGAAAAGAGCTAACAGAGCAGGTTTGAAATTTCTTGGCCCTTGGCTGGACTTCCGGAGGGTCCCCGCCACTCCCTGACAAGGCGGCTCACTGCTCTTAAACTGTAGAAACCATGTGGTTTATACGGAACCCTTGCTTTCCTCTGGGGGTCTGCAATTCTGGGATGTACCAGGCAGACGGTGCCTCTGTGACTGGGCCCTGATGAGCTTTCCTGGTGGACACTTCACATGTGCTGCTGTCACTCAAGCTGGGGGATTAAGCATGTCCTGGGTCACTGCACTGGGAAGGCGCTCTTGGAAGTGTGTGCCTGGATTCCTCCCGACATTGTCCCATGTGCCTGTCCCTCGGCTGACTGTGCTGTGTGCCCTGTCACCGGATAAACCCTGGCCACAAGCAGGACTGACTGTTGAATCCTGTGAGCCCACTCAGAACCACAGAACCTACTGGTGGTCCTGGTGACCTGAAACCCGTCTGATCTTGATTTTCTCCTTCTTTTCTTAACGTTTGGTTATTTTTGAGAGAGACATAAGAGCGTGAGCAGGAGGGGCAGAGAGAGAGAGGGAGACACAGAATCCGAAGCAGCCTCCAGGCTCTAAGCTGTCAGCACAAAGCCCGATGCAGGGCTCAAACCCACAAACCGTGAGATTATGACCTGAGCTGAAGTCGGACACCTAACTGACTGAACCACCCGGGCGCCCCATGATCTTGATTTTCTTAAGTACACCTCACTTGGTGTGTAACAGCAGGTGTTGGTTGGATGTATATACGTGTGTGCGTTTCTTTTAAGTTCATTAAATGGCAGGGCACCTGGGTGGCACAGTCGGTTAAGTGTCCGACTTCAGCTCAGGTTATGAACTTGTGCGGTTCGTGGGTTCGAGCCCCACACTGGGCTCTGTATTGACAGCTCAGAGCCTGAAGCCTGCTTCAGATTCTGTGTCTCCCTCTTTCTCCTCCCCTCCCCTGCTCACACTCTCTCTCAAAAATAAACAAACTTTAAAAAATTAAAAAAAATTCATTAAATGGCCGTTGGACTCTCAAACAACAGAGAAACTTCTTTTTTAAAGTCTCTTTTTGACATGGTGGGAAAAAAAGCTCAGAATACACGATCTTTGCATTATTTTACGCATTGACTTTTATTTCCTTTCACTTCCTAATATGTAAACCAGCTCTTTGGTGCATCCCCATGCCCACACATGCTGGGGCACCGACTAGACACAGGACCAGAATTCCAAGGGGTGCTCTGCAGACATTGACAGCTGTCTCACTGGAAGGCTGAACTGGACTTCTGAACTTGGCCTTCCAGCCACAGTGTCCTGTGCACAAATGCTAAACCACCTGACCCTGTCAGTCTTCACTTTGCATCAGACGTCATTACAGACGACCTGTAAGGTCTAAAACTCGGGTAGCAAATTCCATTTTACTCCACACACAGCCCGTGCATTCAGTTATCTGGTCACGACCTGACAACCGTGAGAATGATTCTCTCCTTCCCAGCACCTCTCGGAGCACGTCACCTACGACTCTCCACAGACCCTGACTGCAGGCTGCCCAGGGCTTCCATTCAGTCTCCCTTTCGGGCCGGGTTATGGGCAACATGCAGGTAACGATGTGCTCAGTCATCGCTCGTTCCCAGTGCTCACACCACAGGGCCAGGCCCCTTGTAGGCACTTAACAAAGATAGGATTTTGACGCAAAATTCCTCTTTGGGAACACTTATCCCAAGGAAACAGAAAGAGGTGTACAAATATGTGTACAAGAATGTTGAAGACTTTTTAAAAATGGGACGGCTTTAAAAATGTTTTGAGATAATTGTCGACTCACATGCAGTTGCAAGAAATAATACAGAGGGAACCTGAGTACCCTTTACCCAGCTGACCCCAATGGTAACACATCACAAAACTATAGGACAATGTAACAATCAGGACATTGATACGGATGTAATCCATCAATTTTATTCAGATTTTCCAGAGAATTGTTTTAAAAGATGGAAAAAAAAATAAAAGAAAGAAATAGAAATATCTCATGGTAGAGGACAGATGAAATAAATTACGGTCTGTTATAATGGCATAGAATACATTTACTAACAATGATATTGACTTATATTCCTTAAGAAAAAAATTTAAGGTAAGTTACTAAGTGAAGAAAGCAGGTTTAATAAATATGTGTAATTTGGGGGAAGAGGTCTTGGTGAAATTAAGAATAAGGCCCTGTGGTCTTTTAGGATGTGAATCTGAGCTCTGACAGTTGCTAACCTCCCACTGTCTGCTCCCCCATGGGTAAGACGGGGGTAAAAACAGTATCGGGCAGGTAAGACTGCAGCAACTATTAAGATAAACTATATAAAACACAATAATATTAACAGTTACTTAATACCAGTTAGCAGCTATGATTGAAAATCAGTCACCTCACACCGTTTTTATGAAAGAAACTCAAGCGTGCCTTTTCCTTTCTTCTACTGAAAGGTGCTTTTCAAACCTGTTTCTATATAATCCATGCTAACAATTTTCCGAGCCTCTTGGGAAATGAAATTCTTTTAAATCATCAGCAAAAAAAACATTCTGAGACACACAAGGAGAAAATGAGGGACAGACCGGAGTCTGCACGGAAAATCCAGCTCAGAATCTAACCTGAGAAGCTGTCAAACTGACAGCACGTGGCTAGACCTCGTACTCCATTGTCAGGGGAGATTTCTGTCACCTTACACCTTTCTCATGTATCTGCCCGTGCAAATGTTAGAGTACAGCTCATATCTGTAGTAAGTCAGTACTTATAGTCACGTTCTGTGAAAGGAAAATTGAAATCTTACAAAATCTAATTTTGAAAGCCTGTCTGTGTTGATAATTTGTTCATGGGATTAATTTTAAATGATGCCTTTCTAATCCTTGAAGGTGTAAATATGTGAGAGATTTTTTTCCTAAGCAAGATGAGGATCACTGGAACACTTCTCTCCACATGCACACAGGTACAATGGGACCCACGGCTGACTTGGACGCCTCTATAAACTAACATCTGGAGAGTCTATGGCTCACTTACGTTATCACTTAGCAGGATCCAGGACTCTGAGGACAAAAACCACACATGTATGCACAGACGGGGAGGGAAGGGCTGGGCACATACATACCAAAAAATCAACAGCAATTAGCTCTGGATGGTACAGTTATGGGTAATTTCGAGTTTCTTCTTTACGGGCTCCTTAGGGAACTGAAGCTTTTGCGGCAGGCCTGAATTAATCCCATGATAAGAAACATAAGAGTCCCAAATTAAAAAAAAAAATCGACAAAGAGAAAGACCATAGTCATGGGGGAGTGGGTATATTGCAGTCATCAGGGGAACGCTGGGTGGACAGGCCTGTGACAGGCAGGAAAACGGTCTCCCCAAGATGTCCATCCACATCCTTGCCCTGGAGCCCGTGAATATGTTACATTACAGAGCAGAGGGGAGCTAGGGCCCAGGTGGACTTGGGAGTTGCTCCTCACCTGACCTCAACACAGGGAGGTACCCTGAATTTTGCCAGGTGGGCCCAACGTAATGCAAGGGTCCTTACAAGTAAGTGAGGGGGTGATAAGAGAGAAAGACCTGACCACTGAGGCAGGGTCAGAGTCACTGGGATCCAGTAACTGGGGTCCTGAAACACAAGGCTGTCACTTAGGGAGACACGGTCTTTGGAAACAAAGGAACAACTTCACAGTGGAGAAAACTGACAAACTACCTCAACCAGATGATCAAGTTCAAACTCAGCCATCGTAAATCGTGATGTATTCTTGCCATGACAAGATGAAAGCAATGTGATCTTCCACCCCCAAAACCATACACCCAGTCCAATCATGAGAAAAGCGTCAGGTTCCGAGAGAGGGGCATCCTACCAAGTACCTGTACCTCTCAAAACCGTCAAGGTCATCAGAAACAAGGGAAGTCTGAGAAACTGTCTCAGCCAAGAGGAGCTTAAGGGCACATGACAGTGAAATGTAATGGGATCTCCTGGATGGCATCCTGGAACAGATGAAGAACATTACGTAAAAACTAAGGAAATCTGAATAAAGCACAGATTTAAGTTAATGATAACATATCAAACCTGGCTCATCAACTGTGAATTAATATCCCACCCTAACGTACGTTGTTAATGGTGGGGGAGACCTGGGCATTCTCATACTATCTTTGCAATTTTTCTGCAAATCTCAAACCATTTTAAAAATTAACATGGAGAATATGCAACCTGTAGCCCGCAAAACATGAACTATTTAATACGTGACCTTTCACGGAAAACGTCTGCAAAACCCTGCTCTAGACCCAGAACTCACACACAACGTGAAACTACGTTGCTTCTTACAGTTCAGACAGAGAGGCAAGTGAAACCCAGGAAAACAAATGGAGGCTGTCCAGACCCCCAACAAGATGGGGATAATACAACAAATCTCTACTTATTGCTTCCTGGAAAAAAAGTCCCTGCCTTTGATGAAAAGACCTTTGTTCAAGCCCCACTTTTAAGAGCATCACAAAGCTGGTAACTTTGTCATTCGCTGGCCCAAACCCTCAAAACTTCTCTGTTCTTATTTTGCTCTGGAAGTCAGGCCTGTGGTTAAAGACCGACGAAGTCTAGTGCTCGATTCCACCTTACAAGTCAGATCGTCCTGACCAAAGCACCCTCTAAAGCACCACAGGGAACCTCTCCACTGCAGTCCTCTGTTCTGTGTTGTGTGCATACACCTGCCTGACCCCATCACACCTCTTGGGCAAGAATGACTGAGGTTAAGTCCCTATCAGGGAGAACATTTCAAGCCAAGGAAAGCAGATATTCTGAAGTCCTATAAGCACAAGTCATGGACAGAATAAAAAGAGTAACTCATCTGAACCTTGACTTTAAGGTGTGTAACAAGCCGTCTTCCTCCTCAGGATGCTTTTTCTGGACGACCGCTGGCCTGGGGGAAAGAGAAGGAGACACTAGGGCCTTTCTGGAGCACAAACTTATCAGGAAACACCCTCCAAGCCCACACATCCTATCTAAAACCAATCAGGAATGAGAAGGAACTGGGATCTGAGTATTTCGGAGACTCCCGGGGACCAGGCTGGAGTAACTGGGGTTCTGACATATGAAGCAGCCCCATCTCCCAAGTCAGGGACCTCTCCCCTCCAAAGGAGGAATCTCATTCCCGAGGCCCTTCGGTCCTGTTACTCTGGTAGCCCGTAAAGTCAATACTTCGTTCTAAAACAGTCATCTCATGCTACGTCTGCACCCTTCCTGTCGGTCACTTTCGCGGCAGGGTTCGGGCTCTCATCTCCCTCTGTGACCACTGCCCTTCCTCCCCCCTCCACCCCGGGTTGGAACGTGCTCCGGTTGGAGCAGCGACAGCAAAGCTACAGGGTGCCCTGTCCCCTACTAATCCCAGCCTCGCCACCGCACATGCCGTCACGACACGCACCTTGGCCCCGCCACCCCCGCGGCTGCGCAAAGGCACCGTAACACTCCAGACCCGCCCCTCCGCCTCCCTGCTACCCGCCGCACGAAGGCACCCGTGACAGGCACGGTGGCCCATCCGACCCCCTGCCGCCCCCGCGGTGGCGCGAAAGCACCCGTGACAGGCACGCAGCTCCAGCCAGGCCCCTCCACCCCTGCGGAGCCCAGTCGCGCAATCGCGGTCCCGCCGCTGCCCGCCCCCCCCCCCTACTCCCGCGAAGTGCGTCACAGCCTCCGAGCTGGGGCCTGCCCCCCCGCGCGCACCGCGGCCCCGGGGACCCGGCCCCTGGCACCCCCCCCCCCCGACGCTCCCGCACGTCTCCCGGCAGCAGCTCCCGCAGGCCCAGGCTCCGCGTCGGGCCTCCGCGCCCGGGATGCCTTCCCCACCGCCCTCCCACGCCGTCCCCCGCGCCGCTCCTCTCCCGGGAGGCCACCCACTCACCGCTCGGGGCCCCACGACCCACTGGAAGTCGGGAGGGGGCGCGAGGGGGCGCAAGGCGCGAGGTTAACTCCGAACCGCGTCCGCGGGATGCGAAGCAGAGACGATGCTAGACCTAGCGAGCCTCTCCCAGCAGGCACGTCGCCGCGTTCCGACTTCAGAGAGGGGTCGGTGCGCCGGGCCTCTGGGAAATGTAGTCCAGCAGCCCGGGAATACGCGGAGCTCGAAGCGCGGCGGCCCCCTTCCCCGGCATGCAACTCTGCGCGGCCCGAAGCGCTGTGCCTCACAGACTTCTGGGAAATGTCGTTCAGGGGAAGGACTCGCGGAAGGATGGGGGTGCGGCTGTGATCCCAGCATGCATTTCGGCCTCCTACGTAAGGATGGCTCATCGTCTGTGTGATGTCGCTCGTTGCCAAGGGGTTGATTTTAAGAGTAATTGAGACTTTTCCCTCAGACCATTATTTGACTTATGAAAAACAAAAAGCCCAAAGCAACGTTTTTTTCCCCCTCATGCTGACGTTCCTTATACAGCCGTTAACTGGGACATTTCTTTCCTTATGCAGTGGGACTATGTGGTTCCACTCTAGTATTGATCCCATCGTAAAAGCAGCACGTTTGCCTCTTTAATCACCACTCTGTAACCGAATCAATTGTTTTAAAAACTACCTTGAATGATGATGATGTTAGTTACTTTTGGCTTTTTCTTGTAGGTTTATTTTATTCGTTCTCTATTCCAGATGCAGCATCAGTCACTTTCTCCAAAAAGCCTGGACTCCTGTTGTTTGGAAAGGACATTAGAGAACACAAACTCCGTACTCTTGGGCTGACACTGCTTTTAGTGAACAGAGGTAGGAAAAGAATTCTTGTATTCCTGTTCATAATTTTCAAATTAAATCTGACCTTATAGCATTGTTCTCTCAATTTATTAAATCCCAACTTTATAATTATTGTCACCTACAACATAAAGGGAATGCTTTTTTATATTTTATATTATTTTTCTTTTTTTCTTTTTAAAGTTTATTTTTTTTATTTTGAGAGAGAGAGAGCAGAAGCGGGGAAAGGTCAAAGAGAAAGAGAGAATCCCAAGCAGGCTCTGCAACATCAGTGCAGACCCTGATGTCGGGCTTGAACTCACAAACTGAGATCATGATCTGAGTCAAGATCAAGAGTCGGAAGCTTAACCGACTGTGCCACCCAGTTGCCCATATTTATTATTTTTCTTAAAGTTTATTTGTTTTGAGAGCAAGCAGGTGAGCAGGAGACAGGCAGAGAGAGAGAGAGAGAGAGAGAGAGAGAGAGAGAGAGAGAGAGAGAGAATTCCTGTGCTGTCAGCACAGAGCCTGACTTAAGCTCGAACTCACAAGCCACCTGAATTGAAACCAGGAGTCAGAGGCTTAACCAACTGAGCCACCCTGGTGCCCCTAAAGGAAATGCTTTCAAAATAACGATGTTGATAGAACTGTGATATAACAAAAGAAAATCTGAAATGTTCTCCATAATTCTTTTTGTCCTTAGAATGGCTCCCATTCAAGATACTGCACTGTTTCTTTATCAGTAATGAACTATTTAAAAATGGTGTTGCAACGACAGGGTAGTTATTTGGAAAAAGGTCAAATTCATTCAATAGCTCAAATTATATATCAGAATAAAGTACAAGAGGATCAGAGATGTAAAAGTAAAAAAAGTAAGTCATAAACATGATAAAAATGTGTACATAACATGGAAATAAGGAGAGATCCTTTCGAACTGTAACCCAAAATCCAGAAGTTGTAAGAGACACATCACAGTTTAAGTGTTGAAAGCAAAAGACAAAGAGGAAATCCTGAAGCAGCAACAGAACAGACTCATTGTATAGAGGATAACAACAATGTGATGACTAATGCCTGGCACTTCATCAGAAATTGTAAGTGAAGGCAGTGGAATAAGATATTCAAAGTAATGAGAGAATAATAATTTAAAAAGGTCAAAGAGGAATACTATATCCAGCAAAACTATCATTAAAAAATTAGGGGGAAATAAAGACATTTCCAGGCGAACAATATGCAAAGAACTTTCGTAACTCATGAAGAAACTAACCCAATTAAAAAAGAAACAGGAGGGGTCCCTGGGTGGCTCAGTCAGTTAAGTGTCCAACTTTGGCTCAGGTCATGATCTCATGGTTTGTGAGTTCAAGCCCCACATTGGGCTCTGTGTTGACATCTCAGAGCCTGGAGCCTGTTTTGGATTCTGTGTCTCCCTAGCTCTCTCTCTAAATAAACATTAAAAAATTAAAAAAAAAAAAAAAGAAATAGGGAAAAGCCTTGAATAGACATGTCACCAAAGATATATGAATGGCTCATAAGCAAATATGCCCAACATCATCAGGCACTAGGAAAATGCAAATCAAAACTACAGTGCAATTATTACACTCTTTAAAATGGCTATAATATGAAAGAGCAAAAACACTGTTGCTGAGGCTATGGAGAAACTGGAGGCCTTACCTATTTCTGTGCAGAATGGAAAATAACAAAGCATTTTCTATTTTTAAAAAAATCTATAATTTTAAGGGACATGTATTACTTTCTAGGTTATATTGCACATCCTGACTGAGAAAGAAAACAATCTGAATAACCAATTTCAATATACAGATTAAAAGGCATTGGAGGTCTCTGAATCTAATAAGGTCTGTTTCATTTTATTGAAAAAAGATTTTTTTGGGGGGGGCGCCTGGGTGGCTCAGTCGGTTAAGCGTCTGACTTCAGCTCAGGTAATGATCTCACGGTCTGTGAGTTCGAGCCCCGCATCGAGCTCTGTGCTGACAGCTCAGAGCCTGGAGCCTGTTTCAGATTCTGTGTCTCCCTCTCTCTCTGACCCTCCCCCATTCATGCTCTGTCTCTCTCTGTCTCAAAAATAAATAAACGTTAAAAAAAAATTTTTTTTTTAACGTTTATTTTTTGAGAGGGAGACACAGAATCTGAAACAGGCTCCAGGCCCTGAGCTGTCAGAACAGAGCTCGATGCGGGGCTCGAACTCACAGACCGTGAGATCATTACCTGAGCTGAAGTCAGACGCTTAACCGACTGAGCCCCCCAGGCACCCCAAACTCTGTTTCATTTTAAGCCAGAGATAGTTCCAATGTGTTGGAATCTCTTTTAATGAAGAAAAATTAATTTGTTCATATTATTTTATCAGGCTACTAAAAAAATATGAACAAAATGAAACAAGAGAAAATTTTAACTTGATCTCCTTTAAATACATAATGTAAAGGTACAAATGTGACTTTAGCTGTTTAAATGTAGCCAGTTGGCAATTAATATTAGCCAAATTCACTTTATTTCATTAATGAAAAAAAAGATTCCATATTAGAATACCAATTAATGCAATACATCAAAATAACATATATTTTTTAATGTTTTTAATGTTTGTTTATTTTTTGAGAGACAGACAGAACATGAGCAAGGGAGGGGCAGAGAGAGAGGAATACACAGAATCTGAAGCAGGCTCCAGGCTATGAGCTGTCAGCACAGGGCCTGATATGAGGCTAGAACTCACGGACCGTGAGATCATGACCTGAGCCGAAGTTGGACGCTCAACTGACTGAGCCACCCAGGCACCTGTAACAGATTTAAACAAAACATATTTGAGCACTGCTGTAGATCCTTGATAGTTAAATCCTGCCAAATATGACATTTAAAAAATTACTTTTCAGCAAGAAAATTTCAGCAAACATTATGATCAGGAGTTAACACTGGGAACATTTTCATGAAAGTGGGGCTGAGTCCAGGGGCCCAGTCAGTGCTCAGCCCGTTCACCCCTGCACAGGATGCCTGAGCCAGGACCCAGAGGAAAATGGTAAAGCAGGAAACAAAACTAGAAGCAGGAGGCTAGAACAGTTATTATTCACAGATGACATGATTACAAACCTTGAAACAGCAGATCTATTTTGACTGTTTGACTAATAAGAGAATTGAGAAGGTTGGGGAGGAAGACCTTCTGCCCTGTGGTCCTTCTAGCTGAACTTAAAAATCTAACTGACACGACACAAATTAACAGGAGAAAACTAGATTTAATAGTGTACATATGGGAATCCACAGAGATGTGAAATTCAGAAGACAGTGAGGTACCATGAAGCTTACAGGGAACGAAGGAGAGGGGTATGGGAATAGCAAGGTGAGAGGAGATGTTTGGAAAGACAAGGCTGATTATACAGATGAGTTCCTTTGGTAAAGGGGGGCCTCTGTTAATACTTGTCTTCCTCCTGCAGACTCTCCTTTCCACTGTAAATTTAGACAGTTATGGGGGAGGCACAACACCTTTCCTGCATCTGCTGGTTTTTTGTTTTGCTGTGTTGTTGTTTTTTTTTTTTTACTTAAAAAAAAAATGTTTATTTTGAAGACAGCGCAAGTAGGGGAGGGGTGGACAGAGAGGGAGACACAGAATCTAAAGCAGGCTCCAGGCTCTGAGCTGTCAGCACAGAGCCTGATGTGGGGCTCCAACTCACAAACTGGGAGATCGTGACCTGAGCTGAAGTCGGATGCTCAACCGACTGAGCCACCCAGGCACCCCTGATGAATATTTTCAATATATAATTATCAGAAAAGCATTGAGACCTCAACTGAATGATACAATTTATTTAAAAGGAAAAAAGCTGAAACTTGAAAAAAAAAATGAACACATTAGGAATCATATTGAAATATGAAATTTGAGGATACAGGAATGGAACAAAAATGGCCCCTGGGTGGGGAAAACCCTTTCCAGTGGAACACTGAGGTTGCACACACACCACTGAGAAAGAGGATCTTGGGCGCCTGCATTTTGACCTCAAACTTTCCCGTTGGGTTCTCTCCAGCTGGACTCTCAGCTCAGGAGGAAGACTCTGAAAGCAAAACATGCCCTGAGGGGAACAAATAGCTGCCCCTTCAAGCAGTAGGGTTTGCCCTGAGCCCCCACTCATCATTGACTTCAAGACAAAGATCTCTTTGACTTTCACTGCCTACCTATCCACCCACCCACCTTTGCCCCACATTTTCCTTATAAACGTGGAAGTATTTTCAGCACTTTGGACAGTCTTTGAGAAGCGAATCCTAGGTTCCTTTCGTGTTTCACCACCGCTCCTCTCTTTGCCTTTGGATTTTGTCAGCAGGAATGGCCCAACCTGGTCTGTTTGGAACCCCACCCCTCTTGCACCCTTGCGCCCCAGCTACACCATGGTCCGGATGAGCTCAGGGAGGAAAGAAACACTACAGGACACGAGCCTGTCACCTCCGCGGATGGGTGGGGGGACAACAACGAGGAGGTCCCGGGAGGAGGGACAGGTCCCCGCCCCAGGAGCACGCGATGCCGCGGGCTGTGGAGGTGGGGGTCTCAGGACAGGGTGAAGATTGCGGAATGCCAGGCTCAGGGAGGAAACCGCCCACCCGCGCTGCCCGCAAGGGGCAGACAGACAGTCGAGAGGCGGGAGCCGGCGGCAAGGGCAAGAATCCGTGCACCGAGTGGGGACTTCACACGGCATCGGGTCCGTGAGGAGGGTCGGCGAAGGGTACTGTGCAGGAAAACGACGAGGCCGGTAGTGTCCACATGCCACAGGCAGAGAGGCAGATCTCCTTCCGAGCAATTTTAACCGGGAACAGAGCGGATCCCAGCACTCGGATCGCCTCCAGCGGCGTCGGGATTCACCACTGCATGGACCGGCGGGGGTTGCAGCCTTCCAGCGACCCCACAACCACGTGCGGACTTCTGCGGACCGAGCAGCCGCTGCGTTCAAACCTGAACCGGAAAGACAAACTGTCCCGCAACAGTGGGACACCACTTATCCGGATCCGCTTCCGGGTCTGCCGGAAATGCGCCACGGCCGTGCTGGGGGGGGGGGGGTGGGGCGGGGCTTCGGCTGGCCGGGGCGGGGCTGGGCATGGTGTGTCCTGGCATCCGGGGAAGCGGGTATGGAGGCTGGGAATGGGTGGGGCTAGGAGGGTGCTGGCTCCCAAGGGAGCCGGTGTGGGGGCGGGGTCTGGGGGTGGGCGGGGCTGCGGTGAGCGCGGGGCGGTGCTGGGAGCTAGCGAGGCCCGGTGGGGGCGGGGTCTGGGGGTGGGCGTGGCCTCGGCCGATCCTGTGTCCCGCCCCCGGGCGTTCCTGGATCGGCCCCACCTAATGTGGTGTTCGGGGTTTGGATTCATTTAGACTACTTAGGCGTAGTGCGGGACAGGGTTGACTCCTTCCTGCTTTATGTATATATTTCCAACAATTTAGCGTAAACGCTTAGAGGGCTGTAGACTCTCATACTGGAAGCCGAGATGTTTTCCTCTTACTGAGCTGGAAACGGTTGGAGTCCGAAGCCGCTTTTGCTAGCGGGTGGAGACGAGAGGGGGCGCTGGGCGTTGTACACACTGGTTCCACGGGGAGGAGCTGCAGCAACCCGGGACAAAGGGCCTGGGAGGGTGGGTGGAGGGGAATTTGAGCATCGACGTCACCAATCCATTGCTTTAAAATATCAATTAAAAAAAAAAACTTAAAAAATAGGCATTAATTCCTTGGTTCCTTTTTATCTTCATTGTGTTGGTCTATTACGTGCTGGAGGTGAGCTATAAATCTATGCATGTATCTTGAAATAAAGTTAGATTGCGTCTACTTGTTTGCAATTAACTGAAATTTTCTTTTGTCCTGCTGTAACCTCACATTTGATAGATGTTCTGTTGTTACCGAACCCCAAGTTCAGGTCCTTGTGGCTCAGAAGGCCCAAGAGATGAATGTTGATTGGAAAGGAATTTGAGCTTTAGTCAGGAGGCTGGCCACCCTGGGAGAGGACAGATTTGTCCCAGGGACAACACCAAGGAAGGTTTCTGCCTGGCCCAGGGATTTTTAAAGGAGTTTGGGGCAGTTGATCCGTAAAGGGAGGGCAGTGCTCCCTGGAACATTTCTTGATTACCTGCAGACTCAGTGATGCCAGTTACAGATGTTATCTTCGTGTTCTGAGGTTGTGCAAGGGGGTCTGGTTCCTCAGTGCCCAGGTGCTAGTGCTCGTGGATTTGGATTCTGTTTCATGAAGTGCAGAGGTGCTCTGTTGTTTCTAGGAAAGAATGCATGATCTATAGATACTCAAGGACAGGATAGTTAATTACGAGGGCTAAGGGTGCTTGCTAAAGCTTAAAGACTATTAGGTTGCTGGAGGAGCCCAGGTGGTTTCACTATATGTGTGTTAAAGTGGAATAAGGGTATTTCTGAGGCTCCTGGGTGGCTCAGTTGGTTAAGTGTCTGGTGATTTCAGCTCAGGTCATGATCTCACAGTTCATGGGATTGAGCCCTGTGTGGCACTCTGCTGACAGCACGGAGCCTGCTTGGCATTCTCTCTCTTCCTCTCTCTCTCTACGCCTCTCCAGCTCATGCTCTTTCTCTCTCTCTCAAAATAAATAAATAAACTTTTTTTTTAAAAAAAGAGTATTTCTGGGGCACCTGGGTGGCTCAGTCAGTTAAGGGTCCAACTCTGGCTCCAGTCATTATCTCTCAGTTTGTGAGTTTGAGACTCACATGGAGCTGTGTGCTGACAGCTCAAAGCCTGGAGCCTGCTTCAGATTCTGTCTCCCTCTCTCTCTCTCTGCCCCTCCTACACTTGTGAGCGCACGCATGTGCTCTCTCTCTCTCAAAAATAAATGTTAAAAAAATTTAAAAAAAAAGTATTTCTTAGGGGTGTGCCTGCTTGGCTCAGTTGATGGAGTATGCAACTCTTCTCAGAGTTGTGAGTTTGAGCTCCATATTGGGTGAAGAACTTACTTAAACACGCACACACACACCAAAAGTGCAAGAAGAAACAGTACTTAAACACATATATTTTATGTGTTTATGTAGAGAACTATTATAAGTTATTAAGTAAAAGTATTTCCACAGTGGAAAAAACTAATGAGTTCATAGTTCTTTGGGGCAGATAATTGTTCCTCAATTGTCAGAGGGAAAAATGTACCATATACATCAATCCTAGCATGTCAGAATTCCACTGAAAGGAAACCAGGTTTCCAAATCTTTTACAGGTTTCAAAATTTCTTACTTATTTCAAAATCTTTCACAAGTTTTCTCAATGATTGGGTGAGGTATTGGCACGTTGATATCTCTAAAATAATCAACTCTTCTCAAACGATGACAAGAATACGTAAAGAAAACACAAAGACATGAAAACAGATGGAGCATATAATTCATACTGATGGAGAAGTGGCCCCAATTCTTTTTTTAAAAAATCATTATTTAAGTATAGTGGACATACAATGTTACATACATTTCAGGTGTACAATACAGTGGTTGACAATATGTTCCTCAATGCTCACCATGATAAATTTAGCCACCATAGAATGTTATGACAGTATTGTTGACTATATTCCCTATACTGACTTATTTATCTTATAACTTCAAGTTTGTACCTTTTAATCCCCTTCACTTATTTCACCCTCTCCCTATTCTTCTCCCATCTGGCAAGCACATGTTTGACCTCTGGGTTTGTTTTTTTTTTGTTTTGTTTTGATTTTTACACTCCACGTATAAATGAAATCCTATGGTATTTGTCTTTCTCTGTCTAGTGTATTTCACTTAGCATAATACCCAATCCTGATTCTTTTAAAAAAAAATTCTTATAGTTATTTATTTTTGAGAAACAGCGAGACACAGCGTGAGCAGGGGAGGGCCAGAGGGAAAAGCAGACAGACTCTGAAGCAGGCTCCAGGCCCCGAGCTGTCAGCACAGAGCCTGACTGGGGCTCAAACCCATGAACTGTGAGATCATGACCTGAGCCGAAGTCGGACACTCAACTGCCTGAGCCAGCCAGGTGCCCCAATCCTGATTCTTAACACCAAAACTCTTTCCTATCTGACAACTGCTACTAAAGCCACATCCTGGGGTGCCTGGGTGGCTTGGTCGGTTAAGCGTCTGACTTCGGCTCAGGTCATGATCTCACGGTCTGTGAATTCGAGCCCCGCGTCGGGCTCTGTGCTGACAGGCTCTAGAGCCTGTTTCAGATTCTGTGTCTCCCTCTCTCTCTCTGCCCCTCCCCTGTTCATGCTCTGTCTCTCGCTGTCTCAAAAATAAATAAACGTTAAAAAAAAATAAAGCCACATCCTAATACATTTTTTTTTTTGCCCTGCCAGATCAATTTTTCTTTAAATTTACATCCAGATTAGTTAGCATATAGTGCAATAATGATTTTAGGAGTAGATTCCAGTGATTCATCCCCTATGTATAATACACCGTGCTCATCCCAACAAGTGTCTTCCTTAATGGCCCTTAGCCATTTAGCCCATCCCCCCCACCCGCAACCCTTCCAGCAACCCTCATTTTTTTTCTATGTATTTAAGAGTCTCTTATGTTTTGTCCCTGTCCCTGTTTTTATATTATTTTTGCTTCCCTTACCTTACGTTCTGTTTTGTATCTTAAATTCCATATATGAATGAAGTCATATGATATTTGTCTTTCTTTTAGCATAATAGCCTCCAGTTCTATCCACGTAGTTGCAAATGGCAAGATTTCATTCTTTTTGATTGCCAAGTAATACTCTATTGTATATATATATACCACATCTTTATCCATTCATCCGTCGCACATCCTAATACTTTTAAAACTTAAATGTTTATTGGAACCCGCAGAGAAAATATTATAAGGTATATTTGATTTTGACAGGCACGGAAGTCCATAGGATTTTTTATATGTTCATCTAGGACAGTATATCTCAAAATCCCTGATGTCAGCCACATAGAGCAATTCCATCAGAATTTCTGGTATATTTTTTAAAAAACTTCCCAGGTAATTCTAAAGTGCTGCCCTGTTTGAGAAATAGCACCTAGGATGTCTTGAGGAAGATTCAGTCATGGACTGAGCTTGTCTGCAGGAAGCCTAGATCATCCTTCTCTGGGATCATATATGACCCATACAGAAATGTCAAATCTGGGCACCTGGCTGGCTCTGTGGGTAGAGTGTGTGATTCTTGATCTCGAGGTCATGGGTTCAAGCCACCCATTGGGTGTGGAGATTACTTAAAAAGAAAAAAGCTGAAAGCCTGTTCTATTGTGGTTGTCTATGTCCACATTCCAGGAGTTGTAGACAATCCAGAGAATAGGGAATTCTGAGTGCTGGCAGAAGGAAGCCTACCTTCCCACCTCCATGTAGGAGGGAATCTTCAGGGATTACCTTTTGTGATGTGGGTTAATACCAGGTGCTGGGAGGGTATGGGGACAGAGGAGAGGGTCACGTGTTTGGCGGACAGTTGGAGACCTGGCCAGGTGTAGTTTCTCATGATGTTGTTCTTCACACCAAGGGGAGGTCTTTTTAGGATTCCCAGTGATAAAATAAAGGAATTTTTCAACATACATTTATTTATTTATTTATTTATTTATTTATTTATTTATTTATTTATCTGCTTAGAATGATTACTTCAGGCTTTATTTTTTGATAAAACAAATTAGTCCAGTGGTGCCTGGGTGGCTCAGTCAGTTAACCGTCCGACTGCAGCTCAGGTCATGATCTCACAGTTTGTGTGTTTGAACCCCGCATTAGGCTCTGTGCTGACAGTGAAAAGCCTGCTTGGGATTCTATCTCCCTCCCTCTCTCTCTCTTTCAAAATAAATAAACTTAAAAAAAACCCATATTAGTCTAATAGTTTCAAGATACAAAATTAACCAGTTAAAAAAATTTTTTTAAATATTTATTTTTGAGAGAGAGAGAGAGAGAGAGAGAGCGAGCATGAGTGGGGGAGGGGCAGAGAGGGAAGGAGGTACAGAGTCTGAAGCAGCCTCCAGGTTCTGAGCTGTCAGCACAGAGCCCAATGTGGGGCTTGAACCCACGAACTGCAAGATCATGACCTGAGCCGAAGTCAGATGCTCAACCGACTGAGCCACCCAGGCGCCCCTTTTTCTTTAAAAAAATTTTAAATATTTATTTAAAAATTAACCAGTTTTTAAAAAAATGTTTATTTATTTTTGAGAGAGAGGGAGAGTGTGAGTGGGGGAGGGGCAGAGAGATATTTATTTTTGAGAGAGAGAGAGAGAGGGAGACAGATGATCTGAAGCAGGCTCTGCAATGACAGCAGACAGCCTGATACGGGGCTAGAACCCATGAACTTTGAGATCACGACCTCAGCCAAAGTTGGACGCTTAACCTACTGAGCCACCCAGGTGTACCCAAAGTCAACCAGTTTTGCAGTGATTAACGATAACAGCACACAAATCAACCCTTCCTTGGGGAAACAGTGTCCTCCCTAATGCCCTCCTTGGTCACGATGCAGATTGTGAGTGCATCCCCAGTGTGCACGTCCCTCTCAGCTGCGGAAATGAAGGCGTCTTTCACCAGCCGCATGGCTATGTCCAAGGACAGTGGGATATGCTCCACATTCTGCGTGGTCTTAAAACTAACCTGGTTGTCAAGCAGGGGCTGTAGCAGGGCACTTGCTGAGCCTCTGGACTTGAAGGCGTCTCTCTGGTAGGACCCTACCGTGTCAGAGCTGTACACAGCTCCCTTCCCTTCTTCATCCAGTCCTGGATGGTGTTGTAAACCTAACATGGAAAGAAGCACCTTGAATGGAGTATTGTAGACAGCATGGCAGCCATCGCCCCTGGTAGTCATGGTCTTATTATTAGAATGCGTTTACATCTTTTTCTTTTTTAATGTTTATTTATTTTTGAGAGAGAGGCAGGGGAGGGGCAGAGAGAGAGGGAGACAGAGGATCCAAAGCAGGCCCCAGGCTGACAGCAGTGAGCCCCATGTAGGGCTTTTACTCACAAACCATGAGATCTTGACCGGAGCTGAAATCAAAAGACAGATGCTTAACTGCCTGAGCCACCCAGGCGCCCTGTCATGATTTGTAAATTTTCATGTACAAAACAGCATACATTGCCCTACACTAAAGGTTTTCTCCCCAGAGCACTCTACTTTGTGAAGATTGTGTGTCCTGGGCAGCTGTCCCAACTTGGGCTGGAATAAAACTCTTTTCCTATTTCTTTAAGATAATAATAATAATAATAATAATACTACTACTACTACAAGGTTTGTTTATTTTGCATCAATATCAGAAAGGTAGGAGGAGGGAAAACAGATTCCTTCCAAAATGCTATCTTTCAGAAAGCTCGATTTCTTTCCACAGTTTTCCTGCACCACAAACATCCCATTTCAGGTCCAGTTTACTAATTTTTCTCATTTTGGGTAATTAGATGTAACACAGTGATGGCTTCAACATCACTTGAGAATTCTCTCCCTGTGACATAATGATTTATATGAAATATGTATTTGGTCATTCAGATGACCAAAATTTATTTCACAGATCTGCTTGTTTTTCACCCACGGTTTCTAAAAATGCTTCAGAGCCATAGGAGTGAAGTGACAGCCTCATTATTAATGAAGATGACTTTTGGGCTCCACCCAAGGGCAGAGGCTGGTGGCCGGCAGGATCAACCCTGTGATTAGAGGGTTGGAAATTTTAGTCCCACCCCCTGACCTCTGCAGAGGGGAGAGGGGCCGACGGTTGAATCAGCCAGTAGCTGGTGACTGAGTCATTCATGACTATGTAATAAAGCCTCTGTAAAAATCCAAGAGCCCAGCTTCTGGTCCTGTTATGGCGACTTTGCACGTTTGGGAAACCTCAACACCCCACGTGCCACTAAACTGCGCCCAGACTCCACGAAGACAGAGGCTCCTTTGTTGAGTAACTTGGACCTATGTAGCTCTTCATGTGGCTGCTGATTCGTGTCCTTCAAAAACCTGGTAAGTGTTTCCCTGTGTTCTCTGAGCCGCTCTAGCAAATTAATTGAACCTGAGAAGAAGGTTGTTGGCACCTATAATCTGTAGCCAGTTAATCAGAAGCACAGGTGGCAGCCTGTGGCTTGCGGCTGGCATCAGAAGTGGGAGAGGGGGGAAGTGGGGGGATGGGGTGAGAGATGGGGGTTGGGGAGGCTGTCAGGTAGGACCGAACCCTTAATACTCGGAATCTGATGCTATCTGTAGATAGTGTCAGAATTGCTTGGTGTTGTGTGGAGGAAACCCCGGTCTGCCATATTTGGTCCAGAAACCCTAATACCCCTAATGAATATATTCTCAATGAGAAACAATCAAATATGGGGCACCTGCGTGGCTCAGTCAGTTAAGAATCTGACTTCAGCGCAGGGCGTCATCTTACGGTTGGTGGGTTCGAGCCCCGCATCGGGCTCTGTGCTGTCCGCTCAGAGACTGGAGCCTGCTTCAGATTGTGTCTTTCTGTCTGCCCCTCCCCCACTGGCTCTCTGTCTCCCCCTTAAAAAAGAAATAAACATTAAAAAAAAGAGAAATAATCAAATAGTTTGAAAATATTCGGAATATAAAGGTATTTAAATTAGTTTTAAATTGCATTTCCCTATTTGTGACTACGATTGAGCATCTTTTCATGTGTTCATAAAGTTTGCCCATTTTTATTAGGCTAAGTTCTCTCTGATTTGTTGCCTTTTTTTTTTTTTAGTAGTTTCAAGAAATAAGCTTTTCTCTGTGGTTGTAGATACAACTTCTAGTTTTTCATTTGCCTTTTAAATTTAATTTGGCTGTCTTATGAACCATTTAAAAATATTGTTGCATTCAAATTTATTACTCCATTAATGCTTGAATTTTGTGTCATCTTTAAAAAGGCTGTTTTCTAAGATGGAAATAAATAATTTTTGTTTGTGTAAGTTACCTTTTTAAAAATTGAAGTATAGTTGACATACACGATGTATAAATTACCTTTTCATTTGTAGACTGCCAATTTTATCTCACTTTTCATGTGTAATAGTATAATTTAATCAATCCCTGTTTTCAGATGTATATCCCATTTTTATTATAAGTGATATACTGAACATCTTATTTGCAAAATTTTATGCATAGCAATTATAGGATCTAACTTCCATTTGAAAATGTTGATCCTTTATAGATTAACTCAAGACCACACATCTAGGAAGGTGACCTCTAGTTCCATCTCACGACCTCTTTCCCACCTGAAAAATGCCACTCCCCCTAAGATCCAGAATGGCTGGAATCGTGTGTGATTGGTTCTCTAGACAAGCTGACTCTGGGAGTCATGTCTTTAGGAGGTAGAGCATGATACATGGAACCTGGAAACACTTGGGGTGAAAATGAAAATTTGGACAGAGAAGGGAATGCTGTAGTCAGATAATTTGCAATTAGCAGTCAACAGACCATCTCATTTACATACACACACACACACACACACACACACACACAAAACAAACACATCAGAATGCAAACTGGTACAGCCACTCTGGAGAACAGTATGATGGTTCCTCAAAAAATTAAAAATAGAGCTACCTTACAACCCAGAAATTGCACTACTAGGTATTTATCCAAAGGATACAAAAATCCAGATTCAAAGGGGCATATGCACCCCAATGTTTATAGCGGCACTATCAATAATAGCTAAATTATGGAAAAAGCCCAAATGTCCATTGCCTGATGGGTGGATATAGAAGATGTGTTATATGTATGTACAATGGAATATTACTTGGTGATAAAAAAAATGGAATCTTGCCATTTGCGACAACATGGATGGAACTAGAATGTGTTATGCTAAGTGAATAAGTCAGAGAAAGACAAAAATCATATGATTTCACTCATATGTGGAATTTAAGAAACAAAACAGATGGACATATGGAGGGGGAAAGAGGAGACAGGAACAAACTACAAGAGACTCTTAACAATAGAGAACAAACTGAGGGTTGGTGGAGGGAGGTGGGTTGGGGATGGGCTAGATGGGTGATGGGTACTAAGGAGGGCACTTGTGATGAGCATCGGGTGTTGTATGAAAGCGATGAATCAATGAATTCTACTGAAACCATTATTTTTTTTAATGAAAAAAAATTTTAATGTTTATTTTTCAGAGACAGAGACAGAGCATGAGTGGGGGAGGGGCAGAGAGAGGGAGACACAGAAACAGAAGCAGGCTCCAGGCTCCGCGAGCTGTCAGCACAGAGCCCAACACAGGCTCGAATGCACGGACCATGAAATCATGACCTGCGCCAAAGTTGGACACTCAACCGACTGAGCCACCCAGGTGCTCCAGAAAACATTATTACACTATATGTTAATTAACTTAGATTTAAACAAAATTAAAAAAAATTTTTAATGTAAAAAGCTCTTGGAGGGGCGCCTGGGTGGCTCAGTCAGTTGAGCGTCCAACTTCGGCTCAGGTCATGATCTCACGGCTCGTGTGTTCGAGCCCCGCGTCGGGCTCTGTGCTGACAGCTCAAGAGCCTGGAGCCTGCTTCTGCTTCTGTGTCTCCCTCTCTCTCTGCTCCTAACCCACTCACATACTGTCTCTGTCTCTCTCAAAAATAAATAAACATTAAAAAAAAATTAAAAAAAAAAAAGCTCTTGGAAGAAAGACAAAATGAAACAAACACACCAGATTGGTCTGAAATAGTAATGGGGCCCAGACAAGTTTACCTAATCACTCATCTACCAAGAACTCTTCTTCACCCCAGTGGAGGAGGATGTTGTGCTTGAGTTTCTGGCCAATGGAAGAACAGTCAAGTGCCATGGATCTGGCATTGATCCATGTTTCCAAGTAAAGGCAGCATGGAGAGTCAGAGGCCATTCAGAAGTTAGAGATGCGGCATGGGACCCCTGCAGTTGGAGAACCCTTGAGGGCCAGTGCAACAGCCATGCCTGTGCCGCCTAGCTTCAGTCCAAAAGAGCAAGAAGAAGTCAGGGAGGGTGTTCTTGTCCATGAAAGTAAGAGTCTTGAGTTAGTCCACTGGGACTAGAAGAGTGGGGTCTTGTGGGAGAGGGCAAGGCCTGGGATTCAAATGGAGTGTGGGCGGATTGTGGGGGAGGGAGCAGAGCAGTGAAAACAGGACAGAATGCAGATGACCTGACCCTGAGGTCTCCACTCCCTGGGTTCTTACTAGCTCCTGACACCTGACCAGTATATGGCTGCAACACAAGGGTGGGTCACTTGCTGTTTGTTTTCACAATATGTTATAACTTTGAAGCTGTACAGTATGCACATAAAATGCTAAATCAGAAATGTTGTGGGGCGCCTGGGTGGCTCAGTCGGTTGAGTGTCCAACTTTGGTTCAGGTCATGAACTCATGGCTTGTGAGTTTGAGCCCCATGTCAGGCTTTGTGCTGACAGCTCAGAGCCTGGAGCCTGCTTCAGATTCTGTGTCTCCCTCTCTCTCTCTCTGCCCGCACCCCCCCCCCCCAGTCACATTCTGTCTCTCTCTCTCAAAAATAAATAAATATTAAAAAATTAAAAAAGATATTGTTAGTATTGCCAGTTATAGAAAAGAGCAGACATCCGTCTATGCCCTGTCTCTGAAGGAATGTAATCAAATGTAAACAGACACCTGATTATCCTAATAATTCTTTTCCTTTCCCGAGATTTAAGTCTTTGGTGAGCTCAAGAACTCCCTGACACTCTGTAGAACCATGCTTATGCTGCTCACAGGTCTACAAAAATTCCCTCAACCTTCACTGTCCACTAGGGGGAGTCAGACTTACATTGCTTTCTGAAGACTGTCCCTGCCTGGCTCCTTCTCTATTTCTTTTCAGTCATTTCCCCTAATAAGTTCTTTGAATGTGTGTGTGTTTTTTTTTTAAGTTTATTTATTTTTGAGAGAGAGAGAGAGCAGGGGAGGGGCAGAGGATCTGAAGCACCTCTCCACTGGCAGCACAGAGACCGATGTGGGACTTGAACTCAGGAACCATGAGATCATGACTGGAGCCTAAGTCAGACGCTTAACCGACTGAGCCACCCAGATGCCCCTTAATCCCTTGAATGTTTAATCTCATCTGGGCATCTACTTATCTGAGGACCATCTTAGCAAAACTTGTGCTTGAGAGCAGCCTGAGAAGCCAGGTGGAAAGATGGGAATTTGGGACTGGTTCCCCCACTGACAGGTAAAGAGGATGTTGCTCTCATCAGTAGGTGGGGCACAGAGCTAACTCCCTTTCTAAGGATTTCACTAGTGCTGACCAGGTGTGATGATTCGGATATTTGAAAGACAGCTGAGTTGCCTGGTTACTGAGTTTTACTGAGTGCCTGTGTAAGGAAAATGAGAGACTAAAAGTTAATAGCAACTAGCTAATGGCTAAAAGAGCCAGAGAGACTTGGTTGTAGCCTACAAAGAAGCCCTCGTTGTCATCTGTAGTGGAAGAGAAGGCACGATCCAATGGCAGGGTTTAGATGTAATTGTGAGTATTGCCGAGCTCTAGAGATGCTTGAATGCTCTGCCATGATAAGTCTGTTAGGCTACGATTGGGGTCTGGTCGGAAAAACCTGGCGTCCTGAAAACTGGGGTAGGGACATCTGGATGGGAACGTCTGGAGATGTTGACTTTACAACATCCCAGGGAACTTCTGGGGCGTAGAGGTGGCCCATTCTCTCCCAGTAAGGGCGACTGGCTCTGCTGCCGTGTTGGAAGATGCTGCAGAGGATTTTGTGCACGATGCAGCAAGTATCCCCTCCGGAGCTTCTCCCACTTCCTCTCCTGGATGTTAGACCCATCTGGCCCTAAATCTCAGTATATCTTGGCTCTGGACATGCCAGGAATGCTAAGGGAGGAATGAACATGAAGAGTTGTAAGTAGCTGGAATGTATGGCAGGGGCCAAGGGAATACTCTGGGGATTCGATTTATGGACGTTTGATGAAGAGGGCAGAGATGTAGGGCTGGATAAACAAAATCTCATTCATTCTGTTGCTCAGTACATTGGATTTAACGCTCCAGCAAGGACCCCAGAAGTTGGGGCTGTTTTGGTGCTGGAGTGTCTCTCAGAATCCCGGAAGAAACAACGGCCAAACTCTCAGGTCAAGGAGAAATGTTGGAGTTGCTTTGGTAGACAGTACAGGAAGGAATAAGGATGCTCTGGGAAGTGGGCTGTATTGTGTCAGGGCAGAAAACTCAGTGGAAGATTATGTTCCAGAGGACAGACTCTTTAATAGCAGGCAGTTCATGGCTGAAAGCAGGAGGCAGAGAATCTTGGTGGTGGCCTAGAAACAAGCCCTCACCTCACTGTAGTGAAAAGAATATCAGGGCTCCTGGGTGGCTTAGTCGGTTAAGCATTCGGCTTCAGTTCAGGTCATGATCTCACTGTTTGTGAGTTTGAGCCCCGCGTCGGGGCTGTGTCCCCTCTCTCTCTGCTCCTCACCCTCTCATGCTCTCTCTCTCAAAAGTAAATAAAAATTAAAAAAGAAGGAAGGAATATGGAATATGCTGCTGATGTGGGCCCCGAGAATGCTGTGAAGTTCAGAGGGGGTTCTCTTTGGGTGAGGGGTGATGGCAAACAGACGTTCCCGGGTTGAGGCTAAGAGTATGGAATTGTGGATCCAGATGTTTGATTTCCATTTCTTTCTCTCTCTCTTTTTTAAATGTTTATTCATTTTTGAGAGAGAGAGAGAGAGAAAGAGAGAGTGAGCAGGGGAGGGGCAGAGAGAGAGGGAGCCACCCAGGCATCCCATGATTTCCATTTCTGACTTGACGATCATGTGACCTCAACAAGTTTCTTAACCTCTTGAAGGCCTCGGATCCCTCAGTGGCAGAGTGGGAATTAGCAGTAGCTTCCTCACAGAGTTGTTAATGAGGATGAGTCAGTTAATATTTGTAAGACCCTTACCTCTTTTTTTTTTTTAATTTTTTTTAACGTTTATTTATTTTTGGGACAGAGAGAGACAGAGCATGAACGGGGGAGGGGCAGAGAGAGAGGGAGACACAGAATCGGAAACAGGCTCCAGGCTCTGAGCCATCAGCCCAGAGCCCGACGCGGGGCTCGAACTCATGAACCTCGAGATCGTGACCTGAGCTGAAGTGAGACGCTTAACTGACTGAGCCACCCAGGCGCCCCAGACCCTTACCTCTTGACATGTAGTAAACATTAAAATTCGTGCTCGCAAATGAAATTAGTAGGTGGTACCTCAGAAGTCTACACAGGAAAGAATAGAAGTCTCCCCACCTATACGTTGGGATGACAGTCCTTGTTGTGGAAAGATCCTCTTTTTTTTTTTTTTTTTTAATATTTTACTTTTAGGTAACCTCTATATCCAATGTAGGGCTCAAACCCACTACCCCGAGATCAAGAGTCACATGCTTCGCAGACTGAGACAGCCAGGTGCCCCGAGAGATGCTCATTCTTGTCCACATGGTGATACATTACTAGGGTTTTACTTAGAGGGATGAAATGCATCTCATCCCTTAATATACCCAAGATGGGACATCATGTTCCTCCTTCACCTTGGTTTCTTCCTCTGGTCTTCATGTGGATTAAGGACACCATACAACCATTTAATCCCAAACTAACCATCCTTGGCACTCTCATTTCTCTCACCCACATATCCAAGTCAACAGGAAATGACTTTGGATATCCTTCCCCATTATCAGAGTTGTTAAAACTTTTCCTGGTCTATATCAGCAACTTGCTGGCGAATCTCTTTTCCCTCTTAAGTCTCACTTCCATTGCAGTCCCAGAGAAACCTTTTACAAACTGCGGATTATCACCTCCCTACTAAATTCCCCCCATGGTCTCTGACTGCTCTTAGTTTGAAATTCAGATGTTGGACCAAGGCAGCTTTCCGTAACGTGGTCCATGACTGCCTGTCACTTTCCTTCTCCCAACAATTCCCTTCCACACACACTCCTGGCATATGGGACATATTTCTGTCGTTCCAACACACTTTGTCCTTCCTCACTGCAGACCAGGTGATAGCTTTGTCGTGTATTTGGAGGCACCAGCCGCTCCCTCTTAGCGTGGCTGAATCAGGCTCTTTAATCTTGTCTCAGCTCCAGCATTGTCCCCTCACAGAGGGGGACACACCATACATCTCCTTAGACCCCCCTCCCCTCTGGAGAATCACCCACTGGTCATTCTGGTGAAGGTTATTTATAGGTTTTTCATTTTTACACTATCCCTTTGTGATTGTAGCCTGCCTTTAAATCATAACTTGTAAATAATTGTCTATATGAAGACCATTGTTTTCTCTGTGCTAATGTCATACTCTCTCTGTGTATTTTTTGAAATGTTTATTTATTTTTGAGATAGAGCGTGAGCAGAGAGGGGCCCAGAGAGACAGAGGGAGAGAGAGAATTCCAAACTTGATGTGGGGCTTGAACCCATGAACTGTGAGATCATGACCTGAGCCAAAGTCAAGAGCTGGACGCTTAACCAACTGAGCCACCCAAGCATCCCCTCTGTGTATTTTTTTTTTTAAGTTTATTTATTTATTAGAAAAAAAATTTTTTTTAATGTTTATTTATTTTTGAGACAGAGACAGAGCGTGAACAGGGGAGGGGCAGAGAGAGAAGGAGACACAGAATCTGAAACAGGCTCCAGGCTCTGAGCTGTCGGCACAGAGCCCGATGCGGGGCTCGAACCCACGAACCGTGAGATCATGACCTCAGCTGAAGTCGGATGCTTAACCGACTGAGCCACCCAGGCACACCTAAAGTTTATTTATTTTTGAGAGAGGTGAGTGGAAAGAGAGGGCAGATAGACAGGGACAAAGGATCTGAAGCAGGTTCTGTGCTGACAGCACAGACCCGATGTGGGGCTCGAACTCATGGCCTGAGCCAAAGTCAGATGCTCAACCAACTGAGCCACCTGGAGCCCCTCTTTGTTTTTTTGTAATAGGAGTTTCCCTCAGTTCTTTTGTGGTTCCAGGTATATAAATTTTTTTTAATTTCTAAAAAAATGTTTTATTTATTTTTGACAGAGAGAGAGAAACAGAGTGTGAGCGGGGGAGGGGCAGAGAGAGAGGGAGACACAGAGTCCGAAGCAGTTTCCAGGCTCTGAGCTGTCAGCACAGAGCCCGATGTGGGGCTTGAACTCACAGACTGTGAGATCATGACCTGAGCCGAAGTGGATGCTCAACCGACTGAGCCACCCAGGCGCCCTCCAGGTATATAATTATATCGCCTGCAAATAATCACACACATCTGTGTTTGAATTCTTACAGTGCTCGAATTTGTGTTGGCTGTATTTCCAGTGCAATGTTCGACAGCCAGGACAGGCAATCTTATACTTCTTGGTGTTGTTTCTGACCTTAGTAGGATGCTTTCTAGTGCTTTCCATGAGTAGGATGAAGACTATTTTGTCAGGTTAGAAAAGGTCCATTGATTCTTCATTTTTAAGTGTCTTCATTTAACATTAATGCATGTTAAATTCTGCCAAATAGAGGTCTTATCTTTTCTTTTTCTTTCTTTTTTTCTTTTCTTTTTTTTTTAATGAGGCTTCATACCCAGCGTAGAGCCTAATGCGGGACTTGAACTCACGACACCGAGATAAAGACCTGAGCTGAGATCAAGAGTTGGATGCCTGGGGCGCCTAGGTGGCTCAGTCGGTTAAGGGTCTGACTTCAGCTTAGGTCATGATCTTGCTGTTTGTGAGTTCCAGCCCCGCCTCGGGCTCTGCGCTGACAGCTCCGAGCCTGGAGCCTGCTTTGGATTCTGTGTCTCCCTCTCTCTCTGCCCCTCCCCCACTTGTGCTCTGTCTCTTTCTATCAAAAATAAATAAATGTAAAAAAAAAAAAAGAGTTGGATGCTTAACTGACTGAGCCACCCAGGCTCCCTAGGACTTTTATCTTTATATATATGATAACCTACATCACTACAATCACTGTTGGATCCCAGGGATAAACTGCACTTGGTCATTTATTGTTTTTTAGTGGACTGTTGGAATATATTTGCTAGTATTCATTTTACTTTTTTGCATCTATAGGCAGATGTGAGGTTCTTCTGTTGTATTCTCTTTGGTACAATTTTAGAAGCTTTGGTATCCATGTTCCTTTTTTTTTTTTTAAATTTTTAATGTTTATTTTGTCTTTGAGAGAGAGAGGGAGACACAGAATCCAAAGCAGGCTCCAGGCTCTGAGGTGTCAGCACAGAGACCAACGTGGGGTTCAAACTCACGAAATGTGAGATTATGACCTGAGCTGAAGTCAGACACTTAACCAACTGAGCCACCTAGGCGCTGCATGTATCCATGTTCTATTAAATGTCCTAAAATTATCTGCAAGTTCTACTTCCTTGCGTAGGTAGCATGGGCTTACCTGATATTTAGAACAATGGTAGGAGCACCTGGGTGGTTCAGTTGGTTGAGCATCCGACTTTGGTTCAGGCCGTGATCTCACGGTCTGTGAGTTCTAGCCCTGCATCAGGCTGGCTGCTGTCAGCTCAGAGCCCACTTCACATCCTCTGTCCCCCCTTTTCTCTACCCCTCCCTCACTTGCATTCTCTCTCAAAAATAAAATAAAACATTAAAACAATAAAAATAATGGTAGAATCTCCATGTTAAACCGTCTAATACTGGTGCTTTTATTTGGGCAGGATACTTGTATAAACTTCTCCCTTGCTTCTGCAGATATTGTTGTATTTAGATGCCCCCCCCCACCCCCATCTATACTGGGGCCGATTATCAGTAGTTTCTTTTCCTGGAAAAATTTCACCCTATCGAGGGTTCCTGATTATTTGCTCTGGGTGATGAAAATTAGCCCGGTGATTTCCATTATTAGTTACTGACATCATGTTCTTCTCATTGCTACTACTAAATCGAAAATCTCTTCTGAGGATCCTTTGAGTGATTGCATTTCCCTGCCCGTAACATAAAATGTGGGGCAGCTCAGGAACCTGAAGACTGATAGTTGGATTTGGGGTGGAAGACCCTCTCAGGGAAGCAGGTAGTACAGGAAGGCAAGCGTGCTGCCATGCGGGTTCCCTCGAGTGTCAGACTCAGCATCTCCTGCTCTCAGGTGAGACCCTGTCCCCCTCCAGGGATCATGGAAAAGAAACAGTGTCTCCGAAACTCCTCAGCCTCTTAGTAGGTGTTTACCAGAGGCTTGACAATTGGTAACTGGGACAAAGTTTTTCGAAAATATTCTCCGCTCCCCAAGGGTGCTGTCACAGTGTTGGGAAGATAATTGCACTTGTGAGGGGTTGGGGGTGATGTCACAGAACTATAACATGCTTTGGCTGTTGCAAGCATCACACTGAGCCCACGGCCCTGACAGCAGGAAGGAATTAATTGGGTGAGCACTTTCTCTTCCAGTCTGAGATGCAGAGTCTAAAAGGGAACGAGACCTGTCAGGAGATCAGATAGGAGCTCGTGCCGGGAAAAAGCACTTCTACAGTAGAAACAGGTCTGACACCAAGCCACCCAGCAAGCAGCAGAATCGTTGAGGTGCATGCCAAGCCTGTGGAGACTGACTGGTGGTTCTGGCCCTTATTTCAATTCTGACCACCTCTCGTTTAGTTTATTGCAATTTGTGTGGATCGTGGATATGGATTTGTAATCTATGCAGCAAGGAAATATGTATAGATTCTGCAATGAAATCTTCATTCAAAAAATCATGTATATATCGGACAAAGGGCTAGTATCCAAAATCTATAAAGAGCTCACCAAACTCCACACCTGAAAAACAAATAACCCAGAGAAGAAATGGGCAGAAAACATGAATAGACACTTCTCTAAAGAAGACATCCGGATGGCCAACAGGCACATGAAAAGATGCTCAACGTCGCTCCTCATCAGGGAAATACAAATCAAAACCACACTCAGATATCACCTCACGCCAGTCAGAGTGGCCAAAATGAACAAATCAGGAGACTATAGATGCTGGAGAGGATGCGGAGAAATGGAAACCCTCTTGCACTGTTGGTGGGAATGCAAATTGGTGCAGCCACTCTGGAAAACAGTGTGGAGGTTCCTCAAAAAGTTAATAATAGACCTACCCTATGACCCAGCAATAGCACTGCTATGAATTTACCCAAGGGATACAGGAGTACTGATGCATAGGGGCACTTGTACCCCAATGTTTATAGCAGCACTCTCAACAATAGCCAAATTATGGAAAGAGCCTAAATGTCCATCAACTGATGAATGGATAAAGAAATTGTGGTTTATATACACAATGGAGTCCTACGTGGCAATGAGAAAGAATGCAATATGGCCCTTTGTAGCAACATGGATGGAACTGGAGAGTGTTACGCTAAGTGAAATAAGCCATACAGAGAAAGACAGATACCATATGGTTTCACTCTTATGTGGATCCTGAGAAACTTCACAGAAACCCATGGGGGAGGGGAAGGGAAAAAAAAAGGGGTTAGAGTGGGAGAGAGCCAAAGCATAAGAGACTCTTAAAAACTGAGAACAAACTGAGGGTTGATGGGGGTGGGAGGGAGGGGAAGGTGGGTGATGGGTATTGAGGAGGGCACCTTTTGGGATGAGCACTGGGTGTTGTATGGAAACCAATTTGACAATAAACTTCAGATATTGAAAAAAAAAGCAATACAAATACAACTGTAAAAAAACAAAAAACAAAAAACAAAAAATCATGTATATGGCAATTTGGAAATTAACTTGCTTGCTACCAGTCTTCAAAACAAGGCAACATTTCCGGAGTCCGTAGAGGTACTTTTAAAATAAATCCATGCTGGGGCACCTGGGTGGTTCAGTCGGTTAAGCATCCGACTTCAGCTCAGGTCATGATATCGCAGCTCGAGTTTGAGACCAGCGTTGGGCTCTGTGCTGACGGCTCGGAGCCTGGAGCCTGCTTCGGATTCTGTGTCTCTCTCTCTACCCTTCCCCTGCTCATGCTCTGTCTTTCTCTTCTCAAAAATAAATAAAAACATTAAAAAATTTTTTTTAAAACGTTAAAAAAAAACGGTTATTTATTTTAATCAGTCTCTACACCCAAAGTGGGGCTTGAAGTCACAACTCCGAGATCAAGAGTTGTACACTTCACTGACTGAGCCAGCCGGGAGCCCTTAGGGATAGCTTTTGACTTCACATCAGCCTCCTCTGATATAAATATAGCCACTCCTGCTCTTGTGGTTTCCATTTGCATGAGATAGCTTTTTCCATCCTTTCTCTTTCAGTCTGCATGAGCCTTTCAATCTAACGTGGGTTTTTTTTGTAGACCGCATACAGTTAGATCTTGCTTTCCATGCATTCAGCCACTCTGTGGTTCTGCACATTTCATTTACATTTAAGATAAGGATTTTTCTTAATGTTTATTTTGAGAGGGAGGAAGAGAGAGCAGGGCAAGGGCAGAGAGAGAGAGAGGGACAGAGAGAGACAACCCCAAGCAGGCTCCATGCTGTCAGCACAGAGCCCAATGGGGGGCTCAACACACTAATTGTGAGATATGACCTGAGCCAAAATCAAGAATCAGATACTTAACTGACAGTCACCCAGGTGCCCCGTAAAGTAATGATTGATAGGGAAGGATTTACTATTGCCTGTTCCGTGGAGAGAGTGACCACAGTGAAGCTGATGACCAAGCTCGATTCTGTCTCTGATACAGAGGCTGTCACTACATGCAACACTTGTGATTGCTGGTGACCTGTTTGTCCCACTGGTGGGGAGTCTCCAGCCACATTGGAATTCTGACCTGCTTTGAGGGATGATGGTCAGCTGACCTGTTTGTCCCACTGGTGAGGAGGCTCCAACCACCCCATTGGAACTCTGACCTGCTTCGAGGCATGACGGTCAGCTGGCCAGCCACACCATTGTGACCCTTGAAACAAATTTCTGTCACCCTTTACACTCTCTAGGCCATTGATACTCTGACTACCTAAGGCATGTCCAGATGGCTTCTGATATTTAAACAGCTGATTGAGTCTGAGACCCTTCTCTGCACTAGTGACATCAGTATTTCAGGTTAGCCTGGTCCTGTACATGGAGTCCTGCTGATACTGATACACTTATTTGTTTGTTTGTTTGTTTGTTTATTTATTGTTATCTCTACACCCAATATGGGGCTCGAACTCACAACCCCAAGATCAAGTGTTGTGCGCTCCATCGACCGAGGCAGCCAGGTACCCCAACCATTGATAGTAATCTTAACCAACTGATGAATGAAATTGGTCTCAGCCTCTGTTGTCTGTGATTAATCAGAAATTTAATGGAGTGCTGTGCTCATGGGAAAATCTGCTAGAAGCCGAGACAGTACAGAATTGAGGAGTGGCTGTCAGTGGGATTTCAAGTGTCTGCATGTCTTGTGGGCAAAATCATGGACAGATTTTCTTCCTGACTGATCTCCTAAGGATGTCTGTATGGAAAACAGCCTTGGAAGGAGATATAAATCTCCTTCTGGAAGAGAGAACGGATTTGTTTGCCACACAGGAAAATGAAGATAACGTCTTGGGGCAAAGGGAGGCGTGAGTTTGGTGAGGTGGGAAGGTGTGAGGCTTGGGGATGGGGCTGGGGGTGGGTGCAAAGGAAACCATTGCAAATATTAAGCTCATTACCTGCTATGCCATGGGTAATAAAGTTCTTTCCTCTGACTCGGGAGTCTTTTGTCTTTATGCACCCATGGACTGTTGCAGGCACACTTACCCGCCAGTATTTCAGGTAAAATCTTGGGCTTTTCATACTTTCTGAAAGTAACCGTATGTGTGACTATACATACATGCATGTATACATGTACATACATACATACACATGAACACACTTTATGTTTTCCTAAGAGGTTGGATTATGCCGAGAAAGCTCACTTAGTTTCTAAATGAGGTTGGGTTTAGGTGTGCAGGTGGGTGCAAATTTTGGAAAGCATATTGATTAATATAAAAAGGATAAAGGATGTAAAATGTTGGGGCAGGGAGGGGCCTGGGGAGAGGGAAGAGTGATCAGTAGGTGGGACATTGCACAGGTGGAAAGGAAGAGCCAAAAGTCCTAGTGACAGGACAGACCAGGAGGGATCATAGGAAAAAAACGATCACTATGTAAGTTTATTAAATTGTTTGCTAGAGGGTGTTCTGGCATTTCTCCCCCAACGTGTCACCTTCAACACCATCTTTAACAAAGGCCCTAGGCTCATTGAAGCGTTTTAAAAACATAGATCCTTTTTTCTTTTAATGTCTATTTATTTTTGAGGGACAGAGACAGCACATGGGTGGAGGATTAGAGAAGGAAATGCAGAATCCGAAGCAGGGTCCAGGCTCTGAACTGTCAGCACAGAGCCCAACGTGGGGCTCAAAATCACGAACCTGTAAGATCATGACCTGAGTCAAAGTTGGACGCTCAACCAACTGAGCCACCCAGGCACCCCTCTTATTTCTTTTGTGTTTATTTATTTGTTTTTTGTAGGGGAAGGGCAGAGAGAGAGGGAGAGAGAGGGAGAATCCCAAGCAGGTTCCCTGCTGTCACCATAGAACCTGATGCAGGCTCAATCTTCCAACTGTGAGATTATGACTTGAGCTGAAATGAAGAGTTGGACACTTAACCTACTGAACCACCTAGGCACCCCTAAAAAAATAGAGTATATATTTTTTCCCTTTAGTCCTAATTAAAAAAATTACTTATTGTTTAAATTACATCTAAGCACATGGTGCAACAATGATTTCAGTAGTAGATTCCTTAAGCCCCTTACCCATTTATCCCACCCCCTCCCACAACCCCTCCAGTAACCCTCTGTTTGTTCTCTATATTTATGAGTCTCTTATGTTTTGTCCCCCTCCCTGTTTTTATATTATTTTTGTTTCCTTTCCCTTATGTTCATCTGTTTTGTCTCTTAAAGTCCTCATATGAGTGAAGTCATATGATTTTTGTCTTTCTCTGATTGACTAATTTCATTTAGCATAACACCATCCAGTTCCATCCATGTATTGCAAATGGCAAGATTTCATTCTTTTTGATTGCCGAGTAATACTCCATTGTGTATATATACCACATCTTCTTTATCCATTCATCCATCAGTGGACATTTGGGCTCTTTCCATACTTTGGCTATTGTTGATAGTGCTGCTATAAACATGGGGGTGCATGTGTCCCTTCGAAACAGCACACCTGTATCCTGTGGATAAATGCCTAGTAGTGCAATTGCTGGGTCATAGGGTAGTTCTATTTTTAATTTTTTGAAGAACCTCCATACTGTTTTCCAGAGTAGCTGCACCAGTTTTCATTCCCACCAGCAATGCAAAAGAGATCCTCTTTCTCCACATCCTTGCCAACATCTGTTGTTGCCTGAGTTGTTAATGTTAGCCATTCTGACAGGTGTGAGGTGGTATCTCATTGTGGTTTTGATTTGTATTTCCCTGATGATGAGTGATGTTGAGCATTTTTTCATGTGTCGGTTGGCTATCTGGATGTCTTTGGAGAAGTGTCTATTCGTGTCTTTTGCCCATTTCTTCACTGGATTATTTGCTTTTTTGGTGTTGAGTTTGGTAAGTTCTTTATAGATTTTAGGTACTAACCCTTTATCTGATATGTCATTTGCAAATATCTTCTCCCATTCTGTCGGTTGCCTTTTAGTTTTGCTGATTGTTTCCTTTGCTGTGCAGAAGCTTTTTATTTTGATGAGGCCCCAGTAGTTCATTTTTGCTTTTGTTTCCCTTGACTCTGGAGACATGTTGACTAAGAAGTTTCCGCGGCCAAGATCAAAGAGGTTTTTCCTGCTTTCTCCTCTAGGATTTTGATGGCTTCCTGTCTTACATTTAGGTCTTTCCTCCGTTTTGAGTTTATTTTTGTGTATGGTGTAAGAAAGTGGTCCAGGTTCATTTTTTCTGCATGTCGCTGTCCAGTTTTTCCAGCACCATTTGCTGAAGAGACTGTCTTTATTCCATTGGATATTCTTTCCTGCTTTGTCAAAGATTAGTTGGCCGTACGTTTGTGGGTCTATTTCTGGGTTCTCTATTCTGTTGCAATGGTCTAAGTGTCTGTTTTTGTGCCAGTACCATACTGTCTTGATGATCACAGCTTTGTAGTATAGCTTGAAGTCCGGGATTGTGATGCCTCCTGCTTTGGTTTTCTTTTTCAAGATTGTTTTGGCTATGGGGCGCCTGGGTGGCTCAGTCAGTTAAGTGTCCGACTTTAGCTCAGGTCATGATCTTGCAGTTTGTAAGTTTAAGCCCTGTGTCGGGCTCTGTGCTGAGCCAGCTCAGAGCCTGGAGCCTGCTTCAGATTCTGTGTCTTCCTCTCTCTCTGCCCATCTCCTTCTCACGCCCTGTCTCTCTCTGTCTCTCAAAAATAAATAAGTGTTAAAAAATTAAAAAAAAAAAAAAGAGACTGCTTTGGGTATTCAGGGTCTTTTCTGGTTCCATACAAATTTTAGGATTGTTCTAGGTCTGTGAAGAATGCTGGTGTTATTTTGATAGGTATTGCATTGAATATATAGATTGCTTTGGGTGAAAAATAGATTATTTTGTGAGGTAATTAAAAGGGGGACTCAATTTGATGTCTGGGTTGGCAGATTTTGCAGGAAGGACTAAATTGAGGACAGCAGAGATCCTGAGTGTGTAAATCTATTGGATTTTATTTGTACTGTCAGCGCAGAGTCCGCTTTGGATTTTCCATCTCCTCCTCTCTGCCCCTCCCCCACTCACTCTCGCTCTCTCTCTCAAACATATATAAACATTAAAAAAATAAAAAGAAAGTTCCCTTGCTTATTAAACCTGTCACCCACCCATCTAGAGTGGTCTCTTTCTTTGGTTTCTTCCTGCCCTCTGAGTGTGGGAACCGGCTGTGCAATTTTGGCAGATTGATCTTGGAGCCAGGAATTTTGCTGATACGTCCTGTTAGTTCTAACAGTTTTTACATCATTGTACATAGATTTGCTATGTCAGCAATTGCACCTGCCAATAGCAAGAATATTGGATTTTTATGTATGTAGCAATGATGCTTTCTAAAAAATACATTTAGTTTATCTTAAAGATCCTATTTTTAAGTAATTTCTTCACCCAACATAGAATTTGGAACTTAGAACCCTGAGATCAAGAGTCACATGCTCTATGGACTAAGCCAGCCACGTGCCTCCAAATGGATTTTATTTTTATTTATTTATTGTAATGTTTACTTATTTTTGAGAGAGAGACAGAACGTGAGCAGGAGAGGGGCAGAGAGAGAGGGAGACACAAAGTCTGAAGCAGGCTCCAGGCTCTGAGCTGTCAGCACAGAGCCTGACGCGGGGCTCGATCCCACGAACCGTGAGATCATGACCCTGCCGTCCCCCAGCCTCCCACTATCAACAACCTGCATCAGAGCAATACATTTGTTACAATGAACCAACATTGATACATCATCATCAACCAAAGTCCATCGTTTACATTAGGTTTTACTCTTAGTGTGACACATTTTATGGGTTTGGGCCAATGTATAATGACATGTATCTACCATTATAGCATCATACAGAGTAGTTTCACCGTTCTAAAAAGCCTCATGCATATGTATTCACCCCTCCTGTTCTTCCTCCCCCTAAGCCTGGCAACTAGTATCTTTACTGTATAGTTTAGCCTTTTCCAGAATGTCATGTTGCTGGGATCATATGGTGTGCAGCCTTTTCAGATTGGCTTCTTTCACTTAGTAATATTTATTTAAGGTTCTTGCATTTCTTTTCATGGCTCCGTAGCTCATTTCTTTTTGGCATTAAACAGAATTTGTCTGCATGGATGACAGTTATTTATTTCACCTCCTGAAGGGCGTCTCTGTTCTTTCCAAGTTTTGGCAGCTATGAATAAAGCGGCTATAAACATTTGTGTGCAGAAATCTGTGTGTGGACATAAACGTCCACCTCATTTGGATAAGTGCCTAGGGTGAGATTTCAGGATCATGAGAGAGGCTATTTAATTTTGCAAGAAACCCTCATCTACCCTCCAGTGTGGCTCTACGATTTTGTGTTCTCATCAACAGTGAAGGCAAGTTCCTGCTTGCCCACCTCCATGCTAGTATTTGGTGGTATCATTTTTGAATTATACCCTCTCTAATAGACACCTAATGTATCTCACTGTTTCAATTCGCGATCCATGATGGGCATCTATTCATTTGCTTATTTGCTAAGTGTGTGTCTTCTTTGGTGAGGTGTCTATACAGACCTTTTGCCCATTAAAAAAAAAAAATCAAGGGGCTCCTAGGTGGCTCAATCGGTTGGGCAGCCGACTTCGGCTCAGGTCATGATCTCGCGGTCCGTGAGTTCGAGCCCCGCGTCGGGCTCTGTGCTGACAGCTCAGAGCCTGGAGCCTGTTTCGGATTCTGTGTCTCCCTCTCTCTGACCCTCCCCTGTTCATGCTCTGTCTCTCCCTGTCTCAAAAATAAATAGAACGTTAAAAAGAATTAAAAAAAAATCAAGTTGTTTGCTTTCTTGTTGTTGAATTTTAACCAGTTCTTTGTATATTTTGGATAACAGTCCTTTATCAGATATGTCTTTTGCAAATGTTTCCTCCCAATATCTGGCTTGTCTTCTCATTCCCTTGACAGCGTCTTTCGTGGAGTAGAAGTTTGTAATTTTAATGAAGTCTGATGTAACAATTATTTGTTTCATGGATTATGCCTTTGGTGTTGTATCTAAAAAGTTGTCACGGGGCACCTGGGTGGCTCAATTGGTTAAGTGTCTGACTCTTGATTTCAGCTCAGGTCATGATCTCATGGTTTGTGGGATCGAGCCCCACATCAGGCTCTGTGCTGACAGTGTGGAGCCTGCTTGGGATTCTTCCTCTCTCTCTCTCTGTCTCTCTTTCTCTCTGCCTCTCCTCTGCTCTCTCTCTCTCTCTCTCTCTCAAACATAAATAAATATTTAAAAAAAAGTTATCACAGAACCTAAGGTCATCTAGATTTTCTCCCGTTATCTTCTAGTGGTTTTATAGTTTTGTGTTTTACATTTATGTCTAGGATCAATTTTGAGCTAACTTTTGTGAAGGGTGCAGGATCTGCATCCAGATTGATTTTTTTTCCCTTGCATGTGGATGTCCACGTGTTCCAGTGCTGTTTGCTGAAAAGACTATCCTTTTCCCATTGAATTACCTTTGCTCCTTTGTGAGAGAGCAGTTGACTGCCTTTGTGCGAGTCTATTTCTGGGCTCTTTGTTCTGTTCCATTTATCTGTTTGCTTATTATTTTACTGGTGACACACTGTCTTAATTAATTTGGCTTTATATTAAGTCTTGACATTGGGCTTCCTCAGCCTTCTGATTTTTTTCTTCTACTTTATTATTTTTTTAATGTTTATTTATTTTTGAGAGAGAGAGAGAAAGAGAGAGAGAGAGAGAGCCTGAGTGGAAGAGGGGCAGAGAGAGGGGGACAGAAGATCCAAAGCAGGCTCCACACTGACAGCCACCAGCCTGATGTGGGGCTTGAACTCACAAACCACAAGATCATGATCTGAGCTGAAGTTGGACACTCAACTGACTAAGACACCCAAGTGCCCCTCTTCTACTTTAATACTGGGTTGGCTTTTCTGGACCTTATACCTCCATATACAGACTCTAGAATCAGTTAGTCGATACCTACAAGTAATTTGGTGGAATTTTGATGAGGATTTCATAAATCTACAGATCAGTTTGGGAAGACCTGATATCTTAACAACATTGAGTCTTTTAATCCATGAACGTAGATATAAGCTGCACTTGATCATGCCGTAATACTGTATGGCAGTATATGCAATATTGAGTGTCATAATTTTGGATTCCTAGGCATGTATGAGATTTGTGAAATATGTGTGGTTATCTTTGTAAGATTTTGGAAAATTATTAGGAAGTATCATTCTTCAGTATTTTTGGATGACCTAAGTCACATTGGTTTATGGAATATATGTATATTCTTTAACATTTATTTTTGAGAGACAGAGAGAAACAGACCATGCGTGGGGGAAAGGGATTCTGATGGGGGAAACCATCAGCACAGTAGCCCAATGTGGGGCTTGAACTCACTAACCGTGAGATCATGATCTGAGCTGAAGTCAAACACTCAACCAACTGAGCCACCCAGGCACCCCTGGTTTAGTTAATATTTAAGAGTAGTGAGATGCTATTGATAAACTATATGACCTAGTGCTGTTTTCATGAGGAACCTTTCTTATAAATATTGCTGTTTATTCTATAGACATTGCCCAGCTTAGAATTTGTGTCTCTTTTGTGTCCATATTGATAAAACATTTATTCCTAGAAATACCCACATCAACTAGACTTTTCAAATAATTGCACTGAGTTGTGCAAAGCATCTCTAGTTAATAACATGTTCTCTGTATTACTCTTCTTGAGGAATCCTTCTCGCAATGAACTTCTTAGGGCAGCACAGGGCCTGATGAAATACATATGAATCATTGCCAGCCCCTCACCTGTCAGGTGGGAACATTTCCCAGTTCCACCACCTGAGACCCCCATCTGCCTCCAGGTGTTGTGGGAAAGAGAAAAGTTTCTCTCTGACACCAAACCTGCCTCTTTGCAGAGCCTTGCTAGGAAACTTATAATTGTTCCTGGGAATTGGGATCTGTTCTATACCCAAGCTGGGGCTCAAACTTGTGACCCTGAGATTAAGAGTCACCTGCTCCACTAACTGAGCTATCCAGCCAGCTACCCCTGGGAGGAAGCTTTTACAAATTAGTCTTACCTGCCTTATTGTGTATTGTCATGGAAAACGCAGGTGAAATGATAATTGCAGTTCTGTGGGGAGATGAGGTCACAGAATCATACCCATATCAGCTCTGGTTGCCTCCCTCTGCCACACAGGGGGTGGCATGACTGTCCCATTGAGCCTGCATCCTGGCGACAGGAAAGATGGGGTGAGTATTTTCTCTGTCAGTTTGAGTGACTCAAACTGTAAGGGAGTGAGATGTATCAGGGTCTGTGTCTGGATTGATCCTCATGGCAGGGAAAAGGATTCTTCTGGGGTAGAAACTGGTTTGGGCTGAGGTCCTCCCCCAGACCCTAACTGTAGTTTTTTGTTTTAATTTTTTAATGTTTATTTATTTTCTAGAGAGAGAGACAGAGTGCGAGCGAGCGAGAGAGGGAGACACAGAATCCAAAGCTCAGGCTCCATGCTCTGAGCCGTCAGCATAGAGCCCGACGTGGGGATCAAACTCACAAACTGTGAGATCATGACCTGAGCTCAACCGACTGAGCCACCCAGGAGCCCCTCCTCATGTAGTTTTAATGTACATCCCTCCCTGACCGTGCTTGCTGGAGTTAGGTGTAGCAAAGTCTGAACTTTACGATCCTTAAGACTGCGATTCAGAAATTAATATGCTATTCAAGCCGCTTCCTGAAACCACAGAGAAATTTACATGATAATGTGTAGTTATGTCCTTAAAGTGTTACTGTGCATGTGATAGTGAGTTTCATGGAGTTAATCACATCATGTGTCTCTCACTGCAAATAATGTGCCTGAATGGCTTGTGCTGAATCATAATTGTTTTTCTCCTATGTACACTTGACGCATCTAATAGAGATAGTAACTAAATCTCTGCTGAAAATATTTGCAAACTAGTGATCACGGAAGGACAATTTTCCTTTGTGAATTTAGGAGAGACTTTCAGGAAAAGGTGACCCTCACATGTGAGGGATTTGGAGGGCAGGAAAACGAAGGACTTCAGCGCTTTTCAGCTTAAATGTGTCTTCTGATATTTTGTGTGGTTTTCAAAGTTCTGGCATCATTTTCAGACTCATCCTTCATTTCTTCTATTCGATGCTCATGATTTCATGCCTTGAAATTCCATTTCACATGCTTGTTTTGCAGCTTACTATCTTTCTCGTCTTGTAGTTTTTGTTATTTTTTTTTTCAAAAATCACAGCTCACTGCCTGCTCTCTAAGGAGGAATAATATAGATCCTATTCTAAATGTTTTTATCTCCAAATGTTTTATTTAAATCTACAAATCCCATAGTTTAGGGCAAAGTGAAATATTACACAACAATTTCTGTTGTCAGGGGGGGAATTGTATCATTACTTCTGTTGCTATATTAACATTGATCCACATTTGGGAAATCCATTTTGCTCATGGATAGATACTATTCAGGTCTTTATTCAGACCTTTTCATCTTCATTCACAAGTGATGTTGGTCAATGGAACAAACATTTTAGCAAAAATGAAGAATTGTCACAATCAAACCTAAGTTAAAGTAAATTTCAAAGATTACCCTGCATGTGTGCATATATCTGTATTGCATTTTATTTTATTTTATTTTTTAAATATTTTTTTAACGTTTATTTATTTTTGAGACAGAGAGAGACAGAGCATGAACAGGGGAGGGGCAGAGAGAGAGGGAGACACAGAATCGGAAACAGGCTCCAGGCTCTGAGCTGTCAGCACAGAGCCCGACGCGGGGCTCGAACTCACAGACTGGGAGATCATGACCTGAGCCGAAGTCAGACGCTTAACTGACCAAGCCACCCAGACGCCCCTCATTTTATTTTTTTTTTTAACATTTATTCATTTTTGAGGGACAGAGAGAGACAGAGTGTGAGTGGGGGAGGAGCAGAGAGGAAGGGAGACACAGAATCTGAGGCAGGCTCCAGGCTCTGAGCTGTCAGCACAGGGCTTGATGTGGGACTCGAACTCACTGACTGCGAGATCATGACCTGAGCCGAAGTCAGGCACTTAACTGACTGAGCCACCCGGGTGCCCCCATGTATCTGTATTATTTAAAGATCCAACCAGGTACGGGTGCCAGAGTGCTTCCAAGTACAGCATTCAATTCTTGATCTCAGGGTTGTGAGTTCGAGGCCCATGTTGGGGTAGAGATTACTTAAAAATAGAATCTTAAAAAAAAAAAAGATACAATCAGGTATATCAGATCTCAGTACTCAGTATCTCAGATACTATGAGAGTATATAGCATGATGGTAAACACCAAGATTATTGCACCCTAGCTATTGTAATATTTCACTGAGTCATATAACCTCATTTTAATTAAAGCCTCCTTGTCTGTAAAACGTATACATCTCTAAGTATTAAATAATTTACCATAGGTAAAGCATTAATAAGAGTGACTAGGAGCACCTGGGTGGCTCAGTTGGTTAAGCATCTGACTTCACCTCAGGTCATGATCTCATGGTCTGTGAGTTCGAGCCCTGTGTCAGCTCAGAGCCTGGAGACCACTTCTAATTCTGTGTCTCCCTCTCTCTCTGCCCCTCCCCTGCTCGTACTCTCCCTCTGTCTCAAAAATAAATAAAAAATGTTTTTTAAAAATTAAAAAAAAGAGTAAATGAGAACTATATAAAGCAATATGTTAAACTTGGAAATCTTTCTTCTTTTTTTTTTAGTGTTTTTTAATGTTTATTTATTTTGAGAGGAAGAGAGACAGAGCACAAGAAGGAGAGGGGCAGAGATTGGGAGACACAGAATCCAAAGCAGGCTCCAGGTTCTGAGCTGTTAGCACAGAGCCCGACTCAGGGCTTGAACTCACGAACCACGAGAACATGACCTGAGCTGAAGTCGGATACTTATCTGACTGAGCCACCCATGCGCCCCTGAACTTGGAAATCTTTGAATCAAAGAACATGTGTGCATTTGAAAGAAATTCTCAGAGAAAAGTAGTAGCACGTGGAGAATTTTAAATTTATTTTCCATGAACCATTAGCCCACAACTCCTGTTTTCATGTAGAGTCTTCTCTTTGTGAATGCGAACTCTGAACCCTGGAGAATGACAGAATGGCCTCAACAGATGTGAAATTTGCTCTGATCTTCTTATTCCAGATAGTTGTTGGAATCCTGGGAAACTTCTGGCTCTTCTACCATTTTACGTCCCATTACCTCAGGGGATACGGGGCAAAGTCCACAGGCTTGATTCTCAGGCACTTGACTTTAATCAACTGCTTGGTCATTCTCTCTCGAGGGATCCCAGAGACCATGGCAGCTTTTGAGCTGAAATCTTTTCTCAGTGACTTTGGATGCAAAGTTGTTTTCTTTGTTCACAGAGTGGCCCGGGGTATGTCCATCGACACCACCTGCCTCTTGAGTGTCTTCCAAGCCATCACCATCAGTCCCTGGGGCTCCAGGTGGGCAATGCTTAAAGGGAAAGCTTCCCAATACATTGGCCCCTCAAATATTCTCTGTTGGACTCTGAACATAATACTCCATATTATGGTTCCTGTGTATGTGACTGACAAATGGAACAGCAGAAACACTTCAAGAACTATGGACTTGGGATACTGTACTTCTAAACTGCATGACAAACACACAGACTTACTATATATGTTATTGATATCTGTCCATGATGTTTTGTGCTTGGGGCTCATAACTTGGACCAGTGTGTTCATGGTTTCCATCCTGCACAAGCACAGGCATCAGGTCCAACACATTCATAGAACCAAAGTGCCCCCTACGTCCTCCCCTGAGATCAGAGCCACTCAAAGCATCCTTGTCCTGGTGAGCACCTTTGTATCTTTTTACACCTTCTCCTCCATTATTTACATTTATTTTTCTGTTTTTTATAAGACCTGCTGGTGGCTGATGACCACCTCTGCCCTAATCAATTCAGGTTTCCCAACTGCCTGCCCCTTTATTCTCCTGAGTCACAACCACTGTGTATCCAGATTCTTCTCTGTGTGCATGGGAAGAAATACACACTTCCCTCGTCTCATCAGAGAAATATAAATTGTCTGGTTTGCACTGTGTTCAGCCACATCTTTTTTTTTTTTTAATGTTCATTTGTTTTTGAGAGAGAGAGACAGACAGCATGAGAGAGAAAGTGAGACACAGAATGCGAAGCAGGCTCTAGGCTCTGAGCTGTCAGCACGGAGCCCAACATGGGGCTTGAACCCATGAACCGTGAGATCATGACCTGATCTGAAGTCAGATGCTAAACTGACTGAGCCACCCAGGCACCCCAGTGTTCAGCCACTTGTTATACTCATCCTTCAAGAAATCTTCAGTAAAATAGTCTTATTTTATTAAAAAATTTTTTTTAAGTTTATTTATTTTGAGAGAGAAAGAGACAGAGCAAGTGGGGGAGGGACAGAGAAAGAGAGAGGGGAGAGAGAGAATCCCAAGCAGGTTCTGCACTGTCAGTGCAGAGTCCGATGTAGGGCTCGAACTCACGAAACTGTGAGATCATGACCCAAGCCCAAACCAAGAGTCGGATGTTTAACCAAGTGAGCCACCAAGTCGCCCCAGTCAGTCTTATTTTATAGTTTTGAATAAGACAGAGATTCTGCTACAACAATAAGGAGTAAATAACAGCCATTGTAAATGAAATCCTATGTAATAATTATGTAAGTACTCATGTAATTACATTTTATTAATGCTGGTCGTGGAGAAATTCAGAGTCCAATAAATAAAACGGTCCTGAAATAACATAGAGTTACTGGAAATGTCTTTGGGTGTATAATTTTTTAAAATGCTTATTTATTTATTTTGAGAGAGATAGAGCATGAATGGCGGAGGGACAAAGAGAGAGAGAGGGAGAGCGAGAATTCCAAGCAGGCTTTGTGCTGTCAGCACAGATCCCCAACTCAGGATCAATCTAATGAACCATGAGGTCATGACCTGAGCCAAAGTCAAGAGTCGGGCACTTAACCGACAGAGCCAGCCAGGCACCCTGGATGTATAATTTTTAATGTGACATATCAAATTTCCTTGGGATTTACTGGCCATGTAATCGTAAGACTAGTTGGGCCTGTAAGAAGAATACCTGTGGGGTGGTCCTTCGAGGAATTCAGGGCAGAGGGTTCCACATCCCTGTAACGTAACGCAAGTGTCCTGAGGTGAAGTTGGAGGTAAAATTAGGTTTTCATTGTTAAGAACAATGACAACCAGGTTGTGAATATTGTGTCTCACATTCTTAGAGAACAGTAGTAGTTTGAAATTAGAAAACGTGTGTGTTGGGGCGCCTGGGTGGCTCAGTCAGTTAAGCATCCGACTTCAGCTCAGGTCATGATCTCTCGGTTCGTGGGTTTGAGCCCCGCGTTGGGCTCTGTGCTGACAGCTCAGAGCCTGGAGCCTGCTTCACATTCTGTGTCTCCCTCTCTCTCTGCCCCTCCCCTCCCCTGCTCGCACTCTGTCTCTTACTCTCTTTCAAAAGTAAATAAAAATTAAAAAAAGAAAAAAGAAAACATGTGTGGAGAAAGATAAGCATGTTAAAAATATTTTCAGTGGAACCTTGGAATTCTGAGGAGACAAAGGCCAAGGCAGGATGATATGTTAGCTGAGATGTAAAAAGAGTGGAGGTAGAAGGCTAACATTAAGTAGACATTTTATGTCTGTGATGAGAATGAATTAATATTCAGGGTCTTTGGAAGGTCAGTTGTTCTGGGATTGGTCTTGGTGCCAACAGGCTGGTTGATGAGAAGTCGATTCCAAGGCGGGTGCCTGCATTTGCAAGTTGGGGAGACAAGCTGATAGAGGAACTCTTCATTAAGCTTGGATTAGCAGAAGAGTAGCCATCTGGAGACCAAAGACGTGAATCTATTGAATCCATTTTGCTTAATGAGCTTTCCCGCTTTTGAAATCACCCAACAGAGCAAATGGACACATTCAAAAGAAAACAGTAGATATCAACTCAGACATAATTTAATGTATTTTTTGTTTTTGAGAGAGAGAGAGTGTGTGTGTGTGTGTGAGTGGGGGAACAGCAGAGAGAGAGGGAGACACAGAATCTGAAGCAGGCTCCAGGCTCAGAGCTGTCAGCACAGAGCCTGACGTAGCCCTCAAACTCATGAACTGCAAAATCATGACCTGAGCCAGTCAGATGCTCAATCGAACCAGTCACCTGGGCACCCCAACATAATTTAATGTAAATATCTGTAATTAACTTATAAATGGTTGCAATTTTAATGTAATATTTTTACTTTGGAATCTGTCTAAATTTGCAGGAAAGTAGCAAAGAACATAGAATTCCCATCGTCCCCTCCCTGTCTCTCCTGTTGTTAACATCTTACATTTCCATGGTTTCCATGGTACATTTTGGAAAACTAAGAAACCAGCCCTGGCACCACACTGTAAATTGAACTGTAGACTTTATTCTTATTTCATCAGTTTTAACACGAATGTCTTTTTTTTTTTTCTCTTCCAGGATCCAGTCCAGAATACCACATTACATTCAGCTGACATGTGTCTCCAACTTCCTCTGCTCTCTGTCTGATTCTCAGTCTCCTAGAATTTTATGAACTTGACAGGTATGTGGAGGACTGTTCAGGTACTATCTAGGATACCTCTAAAATTTGTTTTGTCTGATGTTTTTCTTTGATTAGACAATGCTTACTTAGAAAAAACATCTCATCACATCATATCACTGGAAATGAATTATTCATTAATCATTAATCTTTACTTATCACCGGCTATGTCGATCTCGACCACTTGGTTATCAAGTGTTGGTAGTGTTTTCCAGTTTCTCCACTATAAAATTTCTATCTGTCCATTCCCATTCTGTATTGATTGGAAGGGAGTTGATAGGTTTAGCCCAAACACAATGGTGTGGGAGCGGGTGAACTGACCTCCACCTCTTGGAAAGAGCAGGTGAACTAATCTCCACCTCTTGGAAAGAGGAATATCCGTGTATACTATTTAACATTCTTCTGTAAGAAATATTTGTCTGTTCTCCCTCATTTATTTGTTCCATTTTTATTTGTATCATTGAGATATAAGGTACATTGAGAAAACTAGTTAATGTTCCCTTTTGCCCTATTAAATTTGCTTTGTGGGATAAAAATCCCTGGAGGGCATCAGGAATTCCCCAGTTTAAGAGGTCAGACAAGCAGTATTTTGTATGCCCATGTCACATGTTTGTATTGGCCTCAACATGCACACCGAGTTCTGCTAAAGGGCAAAAAAATAACCTAACAAAGTGCTCATTCTTCCCTTCACGAGTCCAAAGTTACTATTAGTGCCAGGATCATTGCATCAGGACTGAGAACAGGCAAGGGATCCAGAGGGTCCTTACAGAACTAGTTCATAGTGTTTGTTTCTATTCTCTGGTCTTAGGGATATTTATAGCTTCAACTTTCATCTGAGAATTTTGGGATTTTGTGATACATAAGCGTCTTCAAAAACATTTTTATGGCACATCGTAAAGATCATTACAAAAGTCTATGACCTCATTTCAGATGGAACCTAAAAATTTACTTGTTGATATTTATTTTTTAAATTTTTATTTCTTTGAGAGAGAGATCAGGAGAGGAGCAGAGAGAGAAGGAGAGAGAGAATCCCAAGCAGGCTCTGTGCTGTCAGTTCAGAGCCTAGTGACGGGCTTGAACTCATGAACTGGGATATCATGACCTGAGCCAAAATCAAGAGTTGGACGCTTAACCAACTGAGCCACCCAGGTACCCCTACATTCATTCATTCATTCATTTCAATTTTATTTTTTTATTTTTCTAAAATTTACATCCAAATTAGCATATAGTGAAACAATGATTTCAGGAGTAGATTCCTTAATGCCCCTTGCCCATTTAGCCCACCCCCCCTCCCACCACCCCTCCCATAACCCTCAGTTTGTTCTCCATATTTATGAGTCTCTTCTGTTTTGTCCCCCTGTTTTTATATTATTTTTGTTTTCCTTCCCTTTTGTTCATTTGTTTTGTCTCCTGAAGTCCTTATATGAGTGAAGTCATATGATTTTTGTCTTTCTTTGACTGACTAATTTCATTTAGCATAATACCATCCAGTTCCATCCATGTATTGCAAATGGCAAGATTTCATTCTTTTTGATTGCCGAGTAATACTCCATTGTTTATGTATACCACATCTTCTTTATCCATTCATCCATCGATGGACATTTGGGCTCTTTCCATACTTTGGCTATTGTTGATAGTGCTGCTATAAACATTGGGGTGCATGTGCCCCTTCGAAACAGCACACCTGTATCCCTTGGATAAATACCTAGTAGTGCAATTGCTGGGTCATAGGGTAGTTCTATTTTTAGTTTTTTGAGGAACCTCCATACTGTTTTCCAGAGTGGCGGCACCAGCTTGCATTCCCAACTACACTTATTTTTTTTAACCTAATGTCCCTTAGACTTTATTTAGGGTAGAATCATCAGAAGGGAGAGATTTTTAATAAAGTGTATTTCATTTCACTCTGACTCATACTTGATTTCATTTCCTTGGGGGGCTCACACGTCCAATATTGTCATGGAGGTAGAATCACAAACTTGGGCATGTTGACCATATGATGTCATACCCTCCCTGGGAATATTGAGCCAAAGAGGCCTCATGCAGCAGACGCTGCTAGAACCCTGCAAGCCCAGAATTTTCCAGGATGGAGGTGGACCACGCTGGAGACAGAGCTGTCATTGGTTGCTCTTGGGTCCTGTTCATGTCGCCCACCTCTTAGAAGCCCTGTGCATGATCAGGTACCGAGATTAGCCATCACTCCAGAGATTATTTCCTCATGCCTCTCTGAAATCATATCTTCCCTAGGCTCACACCTGGATTCTCCAATCTAATTTCCATCAGATTTTTACATTTTTCATAATATCCTATAATTGGAACCATACATTATATAACCTTTTGAAACTGGTTTCTTTCACTCAGCGTAATGCCTTTGATATTAACCCATGCTGTGCTGTAGATTAATAGTTCATTCCTTTTTATTCCTGAGTGACATTTCGTTGTATGGATATGCCACAGTTTTTTTAAAAATTTTTATTTAAAAAAATTTTTTAATGTTTATTCATATTTGAGAGACAGAGAGTGACTGGGGGAGGGGCAGAGAGAGAGAGGGAGACACAGAATCCGAAGCAGGCTCCAGGCTCTGAGCTGTCAGCACAGAGCCCGACGTGGGGCTCGAACTCACGAACTGCGAGATCATGACCTGAGCTGAAGTCAGATGCCTAACTGACTGGGCCACTCAAGCGTCCTGATATGCTCCAGTTTGTTAATCCAACAATTAGTTGTTAAACATTTGGGTTGTTTCAACTTTGCCAATTACACTATAATGCATAAATACTCCATAGATGTATTTTTTGGTGATGTAGTTTTAAAATCTTTTATGTGTAAATATTTGACGTATTCTGAAAAATGTAGATTTTACAATCATTAACTCTTCAGCTTAAATTTTTAGGTTCCAGGGGTGCCTGGGTGGCTCAGTCGGTTGAAGAGCTGACTCTTGATGTCAGCTCAGGTCATGACCTCATGGGTCGTGAGATCCAGCTCCATGTACTGTTAACATGGAGCCTGCTTGGATTCTCTCCCTCTCTCGCTCTCTCACTCTCCCTCACCCTCTCTCTGCACCTCTCCCTGCTCATGCTCTCTTTCTCTCTCTAAATAAAATAAATAAACATTTTTTCAAAATGTAGATTTCAGGGGCGCCTGGGTGGCTCAGTCGGTTAAGCATCTGACTTCAGCTCAGGTCATGATCTCACAGTTTGTGAGTTCGAGCCCCGTGTCGGGCTCTGTGCTGACAGCTCGGAGCCTGGAGCCTGCTTTGGATTCTGTGTCTCCTTCTCTCTCTGTCCCTCCCCTGATTATCCTCTGTCTGTCTCTCTCTCTCAAAAATAAATAACCATTAAAAAAAATTTTTTTTAATGTAGATTTCAGTCATTCCAGAGGTGAGAATCATTGACCAAAGTCTATCTTTCACTCACATGCTCCCTTCCTTAATAACATACGGAGAAAACTCTGTCCTGGATCTGAAATAGCTGGATTTTACTGTAGGACAGTTTACAAGCTCCTTTTACCTGTGAATATAGGTGGCAAATATTACCTTTTTAATCAAAATGAAGTCAGCAATGAACTAAAACAATTTCTTGTAAACATATTTCATAGTGATGCATCAATGCTTTATTTCCTTTCCATATTATTCAAAGCAGGAATTTAAAACATTTACAAAATTAGGGGCGCCTGGGTGGCTCAGTTGGCTGGGCATCAGACTTTGGCTCAGGTCATGATCTCATGGTCCATGGAGTCGAGCCCCGCCTTGGGCTCTGTGCTGACATCTCAGAGCCTGGAACCTGCTTCGGATTCTGTGTCTCCCTCTCTCTCTACCCCTCCCCTACTCACCCTCTGTCTCTCTCTCTCTCTGTGCCTCTCTCTCTCTCAAAAATAAATATTTAAAAAAATAAAAAAATTAACCCTGTAATGAAAAAACAACATAACACTTCCAGGTGATTATCACACAAGAGCATTGAAATCTGTTTGAGTCCCTCACTTCAGTCCTCATGAGCATATACCTACAGGTGGAATTTCTGGATCATATGGTAATCATGTGTTTAATGGTTTTTTTTTTCCCCAAGATTTTATTTTTTTAAGCAATCTCTTCACCCAACATGGGGCTTGAACTCACAACTCTGAGATCAACAGTCACAGGCTCTTCTGACTGAGCCAGCCAGGCGCCCCCATGTGTTTAACTTTTTAAGGAAAAGCATAGCAGCTGCACCATTTTGCCTTTGTTCTGGGAATACCCAAGAGTTACAACTTCTTCATATCCTCACCAATGCTTGGTATTTCTTGTTTTTGTTTGTTTGTGTTTTTTTTTGTCTCTATGTAATCATCATCCTAATGGGTGTGAAGTGGTGTACCATTGAGGTTTTGATTTTCATTTCTGTAATGATTAGTGATGTTGAATATTTTTTAATGTGTTGTTTAATGATGTTGACCATCATTTGTGTCTCTTTTTCGGAGAAATGTGTGCTCAAGTCCTACGACTCTTTTTCAATTGGGCTTGTTGTTGAATTGTAAGAGTTCTTTATGTATTCTGGCTATTAACTCTTCATCAGATACCTGATCTGCAAATATTTTCTTCCATTCTTTGGGTTGCCTTTGTACTCGTTTAATAACGTACTAGGATGCACAAAAGCTTTTACTTTTGATACAGTGTATTTTATCTGTTTGTCTTTTTCTTTTGCTGCCTGTGCTTTTGGTGTCAAATCCAAGAGACAATTGCTATGTCCAAGGTCATGTAACTTTTTCATTATGTTTCCTTGTAAGAGCTTTATTGTTTTAGCTTTTATGTTTAGGTATTTGATCCTTCTTGGATTAGTTTTTTGTGTTTAGTGTAAAGTAAGGATCCAACTTCATTCTTCTGCGTGTGGATATCAGGTTTTCCTGGCACCACTTGTTAAAAAGTCTGTCCTAGCACCCTTGTCAAAAATATTCTGACATATATACAAGGATTATTTCTGGGTTCTCTGTTTTATTCCAGTAGCATATGGCCTGTGTATTATGTATGGTCCACAACACACTGTTTTGATTACTCTAACTTTGCGGTAAGTTTTGAAATCAGAAAGTGCAAATCCTCCAACTTTGCTCTTTTTTTAGGATTGTTTTGGTTATTTGGGGACTCTTGACATTCCTTATTCGTTTTAGGATGGGTTTTTCTATTTCTGCAAATATTTATTCAATTATTTTGCTTATCTTAAAGTTTTTTTTGTTGTTGTTTGCTTGTTTTGAGTTGTAAGAGTTCTTTAGATATTTTGGACATCAGAACCTTATCAGTTATATAACTCACCAATGTTTTCTCCCAGATGGGTTGTCTTTTCACTTCCTTGATAGTATCCCTCAATGCATCTATATATATATATATTTTTTTCTTTTTGTGAGAGAGAATGCATGCACATGTGTGCATACACATGAATGGGGAAGGAACAAAGGGAGAGAGAATTGCAAACAGGCTCCACACCCAGCACGGGGCTCACTCTCATGAACCATGAGATCATGACATGAGCCGAAATCAAGAGTCAGATGCTTAACTGACTGAGCCATCCAGGCGCCCCTGCATAAATTAATTTAATTTTGGTAAAGCCCAATTTACTTTTTCCTTCTTTCTTTTGTATACCACACCTGTCACATATTCAAAAACCATGTCTCCACATATATGTGTCTAGCCTATTTTTCCTTCTAGTCTATTTTTCATTTCAGAGCCAAATCCATCAGGATTATCTTTCATTTTTAATACGTGGCTGTATATGGTCGGTCCCTCAACCTTTTTGTGTCCATCTTCTTCAGTTCCCTCACCTTAGTGACACTCTTGCTATTAAAACTGTCTGCAGTGCCTTGATGGTCAGTTGGTAAGAGTCTGACTTCGGCTCAGGTCATGATCTCACAGTGTGGGTTGGAGACCCGCGTCGGGCTCTGTGCTGACAGCTCAGAGCCTGGAGCCTGCTTCACATTCTGTGTCTCCCTCTCTCTCTGCCCCTCCCCTGCTTGCACTCTCTCTCTCTCTCTCTCTCTGAAAAATAAACATTAAAAAAAAAACCGTCCATTGATCTCTTATATTGTCATTTATATTGTCATTGTACCCAGTCACACATACATGCACACACATCCAGTATTGCATGAAACTTTATTATTATTATTATTTTTTTAAAGATTTTATTTTGGGGGATGCCTGGGTGGCTCCGTCAGTTAAGCAACTGACTCCTGATTTTGGCTCAGGTCATGATCTTTCGGTTCATGGGATCGAGCCCTGTGTTAGGCTCTGTGCAGACAGCATGGAGCCTGCTTGGGATTCTCTGTCTCACTCTCTCTCTGCCCCTCCCCCAGTTGCTCTCTATCTTGTTCTCTCTCAAAATAAATAAATAAACATTAAAAAACAGATTTTAAGTAATCTCTACGCCCAACGTGGGGCTCAAACTCACGACCCTGAGATCAAGAGTCACATGCTCTACCGACTGAGCCAGCCAGGTACCCCCCCATCCCTGTTTTTATTAAGATTCGTCTTTTGTATTTTATCATCTTATTTTATGGCTACAAATCCCAGGATATTCCTGAGTACAAGTGGTGATACTAGAGATTAATTCTTGAGATTCGTTTGTGACTTATGGGACTGCTCTAATGTCTGAGCATTGACATGAAATTTACTAGTACTTGTTGACTGGGATCATGCTGAACCTAAGAGGCTGGATACATCTGCATTATAAAATATGAACAACTGTTAACAATTATCAAGTAGTTTGCTGAGACTATTCAAACATCTATTTGTAATATGGTGCATCAGTCACAAATGCTCTGCAAAATGTATAGTCACAAGTCCTCTATTCTTCAAAAAAATCCATCCATTTTAAACACAAATTCATCAGTTGTTGGTTCTTTTAAAAGTTTTAATATCAAAAGAAAAAAAAGAAAAACTCACAAAAACCAAAAAATGATCCAAACAAAACAAAAAAAACCCAAAAAACAAAAAAAAACCCCAAAAACTTTAATATCAAGGTATATTAATTAAATAAGATATATCCAGTGCCTCTTTTCCTCTGTTTTGAAAAATAGTGTTTAGTGAAGGAAACTGAACTATCCCTTGAAAATATAGAAAACACTAATATGAAAACATAGAAAACATGGGAGCACCTGCCTGGCTCAGTTGGTTGAGCGTGTGACTCTTGATTTCAGGTTGTGAGTTCAAGCCCCATGTTGGTTGTAGAGATTACTTAAAAAATGAATTAAAATCAGAGTATCTGGGTGGCTTAGTCAGTTAAGCGTCCAACTTCGGCTCAGGTCTCGTGTCGTGATCTCACGGATCGTGAGTTTGAGTCCCATATTGGGCTGTTTGAGTCCCTGCATTGGGCTCTCTGTTATCATCTTAGAGCCTGTTTTGGATCCTCTGTCCCCCTGTCTCTCTGCCCCTCCCGTGCTTGTGCGTGTGTGCACATACTCTCTCAAAAATAAATGAACTTTGGGGGCGCCTGGGTGGCGCAGTCGGTTAAGCGTCCGACTTCAGCCAGATTACGATCTCACGGTCTGTGAGTTCGAGCCCCGCGTCAGGCTCTGGGCTGATGGCTCAGAGCCTGGAGCCTGTTTCCGATTCTGTGTCTCCCTCTCTCTCTGCCCGTCTCCCGTTCATGCTCTGTCTCTCTCTGTCCCAAAAATAAATAAACGTTGAAAAAAAAATTAAAAAAAAAATAAATGAACTTTGAAAAAAAGTCTAAAAAAGTAAAAATCTTTTAAAAATTTTATATTATTTTTAAAAACATTTTTTTAATGTTTATTTATTTTTGAGAGAGAGAGACATAGTGTGAGTGGGGGAGGGGCAGAGAGAGGGAGGAAGACACAGAATCCAAAGCAGTTTCCAGTCTTTGAACTGTCAGCACAGAACCTGACACGGGGCTCAAACTCACAAATGTGTGATCATGACCTGAGTCGAAGTCAGATGCTCAACTAACTGAGCCACCTAGGTGCCCCTAAAATAATCTTTAAAAAAAATAAGGGTACCTGGCTGGCTCAGTTGGAAGAGTGTGCAACTCTTAATCTCATGGTCGTGAGTTTAAGCCCCATGTTGGGTGTGGAGATTACTTAAAAATTTAAAATATCTGTTTTTTTTTTAATTATTCTAGTGACAGTGAGAGTGTGCAAGTCAGGGAGAGGGGCAGAGGGAGAGAGAGAGAGAGAGAGAGAGAATCCCAAGCAGGTTCCATGCTCAGCACAGAGCCTGAGGTGGGGCCCCATTCCACAATCATGAGACCATGATGTGAGTCAAAATCAACAGTCACACTGAGCCATGCAGATGCCCCCCACCAAAATCTTAAGAAAAAAGGAAACATTCTGAATATATCAAAATTCAGTCCATTTTTTTCCAAGTTGTATTTCCCAGGTCTCCTCTAAATTCCCTGAAAAGTTCCTTAACATAGACCCAGAACTTCCCCATTGGAATAAAGAGAAAGGAACCACGCATGCGTATTTTATAATGGTCTGTTGGGTGCCTGACATGCCTATTGAATTCTGAGCTCTGTAAATGCAGACTCAGTCTCAAAACCGTCCTGTGGCCGCGCAAGGCTGTGCTTGAACCGCTCCAGGATCCAGCGAAGAGATATGGACGGGAGCTGCAGGGAGAGACCACACATAATCAACTCTCCCTCCAAAATGATAAAAACACTAGCAAACATTTCAGCAGATTTGGCAGTTTTCTGAAACTCCATTCTCCGCATGAGCGGAGAATCTTCTGGCCAAGAGAGACCACAGGAGTTCAGCAGGACAGTGATATCTGCAGTGTCATGACGTGGAGGGATGTCCATCACACTTCCACCCCCAGGTCAGTGATGCCACCGCCATGAACACCCATTAGCCTCACAGCCAGAGGGTAGCTCTGGCTCCTCCATAACCCTGCAGAAACCCCCATCAGCACGGCAGAGTCAATATTTTACCCAAACTAGCATTCCCATGGTATGCACACATTTGATATGATCCAAAGCTCGGATGAATGAATCGACATAGGTGCACACAAAAAAATTTGTGCAACAAGTTCATGACATCATTCCTAACTGTTGAAAAGTAGAAACAACCCAGTATCTGTGAACAGATTCGTGGGGAAATAAAATGTAGTGTATTCATAGACTCATCGTCAGAAATTTAAAAAGAATGAGGCACCATTACATGCTACAACATAGACGAATCTTTTAGACATAATGCTAAGTAAACAAGCCAGTTCTCAAGGAGCACAGATTGTATACTATCATGTATATGGAATGTCAAATATAGAAGCAGAGAATGTACTAGTATTTGGGTTAGGGAGATGTAGCAGGGAGCAAAGGTTGTAGGGAAGATTCCCTTGTAGGGAAGATTGTGGGGGCACCTGGGTGGCTCAGTCAGGTGAGCGCCCGACTTCAACTCAGGTCACGATCTCACAGTTTGTGGGTTCAAGCCTTGTGATGGTCTTTGCACGGACAGCATGGATGGAGTCTGCTTTGGATCCTGTGTCCCTCTCTCTCTGCCCCTCCCCTGCTCATGCTCTGTCTCAAAAATAAATAAACATAAAATAAAAAATCTAGATTGTGATGATTGCACTCTTTTGTCACACACACACATATCAATGGAATTGCACACTTCCCAAAGGAAGATTTTACACATGAATTATATCTCGTCGAAACCATTATAAAAAGAATCAAATGAATAAGTGACTGGACTTTGCATTTGCAAAGACAAATCTAACATTTAGAGCTGGATCACCAGATTGGGGCACTGGCTCTTCTGTGTGCAGCAGGCAGAGCAGAGCCTGGATAGCCGATTGTCCTTGTTCATGAGAACAAAGGTGCTAACTGTCGGGAAGCAGAGTTCAATGAGGGCAGTGCCATTTCATCAGCCACCAGTAAGAATGGACTAAAGGCATCACATAAACTGAAAAGAGAAAAGAGAGGATGAAAACAGACACGAGGAGTCTACAGATGGCTCTGGCCTCGGCAGAGGATCTGGGAAAGACGCTGGTTCTGTGAACGTGGTGGACTGGCTGCTCGTGTCTGTACAAGATGAGAACCACGGATCCACGAGCCGTGAGATCACGACCTGAGCCGAAGTCAGACGCTTAACCACCTGAGCCACCCAGGCGCCCCTCCATGTCACTTTAATAACGTGCTCCAGGTGATTCTAAGGTGAGGCTGGGATTGATCACGAGGGCTCCCAGGTGCACTTATGAGAGTTGAGTGCGGGCTTTGGTTTACGGGGAGGTAACAAGGGTCTGCTCTAGGTGAATTTGGAAGGAGCAGGTTGGAGCAGCTACCATCCCCATGCTGTTGCCAGAGTTGTGGGAGGGGAGGTCATGTGAACACAGGAAAGGAGAGAGTCATGTGCTGATCTCCATGTGGGAGCTTATTAACCCTGGTTCTTACCTGCAACAAAGGTCGGGAGAAGGTCACCTTTTGTTTTTTGTCGTTGTTGTTGCTGTTGTTTACATAAATTTCACCTCCAACATGAGCTCGAACTCATGACCCCTGAGATGCAGACTCGTATGCCCCACCGACTGAGCCAGCCAGACACTTTTTTGCAGTTCATGGTCCCTCTGCCTGCGATGTAGTGGCAGCAGGTGAAGGGGCTGGGCTGGCACATTTAAGGCATAGTCTCAAGATGCACACATCGCTCCTTCATATAATCTCACTTAAAGAAGAAACCCAGAGAAGGAAGAGAAGGCAACAGGCAAGTTCTCAGGTAAATGTTGAGTCCTGGGTCAGGTGGTGTCCTTGTCTTCTTCTGAAATACCATGGATTTTTTTTTTTTTACATTTATTTTTGAGAGAGAGAGAGAAAGAGAATGGGGGAGGGGCAGAGAGAGAGAGAGAGAGAGAGAGAGAGAGAGAGAAAGAATCCCAAGCAGGATCTGAACCCTTAACACAGCCCGATGCAGGACTCAATCTCATGAACCATGAGATCATGACGTGAGCTGAAATCAAGAGTTAGCCGCTTAACCGACTGAACCGCCCAGGTGCCCCTGAAGTATTGTGGCTTTAGAACATGGAAATGTTTATTTCTCTGCCTCTGATGGTCCTGTCTGACAGGCTTATTTTCAGCTTCTATTTTTCCTGTTTTTCTCATGAGGGTCAGGGTTTGGTCTTTAGACCCTTCTCCCTGTGTCCCAGAGCTTTCTCTCAACCCTCTGCAGCCTGGCTGCTTTTATGCCTTGAGCAATTCCCACCGTGAAGTAATGGCCTTGAGCTGTTGGAAATGTTCCCTTGGTGACAGAGTGACCTGTTGATACCCAGGATTAGGGATGAGCTTGGGTCCTGGGATATCCATGTGGAAGAACATTTAATGTATAGGTTTCATCCAGAGGTTCCATCGGCTGGCTCTGTATGGACCAGGATGAGGAAATGCACAAATAAATAGGATGGCATTCGTGGTCTAAAGTCATTCAGGATTTTCTGAAAAAGAGAACCTTGTTGTCTAGATTGCTAAGGAAACAGTTTAAATACACTGGAGATTATGGGACTTGGAAGCTATAGATGGCTCGAAATTTGCATAAAACTGATGCTTTCTCCTGATTAGATTCTGATGATAATTTGGTTTTTTAAATTTATATTTTAAGTTTTTTTTTTTTATTTATTTTTGAGAGAGAGAAAGAGTGTGAGCGGGGGAAGGGCAGAGAGAGAATCCCAAGCAGGCTCCATGGTTAGCATGTAAGCCGACATGGGGCTCCATCCCGAGATCCTGGGATCACGATGTCAGATTTTCAACCGACTGAGCCACCCAAGCGCCCCTAAACGTTGTTGATTAAAAACAGTAAGTGTTTTTAAAACGGTTTTAAAAACGGTTAAGTGTCCGACTTTAGCTCAGGTCACGATCTTGCGGTCCGTGAGTTCGAGCCCCGCGTTGGGCTCTGGGCTGATGGCTCAGAGCCTGGAGCCTGCTTCCGATTCTGTGTCTCCCTCTCTCTCTGCCCCTCCCCTGTTCATGCTCTGTCTCTCTCTGTCTCAAAAATAAAAATAAACGTTAAAAAAATTAAAAAAAAAAACCCAGTAAATTATAGGGGCACCTGGGTGGCTCAGTCGGTTGAGCCTCTTGACTTTGGGTCAGGTCATGATCTCTTGGCTCGTGGGCTCAAGCTCTGCATCGGGCTCTGTGCTGACAGTTCAGAGCCTGGAGCCTGCTTGGGATTCTGTGTCTCCCTTTCTCTGCCCTCCCCCACTCACACTCTGCCTGTCTCACTCTCTCTCAAAAATAAAATAAGCATTAAAAATTTTTTTTAAAAGTCAACAACTTTTAGTATAATTCACATATTTCATAGAAACAAGAATGTAGCAAACAGCTCAGAGTAATATGCAAAAAGTGTTTTAAAGCTCCTGCTTTGCACACGTTACTCTACATCCGGAACAGGCTCTCTCCTCCGCATCAGGTTCGCTTGTCAGATGCCTCCTCGCACACCTGGCTCTTCCTGCAGGGGGCGCATTCATACCTTGCATTCGCAGGGGCTGGGGCAGGAGCCACCGGTGGAGCATGAGAACTTGGGGTCCGTTTGGAACCAAGGTGACGATAGAGGTCCAAAGCCGGCGACAAAGGCAGACGCTGATACGGGCTGGAGGCATGGTGTATAATTGACTGTTTTTTTTCCCCCTCCAACAATACCACAGCAGTGACATGACCAGGGTGCGTCAGGGACCTGACATCAGCTTGTTCATTACAACCAACTTTACCTTCTTGGTTCAGTTCTCTGGCAGAGCCCTCCACTCTGAAGCCAATACAGTTTTAAGGTTAGTAAAGTTTTTTCTTTGTCGTTAATATGGATCTGGAGTGACTTACTGAGAGTTCTGCATAAAACGTCATATTTCATCTGCAAAGACCCCTCTCTTCTTTGTCTTTGCTTACAGTTTGCTTTGGGAAATGAAGGCTCTCGCCTTTATTTACTTGGAGATACTCATTTTTCGCGGGTGAAGGTTCTAAATTGTTCAGGCATCGGTCCTGCAAATTTCCATTCATTCCACAATCATGTCACAGACATACTCTTATTGCTTTGTAACACTCATATCAATATATGTTCAAGTGTCTCAAAATTCTAAAATACAACTCCTAAATGATCAACAAAACAAATTTTGTTTCTTTTTAAAAGAATTTTTTTTGACATTTATTCATTTTTGAGAGAGAGAGCGAGAGAAACGGAGTGAGAGCTGAGGAGGGACAGGGAGGGAAGGTGACACCGAATCTGAAAACAGGCTCGAGGCTCTGAACTGCCAGCACAGAGCCCGATGCAGGGCTTGAACTCACGAGCCGTGAGCTTATGACCTGAGCTGAAGTTGGACACTTAACCAACTTAGCCACCCAGGTGCCCCAACAGAACAAATTTTCAGTTTAACACACAACTCATAAACAATAGCTTTTATTTTAGTCTGTGTGCATGTCTCTGTGGTGTGTTCAAAAGACACAAAAAGCATCATCCACAAATAGATGTATACTTTTATACCAGTGAAAATATATTTATTTTTCATTTAAAAAATGTTTTATTTTTTTTAAGTTTATTTTTGAGAGAGAGATAGATCAAGCAGGTGAGGGGCAGAGAGAGAGAGAGAGAAAAACAGAGTACGAAGCAGGCTTCAGGCTCCGAGCTGTCAGCACAGAGCCTGACGCGGGGCTCGAACTCATGAATTGTGAGATCATGACCTGAGCTGAAGTCGAATGTTCAACTGACTGAGCCACCCAGGCGCCCCAAAAATTTTTATTTTTGAGAGAGAAAGAGCGTGTGCATGCACACAAGTGGGGGAGTAGCAGAGAGAGAGAGACAGAGAGAGAGAGGGAGGGAGGGAGACACAGAATCTGAAGCAGACTCCGGGCTCTGAGCTGTCAGTGCAGAGCCCAACACAAGGCTCAAACCCACAAACCATGAGATCATGATATGAGCCAAAGCTGGACACTTAACTGACTGAGCCACCCAAGTGCCCCCTGAAAAAAATATATATTTTTATATTTTTAAAATGTTTATTCATTTAAAAAAATTTTTTTTAACGTTTATTTATTTTTGAGACAGAGAGAGACAGAGCTTGAACAAGGGAGGGTCAGAGAGAGAGGGAGACACAGAGTCTGAAACAGGCTCCAGGCTCTGAGCGGTCAGCACAGAGCCCAACGCGGGGCTCAAACTCACAGACCGTGAGATCATGACCTGAGCCGAAGTCAGACACTTAACCGACGAAGCCACCCAGACGCCCCTCATTTTATTTTATTTTTTAACATTTATTCATTTTTGAGGGACAGAGAGAGACAGAGTGTGAGTGGGGGAGGGGCAGAAAGAGAGGGAGTCAGAGAATCCAAAGCAGGCTCCAGGCTCTGAGCGGTCAGCACAGAGCCCGACGTGGGGCTCAAACTCACGGACCAGGATATCATGACCTGAGCCGAAGTTGGACGCTTAACCGACTGAGCCACCCAGGCGCCTCATGTGCTGACGATTTTAGATGTGTCCTTCTCTTCTATGTTCAGAGAGTGGCCAGGGGTGTGTCCATTGAGATCACCTGCCTGTTGAGTGTCTTCCAGGCTATCACCATCAGTCCCCAGAACTCCAAGTGGGCAGCGCTTAAAGGGAAAGTTGCAAAGTACATCGGCCCCTCCACCGCCCTCTGCTGGATGCCGGATGTGCTGATAAACACCATTTTCCCGCTTTATGAGACTGGCCAGTGGACAGCACAAACATCACGTGGAAAAGGAGTTATGGATACTGTTGTGGGGTCTTTCACAATAATATCAGAGTCCCTCTGTTTGTGGTGTGGCTATCGCTCACTGATGTTTTCTCTCTGGGGCTCATGCTCTGGGCCAGGGGCTACATGGTCTCCATCCTGCACAGGCACAAGCAGAGTCTGATCCATTCATGCAACCAGTGTCTCTCCCAGATTCTCTGCTGGTTCCAGAGCCACCCAGAGCATCCTCGTTCTGGTGAACACCTTTGTGTTTTGTCATAGACTCTCCTCCATTTGTCAAGTTTGTGTGGCTTGTTTAAATAACCCAGCCAGGGGTGCCTGGGTGGCTCAGTTGGTTAAGCGTCCGACTTCAGCTCAGGTCATGATGTCGCGGTCCGTGGGTCCAAGCACCGCATCGGGCTCTGTGCTGACAGCTCAGAACCTGGAGCCCGTTTCAGATTCTGTGTCTCCCTCTCTCTGACCCTTCCCCGTTCACGCTCTGTCTCTCTCTGTCTCAAAAATAAATAAATGTTAAAAAAAATTTTTTTAAATAAATAGCCCAGCCAGTTGCTGGTGGCCATGTCAGCTCTCTTTGCTGTATGTTTTCCTACTCTCAGCCCCTTTATGCCGATGAACTGTGACCCCAGTGTGTCCAGGCCCAGCTTTGCCTGGATAAGAATAAAAAAATTCCCTCATCTTATCGGAAACATGTATTTTTCTTGTTGTTATTGTTTTTCCCTCTGCCTTTGTGCCATCAGTGCAGAGCCAGATGGGGCTCAGTCCCACAAACTGTGCGATCATGACCTGAGCTGATATCAAGAGTCAGCTGCCTAGAGGTGCCTGGGCAGCTCAGTTGGTTAAGCTTCCAACTTCAGCTCAGGTCATGATCTCATGGTTCATGGGTTTGAGCCCCGGGTCGGGCTCTGTGCTGACAGCTCAGAACTTGGAGCCTGGAGCCTGCTTCAGATTCTGTGTCTCTCTCTCAAAAATAAATAAACATTAAAAAAAAAAAAGTCACATGCCTAACCAATGGAGTCATCCAGGCATCCCTACTTTATTTATTCATTCATTCATTCATTCATTCATTTTAGCTTTATTTATTTATTTTTAGTAATCTCTGCCCCCAACATGGGGCTCGAACTCACTGAGCCAGCCAGGTGCCCCAACATTTTACCTTAGATTGGTAGTATTTCATAAAAAAAATTCTTTTTAATGTGTGTTTATTTTTTTTCCAATATATGAAATTTATTGTCAAATTGGTTTCCATACAACACCCAGTGCTCATCCCAAAAGGTGCCCTCCTCAATACCCATCACCCACCCTCCCCTCCCTCCCACCCCCCATCAACCCTCAGTTTGTTCTTAGTTTTTAAGAGTCTCTTATGCTTTGGCTCTCTCCCACTCTAACCTCTTTTTTTTCCTTCCCCTCCCCCATGGGTTTCTGTTAAGTTTCTCAGGACCCACATAAGAGTGAAAACATATGGTATCTGTCTTTCTCTGTATGGCTTATTTCACTTAGCATCACACTCTCCAGTTCCATCCACGTTGCTACAAAGGGCCATATTTCATTCTTTCTCATTGCCACGTAGTACTCCATTGTGTATATAAACCACAATTTCTTTATCCATTCATCAGTTGATGGACATAATGTGTGTTTATTTTTGAGAGAGGGAGACAGACCGTGAGTGGGGGAGGGGGAGAGAGAGAGGGAGACACAGAATCCGAAGCAGGCTCCAGGCTCTGAGCTGTCAGCACAGAGCCAGATGTGGGGCTTGAACTCCCAAACCGTGAGATCATGACCTGAGCCGAAGTCAGATGCTTAACCGACTCAGCCACCCAGGCACCCCTAAAACCTTTTCTTTTTTTTTTTTTTAAAGTCATTTTTTTTTTAATTTTTTAACGTTTATTTATTTTTGAGACAGAGAGAGACAGAGCATGAACGGGGGAGGGGCAGAGAGAGAGGGAGACACAGAATCCGAAGCAGGCTCCAGGCTCTGGGCCATCATCAGCCCAGAGCCCGACGTGGCGCTCGAACTCACGGACCGCGAGATCGTGACCTGAGCCGAAGTCAGACGCTTAACCGACTGAGCCACCCAGGCACCCCTAAAACCTTTTCTTTATGTATAAAGATTCATTCTATAAGTCAACACCAGTTAAGAATGAAACTTTAGAGGGGTGTCTGGTTGGCTCAGCGTCTGTGACGCTTAATCTTGGGGTTATGAATTGGGGGTAGAGATTTCTTAAAAAAATAAAATCTTAAAGAATAAGGCTTTAGAGATTCTAATAAAATTTATATGCAGTACAGATAGCAATATCATACGAAAGGAATCTGCCCCATTACCAAGTTTGGGTTTAATGAATGCAAAATTGGCTCAATGTTAGGATGTTTGCAGAAAGACTCATTTGCTTTTACACCAGGATGAGAGTGCTGTGTCTATATTATAGTAATTGAACACTAATATCACCGAATTAAACAATTTATGCCATGCCATCAACTATGGGTCACGAAAGCTTAATAAATAATAAAATGTATAGAAATAAAATCGTACCTATTTTCTGATCACATACTTTTCAAACCTCAGTTAAGTGAAAATATTAGAAATGAGATTTGTGAAACTTGTGCATGGTATTAAAGTCAAAGAGGAATGTGCATTGAGTTTGGGATATCACAATATTTTTCCACCAGAGAAAATATCACAGGACACATTTGAGCCTAACCACCACTGTCTGAAACACAAATCCTAAATTACCTTTCTTTAAATGCTGTTTTCCAGGGCGCCTGGGTGGCTCAGTCGGTTAAGCGTACGACTTCGGTTCAGGGCATGATCTCGCGGTCCATGAGTTCGAGCCTTGCGTCAGGCTCTGTGCTGACAGCTCAGAGCCTGGAGCCTGTTTCAGATTCTGTGTCTCCCTCTCTCTGACCCTCCCCTGTTCATGCTCTGTCTCTCCCTGTCTCAAAAATAAATAAAAACGAAAAAAGTATATATTAAAAAAAATTAAAAAAAATAAATGCTGTTTTCCTAACCTCAAGAGGGAAAACTGTCCTCACCATTATCATCGGAAATGGATGTTTTCAGTGGGGCAGGATTAATTCCCTTGAGTTGTGTCATAACCCAAGTTAGAGAAATATATTTCTGTTCCAGCAACGGCTGTTCAGACATACTTTTTCTGCCAGGGATTGGGTGATTCCTATGGACCCGTCTGACTTTTTGTTACAAGCATGGCACCTTGTGCATTATAGATGCACCTCTAATAAACCTAAAATTTTAGTCTTGGGTTTCTATAAGGTATATGGAACAGAAGATGGTTTAAGAACTATAATACTTAAAAACCTTAAAAATCAAATTCCAGGGGCGCCTGGGTGGCTCAGTCGGTTGAGCGACCGACTTCGGCTCAGGTCATGATCTCGCGGTCTGTGGGTTCGAGCCCCGCGTCGGGCTCTGTGCTGACAGCTCAGAGCCTGGAGCCTGTTTCAGATTCTGTGTCTCCCTCTTGCTCTGACCCTCCCCTGTTCATGCTCTCTCTCTGTCTCAAAAATAAATAAACGTTAAAAAAAATTTAAAAAAAAATCAAATTCCATAATCACTTGGCTTAAACACGAGCAAACACCGTGAGTAAGGATTGTATTAGGTTATGTTAAGAATCATCAAGGATTGGGGCACCTGGCTGGCTCAGTCAGTAAAACATGTGACTCTTGATCTCAGGGTTATGAGTTCAAGCCCCACATTGGGTGCAGAACCTACTTAAAAAAAAGAAAAGAAAAAGAATCATCAGGGATTGGTGTAAGTCTAGTACTCCCAGTTTTCTTTACCGGCTCAGCCCATGCCTTAGGAATTTCCCTCATCCTCATATAGCTTTGGTACTGGAGCAGGCTCCACCCCAGAAGTATTCCTTTTCTGATATGGTCACTTACACAGGCTCCTGAAACACCTCCTTTCGTTAGGGACTCTGCTCTTCAGCCTGAAAGAGAAAACCCTTACTTGAATACTTTCTGCTGCCAGGCTGGTGGACTGAGTGTGAAGGTTGCAACAGCCTTTGCTTGTGTGTTTGTGTGGAGGGGGGCAGGGGGTTAGGGGGGCAGCCATACTGTAAGCTATGGGTTTGTGGTCCTGTGTCCTCACCTCCCCTTAGACCCACAGTTACCATTTCACATGTACTGGCAGTGACAGTGCAGACTTGGAGACCTAGGAACGTTTCTGAAAAAAAGTTTTTCCTAGTTGCCAATTACCAAAAACAATTACAACCTTCTGGTTCATATCTCTGAAGAGTCCTTTGGAGCGTGTGTGAACAGTACTTTCTTTTTAATTTAGTTTAATTTAATTTAATTTAATTTTTTATTGTTTTAATTTACATCCAAGTTAGTTAGCATATTGTGCAACAGTGATTTCAGGAGTAGATTCCTTAATGCCCCTTACCTATTTAGCCCATCCTCCCTCCCACAACCCCTCCAGTAACCCTCTGTTTGTTCTCCATACTTAAGAGTCTCTTATGTTTTGTCTCCCTCCCTGTTTTTATATTATTTTTGCCTCCCTTCCCTTGTGTTCATCTGTTCTGCATCCTAAAGTCCTCATATGACTGAAGTCATATGATATTTGTCTTTCTCTGACTGACTAATTTTGCTTAGCATAATACTGTCTAGTTCCACCCACATAGTTGCAAATGCAAGGTTTCATTCTTTGTGATTGCTGAGTAACACTCCATTGCATATACATACCACATCTTCTTTATCCATTCATCCATCGATGGACATTTGGGCTCTTTCCATACTTTGGCTATTGTTGATTGTGCTGCTATAAACGTAGGGGTGCATGTGCCCCTTCAAAACAGTATTACTGTATCCCTTGGATAAATACCTAGTAGTGCAATTGCTGAGTCATAGGGCAGTGCTATTTTTAATTTTTTGAGGAACCTCCATACTGTTTTCCAGAGTGGCTGCACCAGCTTCCATTCCCACCAACAGTGCAAAAGAGATCTTTTTTCTTGGTATCCTTGCCAATATCTCTTGTGTGCTGAGTTGTTAACGTTAGCCATTCTGACAGGTATGAGGTGGTATCTCAATGTGGTTTTGACTTGTATTTCCCTGATGATGAGTGATGTTGAGCATTTTTTCATGTGTCGGTTGGCCATCTGGATGTCTTCTTTGGAGAAGTGTCTATTCATATCTTTTGCCCATTTCTTCACTGGATTATTTGTTTGTTGAGTTTGATAAGTTCTTTATAGATTTTGGGTACTAACCCTTTATCTGATATGTCATTTGCAAATATCCTCTCCCATTCAGTTGGTTGCCTTTGTGAACAGTACTTTCTTTTCTGGGATCCCTGGAGGCAGACAGGGAAGAAGCAGGAAATGCTGTGGTCTGACAGATGAGGAATTGGAGGTGAAGCACCTGTGTCTTACTGGATCTTCCGCTTCCCGGAGAAGATTTTCTGCCTAAAAACAGGTTTCTTATTAATTTTCAGACCACTGGGGTGCACCACCTTCAAGTTATGAGCAGAAATATGGAACCTTAGGGGCACCCGGGTGGCTCAGTCGGTTAACCATCTGACTTTGGCTCAGGTCATGATTTCACCTTTCATGAGTTTGAGCCCTGAGTCAGGCTCTGTGCTGACAGTGTGGAGCCTATAGCCTGCTTTGGATTCTGTGTCTCCTTCTGTCTCAGCCCCTCCCCCGCTCACGATATGTCTCTCTCTCTCTCTCTCTCTCTCTCTCTCAAAAATAAATAAACATAAAAAAAAAGAAATGTGGAATCCGACAAAATACCCGATAAGGATATTCAGTGGAATACAAGTAAAAGAAAGAACATGAAGCCGCTAATGTGCATTAGGAATTATTGGACATGTTTGACCTACTCAATGCCGATTAAGTTGAAAGTTAGATGACATGGAATTTTGTAGTAAAGAGTAATTGAGGAATATTGACTCCAGTAATGATAGGAAGCCTAAGTAGAAGATGTATACACAGAAGAAAGAGATATCTTTGTAAATAAACAGATAAAAGCAACTTCATCGCATGGTTTGATGGGTGGATTCTACCATTTTTAAAAGAAGAGATAATTAAATTATCCTTTTTTAGTTCAAGAGCTTTGAAGAATTGCCAGAGTCTTCTACACTTATGTTTGCTCATTTTCTGTAACAAGTATTCATTACTTTAGTGATTAGTGAAGAAGTATAAAATATGCATATCAACCAATCATTGGTGTTTCCAACTAACCATTCTAAAGATATATATCTAAAGTCTTGGAATGTATCCCCTGTGGAATGGGGGGGGGGGGGGGGACTGCTGTGTTCCCAAGCCCTGGAATGTACCACAGTGAGAAGGCAGCACAGACCTTAGTGTGAAAAGGGAAACGAGAATAGTACCTGGATGTTACTTAAGCTTATTGAGGTAGTCATTTACCTATGCACATAGAAATCATTACATTGTACACCTTAAGCTTATACAATATCATAGGCCAATTATGTCTCAATAAAACTGGGGAAAAACTAAAAATATAAATACAACCTCCTCCTTTTCCCTGTCTCCTCCCATATTAGCTTCTCCTGACCTGTTGCATTCACATGCCCAGGGGATAGCATAACCTTGCTTGGCCCCTGACTCAAGTAAGTGTTAAACTCATTAGCCTCTATTTACATAGAAAAAATAATTATAAAGCACCTAAACTCAAACTCAGCTGATAGGGTTTGGACAGGGTCCACGGTGAGGGAAGGAAGAGAACTGAACAAATGGAAGTTTGTGAGTTGTGGCTAATTCAGCATCCTGCTGTTTCTCCATCAGTCAGTAGCTGGAATCCACCTGTTGTATGTTTGGGCTTCCGGGTCCCATTAGTGTCAGAGTGAATCATGCCAATCTGGATGAAGTGCAGGTAGAAAAGTATTAGGGAGGCACGATAGGTCTTATCATGAGTGTCTCTACCCTTCTATGTCCAAACTTTCCACTGTGTGCATAGTACTGTGTTTGTTCGTCGACAAGTCAGAAGGGTGGTCTCCATAGCCCTGCCTGGGTTGTTACCACCTCTCCATCAGTAAGGGTGGTTGAAATTCATAGTCCTTTCTCCAGTTGAGGTTTCCTGGAAATGTGTGGTTATCGTTACAATGCTCAGTTCTTCCACTGGTGAAGAGAATTTGGTGATTTTGTCGTCTGGGGCCAGTTGGCGAAGGTGCCACCTGGAAGTGCCTTGGGGTTTTAGATTCATAGCTACTTGGACATAATTACTGGTTGTACTGATCCTGAAGGTCAGTTCTTTTCTTCCTATGGGGCTCTTGTCAGACTGAATCCTTTCCCATCCAGGGCTTGAGACCCCCAGACCCCTCCAGCTTTGAGTTGGGTCAATGCAAGCTCTTTGAAAGGCCCCAGAAGCCTTGCTTGTCATGTAGAAATTGTATATACAAGAGGGAAAATGCACTGGTGCATGCACATCTCAGGTCTAAAGGAAAAATTGGGAGCTATCTTTGGTGGAAATTTTATGCCTTCTTGTGAGGAAATAGTTTCTACTTACATAAATGGGTTAGAGAAAAGCTTACAGTGGAAGCCACCACCATGGGGCAAAAATGCCTGAGGTTAGCTAGTGAGATAGTGTAATGGGATCATGAGTAACTTGTATCACCTGCAGGAAATTACTGTCCATCTGGTGCCAATATACTAATGTACCTTGATTGCAAACTCCACTTGCCTTGCTTCTTACACACACAAGTTAAAGATTACTTTCTGATTGTTTTCTCCACCTTCATGTGTGTAGGATCTTGTTTTCTTCACGTTCATCATGTGGGTAATATCTTGTGAGCTCAATAAATATGGAGACAAAACCACTATTCCTGGCTCTTGTCTCTTCCTGGACACTAGCCTCTCTCATATATAATCCTGCATCCTCTGCCTTGCTGGACAAGAGAGAACTCCAGACTCCCTGTCTGCAATACCTTCTCAAGTGTCTGAAGCAAATTTCCTTCTTCTGTGAGGCCTTTGGTTCACCGAGCATTCCTGACTGCATGGCCAAGGGTTTAGTGTCAGCTTGGGAAAAGTGACACCTAATGGTGTTCCCTAGGGTGCTGTGGCTGCCCAGCCTCAGTGCCAGCCACGCAGAACCCAAAGAGGGCATGGTGGCTCCACCCAAAGATCGGTCGTCAGAATTCAGGGTTTGGGGTTGTTGCCTATGTTCTAGCTTTTGACCTTCCATGTTGAAAACTGTAGATCTTCTGATTACGGTGGTGGGGCTGGGACCTGGGAACACATCTCAGCTGCTGCTCCCTTGGAAACCCATGTTAAGGGCTTGTTGTCATAAGGGACTGATCACTGAGCACTGATTTATCATGCGATCGATGATGGAGCTCAGCTCTGTGCTGATGCAGAGGCCATCACTGCGTGCCAGACCTGTGGTTCTGGGAGAAAGCTGACCTGTTTGTCTCACGGCTGGGGAGGCTCCCAACCCTTCCAGGCAGAATGACTCCAGGCCATCATGCCTCACGCTCCTGATGCCTCCAGCATGTCAGTTAGCCGACTCCAGCCACATCATTGTGACCCTGCAAGCCGTGTCACTGTTTACCCTTTCTGGATCATTTGCACTCCCACCATGTTATGCGTTTTATCACCAAATCTAAAAATGGGTCAACTGTCTAATTCTACCTCTATTATGTCCTCCTCCTGGCCCACACAACTTGGCTTGGCCATTTGGTGATTGAATGTAGCCGTCTTCAAGAGCAGATGTTCTCTTCTTGACTGTTTCCAGGATAGGGATGGAAGGGGTAAAAGTTACAGGACAACACAGAGTTCTAAGGTTTGCCAGCCTAGAGGGATGGCATGTTTTAGGTGCTCTCGGTCCATGTACTCTGATTGACATGGGATCCACTGGTAGGACCCAGCCTTAAAAACAACACTTGTTGGGGCGCCTGGGTGGCTCAGTTGGTTGAGCATCCGACTTCACTCAGGTCATGATCTCACAGTTCGTGAGTTCAAGCCCCATGTCAGGCTCTGTGCTGACAGCTCAGAGCCTGGAGCCTGCTTTGGGTTCTGTTTCTCTCTCTCTCTCTCTCTCTCTCTCTCTCTCTCTCTGCCCCTCACCTGCTTGCTCTCTCTCTCTCAAAAATAAACAAACATTAAAAAAAGTAAAAAAAAACCAAAACACTTGTTAAGTACATATGCTGTGTACATCCGTGGGATTCTTCTTCTTATGTGGAAACCATTCATTGACATCCCTCACCCCTGAGCATAGGCTGACATGAACCTTAGGGGTGGTCATAAGAGACTTTGACAGTATTTAAGGAAACAACATACTGGCCCTGGAAGGTATTCAAATCAGCCTCAACTCACCGATCATGGTTATTATGAGTGAAGAAACAGTTCTAGACTTCTTCCTTGCAGGCCAGAGTAGTGTGTACTTGGATTAATAACCCTGGCGAAGTGAAATGTATTAATCAAGGTTTAAAAAATTATTATTATTTTCTGTGCTTTATGATGCTTTGGCATCTTGGAGGCTTTCCTAATTCTAGAGACTGTCCCGCTCTGTGCTAGTTAACGCCTAGAGATAGCTAACCACTGCCTCACATTGTGACAATCGTCTGTGTAAACCCACCGGCCATTCCAGAGCCCATAGCCCTAACCAACTCTCACATACCAAACCAATATTTACCCTTGCCCTAAATCACCCCTGGGCCGGGTACTGAATGACTGGGGACCACACCTACTGTCCAGAGTCCACTGAAATTATTCAAACTAGCCAATCTTAAGTGGTTTGATTTCCCTCTCTTCTTTCTTCCCACAGAAAGCGCACTAAATGCTCTGAGTGGTGCTTTCCCTTTGCTCCTTCAGACTCCTACTGACCCTGCCTGGTACTTCCCTGTGGGTCTTCTGTGGTGTGAAATGTTCCTTTTCCCCAGGAGCTGTAAGTAGTAAACTCTTTTTTTCAAAGGCATTCATTTCCATTTCTGTCACCTTACCATACTTGATTAGAACAAATCCCTGATACAGCTTCAATATAAAGGTCAATGCAAACACTTAAGGAGAAAACCACCTGGCTCCCCAAAGCATGTCCTGATGGCTTATGAAATTTTTCAGGTGGTTGAATCTGGGACTTTGAGTGTATTGCTGAGGTCAGGCTTCCCTGATCTGACTGCATGGGGCCCTGATGATAGTAACTTTAATCAAATGATTAATGAATTTGGTATCAGCCTATTCTCTGTGATTTGCCACTGTCCAATGGCGGGGTATACTCATGGGAAAATTTACCAGAAGTCAACTATACAGAAATAAGGAGCTGTGGGGTACCAGGTTGCCTCAGTTGATAGAGTATATGACTCTTGACCTTGGGGTTGTGGGTTTGAGTCCCATGTTGGGTGTAAAGATTACTTAAAAATAAAAATAAATCTTAAAAAAATAATGATACTTTGAAAGAAGGAGCTGATACTCATGGGATTTTCAAGTTTCTGTGTGTCTTGTGGGCAGAGTTGTTGATAGATTTTATTCCTATTTTCCCAAAGGTGTCTATATAGAAAACAGCCTTAGAAAATAGATGGTTTCTCTTTTTGGGTCATAGAACAGATTTATTTGTCATGCAGGAAAATGAAGGTAATGTTTCCAGGCAAAAGCTGGATCGGTTTGAAGCTTGGGGGCCAAAGGGAACCAATGCACATATCAAGCTTATGTTACCTGTGGTACTGTGAATAATAAAGCCCTTGTCTCTGATCTAGGAGTCTTGTGTCTTCTACCCACATCCATGAAACCTTTGAAGACTAACTTGTTCACCTGCCATTTGGCTAAAATTTTGGACTCTTTCTAGTTTCCGAAAGTGATCATATGGTGTTTGTATTCACACATTCCCCCCCACCCCCAACAGATTGTGTTATGCTAAGAGAAGCTTCCCTCAGTCTCCAAATCAGGATGAGTTTGGGTGTGTAGGTCGGGTATGATTTGGGAGAAGCAAACTGATCACTGTAACAATGGTAATGAATTAAAACATTGGGTCTGGGAGAGCAGAGTGGTCAGCATGGGGGGCATTGCATAGGTGGAAAGGGGAGAGCTGAGAGTTCTCATTGGCTTGGCAGTGCAGAAGCAACTTTGGAAGGAAGAAAAAATCACCGTAAGAGTGTATGAAATCATTTTCTACAGAGTATGCTGATGTTTCCCTTTGTGCCATCTTACAGTGTATAAAGTTCAAGGGCTCACTGAGGCTTTTTAAAAAAGCCTTTTATTTTTGTGAGATAATTAGAGGGGAGACTGAATTCTGTACCTGGGTTCACAGGTTTTTCAGGGAAAACTAAATGAAGGATGGTGGAGATCCTGCCAATCCATGGGAACTGGCAAAAATTCCTGGAAAAACTTCAGACTTTCATGACCTAGGATCTGGTATGGTCAGACCTGAGGTTTCTAAAGTTTGAAGGGTTATGCAGGTGATGTTTGGGTTATGTGAGGATTAACATCAGTGGAATAACTAGAAAGTTATTCCAAAGTGTAGGTAAGACATGGCAGGAGGAAGGGGATGGGACGTAGGGAGTCCTGGAGAAGGGTGGGGCAATTGTGCTGGGCCAGGATGCTGGCAGTATCTGTAAGAGTGGATCGAAGGGCAGGGGCTGTGGGATCATTTTCTCTTTTGGTCCCCTACCTCACCCATAAGAATCCTTTGGGTCTGCTCTGTTGCTCTGTGATGCAGGCATGGAATTAGATCAGCGGTGTCCAGTTGTCCAAGGCCACAGTGTGCTTCAGATGATGGAGGACTCTTTGTTTCCTTTCCAAAGAGACCTAGTACCTCATGGCTGAGTTTAAGCTGGATTCCATGCTTTCATGCATCACTGATTCCATTTTCTACTTCTTGTGTAAACTGAGCCTCCTACTGTCTTACCACCACCTAGAGAGGAAGCTATATTTATCAATATTTGGGTAAATCAGAGACCTAAGTCGGGCAAGGGAACCCCAGACCCATGACCCAGCATAAGGTGCCTCTTGCACTTTGCTCTTCCCACTTTACTAAATCAATTACATGGTCACAGAGTGTTGGGGGAGGTCATGGAAAAGATGTGACCACTGGTTGACATGAGAGCTGGCTGGCCCTCAGTGACCAGAGGCTTCTCACCCCTTCCCTTGTCCTTAGAATGTATGTTCAACCCGCTGTACTAGGAACCATTTTCAAGGATGCAGCCTTGAGGAGGCAATGTGTCGTTGAGACCATCTGGATGGTGTATGTGACTGAATCCTATTAAGGTCTCTGTCCAAGCTTGAAAGATTCTGGTGGGTAGGGGCAGAGGCCTACTCACTTTATGGTGCACAAGACAAACCTTGTATGCAAGTTCTCACTTGCTTATTATATCTGCCACCTACCAAACCGGAGTGGCCTGCCTTTCTCTTCCATCCATCCTTGCCCTCTGTGCACAGGGTCTAGTTTCAGATGCCACCCAGGAAGCTCTTGAGGTTTCAAACCAACACAAAGAGATTCCTTGAGATGAGGGCTCTTGGGAAAGATTAGAACATCATACTTTTAGATAGGATGGGTGGAAAGAGCAGGGGTCCCAGGGAGGATGAAAGCTTCTGTCCAAACCTACCAATCTATCTCCAAGAGGTAGATATCTCCAGGAAAATTCATTGTATTTGAGTGGATCTGGAGGGATTCTTAAGGGAGAACAGAATCCCTGTAGGAGATGAGTGTACCCATGACTGGTGTTCATCAGTCGCCTTCTGATGTCAGATTTTCAAGGCTCAGCCTCTGTGGTAGGGCTGGTCTGAAGAGTCATGTAGAGCCTGTGAAAACCTCTGATCACACGTGAGATAGAACCTGTGGCCTCAGGAAGAAGTGTCCTATCTCAAGAGACATTGTGCTTCCAGGAGTATGAGATTGTGTGCCTTTCCTCAGCAGAAGACCATTGACTGATCATTTGAGGATCATGTGCATATAGGTTTCTTTGAATCTATCAAAGAAGTAAGCAGGGTGCCTGGGTGGCTCAGTCAGTTGGTTGAGTGTCCGACTCTTGATTTCAGCTCAGGTCATGATCTCAGGGTTTGTGGGATCAAGCCCCGCGTCACTTGGGATTCTCTTTCTCTCCCTCTCTCTGCCCCTCCCCCTCTCAAAATAAATAAACTTAAAAAACTTAAAAAAAAAAAGAACACTTAAAAAAAAAAAGAAGGAATCAGAGAAAACATTTTTTATCCACTTCCAAAGCAAGAATCGAGGGGAATGACACAGTGACAGTACAGGAGTAGAGAGGTCTGGGGGCATGCCCACTCTCAGAAACACTAAAATCCTGGCAAAACTTGTCATAATTTACCTTATAAAAAACTTCTTTTTTCTTTTGCTGTGTTAGGTTTATCTGTCATTGGGCCTTTGTCTTGCTACAGGATGTGAAGAATAAATCGAATTTTACTTTTCTTTGTGATAAGAAACATCAAGTTCTGAGGCAAAAAAAAATATTAATGATGCCAACTACAATGTAGTTTTGTTGTTTCTTGGCTCTTATTATGCATGTTGTTATATTTCTGAATATTTGTCTGTTAGTCTATTCATGATCAACATAGAATCTTATAGGGCTAGCTACCTCTTTTTATTTGTTTGTTTGTTTGTTTGTTTGTTTATTTGCTTAATTTTAGAGAGTGCGAGTGGAGGAGGGGCAGAGGGAGACTCTTAAGCAGGCTCCATGCTCCGTGCAGAGCCCAACTCAGGGCTCAAACCCATAACCCTGAGATCATGACCCAAGCCAAAATCAAGAGTCAGACACTCAACCAACTGAGTCACCCAGGCGCCCCTCTTTTTTTTTTTTTTTAGAGTTCTCTTGGCTATCCTTATTTGTATTTTCATCCATAAGAGTTTTGCAGTAACATGCCTAGTTCTGAGAACTAACTGATGGTATCTGTACTGAGGTAAAATTACATTTTTAATCAGCTTAAGGACAACTGATGATTTTTATAACATTGAGTTTTTCTATCCAAGAGCATGATGTAATTTTTTCTATTTGCTTATGTCTACATGCATCTATTTCAGGAATTTTCTATGGTTTTTGTCACATATACTAAAAGTATTTTGTTAGATTTACTCCTAATTTGTATTTATTTATTATTATTTTTAAAAACATATTGAGTACTTAAACACTATATATATAATATATATAATAATATATAAATGTATATATATATATATTTTTTTTTAGAGAGAGAGAGAGAGAGAGTGCACATGAATGGGGTAGGGGCAGAGAGAGAGAGGGAGAGAGAGAATCCCAAGCAGGCTCCACACTGTCAGCACAGAGCCTGATGTGGGGCTCGAATTCATGAACCACAAGATCATGACCTGAGCCAAAGTCAGACACTTAACCAACTAAGCCACCCAAGCACCCCTATTTATTTATTTTTAAGTAAGCTCTACACCCAGGGTGAGATCAAGAGTCTCACACTCTACTGACTGAACCAGCCATGTGCCTCTATTCCTAGTTTATTTTATTGTGTTATTTTATTCTTTAAATAACTGTAATTCCCATCTCAATTGTAACTTGTAAATTATTATTTTTTGTACATTTGTAGATACCTGTTTTTTTGTATGTCAATAATATATTAGTTTACCAAATTATTTTTTTGCTATCAATTCCTTTTGTGTTGCCAAATATACAATTATATCTTTTGCTAACAGACTTTTATATATTCGTTTCAGTTCTTTAAAAAAAATTTTTTTTAATGTTTATTTATTTTTGAGAGAGGGAGACAGAGCACCAGCAGGGGAGGGGCAGAGAGAGAGGGAGACAAGAAGTCAAAGCAAGCTCTAGGTTCTGAATTGTCAGTGCAGAGCCTGAGGTGGGGTTTGAACTCACAAACAGTGGGATAATGACCTGAGCAGAAGTGGGTCGCTTAACCAACTGAGCCACCTAGGCACCCCTCTTTGTTTCAGTTCTTATGCCACTTTAACATGTCCTTGGCTAACCCTTCAATGCAATATCAACGGACTATAAAGTAATTGTGTATGTTTTAGTCTTATTCCTGACCTTAGTGGGAATCTTCCTAATTCATTCTCATGAGAACAATGAATGTTTAGTTTTGTCAAGTTAGCAAAGATCCATCAATTCCTAATTTTGAGTGTTTTAATTTAGCACTTGTTGAATTCTGCCAAGGGATGCTTTTGTGTCTATGAACATGGTCTCCTGATTTTATTTTTCTATCTATAAATACAAGGAATTTTATTAGTAGATTGTCTCATATTTAATCGTTCCTGAATTCAGTACATAAAATGCACTTAATCACAGTTGTGGTTTGAATTGTGTCCCCAGGAATATTTCAAGTTCAATCCCCATCAACCTGTGAATGTGACCTTATTTAGAAATAGGGTCTTTGCAGATGAAATCAAGGTAAGATGAGGTCATACTGAATTCAGATAGACAGAGGTCCAATGATTGGTGTCTCGGAAGAAGGCTAAGTAAAGGCACAGAGGGAAGAAGGTCATGTGATAACAGATACAAAGATTAGAGTTGTGGAGCTGTTGGCCAAGGAACTCCAAGGTTTTCTGGCAGCCAACAGAGGCTAGAAAGAGGCAAGAAAGTATTCCCCCTTAGAGCCTTCAGATAAAGCATGGTCCAAACAAAACAAAACAAGACAAAACAAAAAAAAGGCATGGTCCGCTGGCCACTTAAGCTTTGAACCTCTGGACTCCAGATCAAAGTTCTGTTGTTTTATGCCACCAAATTTTGTGGAAATTTGTTATAGAAGTCCTAGGGAACCATATATTATTTTTATATTATATTAGTAGTAGTATGTTTGCTATATTTTACTTGTTTCTATGTAGTCCTATGTAGAATCTTTTTGTAGTACTGTATTGCTACAAACTTTGTGACGTATTAGTATCGGTATTCTATTTGATTTATAAAATTCGTTTAGAAAATTTAATTCCTCTGCAATGCTCTTAAATAAATAGCAACATCTTGATATTTAAATGTGTTGCAGAACTTTCTGTTAAACAGCCTATCCTTTTTTGTTGTTGTTGTTGTTTGTTTGTTTGTTTGTGAGAAACTGCTTTATAAACTCTCATTCCTCTATGGATATTTTATTATTTAGAAGTTCTATCTCTAGGGGGCCTTGGTGGCTCAGTCAGTTACGAATCCTACTTCGGCTCAGGTCATGATCTCGTGATCGGTGGTTTCGAGCCTCTGTGCTGATAGCTCAGAGCCTGGAGCCTGCTTAGTGTTCTGTGTTTCCCCCCCCCCCCTCTTTCTCTGCCTCTCCCCTACTTGTGCTCTCTCCCTCTCTCTCAAAAACAAATAAATAAACATTAAAAAAAAGTTCTATCTCTACTTAAAAATGGCAAAGCATATTTTCCCAGAAAATTTTTATTTCATTTAGTTAATTTTTATTGAATTGGCCAAATGAAGCAAATGTTTTTGGTTTTGTTTTAATGTTTATTTATATTATTTCTGAGAGGGGGTGAGGGGCAGAGAGAGAGAAGGAGAGAGAGAATCCCAAGCAGGCTCCACACTGTCAGCTCAGAGCCTGACATGAGGCTCACTCTCACAAACCATGAGATCATGACCTGAGCCAAAATCAGGAGTCGGATATGGACGCTTAACCGACTGAGCCACCCAGGGACCCCTTGTTTTTGTTTTTCAAGTCAGTTATTGGTATAATGTTCTTCCTTTTGCACATGCCAAATGGAAAACCCTTTTCAGGTGCTTTGTGAGATTCTATTTCTCTGCCTAAAATTAGATAATGGTGGTACTCAGGGGTCTGCAGATTAATAAAGAATTATATTTTGGATAGACTATTTCCCTAGGGAAGTATGCACTCCAATGAGACACACACACATATATATATATATATATATTTCTCTGCCAGTTCCTCATGCTTCAGACTTCAACATATCCTGTCCACTTCAAGTGAGCCTTTGTCTACCCCCAAGAATCATGACACAGGGGGAGCCTCTCTCAAACCCTCCAATGGTCTCATTAGAAATGCTTACTAGAAACTTGTAATCATTTCCAGGAACTGAAAACCAGGGCAATGTTTTTCAGAATTATTCTCAGCTCCCCAAGTGGGAACCATCGCTGCCACTACAGGTGGAGTGGTAATTGCAGTGCTGCAGGGAGGGGAGGTCTCAGGATCACTACACATATCTCAGGGTTTGGCTGCCCCACTCCTGCATGCACTGGCTGCCAGGACCTTCACATGGAGCCCACTTTCTTGGTAGCAGGAGGGAGTCAGTTGAGGACTTCCAATTTCCAGCTGAGAGGCAGAATCTGCTAGGAAAGATGATGAATCACAAATCTGCGTAGGAGCTCATGTCTCAAAAAGCAGTTCTTTGGGGCTAAAAACTGAGCCAGTGCCAAAGCCACTAGAAGGAAGGTAAGTCCTGAGGCATGGGCTGAATTTGTGGGGAGACTGGAGGCTGCAGGTCCTACAACAGCAACCCCAGACAGCTGCTGATGTAAGTTAATGAAATCCTCACTGAAAGTGGTTCTTGGGATTTGACCAAGTGGCATTAAAATCCTCATTTTGGGGGGTGCCTGGGTGGCTCAGTATGTTAAGTATCTGACTCTTAGCTCAGGTGTTGATCTCAGGGTCATGAGTTCAAGCCCCACATTGGGCTCCACAGTGGGCATAGAGCCTACTTACAAAAAAAAAATCTTTATTTTAATGTAGTCAAAGACTGTAATTTGGACATTAATCTAATAATTAATATGATGTGCAAAGTTCACAGAGAATACTTCAAAAAGACCATACTTACATCAGGAAAAGTCTGTGCATATGATTGTTGGGGAGGAGAGGAAAAAATTTCTTCTACCCTTCTAGGTTCTTTGGCTGATCTAATAATCACATGAACATGACAGATTAACAGGAGAAATTTTTTATTAATGTCTATTTGTTTTTGAGAGACAGAGTGGGGGAGAGAGAGAGAGAGAGAGAGAGCAAGAAAATGAGGGAGGGGCAGAGGGACAGGAAGTCAGAGGATCCAAAGCAGGCTTGTGCTGACAGCAGAGAGCCTGATGTGGGGCTTGAACTCACAAACTGTGAAATCATGACCTGAGCCAAAGTCGGATGCCTAACTGGCTGAGCCACCCAGGCACCCGAAGGAAAGCAAATTTAGTTACAGACACGGGCCCCCTAAGAATATGAGACTCCGGGAACAAGTCAGGCAATGGAGGTTTATTTACCACTCTGAGCCAAGGAATGAGATAGGAGCCGGGGCTTCCAAAGGGAGGAGAGTAATAGGACAATGACAAGAGCAGATGTTCGGTAAGCAGATGTTCACCCTGCCATACAGATAGGTTTTCCAGAAAAAAAGATCTCTCGGACAAAAGTTCCCTTTCTGGGCCAGGCTCCCTATCTAAATTCTTTCAGGTCATTAAGGAGAAGGTAAAAGCTCTTCTGTGTCTTTGGGTTTTATAGACTCTGGCTCCAACTAATCCATATGCCAAAGTAGCACATTTTGGGGAGGCTTGTTCAGAATACCTTCATAATAAGTATGATGGAGCTAATTTATTTGCTCAATTCCCAGCAGAAGCAGCGTGGCTGAATTGCAATTGCTAAAACAGAATTATTTTCTCTGTAATTTGTGTGTGACGTCCTTAATGGAGATGGCAAAATGTGTGTCTACTGAAACTATCTGTGGTCTTTTGATCAAGATGAGATGATTTTGTCACCTGAAATTAAGAAAGGTCCTTTAATGCCAGAGTTGAAGGTTTCAGACAGCAGGAAAACAATTGGGGCTTCAGCAATTTTAAAGCATAAATATTTCTTGTGTTCTTTTTTTCTGGCTTAAAACCATTCCATATTATTACCAGGCTCTCTCTGCTCATCTCTCATCCATTTCAATTTATTGAATGCAAAAGATTTCATGACCCCAAATGACATTTCACATAATTTTTTTTTGCATTTTAATATCTTTCCCAAGTCAAATGTTAAAGTTTCAATTAGTTTTTCTAATGTAATAAGGTTATAGTCGCCTATACTCTAATGAGTATTAAATTACTTTCTACCCTAACATGTTTTGTCACTTACAGTAATATGTTCTATGATTTAGGGCACACTATAATTTTGTGCAATAATTTCTGTGATTACTGCCATTGCACTTAGTCCCTGACAAAAAATGAAGTTTTTCCTCTTAATGTCTTTATATTTTTCCATGTTCAATAAATCCAATCAATCAATCAATATTTTTTTAAAAAGGGGATGCCTGGGTGGCTCAGTTGGTTAAACATCCGACTTTAGCTTAGGTCATGATCTCACTGTTCATGAGTTTGAGCCCTGCATCAGGCTGTGCACTCTCAGCACTGAGCCTGCTTCAGATCTCTGTCTCCCTGTCTCTCTGCCCCTCCCTCGCTCTTGCATTGTCTCTCTCTCAAAAATAAATAAATAAACATTAAAAATAAATAAATAAATAAATTCAATCAAAATGTGGAAAATCATTCAATGCATCTACTCTCATTAAGAGTACTGAATTTTCATTTAAAAGTGTTAGAATATAAAATAAATACATAACCAAATGGCAAATTATTACAACAAAGTTTATACAAAACAATTTTTTTAATGTTTATATATTTATTTTGAAAAGGGGGGTGCAGAGAGGGAGAGAGAGAATTCCAAGTAGGCTCCGTACTGTCAGTGCAGAGCCCAACATAGAGCTCAGTCTCATGAACCACAAGATGATGATCTGAGCCAAAATCAAATGTTGGATGCTTAACTGACTGAGCTACCCAGGCACTCTTAAAACAAAGTAAATTTAAAATGTGACTGTATTTAACTACAACTACAAAATAATGTGGAAATATTATAGATGGCATAATATTAAAAAACAAAATGAGGTAGCTGTGAGAGTGTGGTATGATATTAAGTACCAGTGTCACTGTAATGAGGCTTCCTTGGTTTGATCCCTCACTACAACTTCCCCATACCTAAATTCCCCTTGTCTGTAAAAGGAGAATGATTTTAGTTTCTAGCTCACAAATTTGTGAGTATTAAATATTAGGCTATGCAAAGCATTAATAATAGTGGCTCATGCAGGTGCTCTGGTAAGATACAAATCAAACTTGGTAAATCTCTCCACAAGAAAATACATTACAGACGTGGATTTTTTGGAGGAATAACTGGACATGGAGATTTGGGGATTTCTGTTTCCATGAAAAATGTAGCCCACAACTCATGTTTTTACAGAAAAGCTCTGCGTGTGTATTTTGATGTCAAACTCTTGGAAAATGACAGAATGGCCTTCGGAGATTTGAAATTTGCAATGATCTTCCTGTTCCAGATAGTCGTTGGAGTTTGGGGAAATTTCTTGCTCTTATATCATTCTGTGACCCTTGCCTTCAGTGGATGCAAACCAAGGTCAACCGATTTAATTCTCAGGCACCTGACTGTAGCCAACTCCTTGGTCCTTCTCTCCAGAGGAATCCCAAGGACAATGGCAGCTTTTGGGTTAAGACATTTCCTCAATTATTTTGGATGCAAACTTGTTTTATACATTCACAGAGTGGCCAGGGGTGTGACCATTGGCACCATCTGTCTCCTGAGTGTCTTCCAGGCCATCACCATCAGCCCCAGAAACTCCAGGTGGGCGGAACTTAAAGCCAAAGCCCTGAAGTACATCGTGTCCTTCAATACCCTCTGCTGGGTCCTCCACATGCTGGTAAATTTTATTTTTCCAGTGTTTGCGACTGGCAGATGGAGTAACAAAACCGTCACAACGATGTTCTGTCCTACTCCGCTTCACGACAAAGTCTCAGACTCCACGTATACAGCATTGATAGCCTTTCATGATGTTTTATGTTTGGGGCTCATGTCCTGGGCTAGCGGCTCAATGGTGTTCATCCTGAACAGGCACAGGCAGCGGGTCCAACACATTCATAGGACCAAGGCCTCCCCAAGATCCTCCCCCGAGACCAGAGCCATCCACACCATCCTTTTTCTGGTAAGCACCTTTGTATCTTTGTACACCCTCTCCTTCATGTTTTATGTTTATCTGGCTCTTTGTGATAATCCCAATTGGTGGGTGGTGACCACCTCTATACTAATCACCACAGGATTCCCGACCGTCAGTCCCTTTGTTCTCATGAGCCGTAATCCCACTGTGTACAGGCTCTGCTCTTTCTGCTGTGGAAGAAAGACAGAATTCCCTGATCTCATCAGAAAAATACAAAATGGTTTGTTTGGGGCTGTGTTTAGTCATTGATGAAATCCTCTCACCCAAACCCTCAAGCACAATTATAAACCAGTGTCATCGTAGATAGACTAGTAAATAAGACAGACTGTGATTCTGTCCTAATAATAAGAAGTAAATGTTAGTAGTGGTAGTAAATAAAGTGTTACGTACTTACATAAGTGCAGTTCATCAAAAACTGCTGTGGAGAAATTCAGAGTCCGTGCAATGATAAAATGGTCGTGAAGGCATGTGAGATACTGAAAATGTTTTTGAGTGTCAGTTTCAATCTGATGTATTAAATTTTCCTAAAACTTAACTGGGCATGGAATTGTAAGGACAGTTCCCTAAAAAAGGAATTGCACGTGGGGTGATCCATCCAGAAGGAAGAGAGGCCTGGATGTTAATGCCAATGGCCGGGTGTGAAGCAGGAGAAACGTTACATTTCAGCTCTTGCAGAAATTAAAAGCCTTGTTTTAAATTTTGTCCCTCACCTCCTAAGGTAAATGGTGGTTTGAAACACAGTAGTGGCGGGGCGCCTGGGTGGCTCAGTCGGCTCAGTCAGTTAAGCGGGGACTTTGGCTCAGGTCATGATCTCGCGGTCCATGAGTTCGAGCCCCGCGTCGGGCTCTGTGCTGACAGCTCAGAGCCTGGAGCCTGTTTCAGATTCTGTGTCTCCCTCTCTCTGACCCTCCCCTGTTCATGCTCTCTCTCTCTCTCTCTGTCTCAAAAATAAATAAGTGTTAAAAAAAAATTTAAAAAAAAAAAAGAAACACAGTCGTGGTTATGGTGTAGATTAGCATATGAAAATGTTTTCAGGTAAACAGTGGAAGAATGAGCAATAGGGTCACTAAGAAGAGACAGAAAGATGTTAACGGCTGAAGTTTAAAAGAACAGCAGGCGGGAAGCAACAATTAAATAGAGATTTGGTACATGGGGAAAATAAAGGCATTTCTAGGGTCTGTAGAAGGAAGATTGCCCTGTAAAACCTTGATGCCAATTGGCTGTGTTGACAAGAAAAAGGTTTCAAGATGGACTCCTGAATTTTCAACCCGAGGAAACACATTTGTGGAGGAATTTTCTATTAAGCTTGAAGAAATAGAGGAGGCAAAAGATATGAGTCTGGTTAAGGATGAATTTTGTTTTTGAAATCACAAAGGGCATTAAAATACCTTCAAGGAAAAAATGGCTATGGTCTCAAACATGGGAAATATTGTAATGTAGCTATCTGTAATTATAAGCTGCAAAGTTTTAAAGTAAATGTTCTATTTTAAAATAATTTTAGGGGCGCCTGGGTGGCTCAGTCAGTTAAGCATCCAACTTTGGCTCAGGTCATGATCTCACGGTCCGTGAGTTGGAGGTCCGTGAGTTCGAGCCCTGCGTCAGGCTCTGTGCTGACAGCTTGGAACCTGGAGCCTGCTTCAGATTCTGTGTCTCCTTCTCTCTCTGATCCTCCCCCGTTCATGCTCTGTCTCTCTCTATCTCAAAAATAAATAAACGTTAAAAAATTTTTTTTAAATAATTTTACATTTGTAGGGGCTCGGCTGGCTTAGTTGGTAGAGCGTGTGCCTCTTGATCTTGGGGTCGTGAGCTCAAGCCCCACGTTGGGCACAGAGCTTACTCTAAAAAAAAAAAAAAAGTATTTATTTATTTTCACTAAAAAAGTTTTTTAGGTTCATTTATTTTTGAAAGAGAGAGAGAGAGAGAGAGAGAGGGAGAGAACAGTGCCTGAGTGGGGGAGGGGCAGAGAGAGGGAGACAGAATCCAAAGCAGGCTCCAGGCTCTGAGCTGTCAGCACAGAACCCGATGCGGGGCTCGAATTCATGAACAATGAGATCATGACCCAAGAGGAAGTCAGACACTTACTGACTGAGCCACCCAGGGCCCCCTAATTTATTTATTTATTTACTTTTAGATTTGCAGAAAAGTTGTGAAGATAATACAGAGATGTCTCAAATGCCTTCTATCCAGTCTCCTGTAATGTTACCATTGGATGTTACCGTGGTGCATTTGGTCTTTTTTCTCTTCCAAGGTCCAGTGTGGAATATCACAGTAGACTTTGTCATTGTGTCTCCCCAGTCTTCTCTATGACACTCTCTGAGTCTTTCCTTGGTTTTCAGGACCTTGACAGGTGTGAGAAATACTGGCAAGGCACTATTTTTTAATATATAGTTTATTTGTTTATTTTGAGAGGGAGAGGGAGGGCATGTGCGCATGAGCAGGGGAGGGGCAGAGAGAGGAGAGAGAGAAAATCCTTTTTCTTTTTTTAAACATTTTTTAACATTTATTTATTTTTGAGAGACAGATTATGAGCAGGAGAGAGGCAGAGAAAGAGGGAGACACAGAATTTGAAGCAGGCTCCAGGCTCTGAGCTGTCAGCACAGAGCCCAATGCAAGGTTCCAACCCACGAAATGTGAGATCATGACCTGAGCCGAGGTTGGACACTTAACCGACTGAGCCACCCAGGCGCCCCAGGAGAGAGAGAATCCTAAGCAGACTGTGCACTATCAGTGTAGAGCCTAACTCAGGGCTTGAACTCATGGAGCCCTCACAAATGGTGAGATCATGACCTGAGCTGAAGTCAAGAATCAGATGCTTAACTGACAGGCACCCCATGAATCTATTGTTTTCTTTTTAGAATTTTTTAATTTTTAAAAATTAATTTTAATGTTTATTTATTTTTTAGAGAGAGAGAGAAAGAGAGAGAGAGAGAGAGACAGAGTGGGAGCAGGGGAGGGGGAGAGAGAGAAGGTGACACAGAATCTGAAGCAGGCTCCAGGCTCCAGGCTGTCAGCACAGAGCCCAATGCGGGGCTTGAAACCATGAACCATGAGATCATGACCTGAGCCGAATTCGGGCACCTAACCAATTGAGCCACCCAGGCACCCCTCTGTTTTTCTGTTTTTTGTTTTTTAAATGGGGAGTGTGTGGCTTGCAGATTTCAAAAATGGGTATTTCTAATTTTGGAAATATTTTCATATAATTCTCTTTACATTATGAAACTAATGCAAAGTATCTAGGATTCTACACTTTTAAAAGCAGTAGGGTTAATTTGACCTTATAGATATTGAACTTTGTGCTACAAAATAAAGATATTTTCAGCTCACATGAGCACCAAAATACCTACCATATATTAGATCACAAGGGAGAAAATATATACATATATACTATGTTAGTATATATATATGTTTTTGTGTATATGTATATATAAATATATATACATGGTATTCATATAAATGTAATCATGTGTATATACACACGTATATACATACACACATATACGTATGCATATAATTGTTTCCTATCACTCAATAGTATTGCAGTATTATTCATTAAGGAATTTAAAAATAATACTGATTTCAATAATGGCAAAATGCTTTAATCTTAAAATCTATGCTAATTGTTTCACTGTTTAAAATTATGTAGAACCTATTTTCCATTTCTCTAGTTTAATTCTTGTAATTTATATCCATGAAAAAATCTAGTTGCATATAATTTTTAAAAAGTTTGACTTTAACAGGAGCAATTCCTGTGTTTCCTATGGTAATGGATATACATATATAAGTTTAGAATTACCTTCTTATTGTGTGCTCTACATTGAATCTAGTCTATTGTCTTGTTTTTCTATCTTTTTTTAAAAATTTATTTATTTTTGAGAGAGAGAGAGAAAGAGAGAGACAGAGAGAGACAGAGAGTGAGTGGGGGAGGGGCAGAGAGAGAGGGAGACACAAATCCGAAGCAGGCTCCAGGCTTCAACACGGGGCTTGAACTCACGAGTTGTGAGATCATGACCTGAGCCAACGTTGGACACTTAACAGACTCAGCTGCCTAGGCGCCCTGTCTTGTTTTTCTATCTTAACTCTTCTACATTTCTTTCTTTCTTTCTTTTTTTAAGATTTTATTTTTAAGTAATTTTTACATCCAACCTGGGACTTGAACTCACAACTCTGAGATCAAGAGTCACATGCTCCACCTACTGAGTCACGCAGGTACTTCTCCCAGACCCGTTTTTTTAGAATTTGTGATACCTATTAAAAAACAAAGACATGCGCACAGGTCCTAAGTACGCAGCAAATTTAAGAAATTCCAGAATCTGCATATACTTCTGTATGTAACTCCCAGATAAAGATACAGAAAATTGTTAACACTCAGAAGTCCCTGGTTCCCCTTCTCAGTCACCACCCCAAGGGCAAACACTATTCTAGCCTCTAAAAACACAGATCAGTTTTTCCTGTGTTTCATTTTATATAAACGGTATGGTACAGCATGAACTCTTTTCTATTTATCTTTTTTTATTCAATATGGGTGTTTGTGAATTTATCTATACCGTTGCATGGACCTTGCATTGCCATTATTGTGTAGTATTCCATTGTGTGAACATTAAACTATTGATTTAATTATTCTGTGGGGCGCCTGGGTGGCTCAGTCGGTTGAGCATCCGACTTTGGCTCAGGTCATGATCTTGCAGTTTGTGAGTTGGAGCCCCACATCAGCCTCTGGGCTGACGGTTCAGAGCCTGCTTTGGATCCTCTGTCCCTCTCACCCTGCCCCTCCCTGGCTTGCACTCTCCCAAAAATAAATAAATATTAAAAAAGTAATTATTCTACCATTTATGGGCAAGTGAGTTGTTTTCAGCTTGTGGCTGTTAGAAATAGTGCTGGTATGTAAATCCTAGAACTTGTGTTTTGGTGAGACATTGATACACGTATGAATCTATATTCAGTATATAGTAGTAGGAATAGTAGTGGAATCTTTGGGTCATAGATTTTCATCTTTTCATTTCTCTTAGACACTGCCAAATATTTGTGGACCAGGATTCCAATCAAATGGGACACTGTGGACTGAACCAAGCCTTGGGGGCTTGGGTTCTGGGTGAAACAGTTTGCTAACTCAAGTTCGCCTTCCCTGAACTAGGAAGCCAATTAGAGTGAGAGCTTGATGCAGAGGGAGGAGCTCAGAACCGAGAGAATTTATCTACGGCCCTCGAAAATGGTCAGGAAGAGAGAGAGGTCAGAGGGTTCGCAGGGACCCATGCCTGTGTTTCTCATTGTCCCCAAAGCTGTCAGAACTTTCCTATGGTCCTATTACTGCCACCTGTACTGTTAAAAAACAAAATTCAGGGGCACCTGGGTGACTCAGTTGGTTTAAGCTTCTCTCTCTCTTTTTTTCATGTTTATTTGTTTTTGAGATGGCACACGAGTGGGGGAGGGGCAGAGAGAGGGAGACACAATCCGAAGCAGGCTCCAGGCTCCGAGCTGTCAGCACAGAGCCCAATGTGAGGCTGGAACCCATAAACCATGAGATCATGACCTGAGCTGAAGTCAGACGCTTAACTGACTGAGCCACCCAGGCGCCCCGTGTCTGACTCTTGATTTCTGCTCAAGTCATGATCTCACGGTTCATGAGTTCAAGCCCTGCATCGGGCTCTGTGCTGGCAGCATGGGGCCTGCTTGGGATTTGCTCTCTCCTCTGCCCCTCTCTTTCTGTCCCTCCCTTGCTCGTGCGTGTGCACACGCGCTCTCTCTCTCAAAATTAATTTAAAAAAAAAACACAATTCAACAATTCAAACACAATTTAAAAGATACTATTTTAGGGGCGCCTGGGTGGCGCAGTCGGTTAAGCGTCCGACTTCAGCCAGGTCACGATCTCGCGGTCCGTGAGTTCGAGCCCCGCGTCGGGCTCTGCGCTGATGGCTCAGAGCCTGGAGCCTGTTTCCGATTCTGTGTCTCCCTCTCTCTCTGCCCCTCCCCCGTTCATGCTCTGTCTCTCTCTGTCCCAAAAATAAATAAACGTTGAAAAAAAAATTAAAAAAAAGATACTATTTTATGGTACGTGAATTGGGCATCATCCCATCCAGCAAATAGAAAGGAGCGCTGAGGAGCTGTACAAAATAAAAGACTTCTAGGCAGGAGAGAGCAGGACAAGGAAGTTGTACAAACACAGAGTGGATTGGTGTGGCGAGGCCACCTTTCTTTAAGTAACGGTAGGGGTCTGTGAGGCAGATTACTTCACTAGTGCCGAACAAGTGATTCCACACTGACGGGTTTCAGATCCCATTGCTGGGAGAGGCTGAAACTGCAATTAAGTTAGGGATTAAGTCTTGGTTTGGGAATGTGGGGCTGAGCATAAGTGACCCCAGTTTGGTCCTCTTGTCTCTTTTTTCACAACAGGTACCCATGTCACCATCTTGTTCTCTGTGATGCTGCAGAGGGAGGGGACATTAGGTACAGGGGGGTCTGGAAGCACCAAGTCTGCAGGTTACTTTCATGGATGGAACCAAGCCCGTGGTCCTGATTACTCTCTAGACACGAGGAGCTGTAAGATAAAGAAGGCAGCAGGGATCTTAGGGTGAAGAGCCAAAGGAGAATGAAATCTCCCTAGCATCCTGGGCAGACCCGTGGTAGCCTCACACAGTCCCTTGAATCCCTCCCAAATACTTGCCCAAGGGAAAGTGTAATATTGCTGCAACACCTGACTCTGTGCATTAAAATACGTCGCACTCCCTTAGAAAAAAATAACTCAAATTCGAGTGATCGGGTTTGGGAAGGAAGCTCCCATAACAGTATAGACAGAATCCTTTGGATGCTTTCAACATCCTGTTACTGTTCCTGCTTTAGAATTATAGTAGACATTGATGGGTTGCACTGTATATTTCCCTGTCTTACAAGTTTTAGAGGGAAGTATTCTCATTAGAGAGACGTGCAAGGAGAGAAGTGTTGGTAAGACCAAATCTCCTGCCACATGCCAGTGATGGACACAGCAGAATTTAGCATGGGTACCTCCAACCTTCAAGAGGCAAATTTTTCACTGTTTAGATGATCTTCTCTTTGTTGGTAGTTCTGGAGGTTCAGTCAATACCCTGTCTAGGATGTTATCACATCTCTGCCAGTAGAGTAGCCGGTAAAACATGGCAAAATTGGGGAGCCTGGGTGGCTCAGTCGGTTGAGCGTCCGACTTCAGCTTAGGTCACGATCTCGCGGTTCGTGGGTTCGAGCCCCGCGTCGGGCTCTGGGCTGATGGCTCAGAGCCTGGAGCCTGCTTCCGATTCTGTGTCTCCCTCTCTCTCTGCCCCTCCCCTGTTCATGCTGTGTCTCTCTCTGTCTCAAAAATAAATAAACGTTAAAAAAATTTAAAAAAAAACATGGCAAAATTGAAAGTCTGGGTTACCAATGAAAGGTTATTGGGACTAAGTAAAAATCTACAGTGTTTGAACCTTCCAGCAGTAAAGGAAAAATCTATTTTCTCTTTGGTACCCTGCTCTGGTCTGAATATTTGTGTCCCACCTGATTTTATATGGTAAAACCTAACTCCCACCTTGATGACATGAAGAGGTGAAGCCTTTAGGAGGTGAGTAGGTCATGAGGGCAGAGACCTCATGAGTGGGGTTAGTACCCTTATAAAAATGGCCTAGGGAAGCTCCCTTGCCCCTCCATCATTTGAGTACCTAGCCAGAAAATTCTGTCTATAAACCAGAAAATGGGTTCTCACCAGACACCGAATCTGCCAGTGTCTTGATCTCAGACTTCCCGGCCTCTACCCCTATGACAAAAACAAAAAAAAAAAGTCTGTTGTTGATAAACTACCCGGTCTCTGGCATTCCGTTTTAGCAGCTGAAATAGACTAAGACAAAAATTGGTAATGAGAATTGGGGTACACCTGTGAAACATCCCTAAACCTGTGGCATGGGAACAGCATGATGGATGGGGGCTGGAAGACTGTGGGAGAGCAGGGTAGAAAAAGCCTGCATCAGCACAAAAGGACCAGGAAGGGCGATTCTGGTGACAGCTCAGAAGAGAAGGGGAGACTGTAGGGGGACCTTAGTCTTCTTTTTTTTTTTTTTAATTTTTTTTAACGTTTATTTACTTTTGAGACAGAGAGAGAGCATGAATGGGGGGAGGGTCAGAGAGAGAGGGAGACACAGAATCAGAAGCAGGCTCCAGGCTCTGAGCCGTCAGCCCAGAGCCTGACGCGGGGCTTGAACTCGTGAACCACGAGATCATGACCTGAGCCGAAGTCGGACACTTAACCGACTGAGCCACCCAGGTGCCCCCCTTTTTTTTTTTAATTTTTTTAACGTTTATTTACTTTTGAGACAGAGAGACCTTAGTCTTCTTGAGAACACCTCAGTGGAAATACAGACAGCAGAGGCAGTTCTGGCGGGGTCCCAGACAGACATGAGGAACGCTTTATTAGAAGCTGGAGGACAGGTGTTGCTGTTACAATATGGAAAGCACTTGGCTGAATTGTGTTCCTGCCCTGATGTTTTGTACAGGGTAGACCTTGTGAGCGATGGAATTGGATCTTTGGCCGAGGAAAGGTGTAAGCAAAGTGTCAAAACAATAGTCTGTTTCCTCCTGGCTGCTTCTAGTAGAACGGGAGAAGAGAGAAATGATGTAAATATGGAATTGTCAATCCAGTCTTGGGGAAAGCAGTTTGCCCCATGTCCTCCCTTCTTTTATGGGTCCAAGAAGAGTTATTTTTAATCTGTTCAGTTTTTTACCTTTTGTTAGAATGAAATGGCAACTTTCAAGATCCTTATATGTGGAACTGGAAACCACAAATCCCCATTCTAAAGCCTGTCAAATTTGCAATTAGGTGGCATTAAGTATACTCACTTTTTTTTTTTAATTTTTTTTTTCAACGTTTATTTATTTCTGGGACAGAGAGAGACAGAGCATGAACGGGGGAGGGGCAGAGAGGGAGACACAGAATCGGAAGCAGGCTCCAGGCTCTGAGCCATCAGCCCAGAGCCTGACGCGGAGCTCGAACTCATGAACCGTGAGATCGTGACCTGGCTGAAGTCGGACGCTTAACCGACTGTGCCACCCAGGCGCCCCAACACATTTTTTAAAAAAAAATTTTAATGTTTATTTTTATTTTTGAGAGAGAGAGAGAGAAACAGAGAGTGCAAGCAGGGGAGGGGCAGAGAGGAAGGGAGACACAGAATCCGAAGCAGGCTCTAGGCTCTGAGCTGTCAGCACAGAGCCCAACGTGGGGCTTGAACTCACAAACAGTGAGATCATGACCTGGGCTAAAGTTGGCTGCTTAACTGACTGAGCCACCCAGGTGTGGAGACAAGAGACTCAGAATAGCCAACGCAGTATGGAAGGAGAAGAACAAAGTTGGAGGCCTGACACTACGTGGCTTCAAGACTTATAAAGCTGGAGTAATCAACACAAGGCTATGTTAGTGGAAGAACAACCTGGTAGAGGAATGCACATATTGTGATGAGTACCCAGGGATGTATGGAAGTGTTGAATATTGTACACCTGAAGCTAACGTAACACTGTATGTTAACTAACTGGAACTAAAATAAAAACTTAAAAAAGAATAGACCGATAGATCAATGGAACAGAATAGAGAACCCAGAAAGAGACCCCTCGTAAATGCAGTCAACTCATCTTTCACAATGAAGCAAAGAAAATACCAGTGGAGGAAAGATGGTCTTTTGAGCAAATGGTATTGAAAGAACTGGATATCTGCGTGAAGGAAAATGAATCTAGAAACTGACTTGACACCCTTCACAAAAACAAATTCAACAGGGCACCTGGGTGGTTCAGTTGGTTAAGCATCTGACTCTTGGTTTCAGCTCAGGTCATGATCTTACAGTTTGTGAGTTCGAGCCCCGTGTCCTGCTGGCTCCAAGCACTGACAGCTTGGAGGCTGCTTAGGATGCTCTCTCCCTCCCCCTCTGCCCCTCCCCTACTTGCTCTCTCTCTTTCTTTCTCAAAATAAATAAACAACAGCAACAATAGCAAAACCAAAATTAACTCAAAATGGACACAGACCTAAATGTAGAGTGAAAAATAACAAAACTCTGCATACATAACTGGAGAAAACCTTGATAACCTTGGATATATAATGAATGCTTTTTAAGTAAAACACTAGAGACAATGCATGAATGAAATTATTTTTTTATTAATATTTATTTATTTTTGGGAGAGCACAAGTGGGGGAGGGAGAGAGAGAGGGGAACAGAGGATCCAAAGCAGGCTCTGCACTGACAGTCTGACAGCAGCCAGCTCGAGGTGGGGCTCGAACTCACAAACTGTGAGATCATGACCTGAGCGGAAGACAGACGCTCAACTGACTGAGCTACCAAGGCACCCCAATTTATAAGCTAAACTTCATTAAAACTAAACACTTCTGGGGCACCTGGGTAGCTCATTCAGTTGAGTGTCTGACTCTTGGTTTTGGCTCAGGTCATGATCTCGAGGTTCATGAGGTCGAGCCCCACTTCAGGTTCTGTGTTGACAGCATAGAGACTGCTTGGGATTCTCGGTCTCTCTCTGTCTCTCTGCCCTGCCTCTGCTCTCTTTCTCTCAAAATAAATAAAAAAATTTTTAAAAAATAAGTATCTTGGGATATACTATGAGATACTCATAAATCACCTCATTTAATCTGGAAACTCCCATTTCTTCTCAGTTAAACCTTGCTTGTAGTTTGCTTTGGCTAATAGAGGATTCCTTCTCTGTTGGCCAGACATACTGGCTTTTGCAAGTGGAGGGTTTTTTTGTTTTGTTTTTTTAATGTATATTTGTTTTTGAGAAAGAGACAGAGCATGAGTGGCAGAGGGGCAGAGAGAAAGGGAGACACAGAATCCGAAGCAGGCTCCAGGCTCTGAGCTGTCAACATAGAGCCTGACGTGGGGCTCCAACCACAAACCGTGAGATCATGACCTGAGCTGGAGTCAGACGCTCAACCGACTGAGCCACCCAGGGGCCCCATCCCACAAGTGAAGGTGTTAATCGGGTCTTGGTCTTGTAAGTTTCCGCTGTATTCCGCACTCATGTCAGAGACCTCCTCTTCTTTATCACTTGTCCTTTGCTGTGGAAAACAAAAACAAGAATTGTATAGTTAATATAAGCTCTACTGTCTTAAGACTGTAAAATATAGCCCAGCACAAAGGATAAATGAAACAAAAACTTTCAAAGAAACACAAGACTCAGAAACAATAGCTGTTTTAGTTCTATCAGTGTGTGTCTCCAGAGTGTGTTTATTAGACCAAAAAAAAAAAAAATCATCATCCAGAAATAGATGTATAAGTTTCAAGCAATTAAAAATATTTCTTTATTTTTGGGAATGCCAGCTGGTGCAGCCACTCTGGAAAACAGTATGGAGGTTCCTCAAAAAACTAAAAATAGAACTACCCTACGACCCAGCAATTGCACTACTAGGCATTTATCCACAGGATACAGGTGTGCTGTTTCAAAGGGACACATGCACCCCCCTGTTTACAGCAGCACTATCAACAATAGCCAGAGTATGGAAAGAGCCGAAATGTCCATCGATGGATGAATGGATAAAGAACGTGTGGCATATATATACAACGGAGTATTACTGGGCAATCAAAAAGAATGAAATCTTGCCATTTGCAATTATGTGGATGGAACTGGAGGGTATTATGCTAAGTGAAATTAGTCAGAGAAAGACAAAAATCATATGGCTTCACTCATATGGGGACTTTAAGAGACAAAAAAGGTGAATATAAGGGAAAGAAAACAAAAATAATATAAAAACAGGGAGGGGGACAAAACAGAAGAGACATAAATATGGAGAACAAACTGAGGGTTACGAGAGGGGTTGTGGGAGGGGAATGGGCTAAATGGGTAAGGGGCACTAAGGAATCTACTCCTGAAATCATTGTTGCACTATATGCTAACTAATTTGGATGTAAATTTTAAAAAATAAAAAATAAAATTAAAAAAAATTCTTTATTTCAATGACAATGAAAAATTTCGACACCATCCCTTTTTAATATATTTTAAATTTTTTAATTAATTTATTTTTTAAAGGTTTATTTATTTATTTGGAGAGGGAGAGAGTGCACAAGCAGGGGAAGGGCAGAGAGAAAGTGGGAGAGAGAGAGAATCCCAAGCAGGCTCTGAGCTCCACATTGGGCCTTATGTGGGGCTCAATCTCATGATAGTGAGATCATGACCTCAGCCAAAATCAAAAGTTGGATGCTTAACCAACTAAGCCACATAGGCCCATATATATTTTTTAATTTTTGAAGAATATTTTATTTTTTATGTCATCTCTACCCCCAATGTGGGGCTGGAAGTCACCATCTCCAGATCAAGAATTGCATGCTCTACCAAGTGAGACAGCCAGCCATTTTTAATCTTTAAAAATTTAACTATTAGTGTCTTTTATCTCTTTTTAATTTATCAATTCTGTATTGGTATCTTCTTAACTTTTTTCCAATACTTTACTCAGTTTCAAAACCTGTTACGAACATTATTTTAGGGTTGTCCTCTATAGTTGTATGCTCCACTTAGACAAATTCGAGGTCAGATAATCTGGGGTAATGCTCAGGTTTTACAATTACTGGCAGTTTGCCAAGATATTCTTTTGAGTCATGAAGAATAATACCACTATTGCTCTCATAGATCATTTTTGTGATTTTATGGCTTAATTTATGAAAAGCTGTTAGAACGATATCTAGTACATAGTACATGTTCAAGAAGGATTGTTTCCATTCTTGATATTAGAACCTGTAATTTCCAGGACACCTGACTGGCTCAGTTGGTAGAGTGTGTGACTCTTCAGCTCAGGGTTGTGAGTTCAAGCTCCATGTTGGGCGTGGAGCCTACTTTAAAAGAAAAAAAAAGGGGGACGCCTGGGTGGCTCAGTTGGTTGAGTGGTCTGACTTCAGCTCAGGTCATGATCTTGCATCGGTGGGTTCCAGCCCTTGTTGGGCTCAGTGCTGACAGCTCAGAACCTGGAGCCTGCTTTGAATTCTGTGTTTTCCTCTCTCTCTGCCTGTACCCCTGCTCACGCTGTCTCTCAAAAAATAAAATAAAACGTTAAAAAAAAAAAAGAACTTGTAATTTTCACAGTACCCTTTCAGTTCAAAGTCATCCATGATTCTTTGATCTCTTTCTTATTCAAAAGTGTGGCTCTTGGACCAGAAGTAGAAATGTGGAGGGGCACCTGGTTGCCTCAGTGGAGCATGTGACTCTTGATCTCAGTGTGCTGAGTTGAAGCCCCATATTGGGTGTAGAGATTACTTCTATAAAATTTTTAAAAATGTGGAAACTCAGGAACCACCCCAAAATTTGTGAATCAGAATATAAGTATTAACAAGGTCTCCAGTTCACTGTTATACATATAACATTGGAGAAGTACACTTCTAACTCCTCATGACTTTCTCACTTGAGAATCACACACACTTTTCATGCACTCAAAATGTATATGTCTGTGTTGGTGCCTTAATTTTATAGTTTATGTTTCATAAAAATATAGTATCTACAGTATTTCTGTGGATCTTATATCATCTTTCCTCAGAGTTAGAAACTATAATAGAGAGTAATACTAAGTTAAATTCTCTTTTTTGTTTTTAAGTTTGTTTATTTTTGAGAGGGAGAGAGAGAGAGTGCACACAAGGAAGGGGGAGAGAGAGAGAGAGAGAGAGAGAGAGAGAGAGAGAGAGAGAATCCCAAGCAGGCTCCACACCAGCAGTGCAGAGCCTGATGCAGGGCTCAAACCCACGAACCGTGAGATCATGACCTGAGCCAAAGTTGGCCGCTTAACTGACTGAGCCATCTAGGCGCCCCTATTGTTGTCCGCCTCTTAAAGTCCAGTGTTTTGTTTTGTTTTGTTTTGTTTTTTACCACTAGTTTTTTACCTTTTTTTTTTTTAACTCATTAGTACTCAAAAGTGGAACTCAGGGTATGAAAAATTTAAATGTTCCTCTAACGTACTAAAGATGTTGTCAGAAAACAGTATTTTGGGGAATCACTTTTGAGAACCTTCTACAACATCCTCTCTTCTCTCCTGAGCAAAATACTGGATTGGAAATTGGAGAATCCCCAGCAAGACTCATGAGGGTCATGTTTTGTTTTTGTTTTTGTTTGTTTGTTTCTTTGTTTTCTTAGAAACAGGACTTGCTGTCTCTAAGCCAGACCTGGTCATCTTTTTGGACCAAAAGCAGGAGCCCTGGAATGGGAAGAGAAAGGAGACGGTAGCCACACGCCCAGGTAGCTGGGCATGAATGAAGTGGATGATGGAGGTGAGGTCCAAGGTCAGGGAGAAAGCCCCACCTTAAAATGTGGTTTGAGCAGCTTTGCTTCAGTAACATGATTTTTGAGAACACTAAGTTCATGTCTCTTGCTGTCACAGAGGGACATCTGCCCAACACTTATTGTGCTTGTATATATAGTTTTTTAAGGATTCTCCTTCAGCTCTAGAGTCTTTCATCGCATCCACAGTGAGGACCAGGGTCTCCCTGGGGGCCATGAGAGATTACATGATCTGGCTGCTCTTTGTTGCTCCTGGGTGTCTGGGGGAAATCTGCATATTTCTGAGGAACACTGTGCTAAGCCTTGTCTTATGTCCTTTTTCTCTTTCATGTTGGAAGTGTGTGAAGCGATATCAAGATAATACATTTATGTTGTATTCAGAATTTTGATGGTTAGATTTTCTTATTCTTGTTTTGCAATTCCCTAACAACGTGTTTCCTTGTTTTGTGGAAGGATCCCCAGACTTAGAGAATTGCGCTTTAGGTTTTTACATATATTTTAAGATTTTGGATCACCAATTTGGTATCCTTAAAGACAATGTGGGGATTAATTCAAATGTGTATAAGTCCTGTGTCTATTGCAAACAAAGCTATGTGTGTGTCTGCCTGTATAAGTATTATCCCTACTGTGTTCATGACTTATCTTGCTTATTTCTATTCTTGGTTAATGGTCAAAGTTTGCTTTATTTATCCTGCTTAGGTGAGTAGTCATGAAAATTGTCTTTTTTTTTCTTTAAATGTTTATTTTTTTTAATTTTAAAAATGTTTATTTATGTATTTATTTATTTATGAGAGAGAGAGGGTGTGCAAGCAGGGGTGGGCAATGAGAGAGAGGGAGACTTTGAATCCAAAGCGGGCTCCAGGCTCTGAGCTATTAGCACAGAGCTTGCCTGACACAGGGCTTGAACTCACCAACCATGAGATCATGACCTGAGCCGAACTTGGATGCTCAACCAACTGAGCCACCCAAGTGCCCCAAATGTTTATTTAGTTTTGAGAGAGAGAGAGAGAGAGAGAACATGTATGTGAACAGAGGAGGGACTGAGGGAGGGGGAGAGAGAATCCCAAGCAAGCTCTGTGCTGTCAGCGCAGAGCCCGATGTCGGGCTCCATTCCCCTGAACCATGAGATCATAACCTGAGCTAAGAGTTGGATGCTTAACACACTGAGCCACCCAGGTGCCCAGAAACCCAATACCTGTTAAACAACCACTTCCTGGGGTGCCTGGGTGGCTCAGTTGGCTAAGCATTCAACTTTAGCTCAGGTCATGGTCTCATGGTTCCTGAGTTCAAGCCCCACATTGGGCTTTCTGCGGTCAGCACAGAGGCCCCTTCAGATCCTCTGTTCCCAGTCTCTCTCTGCCCCTCCTCTGCTCACACTCTCTTTCTTAAAATAAACATTAAAAAACCAACCAACCAAACAAACAAACAAAACAATCACTTCTTCATTTCCCTCTACTCTAAGCCCCTGGCAAGAATCATTGTTATTTCCCTACCTATGAGGTTGACTACATACGATTATTCACATAAGTGGTTTCCTATGGCATTTGTGTGTTTTGACTGACTTTAGTCATATGCTTGAATTCTTTCTCTTTAGTTTTTGCATATCTATTACAGGTCTTTTTTTTAAGTGTTTTGCTTTATTTCGTTTTGAGAGAGGAAGCAGGGGAGGAGAGAGAGAGAGAGAGAGAGAGAGAGAATCCAAGCAGGCTCTTCACTGTCAGTACATGGAGCCTGATACAGTGCTGGGACTCATAAATCGCGGGACCAAGACCTGAACTGAAATCAAGAGTCGGTTGCTTAATCAACCAACTGAGCCACCAGGCGCCCCTCTATTACAGGTTTTTGATTGTGTTTACCATTAGGTTTATTTGTAACACACCCTACTCACACAGCAGTCTGTATTAGGTTGATGGTCACTCATGCTTGAACCATTCTAAATTAAAAAAAAAATTTTTGGGGCGCCTGGGTGGCTCAGTGGGCTGAGCGTCCGACTTTGGCTCAGGTCATGATCTCACAGTTCATGAGTTCGAGCCCTGCATCGGGCTCTGTGCTGACAGCTCGGAGCCTGGAGCCTGTTTCGGATTCTGTGTCTCCCTCTCCCTCTCTGCCCCTCCCCCGCTCATGCTCTGTCTCTCTCTCTCTCTCTGTCAAAAATAAATAAAAAATTAAAAAAAAAAAAATAAAAATAAAAAATAAAAAATTTTTTTTAATATTTACTTATTTTTGAGAGAGAGAGACAGAGTGTGAGCAGGGAAGGGGCAGAGAGAGAGGGAGACAGAGAATCCAAAGCAGGCTCCAGGCTCTGAGCTGTCAGCACAGAGCCTGAAGTGGGGCTTGAACTCATGAACTGTGAGATCATGACCTGAGCCAAAGTCGGTCACTTAACCAACTGAGCCACCCAGGTGCCCCTCTAAATTTTTTTTTAATGTTTATTTTTTGAGAGACAGAGAGAGAGAGACAGAGCACGAGCAGGGGAGGGGCAGAGAGAGAGGGAGACACAGAATCCGAAGCAGGCTCCAGGCTCTGAGCTGTCTGCACAGAGCCAGATGTGGGGCTTGAACTCACGAACTGTGAGATCATGACCTGAGCTGAAGTCGGACACTTACCCAACTGAGCCACCTGGGTGCCCCCCATTCTAAAAGCACTAAATTTTGGGGACGCCTGGGTGACTCCGTCGATTAAATGTCCAACTGCAGCCCAGGTCATGATCTCACGTTTCATGGGTTCCAGTCCCACATCAGGCTCTGGGCTGATGGCTCGGAGCCTGGAGCCTGCTTCGGATTCTGTGTCTCCCTCTCTGTCTCCCCCCTCCCCATTCCCACTCTGTCTCTCTCTCGCTCTCTCAAAAGTAAATAAACATTAAAAAAAAATGAAAAAAAAAATAAAAGCACTAAATTTTTACCTACCTACCCATGTTTTATGTATATGACATCATACTTTACATCTTGGAGAAGTTTCCTAAAGATTCTGAGCTTAGTAAATAAACTTCCTTCCCTTACACCTTAGTTGCTCTTCAAATGGTTCCTACTATGCTGCTTCGGCAGGATTGTTTGTTGTTTTGCCCTCCAGCTGTCCCAGAGCCCAGCCTGCCAATTTTTAAAGCTCCCAGTGTTAAGCCCCACTGACTGTAAAAACTTGTGATGTTATGCCCATCTGGTTTTCAAAGCCAGACGTCAGGGGACTCATCTTCTCAGTGCAGGTCCGCTGTGTCTGGCGTGCCTGGTGTGGGGTCTGTTCCTCTCCTTCCTCTATGTGTGTGGTCTTCCTCCCTTTTGTTGTTGATCTGGCTGGCTAGTTTGGTTACCCACCGCCCAGGACTCCACCCTTCCTACCCTTTTTTTTTTTTTTTTAATGTTTATTTTTGAGAGAGAGAGTGAGTGTGAGCTGGGGAGGAAGAGGCTCAGAGAGAGGGAGGGAGACAGAATCCCAAGCAGTGCTCCAACCCACAAGCCATGAAATCATGTCCTGAGCTGACGTCAGATGCTTAACCGACTGAGCCACCCAGGCACCTGCATTCCTACCTTCTTTGATGTGGCCTCCTCTCTACAATTAATTAATTGTAGAGTCTGCTGTAACAGTTTTAGGATTGTTTTCTGGATTATTGACACTGATGTGACTGTCATCTAGGTGTGTCTGTGGGATGAGGTGAGCCTAGGATTTTCCTCTGTCTTCCCATGTTCTCCATATATGGCCATTACTATATTGATATGGTTTCCTTCCAGTTCTAATTTGTGGAGTGTGTGTGTGTGTGGTTTTTTTTTTTTGTATCATTAAATTATGTCGAATATTGTCAAATTCCTTTTCTGTATTCATTGATATGATCATGAGGGTTTTCTTTTTTTTCACCTTAATTCTGTTAAGTCTTAGATTTCTTAAAAAAATTTTTTTTAAAAAATGTTTATTTATTTTTGAGAGAAAGAGAGAGAGGGAGAGATAGAGAGGGAGGTAAGGGCAGAGAGAGAGGGAGACACAGAAAATCCGAAGCAGGCTCCACGTGGGGTTTGAACTCATGAACCATGAGATCATGACCTGAGCTGAAGTTAGATGCTTAACTGACTAAGCCACCCAGGCGCCCCTTGTCTTACATTTCTTAATGTCCCTACATCAACACACCCCTTGAATTCCAAAAAGAATTTCCACATGTTTGTGGTGTATAATTTCAAAATGTGCTTTTGAATTCAGTTTGTTATATATTTTTTGAGAACTTTTGCATCAATATTCATCGTGAGTAGTAGTCTGTAATTTTCTTTGTAGTGTCTTTGTTTGGCTTTGATATCGGCCGATACTAGCCTTATAAAATTACACTCCACTTCCGGAAGTCTTTGATGAGAGGTGACATCATTTACTTATTATTTATTGTTATTATTACTTACTGTTTGCTTGACTTATCTAGTGAATTCATCTGGCTCAGGACTTTTTTTTGTTGGAAGTTTTTTTTTTTAATTACTTTTTCAATCTTCCTAGTAGATATAGATCTGTTGTGATTTTTTGTTTGTTTTAATTTCGTCAAGACAGAGTCCAGGATAGGTTGTATCTTTCTAGAAATTTTTACATACTTTTTTAGTATCCATTTGTTGACATATAATTGTTCATCTTCCCTCAAAATTATTTTATTTCTATGGCATCATTTATAACGTGTCTGTTTTTACTTTTGATTTTAGCTGAGTCTTCTCTCATTTATTCTTAATCTAGATAAGGGTGTGTCAATTTTGATCTTAAAAAAAAACTCTTTTATTGCTATTTTGCTATTTTGCCATACCCCATTTTATTTTTTTTCTGCTGTATTTTAAAATTATGTTCTTCCTGCTAATTTTGGACTTAGATTGTTCTTATTTTTCTACTCCCTTGAGATAAAAGTTTATGTTGTTCACTTGAGATATCTTATCTTTTGATGTAAGCATATGTCACTTAATTTTTTAATTTTTTTATTAAATTTTTTTTTAATGTTTATTTTTGAGAGAGACAGAGTATGAGCGGGGCAGGGGCAGAGAGAAAGGGAGTCACAGAATCCAAAGCAGGCTCCAGACTCTCAGCTGTCAGCACAGAGTCCGACGCGGGGCTCGAACTCACAGACTGTGAGATCATGACCTGAGCTGAAGTCGGACGCTCCACCAACTGAGCCACCCAGACACCCCATCATATGTTACTTTAAACTTCACCCTTGTTATTACTTTCTCTGAATCCCATAAGTTTTGGTATATTGTGTTTCATTTCAAGCATCTCAACATATTTTTTGATTTCTTATTTATTTTTATTTATATCCTATTTTATTTATTTTTATTTCTTATTTATTTTTAGAGGGAGAGCGTGCACCTGGGCACATGTACATGAAGCAGGGGAGGGGCAGAGAGAGGAGGGGAGAGAGAATCTCAAGCCGGCTCCACACCCAGCATGATCCCTCCATCCTGGGATCATGACCTGAGCTGAAATCAAAAGTTAGATGTTCAACTAACTGAGCCACCTAGGTGCCCCTCCTTTTTTACTTCTTTTTCAACCCATTGATTGGGCAAGAATGTGTTGTTCAGGTTCCACATATTTGGGGAGTTTCTAGATTTCCACCTGCTCTTGATTTTTGGATTCATTCAACTGTGGCCATAAAAGAGAAGTATATGATTTCAATCTTCTTAAATGTGTTAATACTTGCTTTGTAGGCAGCTCTTTCTTTTTCTTTTTTTTTTTTCTTTTTCTTTTTTTTAAACTTTTTTAACGTTCATTTATTTTTGAGACAGAGACAGAGCATGAACGGGGGAGGGTCAGAGAGAGAGGGAGACACAGAATCTGAAACAGGCTCCAGGCTCTGAGCTGTCAGCACAGAGCCCGACGCGGGGCTCGAACTCACGAACCGCGAGATCGTGACCTGAGCCGAAGTTGGACGCTCAACCGACTGAGCCACCCAGGCGCCCCGGCAGCTCTTTCTTTTTAAAAAAAAAAAAATTTTTTTTTAACATTTATTTTTTGAGTGGCAGAGACAGAGTATGAGTGGGAGAGGGGCAGAGGGAGAGGCAGTCACAGATTCTGAAGCAGGCTCCAGGCTCCAAGCTGTCAGCACAGAACCCGATGTAGGGCTCAAACTCACAAACCTTGAGATCGTGACCTGAGCCAAAGTCGGATGCTGAACAAACCGAATGAGCCACCCAGATGCCCCTGTAGGCAGCTCTTTTCTGCCTTGGGGTCCTGTTCCCATGCTTTAATAAAATCACCTTTTTGCACCAAAAACAAACAAACAAACAAAAACTCACTTGTTTTGTGAACAAACAGGTTATCTATACTGGAGAATGTTGTTCCATGTCTGATTGAGGACACGATGTATTCTAGTGTAGTTTAGTGGCGTCCTCGGTTTATGTCTGTTATAGCTAATTGTTGTATATTACGGTTCAAGTCCTCTCCTTATTGAACTTCTTTTTTTTCCTGTCAATAGAAATTGGGACAGTGACTTCTCCGACATGATGTGAGGGCTCAGAGCACAAAACGAACACGTCTTACGTGTGCATCCACTGGTGATCCAGAAATTAATTTTCATGGCGGGGGGGATTTCCCTGTGCATCAAGGAATAACCTCAGACACTTTCCCTTGGCTCCTTAGTCACCTATGAACACCTTTTTGGTGGGAAGGAGCAAGTGTCCTATTTCTTCGGAGCTGAGTGACTCAGTCTCTCACGCCAACTAACAACCTAGAAATTGTCCCAAAGCCTGGGTAAAGAGAGCTGGCAGTTACAGTGAAAGCCAGTTTAAATCCCAAGCCAGTTAAAGAGGGTAGCAACCCCAAGCGGTTGTCTAGGTTCCCAGGTTCTAGCGTGGGAAACTGAGGACTGAGACCCGATGCGTGCTCCCAGGGCCCACCACTCCCCCTTTGGGTTCCCAAGGGGACTGCACGCTATGGCGTGTCAGAGCAGGCCCAAGTAATTCAGAGCAGAGTGGGCAGCAGTAAGAACAGGTTCCCAGACCAGTTCTTCCAGTTCCCTTCTTCCCTGGAGAATAGACACATTAAAGCACGGAGACAGAAATTACATCGGCATTAAATCGACTCTCTTTCCCAAAGGAGGAATTTACCAGCCCCCCCCCCCCAAAAGCCACACTGTGCCGCGAAGACTCAATTTTGGGGTATCGCCGTTCCTCAGACTGTCCCTTCGTGGTCGCCACGATGATGCAGGTAGGCTGGGTCCGAGGACCCGCGAAGGGGTCCCGCAGCACCAGCCAGAAGGATGTCTGGCTAAGCACAGATTAGAAATCAAACCCAAGCCAGAAGGAGGTGAGACCAGAGTTTATTGAAGGTACGGAGAGAGCAGGAACAGACGGTATCTATAAGACTCAGAAAGGAAAGGAGAGAGAGAGAGAGAGAGAGAGAGAGAGAGAGAGAGAGAGAGAGAGAGAGAGTCTGTCTTACCTTTGCTTGGGGCCTGGGAATTTTTTTGAGGATTGTGGTCTGGTTTACATGTCCTCTTTGGCATCTGGGAACTGGTTAGAACAAACACAAGGGCACAGATGTCTAGCTTTGGCTGTCTCGAATATGCACGTGATGACTTCCTCTGGTCATTCTACCTGGTCCTTCCTTAGGTGTTATCCATTGTGCTGCAGGACTCCAAAGAAGTCATTAGCTCCTTGCCCCCTACAAGGAGGACGTACACTATTTGCGTTATGAGGCATGCGTAAACTTGGGGGTGCAGGTCCTGGCAAAAATAGAATCAGGAAAAGGAGCAAAAAGCAGATTTTTATGGAGTCCTTCAGGTTTCCTATCTGAGCACTACTTTTTCTATGTCATTCACCAGAACTCTGTCCTGTGGCCACTCTAAACAAAAATATATGCCTATACCACGAGTGGACACATTAGAACATCACTGGTACTCTTTCGTAGCATCTGACACAATGGCCATCACCCATTGCCCTGTAACAAACTTGTTACAAAGAGACCCTGTGATTTAGAATATGCTTTACCCAGATGCACGAGAATTTCATCATGTATGCAAATAATGGCTTATTTTTTTGGAGTGGGCAGGAAGAGCCATAGAACACTGCAATTATGTTATGATCTTATGGTAAAAATTATCGGTGTGGAGGAATAATATTCTTTTACCATTCATAATTATGCTAGCTGGTCAATAGATTTATTGTCTCTTTGACCATAAATCTGTGAGAAATAGATATGATAAAGAAAACTTGGGGGCACCTGGGTGGCTCAGTGGTTTAAGCGTCCGACTTCGGCTCAGGTCATGGTGTCGCAGTACGTGAGTTCGAGCGCCACATCAGGTTCTGTGCTGACAGCTCAGAGCCTAGGGCCTACTTCAATTCTGTGTCTCCTTCTCTCTCTGCCCCTCCCCCACTTGTGCCCTGTCTCCCTCTGTCTCTCAAAAATAAATAAATGTAAAAAAAAGAAAACTAATGTCTGGGCCTTCAGTTAGTAAGGGAATTCTCTAGAGAATTTGGGCTGGAGAAGTAGATTAGTGAGAAGTAACAAGATTTGTTTATACAGACTTCTCAGCTCTAAATTCTTTACCCCTGGTGATAAGAATGTCTCTATCTCTTGGAACTGGGAGGGCACCTTTCCCAAAGGAGACTGATTTCTTGCTTTCTGGAGACTGATGTTGGGTGGGGCGGGGGGGGGGGGGGTTCAGAATGTTGTTTTTGCATTTGCTGTTTCATATATCACTTTTAATTCAAAACAGTATGCCAAAGGAGTACATTTTAGGGCACCCTTGTCCCTTACACAAAGTTAGGAAGACAGACACCTCTTAGGCAGGAAGATCAGAAGCCTTGAGAACTCTCCCTCCAGGCCCCACTCAGATGCCTTCTCTTCTGAAGCTTTGTCTAGGCCTGGCCCCACCCTCATCTCTCCCCTCACTGAACAGATTAGAGGAGGTGAGAGTTTTGGTTTGCAGTTCGTCCTGCATTATAAGCAGCAAGAGTTAGGGGTCCCCAGCAAGAGAAAGGGGAGTCTTTTTTTTTTTTTAAGTCCCCAGCTATTTTCTGTGATCTGTGCCTCACAGGCTCTACTTGGTCTAGCATACTTCGTGCAAAACTTCCTAGGCGGTGTCAGAATTACAGAGCAATGCAAAAACCTTGGTAGTTGAGGATTTTAAGGGAACAAAGGGAAGACAGAAAGTATCAGTCTCTAGCCTTACCATATCAGAGACGATAAATCAGTGGCACATATTTCCAGTGCTGTTTGAAAAGTAAGCAAGGACCTGTATTCCTTTCCTGAGATAAGGGGCCCGAGGCCCCGTTCACTTTGCACTGGGTCTGCAAGCATACTCACTCAGCTCATCACCCCTTCCCCTGGTCTGAGGGTTACCTGGGCTTCATTATAATGTTAAAGTCTCCGCCCTAGGAGACCAGGCTTCAGGAACCTAACATAGGATGCACGTATAGGCATGTTTTCTAAGCATACTTGTGCAACCTCTGCCTGCCTTTACATGGCATGACACAACTCCTCATTCTTACTATTTATCCTAACCCTGAGTAAAAGGAACCCACTCACCCCTGCCCAGGGAGTCACTGCGTTGGGAGTTACTCCCAGTGATCTTTTTATTTGCTGCAAATAAAGTTTCCTCTGTGTGACAACTCCCCCTGGTGTAGGCTGTACTCTACTTGTGACTCACCCAGGAGCAAACTCCCCTTCATTTGGTTATAACAGCTCGGTTGTAGGTGCTCTACCAATACATGAGAGCAAAGAACTGTATGTTTTGGTGCCTAAATTTGTCTTTATTAGATTCCGTGCTTTGAGAGCCTACCCATTCACCACCCTGTTTCCTCTTTCTGAACATCCTATAGTTTCTCAAGTCTTAGTTTTTTTTTTTAATTTTTTAATGTTTATTTATTTTTGAGAGAGAGAGAGAGTGTGTGTGAGAGAGAGAGAGAGAGAGAGCGAGAGAGAAAGAGAGAGAGAGAAAGGGCCAGAGAGAGAGGAAGACACAGAATCTGAAGCAGGCTCCAGTCTCTGAGCTATCAGCATAGAGCCCGATGCAGGGCTCCAACCCACGAACTGCCAGATCGTGACCTAAGCCGAAGTCGGACACTTAACTGACTGAGCCACCCAGGCGCCCCTCAAGTCTTAGTTTTAAATTATTATTATTATTATTTTTTAATGTTTTATTTATTTTTGAGAGAGAGAGAGAGAGAGACCACGAGTCGGGGAGGAGCAGAGAGAGAGGGAGACACAGAATCCGAAACAGGCTCTGGGCTCTGAGCTCACAACGGGGCTCTGAGCCTGACGCGGGTCTCGAACTCACAAACTGTGAGATCATGACCTGAGCCGAAGCTGGACACTCAACCAACTGCGCCACCCAGGCGCCCCTAAAATTATTTTTAAAAATATTTATTTTTGGGGCGCCCGACTTCAGCCAGGTCACGATCTCGCGGTCCGTGAGTTCGAGCCCCGCGTTGGGCTCTGGGCTGATGGCTCAGATCCTGGAGCCTGTTTCCGATTCTGTGTCTCCCTCTCTCTCTGCCCCTACCCCGTTCATGCTCTGTCTCTCTCTGTCCCAAAAATAAATAAACGTTGAAAAAAAAAATTTTAAAAAAAATTTATTTTTGGGCACCTGGGTGGCTCAGTTGGTTGAGTGCCTGACTTTGGCTCAGGTCATGATCTCTCAGTCTGTGAGTTCGAGCCCTGTGTTGGGCTCTATGCTCTCAGCTCAGAGCCTGGAGCCTGCTCGGAAACTGTGTCTCTCTCTCTCTCTGCCCCTCCCCTGCTCATGCTCTGTCTCTCTCTCAAAAATAAATAAACTTTAAAAGAAACTTAAAAAATAATAAAATATTTATTTATTTTTGAGGGAGAAGGGGCAGAGAGACAGGGGGATAGTGGATCCAAAGCAGGCTCTGTGCTGACAGCAGGATGCCTAAGGCAGGGCTGGAACTCATGAACTGCAACAGCATGATCTGAGTCAGAGTCGGATGCTTAACCAACTGAGCCACCCAGGCGCCCCATTACTCAAGTTTTAAGACATGAATACAAATATACATTGTGAAATGATTATCACAATCAAGCTAATGAACATACCCTTCACCTCATATAGCTAACATTTGTGTGTATGTGTGGTGAGAACACTTAAGATGTTCTCTCCTAGTGAATTTCAAGTGTACAATACACTATTAATTATGGCCACAATGATGTGTATTAGACTTGTAACTGACCTATTTAGCGTGGCTCCTACCTCAGGAAATGGACAGGTAAGCCTGCCATGCAGGTGCACTGCCATGGCCAAGTGCTCTGTTCCAGGAAATCCCTACAGGGCTGGACAAATGTAAAGGGTAGCTCCTGGCTGGGTTTGCCAACAGTGTTGCTGAAATAACTCCCATCACCTCCTCACAAGAGAAGTTAATAACTCAAGAGACAAGGGATTGGGCAAAGAGAAAGGGAGAAATTTATTTGTGGGGGGGGGGAAGAGGCAGATGCAAGCCTTAACAACTGGCCTCTCTGCTAACAGGATGGACACCTAGTGTTTTATAGGGAGAGGGTCAGGGGGGCACTTGCGTGAGAATGGGCAGGGAGCACATGGTCATGCGTGGGGGCTGGTATGTGCTCAGCGCCTGATCACGAGCAGCACAGGGGAGGAAGTCTTGTAGGCATTCTGTTGCCATCAGGGCTTTTCTGCCCCAGCCATTGGAATGTCCCGGTCATTTCAAAACATCTTCATCAGTGCCTTAAAGACTGTGCTATAAGAACAATGGGCTTCAGTTGGAGCACGAGTGAAATGGTCTTGTCTATTTTATGGTTGTATTAAACATTTTTTTTAATGTTTTTTAAAATTTATTTTTGAGAGAGAGAGAGAGAACAAGCAGGGGAGGGGCAGAGAAAGAGGGGGACACAGAATTCAAAGCAGGCTCCAGGCTGTGAGCACAGAGCCCCACACAGGGCTCAAACTCACAAGTTGTGATATCATGGCCTGTGCCAAAGTCGGACGCTTAACGACCTGAGCCACCCAGGCACCCCTATTTCTGGTGTTGCCTGTTGGGGTCTGCAATTGAGTTAGAGGGCTGGCTAGCTGAGCTCCAATAATTATTTATCCTGCCTGAGTACCATTTGATTAGCATCTCAATATTTCTTCTGCCCTCAGCGCCTGATAACAAACATGCTAATCTTCACATTTATGATTTTAACTTTTTATGGGTTCCACATATACATACAGAATTGTTTTTTCCTGTGTGTGGCTTATTTAATTTAGCAAAGTGTCCTCTGGATACATCCTGTTGCTGCAAATGGAAATATTTCTTTCACTTTTGAGGCTGAACACACACACACACAACTTCAGAAGTATATTCAGGAGTATATATATATATATATATATATGCACACAAAATACTGTTTTTATTCATTGGAGGAGAGAATATGTGATGTCAAAATAAATCATTTTGTGGGGTGCCTGGGTGGCTCAGTCTGTTGAGCATCTGACTCTTGGTTTCGGCTCAGGTCATGATCTCACAGTTTGTTGAGTTCAAGCCCCACATCAGGTTCTGTGCTGACAGTGCAGAGCCTGCTTGGAATTCTCTCTCTTTGCCCCTCTGTCGCTCACTCTTTCTCTCTCTCTCAAGATAAATAAATAAACTTAAAAAAATAAAGGAATTAAAAAAATCACTTTGCATGTGGATTTTTTTGAGCTGAAGGCAATTAGGACCCAGCAGGCTCAGGTAATGTGATTTTGCCTCTAAGTTAACTGCTAGAAAGAAATTAGATAGGGGACCTCAACCAGGAAGAGAGCTAATACCAGAGATAATTTTTTTATCAGCAAGATTGGCCTGCCTGGTGTGGAAAACCTTTGCTAACATTTGCTCTTTCCTTTTTACTGTGAATTTATTAACCCCTTTTTGAAATTCTAAATCCCACCCCCCCCCCCATTTCTTACGTCAGAATGGCCAATAGGTATCATTTGCTTGTCCTTGAGCCTCCTATCTTTGAGGTTTCTGTAATGAAGAAATTAAATTTGTTTTTCTCCTGTGATTAATCTTTCTTTCTTTTTTACTTTTTCTTTTTTTTTTGAGTAGGCTCCACACTCAGCATGGAGCCCAACATGGGGCTTGAACTCATGACCCTGAGGTCAAGACCTGAGCTGAGATCAAGAGTTAGAGGCTTAACTGACTGAGCCACTCAGGCGCCCTTAATCTGTCTTATGTCAGTTTAATTATTAGACCAGCCAAAGAATCTAGAAGGAAGAGAAAAGTTTTCCTCTTCTACACATTCATCCCAATCAGCAGGACAACTGTAGCGAGACCATTTCATATTTTACAGTGGGAAACCACTTACTATTTTCTAGAATGCCTAGCATAAAGAAAAAAAAAATGACAACACCAAATTCCAGTGAAAACGTCGAGGAATTAGAGTTCTCATATCCTGCTAACGGGAGTGGAAGAGCTACATTCAACTCTGGAAAGCTGCTTGGCAGTTACTTATGAAAATAAACATTTCCCTACCGAAGGGGAGCATTTGGTCACCCGAACACATGCGCCTCTTCCGTTAAGAATTATTTTAGGCTGGTTATTTTAAAGAAACAGACAAAGGAAAAAGTCTGAAATCCGAAGTTCTGGTTTCCTTTTGTAAGAGGCATTTGCATTTATAAAGGAAAGCTCTATTTGTAAGGATGCCTCCCTCTGTAGCCCAGAGAGGGAGAATGTGCAAATCTCCAGAAACTGATCAATGGAGAAAGCATGGATTGAAAGCTGGACAACAACCGTAGGCTTGATCCTCGTGCTCTGCCTGGTCATCTCCCCAAATGCTTCCCAGTAGGATCACGCGTGGGGTTCCCCAAAGCATTACTGCTGCTGCCCACCCCCTCAGATTCCGTCACTCCGTCACTTGGTGTGGGTGGAAACAAGTGTTGTGTTAATGAAGCACTCTCCACGATTCTAAGTGAGGCCAGAGTTAAGCACGAGAGCTTCCCATCATTTTGTGGGAGTTGAGTGCAGGCTTTGGCTCAAGAAGAGGTAACAGGGTCTCCTCTCCATGAGTCGGGGAGGGCCGGTCAGGTCCCTACCGCACGCGTTCCTGCGCTGCAGAACTTGGGGGCCTCTGTAGGAAATGAGGCCCCTTGGAAGTCGCCGGGTGGTCTCTGGGGCCTCTCTCCAGCCCAGCCCCTCCCAAATAGATTGCTGAAGGGTCCCAAGAAAGAATTCAGGGACACATACAGCACAGCAAATGAGTGACACAAACAGGACAGCTTACTGAAACAAAGTACACTCTCAAGATGTGAGAGTAAGAGATCCCCGGGGGGGGGGGGAGGGGGGAGAGAGCTGGGGGCCCTGGGCTTTGGGTTTCCAAGGGTGATTGACAGTTGTTAACTAGGGGGTGGGCTATTTATTACTTGGGGTGGGAATTTCTTGCAAGCAGGGTTTCCGCGCCTTTTCTTCCTTATTTGGTCAGGCGTTTCCTGTCATGGCACCCGCCATCTTGGGCCTGTCTGGTTCGAGCTGGCTTCTCGTGGAGAGCGGCCCGCGTGGGCATCCGCCTCCCCTGCCAGGGGGCCACGCTCCCCTCCCCTCCCCTCCCCTGCAGGGAGCCCGTCGGAACAGACTCAGGGCCTACTGTGGCACCCAGAGGAGGAGAAAGGCAGGGGGTGCTCTCCCAGTAGGAGCTCAGGGAGTTTCTGAAACAGCTCAGGACACAAAGGACCAGGAAGTGGGGCCTCTTCTGCATTTCGGCGTCCTGCCTGCAGGCGAGCGGTTTGCTGCCGCCGCCGAGACGCCCTTCCGGTGCCTCTGAAGGCATTTTCTCCCGGCGCAGCTGCGACTTCTCCGCCAGTGCCTTCGGAGAAAGAGATCTGGAGGACGAGGAGAGGAAAAAAAACCCAAAAAACAAACAAGAAGGAATGGCTGGGTCCCAGGTAAGCCGTGCGGCCCACGTCAGAAGCCGTGTCATCTCTTTGTCCCGAAATTCCGTGCAAGGAGAAGTCGCCAAGGTCGGGGGCGCCTGGGTGGCCCAGTCGGTGGAGCTTTCTGGATTCTGGATTCCGGCTCAGGCCCCGGCCCCGGGGGGGTCGTGGGTTGGAGCCCCCTCCCCCCGCGTCCGGCCGCGGCTGAGCGTGGAGCCTGCTTGAGACTCTCTCGCTCTCCCCCTCCGCCCCTTCCTCGCGCGCGCGCACGCGTGGACGCGCTCGCTCTCAATTAAAAAAATTTTTTTTTTTTTTTTTTTGCAAATGTTGATTACGCTAGTTCTCCCGTTCCTGCCTTGTGAGCGTTTTCACCTATTTTTAGGAAGCTTTTTAAAAAGGATACTGACATTTTGCGCTTTAGAAAACCCTCCTCGGTTCCAGCGCCCTCTTTCCCTTCCCTCCAGCCCGGCTTCCAGCAGGACGTGAACAATTGTCACTCGGAACTGCTGTCTTGCGTGTATCGAAAATGTCCCCTCTGACCGATCCACAGGGAATTGCAAAGTTTTCTGTTGCGGAGGGGGCCGAGTCCTGGGAGATCGGGCAAGGGGAACATTTCACCGTTAGGTCCCATTTGGATGCTTTAACGGCTCTGGGTAGACCAGGATTAGGAAAATGCGGTTAAATAAGCAGAATGGATAAGTTTCCCGGAATAACTCGGAAAGTTCTGGAAAAGAGATAGTCTTCCCTGTTTAGAATGTGAAAGAAAGATGCTCTATTTAAAATACACGATTACGTTACAGGCCGTGGGAGCTCCGTGTGGCTGTAATTTGTATAAATCCCACTGTTTTCTAGTAATTAGATTCATATTCTGATTTACTTTTGGGGGGAACGAGAACACAGCGGTGATCATGTGTCCTTCCGTGTGCCTTAGGCACTGGTACTGGTTTGCTTCATTATGGCTGATGTTAATTAACTTCTTTTCCTTGGCTCATTGCTCTGTGACCGGGTCCTCCTCTACAGCATCGATATTTTCCATTATATCGTTCGTAAGGAGGTTCGGTGGAGTTACTGAAAGGTGCAGAAGCCTTCACGTTTAAACTGCAAACTCTTTTCTTCTTGTAGTTTCTGTTGGAAAATGAAGACTCTCACTTTTGTGAGAGTTGGAGACACTTCTGGCACCGTGTTTCTAAATAATTCAGGCCATTGTCCTGCAAGTTCCCGTTTTATTACATTTTACTCTGCACTCACGTCTCAGACACGCTCTCCTTGTATTTTCAGAAAAAAAGAATCACATTAATTGATTTATGTTTTAGCGCCATAAACTTCTAAAACCTAATATAGCATAAATGATTATTGAAACATTTTTTAATGAAATTCTAGACTCAAAAGCATTAGCTGTTTTTTTTCCAAATTTTTATTCAAATTCTAGGAAGTTTTTATACATATACATGTGTGTGTGTGTATATATATGTATATATGTGATATAGCTGTTTTCTTTATAGCGTTCTGTGTGTTTTCATAGTGTGATTAAAAGACATCATCCACACATGGGTTTATAAGTTTTACGCCATTGGAAATGTTTCTTAATTTAAGTTACCAGGACAGTTTTGTACTGTCACTTTTAATGTGTATATAATTACTTTTTACATGTATGGATCCTGTCTCGTTTCCATCACTCTTCTCAGATTTGACACCTTCATGAACATTGCTTTGGAGTCCTCTCTGTATATTGACCTGTGTGTCATTTTAGATCAACTCTAGGGCAGATAACCTGGATTAAAGCCTAATCCCTTCCATGTACTGGATGGTTGACAAAATATTCTCATAAAAAAGGAAGAATAATATGTTCTGTTAGATTATTAATACTTATTTGTGCATTAATTTATGAAAAAATCGTTAGAATGTCATCTAGTAACTGATATTGTTGGGCCATTTTTGCTATTCTAGTAGAACCTGCAATTGCGTTTAAATGCCTTCAGTTCCCAGTCCTCCAATACTGCTTGGAGTTCTACCTCTTTGTTATTAAAAAATGTATCCCTTGGGGCGCCTGGGTGGCTCAGTCGGTTAAGCGTCCGACTTCAGCTCAGGTCACGATCTCGCGGTCCGTGGGTTTGAGCCCCGCGTCGGGCTCTGGGCTGATGGCTCAGAGACTGGAGCCTGTTTCCGATTCTGTGTCTCCCTCTCTCTCTGCCCCTCCCCCATTCATTCTCTGTCTCTCTCCGTCTCAAAAATAAATAAAGGTTAAAAAAAAAATAAAAAAAAAAAATGTATCCCTTAGCCCACAGGCTACTGCCTGGAAAGAAATGGAGATCCCACCCCAGAACTCAACAGAATCTGCATTCAGGAAGATGTCCGTGCATTATTGTGAAATTCATACTCACATTAGAATTTGCTAAGTTACATCTGTAACCCACGAAAACTTTCCAAGAGACACAACGTATACTCTATGATAGAAATACGGTACTCAAAAATGTGTATGTCTGTGTTGATGCCTTCATTTCACAATTTATCTTGGGTAAACACAGTATATATAGTGGTTTTGTGGATCAGACGCCATCCTCTTAACTCAGAGTTTGAGAATACATCAGAGCATATTACTGGCTTAATTATCTTATGGATAAAGCAGGGAACACACGTAAGCCAGAACTAGTTGTCCTTAATATAATCAAAGTAACATGAGTTCACACCAGGTAAGAGTCACAGAGTGACTTTTAACAAAGTTAAAGGCGAACTTTACCTTTACACCAGGTAAAGTTGTGACACAAAGGGAACTTTATTTGCAGCACATAAGGAGATCCTTGGGAATAACTTCTGAAGCCTTGATTTCCCAAGCAAGGCTGAGTGGGTTCCTTTTATTTAGAGTTAGGATGGATGTTCAGAAAGGGGAGCCTTGTCATATTAGGTAGAGGCGGACATAAGGCCGTGCACATTCCATACGGAAACAGGTCTGTACTTTGTATGTTACATCAATGGGGCTTGTGCTCCTTGGGTGGAGATTTAGTATTATAATGAGGTGAAGATAATTGTCAGTCACCCTAAAGTCCGTCTGCAGGTGTGATTTGGAGGTTAAGCTCACGCTGGTGTCGGTGGCCGGGGCACTGGAGCTCTTTGTCAAGGCACTCATTGCTTGAGGTTCGGAAGTTTCCATTTCCATGATGCGAGGCTATGCCCATCAGGTCTCTTGCCCAAATTGAAAGATAAGCAGGAAGGAAGAGCTGAATGAAAATGTGGGATAAGGTTTCGTTGGGGACATGCAGGTGGGCAGTAGGGTCTAGCTGGTGACAAATCCCTCCTCTGGTTTCATTCTGCCCCTCGTTCTCGAGGGGCAATAGCAGAAGGTCCATCCTGGAGCTATACTTCCTGCTGGGCATGGGCATGGCATAAGGATTGGCTGAGGAGCAGAATTTCCCCTCAGCTAGATTTAAAAAAAAATTTTTTTTTTCAAATGTGTATTCAGTTTTGAGAGATGGAGAGAGACAGCATGAGTGGAGGAGGGGCAGACAGAGGGGGAGAACAGATTCCAAAGCAGGCTCCAGGCTCTGAGCTGTCAGCACAGAGCTGACGCAGGGCGTGAACCCACAGACCGCGAGATCAGGACCCAAGTTGGACGCGTAACCGACTGAGCCACCCAGGCGCCCTCCCTCAGCCAGTTTTAGATCTGCTTGTGGGTCCCCAAGCTCATGTAACCTCGTGTTACTACCGTTTGTAACTTTATGGTCTCTGAGCTTGGACACAAATTGTACCAAATTCGATGCAAGTGTGCAAGGTCCAAACAGCGAGAAGAGCAGTATTTTTTGTTAGTTTCCTTTTGCTATGTGATCTTACTGCTGTTTACTAGGGAAGTTATCCCCCAGGGATGGTCCACTGTGTTGATAGCTTTTGGCATCTCTAGGATAATAGTGACAAGAACTCACATTAAGAGAGTGTTCATTGTGACATCAGACCAGAGGAAGAGGGGGCTAGAACATTATTGTGCTATGTATTAACGATAAGCTGTGGTATTTATTACCCCTCATGGAGAGAGTGATTTAATCTGTTAAACGGGCCTGGCAGCAACCAGTAAGGCTGAAGAAATCAGAACAGAACTAGTATCATACAGATAGTGATTATGTTTTTCTTTTCCTTCTCTCTCTCTCTCTTTTTTAATGTTTATTTATTTTTGAGAAAGACAGAGTGCAAGTGGGGAGGCTCAGAGAGAGAGGGAGACACAGAATCTGAAGCAGGCTCCAGGCTCTGAGCTGTCAGCACAGAGCCCGACGCGGGGCTCGAACTCACGGGCCGCGAGATCATGACCTGAGTTGAAGTCGGTCGCCCAACTGACTGAGGCACCCAGGTGCGCCTCTCTCTCTTTCTTTTAATGTTTATTTATTTTTGTGAAACAGAGTGTGAGCGGGGGAGGGGCAGAGAGAGGGGAGACGGAATCCAACACAGGCTCCAGGCTCTGAGCTGTCAGCACAGAGCCTCACGCGGGGCTCGAACCCACAAACCGCAAGATCATGACCTGAGCCGAAGTTGGACGCTCAACCGACTGAGCCACCCAGGCACCCCTTTTGTTGTTGTTTTTAAACACAATTTTAAGTGTATTTCTTTATTTTGAGAGAGACAGAGCACAAGCTGGGGAGGAACAGAGAGAGAGGGAGAGAATCCCAAGCAGGCTTCCCACTGTAAGCACAGATCCCGATGCAGGGCTTGAACCCATGAACTGCGAGACCGTAACATGAGCTGAAACCAAGAGTCAGATGCTCAACAGACTGAGCCACCCAGGCACCCTGAGATTATTATGTTTTAAATTTGAGGACCTTTATCCATTGAGGTTCTCCTTATTTTGAGAGTGTCTCCAGAACAGAAGTTTCAGGTCAGTGAGTTGCTCACAGGAATATTGTCATCTGGTGCTCTGGCTCCCTGGGCCTCTGTGTAGATACTTTTTTTACTCTAATCTGGTGGATTCGAGAAGGTAGGATGCCTTCTAATTTGAAGGAAGAGCATGTGGTTAGTAGTACTGGGTGGGGCGCTGGCCAAGAGTATAGTCAGGGTAAAAATGGGGTGACCCACTTTTCCAAGTTTTTTTTTAAAGTTTATTTTTGAGACAGGGAGAGGGAGAGGGTGAACAGGGAAGGGACAGAGAGAGGAGGAGGGAGAGAATCCCAGTCAGGCTCCTCACTGTCAGTGCAGAGCCTGATGCAGAGCTCGGAGCTCGAACTCACGAAGTATGAGATCATGATCCAAGCCAAAATCAAGAGCCTGACGCTTAACTGACTGAGCCACCCAGGCATCCTTGTTTTTCCATATTTTGAGGTACATCAGTCTCCAGTTTCATTTGAGTGAAGCTTAGTTTCAGTGGGTAGTGGGAGGAAACCTCTCCATCACCTGCTGGGGATTAATTATTTGCTAAATGGCCGGACTTCTGGCTCTGGAGGGGGGGAGGCAGGTGGAGCATTTTGGAAAGTTCTCCCATACGTCATTTCAAATGGGCTGAGCTTTTAGTTTCTTTATTTTATTATTTTTAAGTTTAAATTTTTTTTTAAATGCTTATTTTTGAGAGAGAGAGATAGAGCATGAGCTGGGGCGGGGGGGGGGGGGGGGGAGACAGGATCTGAAAAGGGCTGTGCACTGACCCCAGAGAAAATGGGCAGAGCTTTCAGTTTGCCTGTTGGGGCTGCTCTGATTCTGGTGAGAGCTATTGGAACTAACTTTAACCTGTTTTCCTGTGTTTCCTGATAACGACTTTGCCAGAGTCTTTTTAGGGTTCTGTTAGCCCATTCTGTCTTCCCAGAAGAAGACTGAGAGGTCTCCAGGCAGAGTGTAAACCTCCACTTGATATTTAAGGGCTTGGCTACCTCAGAAATGATTTTTGATATAAACCAAAAAGGTTGTTCTGGATTGACCTTGGCAACCCAAATCAGGGAATTTTCTCCCTTATTAACGCCCTTTCTGGGGCTCCTGGGTGGCTCAGTTGGTTAAGCGTCGGACTCTTGATTTCGGCTCAGGTCATGATATCGTGGTTCGTGAGTTCAAACCCCACGTCTGGCTCTGTGCTGACAGCTCAGAGCCTGGAGCCCGCTTTGGATTCTGTCTCCCTCTCTCTCTGCCCCTCCCCTGCTCATGGTCTGTCTGTCTGTCTCTCTCTCTCTCTCTCAAAAATAAACATTAAAAAAACTTAAATTATTAAGGTCCTTTCTGCCTCACAGAGAAAGGCCTCAATCCATCCAGTGAATGTATCCACAAACACCCAAAGGTATCTGAACCCTCTGGGAGCAATTTGCCTTACACTAAGGTCCCTTCACCAACCCTCCCCAGACATTGCCCTTGGATTTGAGTTTCTCTAACTAAAGGGTGTACCAAAGGTCTGGTTTATCATTGTTTGCCTACAGTAGGCACATTGATTTGTTATTTTCTCGGTGACTTCCTTCATCGTTGGGGTGCTCATAATCTTTAGTAACCATAGGTATAAGGCTTCCTTACCATGGTGGGTTGAGGCAGGTGCACTCTTCAGGGAGTCTACAGCAGTCTTAGGTACCCAGATTCTCCAGTGGTTATTCATCATCCATCCTCTGGCTGGTGGGAACCATCCATAACCCAGCTTTACAGCCTCTTTTATCTCATTGTGGAAGCAGGACGGAGTGAGCTTACATGGTGGTAGAGAGGGAGTTACTGGAAAATGCAGAATCTCCCCAGACTTTGGTGTCCTTTTGGTGCTGCATCTGCAAAATTATTTTCCTCTGTTTCCTCTGAATTTCCTTTTTGAGGACTCGACGATGAACCACTGCCACTTGTTTAGGTGTGTGTATGGCTTCTAGCAGTCTGAGAATTACCTTGCCATATTTAATTTCTGCATGCTTGGTAGTTAGCAGTCTTCCCTCAACAAAAATGTAATCCTACTTGTCATTACCTTTCTTACCAAAAACACATACTACTTTCCTTCCATATAGACTTGCTTTCCTTACCATTTTTAGCAGTCTCAATTACACATATCAGAATTACAAGTTGTTTTTTTTTTAACGTTTATTTATTTTTGAGACAGAGAGAGAACATGAACGGGGGAGGGTCAGAGAGAGAGGGAGACACAGAATCTGAAGCAGGCTCCAGGACCTGAGCTGTTAGCACAGAGCCCGACGCGGGGCTCGAACTCACAGACTGAGATCATGACCTGAGCCGAAGTCGGACGCCTAACTGACTGAGCCACCCAGGTGCCCCCAGAATTTTAACGTTTAGGGGCACCTGGATGGCTCAGTCGGTTGAGCGTCCGACTTCGGCTCAGGTCATGATCTCATGGTTTGTGAGTTCGAGCCCCACATTGAGCTCTGTACTACCCTCTCTCTGCCCCTCCTCCACTCACACTCAGTTTCTCTCAAAAATAAAGTAAAAACATTAAAAAAAAAAGAATTTTAACATTTAGAAACCTGAATTTCTAGTAAAAAATAAGTACTACCCAATTGTGAACTGTCTGTTGCACCAGAATTCTTTAGATTGGCAAATTTATGAACATATGTCATAATTTCTAGAATAGTTTTTTTGATAGAATTATATATATATATGTAAATGTTTATTAATTTCTAAGAGAGAGAGAGAAAGAGAGAGAGAGGCAGAGCATGAACAAGGGAGAGGGGCAGAGAGAGAGGGAGACACAGAATCTGAAGCAGGCTCCAGGCTCCAAGCTGTCAGCACAGAGCCTGATGCAGGGCTCGAACCCATGATCCGTGAGATCATGACCTGAGTCGAAGTCGGATGTTTAACTGATTGAGCTACCCAGGCGCCCCAAGAACCTTTTTTTTTTTTAAATTTTTTTAACATTTATTTATTTTTGAGACAGAGAGAGACAGAGCATGAACAGGGGAGGGTCAGAGAGAGGGAGACACAGAATCTGAAACAGGCTCCAGCCTCTGAGCTGTCAGCACAGAGCTCGACGCGGGGCTTGAACTCATGGACCGCGAGATCATGCCCTGAGCCGAAGTCGGCCGCTTAACCGACTGAGCCACCCAGGCGCCCCCAAGAACCTTTTAATAAAGCATAAAACATGTGTACTTCCAGACCCAAATTTATCTCTAGTTTCTCTCTAATAAAACGAACAGATAAACCTAATGTTTAATAATCAGTGTTTCAGTATTCTGTCTTCTTTGGAAAAGACTTAGATATCCAGTGAGTTCAAACCAATTTATCATTTACTTGAGCAAAACTTCAGAGTGTTAGATTATCAAAGATTTTGTAAGCTAATTAAACATTCACCTATCAGTCTTTTTACTTATTGAACTTATTTACTCGTTAACAATTACCCATGAAAACTATGGGACAGACCGAATTTTAAGTTCTTTTTGGTGACAAATTGTAACAGATACAACGTGAACATGACTAGTAAATTCAGGTAGAACAAAGGTTAATTATCTCTTATTTTCAATGTTGATAACTCCAAAAGATCTGCCTATTTTAATGAAACCAACAAGCTTAAACTTTAGTTTACAAAAAATGATCCCAGATATGTGAATGTGAAAAACATTTGGCATATATGTATCATATGTATGACATTCTAATATATACACACACATACACACACACACACACGCGCGCGCGCATTTGTCTTTTGAACCGGTTAAATAGAGCTCTTACTTGTTCCAAGTGCCCGCTTTCAGTGACCCAGGGAGTTGCTGTCTCCTTTGTCTGGAGCTAGAAGGAAAGGAGGAAGTACTCAGGGTGGAGATTTAATCTGGGAACAAGAAGCCGACCAAACAACCAGGTGGGATGGAGATTTCAGTCTCAGACCTTAGCTCCTTCTCTGCTGGGTCACTCCCATTTTGCAAGGTTGGACCATCTCAAGCCTGTGAATGGCTGGGTCCTGTGATCTTCCGGGGATGTCTAGACTCAACTTGAAGGAGTATTCAGTTTTCCCCGGGTATTCTGAGCGTTATGCCGTCTTGCCCAGACTTTGTGGGACAGCTCTCCCCATTTACCTCTTAAAGCTGTGCCACAGACCTGGTATGGCTTATCCCAACAGAAATCCTTCTGAGTAATAGTACTCAGAATGGCCACTGGATTTCAGGGGCCGTCAGAACACAAGGCTAGCAGTCATAGGCGTGAAGAGTGAGCGCCCCCTCTGTCCCCCAAGGAATCTGCTTCCTGCCACAGTAACTTGAACAGGTTTAGCCAGAGTGACCTTGTGTTGACCACTGCTTCATCTGTTGGGAACCAGGGAAACAGAGACCAGAACCTGAGAAAGACACATGTGGATTGCCAGATTTGTAAGTGAACTAAAGTGAACTTGCTCCTTGGTGAGTCACAGACAGAAACGACACCAAGCAGAGTTGCCAACACAAGGGAAAGTTTATTTGTAGCAAATAAGGAGGTCACAGGGAATAACTTCTAAAGCCAAGACTCTGGAGCAAGAGTGAATGAGTTCCTTTTATTTAGGCTTAGGGTGAATATTTATTTTTCCCTTTTTTTAAAATTCAAATTTTACTTTATTATTACTATTTTTTAAATTTTTATTTATTTTTGAAAGAGAGACAGAGCATGAGTCGGGGAGGGGCAGAGAGAGAGGGAGACACAGAATCTGAAGCAGACTCCAGGCTCTGATCTGTCAGCACAGAGCCTGACGCGGGACTCAAACTGATGAACTGTGAGATCATGACCTGGGCTGAAGTCGGACGCTCAACTGACTGAGCCACCCAGGCGCCCCTATTTCATTATTATTTTTAAAAAAGTATTTATTCTTGGGGTGGCGGGCAGAGAGAGAGGGGGAAAGAGAGAGAATCTCAAGCAGGCTTAGCACTGTCAGTGCAGAGCCTGATGCAGGGCTTGAACTCACCAACCGTGAGATTTATGACCCGAGCTGAAATCAAGAGTCTGATGGTTATGTGACTGAGTCATCCAGGCGCCCCTAAAATTTAAATTTTAGTTAATGTACAGTGCAATATTGCTTCCAGGAGTAGGATTCAGTGATTCATCACTTCCATACAACACCCAGTACTCATCCCACCAAAGTGCCCTCCCCATCACCCATCTAGCCTGCCCCCCACCCACCTCCCTCTGTCAACCCTCAGTTTGTTCTCTATTATTAAGAGTCTCTTGTGGCTTATTGTCCTCTCTTCTCTCCCCTCCCCTTCTCATATGTTCATCTGTTTTCTTTCTTAAATTCCATGAGTGAAATCATATGATATTTGGCTTTGTCTGATTTATCTTTCTTAGCGTAATACATTGTAGCTCCATTCATGTCATTACAAATGGCAAGATGTCGTTCTTTTTGATAGCTAAGTAATATTCCTCTGTGTGTGTGTGTGTGTGTGTGTGTGTGTGTGTGTGTGTGTGTGTGTACACTCATGCACATGCACACACACATGTCACATCTTTATCCATTCATCACTTGATGGACATTTGGGCTTTTTCCATACTTTGGCTACTGCTGATAGTGCTGCTATAAACATCGGGGTTTGTGTGCCCTTTTGTATCTGTATTTTTGTATCCTTTTGATAAGTACCTAGTGCAATTGCTGGATGGTAGTATAGTTCTATTTTTAGATTTTCTAGAATTCTACAGTGTCCTCTTTTCTCTACTGAGCACAGTCGTGGATGGAAAGTTAGAATCTCCAGCAATACTCATATTCCTTTTTCTAATAAACAGATCTTGTGTCAAAGCCAGACCTGGCCATCTTTTTGGAGCAAGAGAAGGAGCTCAGGGATGTGAAGAGAGAGGAGAAGGTAGCCACACACTCAGGTAGGTGGGCATGAATGAAGCAGATGCCAGAGGAAGGGTTCAAATGTCAAGGAGCAAGGTAGACCTTATATTGTGGTTTAGGCAGCTCTCCTTGAATAGAAATAAGTCTGAGAAGGGTAGGTGTATTTCTCTTGCTGTCACAGAGGGACGCTTCCTGTCCAACACTCATCAGGCTCTTATATCCTCTGAGGATTCTCCTTTAGCTCTAGTGATGGTCCATCATGTCCACAGCATGGACAAAAGCCTCCTCGTGGATGGTGAGGGCCTCCATGATCTAAGTGCTTTTCCATTGCTTTTGGAGGCCTGCGGAAATCTGTGCGTATTTCTGAGGGTCTCTATGTTAAGTCATTTCTAAGTTCTGTTTTGCCTCCCGTCAGAAGTGTATGAGGATGTGGGGGCATATGGGGATTTGGTGCAGCAATCCCAGAAACAGTGGAGACAGATTTCACCTGTTTTCTGCTTTTTGATTTCCGGTCTTAGGGAGGCTTTAAACATAACTGTACAAAACTGAGACTGAGGAATTTCTGCAGATAACAAAGCACCTCCCTAAAATGAGAAAATCTAATGCTTTATTTCACTTCACAGTTTCCTTATTCTTTCTGGACTGACAGTAGAAATTGCAACTCAGTGTGTTCCAATTTCTCAATTGTTAAATAATTCAATGTTTCTATTTGTATCCTAGAGTTCCTACATAGGGTAATGCCATACAGGAGCTGGAACACTTAGAACTTAGAGCACATAAAGTGTGCCTGGGTGTCTCAGTCCTGACCCTTGATCTTGGCTCAGGTTGTGATCTTAAGGTTCCTGGGATCGAGCCCTGTGTTGGGCTCTGTGCTGACAGTGTGGAGCCTGCTTGGGATTCTGTCTCTCCCTTTCTGCCTCTTTCTCTCTCTCAAAAAAAAAATAAATAAACTTAAAAAAAAGAAATGAGTTGCATAATTAGTAAAAGTCTCATATTAAAAAAAATGTTTTGTTCACACATGTAATTTATTTCAAGAAAAATTAATCCTCAGGTTTTTCTTCTTTCCTGAGAGTGTGTCTGAATTTAATCCCCCAAGTTTATTTATTTATAGTTTTTTTAAGTTAATTTTGAGAGGGTGTGCATGCACAAGTGGGGGAGGGGCAGAGAGAGAGGGAGAGAGACAATCCCAAGCGCGGTCTACACTGTTAGCACAGAGCTTGACGCGGGGCTCAAACTCCCAAACCATGAGATCATGACCTGAGCCAAAATCAAGAGCCAGATGCTTCACCGACTGAGCCACCCAGGAGCCCCTCATCTCAGTATATTTTAAGACAGTGTGGGTTCAACTCAGCTATTCATCAGCTGTATATCCTTATATAAATAAATAAAATAAAATTATAAATAAATAAAATTAAATAAATAAATAAAATAAAAAATAAGTAAAATAAAAAAATAAATAAATAAAATAAAATTATAAATAACTAAAATAAAATAAATAAATAAAATTATGTATTTGTATAAATATCACCCATTTATACTTTGCCTGTGACTCATCTTGTTTCTTTCCATGGTTGGTGGTCAGTGAATGTTTTATGTCTAAGTGGGTTGTCATAGTAATGGAATTAATTTCCTCAAATACGGTTTTAGGACTAGAACCCAGTGATTCTTCACTTACATATGACACCCAGTGCTCATCCCAACAAGTGTCCTCCTTAATGCCCAACACCAGTTTAACCTGTCCCCCCACCCACCTCCCCTCCAGCAACCCTCAGTTTGTTCTCTAAATTTAAGAGTCTCTTGTGGTTTGTCTCCCTCTCCGTTTTTATCTTATTTTTCCTTCCCTTATGTTCATCCGTTTTGTTTTTTAAATTCCACATATGAGTGAAATCATACGATACTTATCTTTCCCTGACTGACTTATTTTGCTTAGCACAATACACTCTACTTCTATCCACTAAGTGTCGACTCTTGAGCTCAGTTCAGGTCTTGATCTCAGGGTCCTGCTTTCAAGCTCCGCCTTGGGTGTCGTGCTGGGCCTGAATTTCCTTAAAAAAAAAAAAAAAAAAAGAAATTCTGTAGTGGAAATGAAAACAACTTGTGCAACCTTATTACAACACTACAGGTTTCCATCATTGTGCAGATATTTGTATTTAGCAGAGACCTTTATATTCTCATGTGATTTTAGTTCCTGTATAGAATGCTTTTATTTCAGCTAGAAGGACTCCCTTTAATGTTTCTTGTAGGGCAGAGGTGTTTACTTGGGAAAGCCTCCATTGGTTCCAGGCTCTGAGCTGTCCGTACAGAGCCGGATGCAGGGCTTGAACTCATGAACCATGAGATCATGACCTTAGCTGAAGTCGGACGCCCAACCGACTGAGCCACCCAGGCACCCCATTGCTTCATTTTTGAAAAACAGTTTTGCCAGATACAGTATTCTTGGTTGGTATTTTTTGGTCTTTCTGCCCTTGAATATGTTATCCCATGCACTTCTTTTTATAAGGTCTGCTGAGAAAGCTGCTACTAATCTGATAGGAGCTATCTTATACTAGATGAGCTGTTTTTGTCAAGCTGTTTCAAAATTCTCTTCACCTGTGGTTTTTGCTAGGTTAATAATAATGTGTCACTGTGCTCCTGTCCTGACATTATCCTACTTAGAATTCACTGAGCTCCTTGAATTTGTCTCTTTCTTCCCAGGAAGGTGGGAAGTACAAGGCGGTCTTCAGTAGAGCTCTCTGCTCCCTTTCCCTGCCCTCTCCTTCTGCGGTCCCTTCAGTGTGCCTATCAGTCCACTTGTGGGTGTCCCATGAGTCCCTTAGACCCTTCTTCCACGTTTTTCTTTGCTCCTCTTCATAGATAATTTATTAAAAAAATACTTTTTTTTCTTCATAGATCATGTAAAACAAGATGTTTCGAAGATGTCTGCTTCTGCTTGGTCAAGTCTGTGTTGATTCTTTAGTGTGTTTTTTTAAATGTTTATTTATTTTTGAGAGAGAAAGTGAGAGCACAAGCAATGGAGGGGAAGAGAGAGGGGAACAGAGGATCTGAAGCGAGCTCCATGCTGTCAGAGGAGAGCTCAATGTGGAGCTCGAACTTGTGAACTATGAGATCATGACCTGAGCCAACCCTGGATGCTTAACCGTCTGAGCCACCCAGGCGCTCCGTGTTTATTTATTTTTGAGAGAGAGAGACAGACAGACAGACAGAGTGTGAGTGGGGGAGGGGCAGAGAGAGAGGAAGACACAGGATCTGAAGCAGGCTCCGGGCTCTGAGCTGTCAGCACAGAGCCCGATGTGGAGCTCGAACTCATGAACTGTGGGATCATGACCTGAGCTGAAGTCGGATGCTTAACTGACTGAGCCACCCAGGCGCCCCTGAACTTAATGTGTTTTAGTGAATATAACACTGGATGGTTTTTGATGTGTTAACACTGATGTGTAATAAATGATGGGTTATCCCTACGTTGGCCTTAGCCCGCCCCACCTTCATCAAGGCTGCAGGTAACCAGACAGTAACACAAAGTACACTTGAGCCTTGAACGACGTGGGTTTAAACTGTGGGTACCCTTACAGTCAGATTTTTTTTTTACAATACAGTACTGTAAATGTATTTTCTCTTCCTTCTGGTTTTATTTTCATTTTCTTTTCCTGAGCTTCCTTTATAGTAAGAATACCATATATAACATACATGCTATCTTTGATTGTGTATGTTTTCAGTAAGGTTTCTGGTCAAAAGTAGGCCATTAGAAGTTAAGTGTTGGGGAGTCAAAGTTATACATGGTCAGGTGCATAGGGGCTGGGGACCTCAACCCCCTCATGGTTCAAGGGTCACCTGTACTTGTTAATGCAATGGGGTGGCATCACCAGTAATCCCTTTTCCCAAGGGCCTTAAACCTCAAATTACTTGAGATTATTTTCCCCAAGTTTAGTATTGTACCTTTTCTTCCTTTTTGTAAGTACTGGGACATTGTGATGGTTACGATATAGGCGGTATAGATTTTTTTTTTAATGTTTTTATTTAGTTTTTGAGAGAGAGAGAGAGAGAGAGAGCGAGCAGGGGAGGAGCAGAGAGAGAGGGAGACACAGAATCCAAAGCAGGCTCCGGCTCTGAACTGTAAGCACAGAGCTCAACGCGGGGCTTGAACTCATGAACTGTGAGATCATGACCTGAGCCGAAGTCAGATGCTTAACTGACTGAACCACTCAGATGCCCCTGGAATGAGTATGTTTTTAAAAAAAATAAAATGCAAATCGTAGGTAAACAGCTCAATGGAATTTTGCAACCTGAGTAAATCTCTAAAAACCACTGAGATCAAGAAAGAGAATATTGTTTGTCCTGTAAAATTTTTCTTTAGCTCCTCAGTATAATTTCCCCCAAAGCTAGGCTCTCTTTTTACATGTAAGGTGATAGATTGCTGTCCTCATTTTTGTACTTTATATAAATGTAATCAGGCAACAGGCACTCTTTTCTGTTTGGTTTTTTTCTTTCCATATGTTGTTTGTGAATTTATCTGTCCTGCACGGTATTGTGTATCATTCATTAGAATGGATGGGTCCAATTCCATTGTGTGAATATCAAACAATTAATTGCATCATTTTACTCTTTTTTTAATTAAAAAAATTTTTTTGATGTTTATTTATTTTTGAGAGACAGCAAGTGAGTGAGAGGCAGAGAGAGAGGGGAGACACAGAATCCAAAGCAGGTCCAGCCTCGGAGCTGTCAGCACAGAGCCCGACGCGGGGCTCAAACTCATGAACAGTGAGATCATGACCTAAGCTGAAGTCAGATGCTTAACTGACTGAACCACCCAGGCGCCCTGCATCATTTTACTCTAAATGGGCATGTGGATGGATTTTGGTGTAGGACTGTCATGAATAGTACCGGTCTGTAAAACCTAGAACTTGTCTTTTAGTGGAACGTGCATTATAGGTTGGGAGGGAGTTAGTGGCAATTGCACAGTCTCCCCTTTTGACACAATTTTCCTTAGAAAAACATCAGAGATCAACATGGTTTCCTTCTAGCTGGAGTTTAAGCTCTGCTCTGGACCTTAGGTAGAAGTTTACTTCATACCTCATGAACCAGTCTTCATCTTCAGAATAGGTTAGTTCATTTGAACAGTTGTCTCATTTCAGGGGGTGGTCCTGCAACAGAGTCTTAAAGTTAAGCCTATATTGTGCAAGCAGTCGGGTAATTACTTATTAAGAGGCATTTCTGTGGGAACCAAAGAAAAACACAGCTTAATGCTTGGAGCAAATTATTATTTTTTTTTTAATTTTTTTTTAACGTTTATTTATTTCTGAGACAGAGAGAGAGCCAGAGCATGAGCAGGGGAGGGGCAGAGAGAGAGGGAGACACAGAATCTGAAATAGGCTCTAGGCTCTGAGCTGTCTGCACAGAGCCCGACGCGGGGCTCGAACTCACGGACCGCAAGATCATGACCTGAGCTGAAGTCAGATGCTTAACCAACTGAGCCACCCAGGTGCCCCAATGCTTGGAGCAAATTATAAACCCAGTGTCTGAGTCCTGAGTGCTGTCAGTGAGAGGATTTTTACATGTCAGGCTTGAAGCATCCTCCAATGGGGTAGGCTTGAAGCATCCTCCAATGGGGTAGGAGCGGACGGTGGGAATCTGATCGATTTTTCTGGCTTGTTCTTCAGATGTCTCTGGTGGTTCTTCTGAGTGGCCCACACAGCAGTAGGCAAGAAGATTATGTGAACCCGGGCTGTTGTGGGAATTTCCCTGAGGTCTACCTCAGTTGTCTAGCTTCAGTTTGCAGGGCTTCAGGAAAAAGGGCAATTTTAGTTCTCAGTGATTGCAAGCCAAGAGAATGAGAGAAAATTAGAAACCTTAGTTTGGACAGTCATAGCCAGATTTTTGAGGAAGCAAGTAGAATTCAGGATCCAGCCCAATTTATAGCCAGACAAAAACATTAAGAGACAGTTAATCAGAACTAGAGTCTGACACCCCCAAATATGTGTTACTAAAACAATTTTTTTTCTCCAAAATCACCCTCATTTCCATCAAAGATCTTCAAATGCAGACTAATAATGCATTTATTAAAGAATTCCAAGTTTAACAAATTTGGCCTAATTTACATAAACACAGCAAGAATAGTGCTTGGCCATATAGTTTTGTCTTTTGTTGTTGTTTTGTTTTGTTTTATGTCTGCTTTGCTGGAACTTCCCCTCTCCCCACCAAGATTTTATTTTTAAATAATCTCTACACCCACCGTGGGGCTTGAATTTACAACCCTGAGATCAAGAGTCAAATGCTCCACCAACTGAGCCAGCCAAGTGCCCCTGCTGAAACTTTCTATAAGAAATTTCAGACTGAAATTTCATAGTATCTCGAGACCAGGAGACAGGCCAAATATTTGCCATTACATTTGCTTGCAATACCTGTGATTTAGGTGAATTCCTCTTTTCTTGATGTCTCCCAGGTATCCTGAGGTTCCTGCACCTGTCAGGATGCGACATTCTTTTTTTTTTTTTTTTTTTAACGTTTATTTATTTTTGAGAGAGGGAGAGCATGATTGGGGGAGGGGCAGAGCAGGGGACACAGAGAATCCCAAGCAGGCTCTGCGCTGTCAGCACAGAGCCTAATGAGGAGCTTGAACTCACGAACTGTGAGATCATGACCTGAGCTGAAATTAAGAGTTGGATCTTAACCTATGGAGCCACCCAGGTGCCCCAAATGTTATTACATTTTAACAAGTTGCTAAATTCCCTAAGGCTGTCTTTGTAATCCATGACCTTTCTTTCCCTCTTCTTTTCTGCTTTGTTATTTTCCATAATTTTATCTTCTGCTTCTCTGCCTCATCCATCCTCGTTTTTATGGCCTTCATTTGGGTTTGCATATTGGTTATAGCGTCTTTATTTCAGCCTGACTAGACTTTAGTTCTTTTATCTCTGTAGAAAGAGATTCTTCAGTGTCTCCAGCTAGTATCCTTATAAGTTGTTTTAAATTCTAGTTCGTACATCTTCTATTTGTATTGATTAAATGGAGTGAATTACATCCATCTCATCATTTTGTTCAGGAAAGAAAAGAAAGAAAAACAAAAAGCAAACCAAAAACAAAACCCCAAGAAGTAGATCCTGGCTGTGTTTTGGTCTGCTTATTAAAATAGAGTCTCAGCGTGCCTGGGTGGCTCAGTCGGTTAAGCATCCAAATCTTGATTTTGGCTCAGGTCACGATCTCACAGTTCGCGAGTTTGAGCCCTGCATCGGGCTCAATGCTGACAGTGTAGAGCCTGGTTGGGATTCTCTCATCCCTCTCTCTGTCTCTCTGCCCCTCCCCTGCTTGCTCTCTCTGTCTCTCTCTCACAACAAATAAATGAACTTAAAAAATTATGTAAAAAATAGCATAATACATTTCTCTGGTGTCTTTTAAGTGCTTATTCATAACATGTTCCATGAGAGCATTTTATGACTGATTTAATTAATTTTGTTTGTTCACACTTACAGCCGTGTAATACATGCTAGTGGTTCAAGATAGTTGGTTTTCATGGGTGCACAGTCACAGTGTAAAATTATAGTCCTGTAGAAAGATCTTTTTTTTTTAATTTTCTTTTTATTTTATTTTTTTTTAACGTTTTATTTATTTTTGAGACAGGGAGAGACAGAGCATGAACAGGGGAGGGTCAGAGAGAGGGAGACACAGAATCCGAAACAGGTTCCAGGCTCTGAGCTGTCAGCACAGAGCCCGACGCGGGGCTCGAACTCATGGACTATGAGAACATGACCTGAGCCGAAGTCGGACGCTTAACCAACTGAGCCACCCAGGTGCCCCAAGAAAGCTCTTTTTTAATAAAACATCCCTTTTTATGTATAACTTCTTGGGTTAAATTTTCTGTTGTTCTGGTTATCCAGTTCCATAATAATGTGCTTTCTTTTTCATAGTACTTTTCCACAATATTATTTAGTTGCGTTTTGCTTTTTACCTATATCTTCTGTTTTGGATGACAATTTCAACTCATTACATTTTAAGATATTGTAGGGTTTAACTCAACTATGAATCAGCCATATTTCCTTTGCCAATAAAATTATGTTATGTATTTGCATAATTACCCATAATACTTTGTGACTCCTCTTGTCTGTTTTCTTGGTTAGTGGTCAGTCTATGTTTTATCATGGCTAGATGAGTTATTCTAATCATAGGATGAATTTTATCATCTCTTTTTTGATGAATTTATATTCTCTTTGTGAAAGAAACACTTTTATGAGTTGAGGGTTATTTTAGAAAATATTATATCTCTGTATCAAGTTTAGGTATTACATTTTATCCTTAATTGTGGTCCTAGACAGAGAGCATAAAATCTGCCATGTTAAGCATTAAAAAAATTTGTTTTATTTTTGTTTTTATTTTTTTAAGTTTGTTTATTTTTGAGAGAAAAAGACAGAGAGCGTGTGTGCGCGGGGCAGAGAGAAAGAAAAAGAATCCAAAGCAGGCTCTGTGCTGTCGGTCCCTGTGTACGCAGGGCTCAAACTCACAAACCATGATATCATGACCTGAGCTGAAAACAAGAGTCTGACGCTCAACCGACTGAGCCCCTCAGGTGCCCCACCACGTTAACCATTTTTAACAGTAGAGTCAAGTGTATTCACATTGTTGTAAAACTGATTTCTGGAATGACTTCATTTTCAAACCCCAAACTCAGTACCTATGTTAAACAGCCACTTCTCCATATCCCTCTGCCTGAGCCCCTGGCTGTAACTGTTTTTTCCCCCACAGCCCCCCTCCCCTGACGAGGTTGAGTACATTAGATTACTCTTGTAAATGGAATCCTGTAATATCTGAGATTTTTTTTTAATTAACTTATTTTATTAAAAAAATTTTTTTTTAACGTTTATTTATTTTTGAGACAGAGAGAGACAGAGCATGAACGGGGGAGGGTCAGAGAGAGGGAGACAGAATCTGAAACAGGCTCCAGGCTCCGAGCTGTCAGCACAGAGCCCGACGCGGGGCTCGACCTCATGGACTGCGAGATCGTGACCTGAGCCGAAGTCGGACGTCCAACCGACCGAGCCACCCAGGCGCCCCTCAACTTATTTTAATTAACATAATGCCCTCAGGTTTTACCTATGTTGTATGCTGTGATAACATCTTATTCTTTGTCAAGGCTGAATCATATTCCAGTTCATATATATGCTACATTCCCTTTATTTAGCCATACAAAGACATTTCTCTTGCTTCCCCTGTTACTTGGCTTTTGTAAATAGTGCTGTAATAAACTCGGTTTTGGAGATACCTATAGATCCTTTGATTTCTTCTCCTTGTATCTTTAGAAGTGGGGTGGCTGTGTTATGTGTTAATGTTGTTTGTTTTCCATAGTGGTTGCACCATTTGTAGCTCTTCTGGCAGTGTAGAATGGTTCTGGTTCTTGTCCCAGCCAACATTTGTTGATTTTGTTGTTTGATGGTGGCATCTTAATAAGCGTGAAGTGGTTTTTACTGTGGTTTGATTTGTGTTTCTCTAATACTTAGTGATTTAGAGTGTCTTTCAAATGCTTGTCTATTTGTGCTCTTGGTTTATGTCTACTGAATCCATTGTCTGTGTTTTAATTATACTGTATTTTTCATGTTGCAAGCCTTCTGTCTACATTCTGCAAGTTAACTCCTTATCCGCTAGATTCTTTGAAAAATTTCCTTCCATTGCACAGGTCATCTTTTTGTTCCATAGATTATGTCCTTAGACTTTTTCTGAATTCTGTACATTTTAGTGTGTTATGTTTTATTTCATTTGTCTCCAGATATTTTCTGATTGTTTTTTTGATTTTTTTTTTTTTTTGACCCATTGGTTATTCAGGAGTTTCTTAAACTTCTTCTTCTTTTTTTAAAGTGTATTTATTTATTTTGAGAGACAGCATAAGCCCAAGCAGGGGAGGGGCAGAGAGAGAAATGGAGAGAGAGAATCCCAAGCAGAGCCCAACGTGGGGCTCAAACTCCTGAACTGTGAGATCATGACCTGAGCCAAAATCAAGAGTCTGACGCTTAACCAACTTGGCTCAGTTGGTTGGGGCCCAGGTGCCCCAAGAGCTTCACAAACCATTTAAAATTGATATTGTCAATTGCCTTCAAAATCTCCTACTTAGGACCACCCCTGCACGTACTGTATGTCAGCAACATCCCACACTCTACCTTTTATGTTGTGTACTCTGTAACCTAGATTTATGATTTTTATGCTTTGGTTGAGAACAATCTTAGTAGCAGAAATAACATTGATTAGTGCTACCTCATTACAGTATTCAGGTTTGTGTATTTGTGGCAATATTTACATTTACCGGAGAACTCCGTATTTCCATGTGGTTGTAGTGTTTAGAATCCTTTTACTTCAAGTAGAAGAACTCTCTTTAACATTTCTTGTAGGGCAGATCTAGTGGTAAACTTCCACGGTTTGTACCCGAGAAAGCCTTCTTTTCTCCGTAGTAGAAGAACAGTTTTGCCAGGTAGGGCATTCTTGGTTGACATTTTTTATCTTTCTGCACTTGAATATATTATCCCACGTACCTCTTCCTATTAGGTCTGCTGAGAGCCCTGTTAATGATCTGGTAGGAGCTCTCTTGTACATGATGAATTACATTTGTCATGCTGTTTAAAAATTCTCTATTCACCTGTGCTTTTTGATAGGTTAATTAATTATGATGTGCCACTGTGTTCCTGTCTTGACATTTATCCTACTTTGAATTTGCTGAGTTACTTGAATTTGTCTCTTTCTTCCCATAAATGTGGGAAGTGGAAGGCATTAACTCTTCATGTAAGTTTTATTCTCCATTTCTCTCTTTTCATGGAGAACCCCTTAATATATAATAAATTACTCCCTATCTTAGTGTCCTGCAAGTCCCTTAGGCTCTGTCCTTTTCCATATTTTCTTATGTCAATGGAGAATTTAAAACAAGGGGCCTTTAAGATGTCTGATTCTTTCTTTTCCTTGGTGAATATTGCTTGTGAACCTGTAGCATATTTTTCTTTTTCTTTTTCTTTTTTTAATGTTTATTTATTTTTGAGGAGAGAGAGAGAGAGCATGAGCAGGGCAGGGGCAGAGAGAGAGAGAGAGAGAGACAGACAGAGAGAGGGAGGGAGACACAGAATCCGAAGCAGGCTCCAGGCTTCCAAGCTGTCAGCACAGAGCCCAACACGGGGCTTGAACTCACGAACTGTGAGATCATGGTCTGAGATGAAGTTGGACACTCAACCGACTGAGCCACCCAGGCGCCCCTGTAGTGTATTTTTTTTTTTAATTTTTTTTTAACGTGTATTCATTTTTGAGAGACACAGAGACAGCGTGTGAATGGGAGAAGGGCAGAGAGAGAGGGAGACACAGAATCCGAAGCAAGATCCAGGCTCCGAGCTGTCGGCGCAGAGCCCGATGTGGGGCTCGAACCCACGAACTGCGAGATCATGACCTGAGCCGAAGCCGGACACTCAACAGACTGAGCCACCCAGGCGCCCCTGTAGTGTATTTTTAAATTCAGTCACTGAACTGTTCAGCTCCCAATTTCTTTTTAGTTGTTTTTTATATTTTGTCTGTTGGGATTTTCATTTTGGTCGTGAGTAGTTTTCCAGATATGATTTGTTTACCTATTTGTTTTCTCATTTTTCTCCATGAGCATCTTTATGATTGTTATTTTGAATTCTTTGTCAGATAATTAATATTCTCTAGGGCCAGTTTTGGGTTTTATTTTTGGTCTTTTTTTTTTTTAATTTTTTTTTTTAATGTCTGTTTATTTTTGAGAGAGAGGCAGAGCACGAATGTGGTGGGGAGGAGGGAGTGGTGCAGAAAGAGAGGGAGGCACAGAATCTGAAGCAGGCTCCAGGCTGCACACTGTCAGCATGGATCCTGACGCGGGGCTCTAACCCACAAGCCATGAGATCGTGACCTGAGCCAAAGTCAGACGCTTAACCGACTGAGTCACCCAGGCGCCCCTATTTTTGGTCTTTTGGTTGGAACACATTTTTCTCTTTCTTTGTATACCTTGTGATCTTTCGCTGAGTTTTGGGAATTCAAAAAACCTCTGGTCCCAGGCTTCATGTACTTGCTTTGTACCGCAGAACAAAAATAACAGTCAACTACGCTAATAATCCTGGGGCCTGTCAGACCTAATCTGGGGATGTGTAATGTCTGTGTTTTTGTAATATCCCAGTTAAAAAAGGCTTTGTTGTTTCTTGTTTAGAGCCCATGATACATTACTGTCCCTGGTGTTTGTCTGCAGCTGTAGTCTCTCCAGTGTTTCAGTAAGTACTCAGCTTTTATTCTGAGCAACCACCACGACCATCTGTCTCCCCTCAGTGGAATCCTACAGTATCTGACTTTTTGTGAGTCATTTATTGCACTTAAAATAATGTTTTCAAGGTTTATCTAAGTTGTATCATGTGACAAAATCTATTTCCTTTCCAAAGGTGAAAAGTATTCATGGTGTGCGTATGCTACATTAAACAAATATTTATCTTTGAGAGGGAGAGAGAGGGGCAGAGAGAGGAGAGGGTCTGAAGCAGGCTCAGCACCGTCAGCAGAGAGCTGCTGTGGGGTTTGAACTCACAAGCCATGAGATCATGACCTGAGCCAAAGTCAGACGTTAAAACTGACTGAGCCACTCAGGCCTCCTCCACCATTTATTTTTTTTATTTTTAAAATTTTTTAATGTTTATTTATTTTTGAGAGAGAGAGTGAGAGAGAGAGAGAGATGGAACATGAGCAGGGAGGGGCAGAGAGAGGGAGACATTGAATCTGAAGCATGCTCCAGGCTCTGAGCTGTCAGCACAGACCCCAATGTAGGGCTTGAACTCACAAACCCTGAGACCATGACCTGAGCTGAAGTCGGAAGCTGAACAGACTGAGCCACCCAGGGGTCCCGCTCCTCCACTATTTTTAAAAAATGTTATTTATTTCTTTTGAGAGAGACAGAGTGAGAGGGCAAGGGGCAGAGAGAGAATCCCAAGCAGGCCCCACATTGTCTGTGCAGAGCCGGATGTGGGGCTTGAACTCCGAACTTGAGATCATGACCTGAGTTGAAATCACGAGTCAGACACTTGATGTGACTTGTGTCAGATCAGACACAAGATGGTGACTGTGGAACCGGAAACCACCCCTACTCCTAATCCCCACCCCCTTTCAGAAGAAGAAAAAACAGAATCTAATCAGGAGGGTGCTAACCCAGAACACTGTATTAAACTTCCTTTACAGAACAGATGGGCACTCTGGTTTTTTAAAAATGATAAAAGCAAAACTTGGCAAGCAAACCTTCGGCTGATCTCTAAGTTTGATACCGTTGAAGACTTTTGGGCTCTGTACAACCACATCCAGTTGTCTAGTAATTTAATGCCTGGCTGTGACTACTCACTTTTTGAGGATGGTATTGAGCCTGTGTGGGAAGATGAGAAAAATCAAACGAGGAGGACGATGGTTAATTACATCGAACGGCAGAGACGAAGTGATCTGGATGGCTTTTGGCTAGAGACACTGCCGTGCCTTATTGGAGAATCTTTCGAAGACTCCAGCGGTGATGTATGTGGAGCTGTTGTTAACGTTAGAGCTAAAGGTGACAAGAGAGCAATATGGACCACTGAATGTGAAAACAGAGAGGCTGTTACACATATAGGGAGGGCATACAAGGAAAGGTGAGGACTTCCTCCAAAGATAGTGATTGGTTATCAGTCCCATGCAGACATAGCTACTAAGAGCGACTCCACCACTAAAAACAGGTTTGCTGTTTGAGAAGACACCTTCTGAGTATTCTCATAGGAGACTGCGTCAAGCAGTCGAGATTTGGGAGCTGAACCAAAGCCTCTTCCAAAGTAGAGTGGACTGCATTTAAATTTGATTTCCATCTAAATGTTGCTAAGATATAAGAGAAGTCTCATTCGCCTTTGTCTTGTACTTCTGTGTTCGCTTTTTTTTGTTTGTTTGTTTGGCTAGAGTGTCCACTATCCCAATCAGAGAATTACGGTACACATCATCCCCAGAATCCATGAATGTGTTCCTGGCCCACTCTGTAATAGCTTAGTAGAATTACCATTATAAACACATTTTACACATCCACAATATTTAAAAAAGAACTTGCATTTCTGTAGCTTAAAGGAAAAAAAATTCTGTTTATGTTCCATTCTATGCAGGAGCATATTTTGCTGGTTTGGAAGACTATGATGCATACAGTTTTCTAGCAATTTTCTTTGTTTCTTTTTACAGCATTGTCTTTGCTGTACTCTTGCTGAGGGCTGCTAGATTTTAATTTATTTGTTTCCCTACTTGATAACGTTGGTGATTCTGATTTCAGTTTTTCATTTGTTTTGCTTTTGTTTTTTTCCTCATGTAACATTGGTGAAGGATCCAGGAATATGACACAAACATTAATTTTGTGCAAAAAAAAAAAAAAAAAAAGAGACACTTAACTGACTGAGCTACCCAGGTGCTCCTTCCTTCATGACTATTAATAGACTATAGATGGTTTTCTTTATACAAGGTTGTTGCTCAGAAATCCACCGATCATTCTGTAAAAACTCTCCTGTATCCTCTGAGTTGCTCTCTCTTGTTCCTTTAAAATCTTTTTGTTTGTGATACTTGGCAGTGTGATCGTATTGTGTATCTGTGTGGACGCCTTTTAGTTTATTTTATTTGGAATTCATTGCGCTTCTTGATTTTGTAGGTCTGTTTCTTTCCGCAGAGGAGAGACATTTAAGTCATTAATTGCTCATACAAGCTCTCTGCCCCCTTTTCTTTCTCAGTACCGTATTGGGTCCCCTTGATGCATATATTGGTTGACTTGATGGTGTTCAACGGGTCCCTCAGGCATTCGTCCCATGCCCACATTTTATTATATTTTTATCTAACATGATAATTTTAATAACTTGTCTTCAAGTTTTTTAGTTTTTTATTCTGCTTGATCAAGTCATAATTAATGCCTCTAGTGAATTTTCAAATTCAGTTATTATACTTAGCTCTCATTTTTTGTTCATTCCTTGATTTTCATACTCTTCCAGAATAGTTTCCATATTTTATTTAATTGATTTATTTACTCTTAGCTATTTAATCATCACTTAGATGGTTATTTTGAATTGTGTACCAAGTAATATAGATGCCCATTGCCTATAGCCACTTTCCGCAGATGTATCTTGTTTTTTTTTTTTTTTTAATTTTTTTTTTTTTTAACCTTTATTTATTTTTGAGACAGAGAGAGACAGAGCATGAACAGGGGAGGGACAGAGAGAGGGAGACACAGAATCTGAAACTGGCTCCAGGTTCTGAGCTGTCAGCACAGAGCCCGACGCAGTGCTCGAACTCACGGACCATGAGATCATGACCTGAGCCGAAGTCGGACACTTAACCACCTGAGCCACCCAGGCATCCCTGTATCTTGGTTTTTGGACTGTGCCATGTTTTTCTGTCTCTTTGTATGGTTTTTGATCTCTTGTTGAGATTTGGGAATTTAAACGAGCTATGTCTTCTAGTCTTTTTTTTTTTTTTAACGTTTATTTATTTTTGAGACAGAGAGACAGAGCATGAACAGGGGAGGGGCAGAGAGAGGGAGACACAGAATCCGAAGTGGGCTCCAGGCTCTGAGCTGTCAGCACAGAGCCCGACACGGGGCTCGAACTCACGGACCGTGAGATCATGACCTGAGCCAAAGTCGGACGCTCAACTGACTCAGCCACCCAGGCGCCCCTGTCTTCTAGTCTTTATGGACGTGGTTGTTTTCAGGAGAACACCAGTAACAGCCAGCTGGACTAGAATAATTGTATCTTCTCACACCTGTTTGGTCGTTGTACGTGTAACTTTCCAGTAACCAAAAATTTCTCTCTCTTAAACACGCATGATATCTCGCTCTCCCTGATGTCCATCTTCAGGACTACAGTTTCTCCGGTGCTAACACAGTATTCACCTTTTTGACTCATGACAACCAATGGTGCATTCATGCTATCTGCTGTTCTGTCTTGTACTCTGTGCCATGCAAAACGAAATAAGTTGATGCACTTGCACGAAAAGTCACAGATTGGGACACATCGTCCAATATTCTCTTTGTCTCCAAGGCAAAAAGGAGGGATTGAAAGTTTTCTCACGGTCATCACGTGGTGTGCTAGAGAAGGAAGACAACCCTTATGGGCACATGTGACAAACTTTCCTTCCCTTTTCAATGTGACTGTTCTTGATTTCACCTTTGATGGCTTGTTGTGACCTCTGGATTGGCTTATGGAGTCCCAAAAGTGCTCTTTGGATATATATTGTGTATATATTCATGTCTCCAATGAGGAATGAAGTCCTCATGGTTCCTACTCCATTATCTTGCTGACATTCTCGGATTGATTTTATCTTTGCATATTAGAGTTTATTTATTTGTTAAAATTTTTTTTAATGTTTATTTTTGAGAGAGAGAGAGAGAGAGAGCAAGTGGGGGGCAAGGCAGAGAGAGAGGGAGACACAGAATCCAAAGCAGACTCCAGACTCTGAGCTGTCAGCACAGAGCCCAACATGGGCTCATGAGCATGAGATCATGACCTGAGCCAAAGTCAGACGCTTAATGGACTGAGCTACCCAGGTGCCCCTGCATATTAGAATTTTTAAGTATACTCATCTGCGAGTAGTAAGGGCAATGAGTTTTCTTCTGTGTTATTTGATGTCTTTTATCTTCTCATGACATGCAGGCCTTCCGGCCAAAACCACACATAGAAACTTCATTGCAGAGTCTCAGTGGGGAGACATTCATGTAGTAGTGGCCTTGAGATTTTTCACTTGATAGACTAGGACGATGATGAAGACAGTGAAGGACAGCAGGGATTTTGTGAAGGACATATCCAAACTGAGACAAGTGGCCACAATAAGAATCTTCTTGCCAAAAATGATGAAGGCTATAAAACATTTTGGAAAAATTCCCTTTGTAAGTTGGCTACTTTTCCAAAACAGTGTGTTACTGCACGAGAAGACTCAGACCAAATATCTAAACGTTCAAGTTCATGGAAAGAAAAGTTGGAAAATGTGGAAAAGTACCCAGTGCATGCTGAAAATAATTCTTTGAACCATTTTGAAAATAGGGTTGGGTTGGCTTATCTAGTCAAATATTTCTGAACAGCAGTAATTTAAAAATGCTAAGTGGAATCAATTTGAGAGACCCTTTAGTGAGGGTTCTTTAGTCTTTTACCAACAAATAATCCCTCCTAGTTCAGAAATCTATAAACTTTAGGGGCGCCTGGGTGGCTCAGTCTGTTAAGTGTCTAACGCAGCTCGGGTCATGATCTCGTGGTTCGTGAATTCAGGCCTGTTGTTGGGCTCTCTGCCATCAGTGTGGAGCCCCCTTCAGATTCTCTGTCTCCCTCTCTCTCTCTGCACCTTTCTCTACTTGCTTGCACTTTCAAAAATAAATAAACTTAAAAAAAAAAAAAGAAACCTATAAACATCGTAAATGTGGGATGATCTTGAACCATTCTTCATTGCTCATTGAGCGTCAGAGAATGAATCATCATGAAGAACTTTACCTGTGTAGTAAAACTAGAACTTCAGTGAGTGATGTGGGAAACCAAATCAACTGAAAAATTAAATTTCTTTACTGCTTACGGTCCATTGAAACAGGCAGAGTGACCTTCCTCTGGGAGCTCAGCTGCCTGGATGTTGACACTTTGCTAAGGGAAAAGGGGAATCTTAGCTTAACATTATCCTGACCCCCCAGGATCCTGTTAAGTCTACTTTAACATAGAAAAATTCCTTTGGAAACTTCCTTTGTCTCTAACCTTACAAGATATATGCTGGCAATCATCCTCCAAGCATATGGGCTCTGATGTACATCTGAAGGGTCTCATGACTGATTTTTTACTAAACAGTGGTAAATGACCTTTTCTTACACAAAAGCTAACCCCCTCAGTGTCCTGGAAACCTTGCTTCCAAAATTCTGTAGAGACTTATGCCATCCCTAACCTCCCCCCAATCTGAATGTATATAATCAGTCATCTGTCACAACCCCAGTGCAGCTCTTTCTGCCCATGGGTCCTGTCCCATGCTTCAATAAAATCGCCTTTTTGCACTGAAGACATCTCAAGAATTCTTTTTTGGCCATTGGCTCTGGACCCCAACACTTCAAACCACATCATTTGGTGTCCTAACGTGGGGTTGAGCCTTCTCATTTGGACTCTGAGCCTTGGTGCAAACCTGAGGAGTATTATTTTCTATTCCTTTACTTTCATTTCAGGGGCCTTTCAAGGAGTATGGTCTATTGGAACACTTTCCTATGGATTGCTCAGGCTGCAATCCTCTATCTAGCCCGTGGCTACCCTATGGAGGAGAAAGCCTGCCTTTTGGCTGGAAGTTAGTACCTTGGCTACGATGGTAATAAGGCTCAGAAACTTGATGCCCTCTTTTGTATTCCTTTCCTTATACAAAGTTGTCTGTCTTGGGCACGGGACAGCCACTTGTGACTAGCATTGCTGCCAGTCTTAAGACTCCTATGTGAGTCCTCATGGTTCTAATGTGATCCTCTCCACATCCCTGGTCTAGCTACTTCGGGCTGCAGGACCTGCCCTGGAAGCCGGCCGAAACCAGTACCCGATTGAGTTAAATCCCAAGTGGGGGCCATTTCCTAGAGAGGTTGCTTGTAAAGACTACTTGTGATGGAATGTTGCTTAGACCATGATGGATTTCTATCTTTACCGTTTTCCATCAGTGTCCTCTGCTAACTACTTAGACTACCGAATTGGGTGATTTCCCCTTGTAAAACTGTTTTAGCATTTTCTATGGGTTAGAAAACAGCACAGGGGGATGCAAACTGGCGCAGCTACTCTGGAAAACAGTATGGAGGTTCCTCAAGAAATTAAAAATACAACTACCCTATGACCCAGCAATTGCAGTACTAAGTATTTACCCAAGGGATACAGGTATGCTGTTTTGAACGGGGACGTGCGCCCCAATGTTTATAGGAGCACTATCGACAATAGCCAAAGTATGGAAAGAGCCCGAATATCCATTGATAGATGAATGGATAAAGAAGATTTGGTATATGTATACAATGGAGTATTACTCGGCAATCAAAAAGAATGAAATCTTGCCATTTGCAAAACGTGGATGGAACTAGGAGGTATTATGCTAAGCGAAATTGGTCAGAGAAAGACATACCATATGACTTCGCTCGTGAGAACTTTAAGATACAAAACAGATGAACATAAGGGAAGGGAAGCAAAAATAATATAAAAACAAGGAAGGGGGATAAAACATAAGACATTTAAATATAGAGAACAAACGGAGGGTTGCTGGAGGGGTTGTGGGAGGGGGATGGGCTAAACAGATAAAGGGCATGAAGGAATCTACTCCTGAAATCTTCGTTGCACTATATACTAACTAACTTGGATGTAAATTAAAAAAATAAAAAGATTAAAAATAAAAACAACAGCACAGCCTTCATAGGAAGGCAGTAGTGCAGCCGTCACTAGAAGGCTTGGCCACCATAAGGCACGGTACTTCAGTCCGTTCAACAGGCACCCATCTGTAGCCTAGAGTGCGACGAGGAATGGGGGGAGACTAGCATCCTTCCTACGGGCCCTTTATGGCAGGCAGTGATCGTTCGAAGGATGCCGCCGGTTGCTTTCGACACAAGGAGCTGGGTGGGATTTTCGGTAATGGACCTTCTCTCTTCTTTAGTTCCCAAGGACTTATCCTTGGAATGCCTTTTAACCCACTGGAAACAGTTTGGATTGCAAAGTTTAGGAAAGAACTGATCTATAACACTGTATGGCTTCAGTAGGATCTATCAGATCTCTTCTATAGGAAACTGGGCAAATGGATGGAGGTGTACCCTAGGTTCAGGCCTTCAAGGCTGTAAAGGAGGATCCAGACCTAAGGGCCTGTTGGAGAATGTGTTTGGTTATTAGCCATGCCAGTAAACTCCCTCCTGACATATTGGATGATAATTACCTAAATAGGCCTCCTTCTAACTCAGAATTCAGGTTGCTGGAGGAAACAGGCCATCCCTAGCGAGGGGGACGCTGACCCTCTTTCACTGTTCCTCCTCCTAACAGACTCATGTTACCCTTGTTGTATGGGGGGGGGGGGGCTTCTCCCGCATCCATTTCCGGGGGTAATGGCTAAAACTGGGGCCAAGTGTGGTTAGTCTACCCCAGGATGGGGACTTTAAGGAATATCCCCAAGTAGGTGCCCAAACTCCCATTGTTTTGGGGAAATTCCCTGCCTTTTCCGGCCTGACATGGACAGCATATTTCCACATTGGTGGGGAAAAAAGCAAAACCAAACAAACCATGGTGCCTTCTCATCTGTCCCAGCTGATGAAGTTTAGAACCTTCTTTGTCTGCCTTCTGGTAGCACTTGTGTCTCTTCTGCCTCCCCTTCCCCTTTTCTTGGTAATGGACCTTCTCTCTTCTTCAGTTCCCAGGGACTTTCCCTTGGAATGCCTTTTCACCCACTGGAAACAATTTGGATTACAAAATTTAGGAAAGGACTGATCTGTAACACTGCATGGCCTCAGTGGGCTTTATCAGTTAGATCTCTTGTGCAGGAAATAGGGCAAATGGACAGTTACCCTAGGTCCAGGCCTTCAGGGCTGTAAGTCAGGATCTGGAACTAAGAGGCTCTGGCAGAACGTGTCTGGTCAGTAACCAGGCCAGTTAACTCCCTCCTGACATATCGGAGGATAATTGCCTAAACAGGCCTCCAAATAAACCCAGGTTGCTGGACAAAACACAGGCCATCCCTAATGAATGGGACGCTGACTCTCACTGTTCCTCTTAATAGATGTGGAGGCTTCTCTCCCGTTCATTTTCCAGGCTAATGGCTATAATTGGAGTCAGTATCTCTGGATGCGGACTTTCAGAAAGATTCCCAAACAGTTCCCAAAACTCCCTTTGTTTTGGGGAAATTCCCTGTCTTCTTCAGCCTGACATAGATGGCATATTTCCATTTTGGTAGAAAAAAAACATGGCATCTGCTCATCTGTCCAATCGGCTGAGGTTTAGAACTGGGAGCCCTCTTTCTCTGCCTTCTGGCAGCACCTCGCCTCTTCTGCCTCTCCCTCCTGTTTCTGTACCACTTGGAGTGCGGTCTATATAAGTGGTTCCTATACCATCCTTGGTGCCTCTGGCACCCATTGCCTTCTCCTCTTACCCTTGCTGTCAGGGAGCAAAGAGCATCCCCTTTGGGCCACCCACTTCAGATTTCCCCACCAGTGTCCCAGGTAAAAATTGACAATGGGGAACAAATTGACTTTTCTTTTCTTTTCTTTTCTTTTCTTTTCTTTTCTTTTCTTTTCTTTATTTTTTAAAGTTTATTTTTGACAGAGAGAGAGACAGAGAATGAGCAGGGGAGAGGCAGAGAGAGATGGAGACACAGACTCGGAAGCAGGCTCCAGGCTCTGAGTTGTCAGCACAGAGCCTGACGCGGGGCTCCAACTCACAAACTGCAAGATCATGACCTGAGCTGAAGTCAGATGCTCAACCAACTGAGCCACCCAGGCGCCCCACAAATTGACTTTTTAAAAAAATGTTTGTTTTTGAGAGAGAGACTGATCACGAGGAGGGGAGGGGCAGGGAGGGAGGGAGACACAGAATCTGAAGCAGGCCCCAGGCTCTGAGCTGTCAGCATAGAGCCCGATGTGGGACTTGAATCCACAAACTGCCAGATCATGACCTGAGCCAAAGTCAGACACTTAACTGACTGAGCCACCAGGTGCCCCTAAATTGATGGATTTTTGTGTGGACCCAGGTGGAACATAATTTGGTATTCAAACTTAAGTTTGTGGTTTAGTTAAAATAGACATGTCTAAATTTAGAGTTATCATCATTAAATATGACCCTTTCATTCCACCAATGTTTACTAAAGGTCAAATAAGCTCGTGTTCTCTGTTGCAATTTGTAATAAAAAGGTGACTTAAAGTAATGGTTGTGGTGCCTGGGTGGCTCAGTCAGTTAAGTGTCCGACTTCAGCTCAGGTTATGATCTTGGGGTTTGTGAGTTCGGGCCCTGTGTCGGGCTCTGTACTGACAGCTTGGAGCCTGGAGCCTGCTTCGGATTCCGTGTCTCCCTCTCTCTCTGCTCCTCCCCTGCTCACTTTCTGTCTCTCAATAATAAACGTTAAAAAATTAAAAAAAAAAATAACGGTTAACTTTGTCTCAAAGATTTCATGTGTAATTGTTAAGATAGCTTTCAAAGTTTTTGGTAACCTGAGACTTTAAAACTTTCCTTGGATTGAATTCATTGGATATCTATCTATGTGTTTTCCAAATAGGATAAGGCATTGATTACTAAACATAAGGTATATCTACTGTTGACTTCCTGTTGCTGAGAGACTAAGGATATTTGGGTCTGTTGGTAAACGTGCTTTCTGTTTGATTGATTCATGAATTTTCCATCTAAAGAATTCTGGTATAACAGTTCACAATTGGTTACTACTTAGTTCCCAGTGGAGACTAAAGTTCCTAAGAATGCTACATTCTGCTAAATGTAATTAAGACTGACGGAAGTAAAAGAAGCAACTCTGTATGTAGAAAAGTAGGAGATGTGTAAGAAAAATGTGAGGAATGAAAATACATTTTTGTTGAAGGTAATTTTGTCCTGGTTGTTTGGAGAGCAATGGCTTGGGACAAAATCTGAATGCAAAGGAAAGTTGTAGAAGGTTTGTGAAGAGAGATCTTTGGAAAGGAATTTTATGTGTGGTCAGGATGGACTAAAGTTGAAATGAATAGATTTTTAAAAACCACATTCTGGGGTGCCTGGGTGGCTCAGTCGGTTGAGCATCCGACCTCAGCTCAGGTCATGATCTTGCAGTTTGTGGGTTCGAGCTCCGCGTCGGGCTCTGTGCTGACAGCTCAGAGCCTGGAGTCTGCTTCTGCTTCTGTGTCTCCCCCTCTCTCGCCCCTCCCCTACTTGTGCTCTGTCTCTCTCTCTCAAAAATAAATAAACATTTTTTTTAAAATTAAAAAAAAATAAAAAGCACATTCTGTTTACTCTCTTGTTTAAAAGACAGAGTTTCCTGGATTGTTGGTTTTCTCTTGATAAGAAAATGTAAACAAAATGGTTTTCTTTTTTCTTTGTCAGCCTAGAAAAACCAGTTTCTGTGTTTTGACTTTATCAGGCCTTTGGTGATCCTAATCCTATTTAGGCATGTGCTTTAAAACTTTCTAAGGTTTTAACAAACTTCCCCAAGATTTAGATCTTAAAGGGAATCTTTTTGACTAATTAGTCTTGTTTCGTTGGTATGTTGTAGTTTAAGGTCATCAAGATGTGCAGGTTATGGAGGTGTTTGTGTTCTGTGTCACAGACATCACTGACTTTCCCTGTCAGTTGCACTATAATGAACTCTCAGTTCTTTAACAATGTCAATTTCTGGGTCCTTGTCATTTTAATTGTTCCAGTGCTCTTACAGAGCATATAAGGGGATTCATAAAAAGGACTTTTAGGACAAATACATATCTGTAAGATCTTAAAACTCAAATGGGTAAGAATTTCCAGAACTAAAACGGTTGCATTCAAATTGAAGAATTAGTGGGGCGCCTGGGTGGCTCAGTTGGTTAAACGTCTGACTTCGGCTCAGGTCATGATCTCGCGGTCCGTGAGTTCGAGCCCCTCGTTGGGCTCTGTGCTGACCGCTCAGAGCCTGGAGCCTGTTTCAGATTCTGTGTCTCCCTCTCTCTCTGACCCTCCCCTGTTCATACTCTGTCTCTCTCTGTCTCAAAAATAAATAAAAAAAGTTAAAAAAATAATTAAAAACAAAAACAAATTGAAGAATTAGTAACATGGGACAAAATGAACTAAAAAAAACGATTAGTTTTTATGACTCTTCTTTGAAACATTGCTGGTTCTCTAATGTTTGCTCTTCCAGATTAAGGAAACTTTCTCTTAAGGTATCTATGACTGACAAAAATATGATAAAATATTCCTTTGTGAAGAAATTGAAGCATTTAACTTTTCTCTCTACCTGAACCCTCTGAAATTCAAAAAGTCTCAGTGAGTATGCTTTCTTCCTTGGCAGTCATAGTTATTTGCAAAAGTTCCATAAAGAATCTATTCTCCTTGCAACAGGACACCATTAGAAACATTGGTTATTTTACCAAAGCTTTGACTGGAATGTCATATTTGAGAGGCATGCATAGACTCAGATATGACCAGATGTCTTTAAGGAATTGATGTTGACTTTATGAAACACGGAGCCAATGGTGCCTCTTGGGGATGTTGGCCTGATACCTTCTTACAAAGTTCCCAGCAGCCTCACCAGGTGAGTAGAGAATGTCACTTCCTGGCGAGTGCAGGAATCTGAGGATATCTTGGGGATCTTGAGCAGAGGAATTCACCCAAATATTGCAGGCATGTTTGGTGGCAAGTACTTGGCTTGGCTTCTGGCCTAGACAGGCTACTAAAAGTTCAATCTAGATTCCTCATGAGAAGTTCAAGTAAAGCAAATTAAACAAACAACTTTTTTTTTTAATGTTTATTTTTGAGACAGAGAGCACAAGCAGGGGAGGGGCAGAGAGAGACACACACAGAATCCTGCAGCAGGCTCCAGGCCCTGGGCTGTCAGCACAGAGCCCGATGTGGGGCTTGAACCTGTTAACTGTGAGATCATGACCTGAGCCAAAGTTGGACGCTCAACCGACTGAGCTACCTACGTGCCCCCCAAAAAGACTTTTTTAAATGTTTATTTTTGAGAGAGAGAGAGAGAGAGCGAAAGAACAGAGCACGAGTGGGGAAGGGGCAGAGAGTGGGGGAGACACAGAATCCAAAGCAGGCTCCAGGCTCTGAGCTGTCAGCACAGAGCCTGATGCAGGGCTTGAACTCACAAACAGCGAGATCATGATCTGAGCCGAAGTTGGACCTTAACTGACTGAACCACCCAGGCGCCCCTAAGTAAAACGATTTTAAAAGATCTGTATGGTCAATGACTATTCTTACTGAGTTTATGTAAATAATAGGCCAAGTTTGTTAAAAATTGGATTTGTTTTTCAATCAAATTAGTCCTCATTTGGCTCCCTCTGGAAATAAGGGTGATTATGGAGAGAAAAAACTATGTTTCAATAACTGATCTTTACGGATATTCAGTTCTGGTTGTTTGTTGTTTGCCCAGGCCGGACAATTTGAGGTGAACTTCAGAGAAATTGACACAATAGCTCATGTATAGACAGTCTTCATGCCTATTATTCTCTGGGGATAACAGGACTCTGTGGATATGTGAATATGTGAACAGCTGGAAAATGGGATAGATTCCTCAATAATTACGTCACTCAGCTATCACCTTGATCAGTTCTGTGTGGCTGGAATGGAAAAATTTCTCCTTAAAAGCCAGAGCGTACCCCACTCCGTGGGGTTAACTATGGACTTGTGGGCATAATGGATGACTAAACTTTCCTTATGATTGGACTGGATGGTGTACTTGGGGATGCCCTGATCTCCTGAGACAAGTCTTCTCGCACTTGTCAGTGATTCCTCATAATTAGGATACTGGTAAGGCTAGACCTCAAAGAGAGCTTCTTGATGGTTTTATTCCTTAGTCCTATTTGTCCCAGGAACCACCTCTGTTGATGTACAATTCCAAATAGAGGCTTTATCCAAGTACACAACAGCCCTCCTGGTAGAAGAAGCCTCGAAACTTAACAGTGGGACAGTCCCTGACAATAATGACTCCACATCAGGGCCAGAGTGCTTTGAGACCAAAGGCCACCAGTGGATGATGGGAGGTCGACTTACTAAATACCAGGCTATGCTCTTAGATATACCTCAAATAATACCTAACACTTGTCAAACTTAATTTTTTTTAATGTTTAATTTTGAGAGAGCGAGCGGCGTGTGGGCGCGAGTGGGGGAGGGGCGGAGAGAGAGAGAGGGGAACAGAGGATCTGAAGGAGGCTCACTGATTTCAGTGCTGATGATGTGGGACTCGAACTCATGAGCCGTGAGATCATGACACGAGCTGAAGTTGGATGCTTAACCGACTGAGCCACCCAGGCGCCCCTGCAGAAATTTCATGGGAGAAAAGGGCATAGGAAAAGCTGGATAGACTGTAGTCAGTCTGACTCAAACTGTTGAAGCCAAAGCCCTCCCAGCAAATAGATCTGCCCCAAAAGCAGCGATAACAGCACTCGTCTGTGCTTTAAAATTGGCATAGGACCTCAAAATATACTAAGTGTGCCTTCCTAATCTTACATGGGGCAATTTGGAAGAAAAGGGGATTATAATCAAGTCATAACAACTCCCCAGTCAAATATGGGCCCTAAGTGATTACTCTTCTTGAGGTTGTACACCTGTTGACGGAGGTGACTGTTATTCGCCTCAAAAGACAGCAAAAAGATATGGCCTTAGGATCTAAAGGAAACAATTTGGCAGGCCCTGCAGCCAAGTGGGCAGCACCAAATAAACAAATGCTAAGTCTTAAACCAGTCTAACTCCAGTAAAGTCCATAACATCAGTCTATTCAACACCGAGACATTCACATAGTCCAGGAACGAGTATGTTCAAAAAATGCACACGACTGGCTTGTTAATAGTGAGGGAAAAATCTTTATCCCCCCCACCTCCACCAAATAGCCAATGGAAGGTAAAACAGGGTTTACACCAGGCTTCTCATTTGAGTAGAAAGGCCATCGAGGTGACAAAAACCTTGCTAGGAGAAATTGTCCCTAGACTTGGATGACTTTGGTCTCCACAAAATGACAACAGACGATCTTTTTTAGTGTACAGATAACTTAGCAAACAGCTCAGGCCTTAAAAAATTAATTGCTATTTACTTTTGGCCTGGTATCCACAGTGCTCTGGAAAGGTGGCCCTCCAAAACCAAATGGCCCGTGATATCCTAACTGTAGTTCAAGGAGGCCCAGAATTAGATGATGAGCCCTGAATGGGACCCAGTGTGTGTGTGGCTCTAACTTGTGGCCATGGCTTCACCCAGGCTGGATAAGCCCCTGTACTTTGGGTTTTGCCTGGATGCATGGACCATTAGCAACCCAGCCGACCTTCTAAGTGTAAAACAACAGTGGACATGTTCTGTTTCATTGGCATGACCACCTTTGATCCCTCTTTGGGACTGGAGGATGTTGTTTGCTACATGGAAATAAGTACGTGGTCAAAGCCTTAAATGACACTCAAAGTAGCATTTCCCTGTTAAATACTGAAGGGACACAAATGCATAAGGCAGTTTTACAAAATAAAATGGCATTAGATGTTTTAACTGCTGCAGAAACGGGGACATGTGCTATCACAAAGACAGTGCTGGGCATACATTCCAGATTACTACAAACATATTTCTGGGTTTCTAACAGATGTGAATGCTCAAGTTGGCCCTTTAAATGATCCCTCTCTTTCCTTTAACGATTGGTCAAACTCTTGGATTCGAAGAAGATTTATGTCAACTATCAAAGGACTCTTTTTTGAGCTGCTTTTTCTTGTTGGTGTTCTAATCAGGTTTTGTTGATTTTTCCCATGTCTCTCCTCCACCTGGTGCCCAGACTCTTTGACTGCCATAGCTTCAGTCTGACAGATGATCCTTTCCACTTGAGAAGGTCCATACATGCGGTCTCCCTTGGACTCAGCTGCCTCTGGCTTTTTTAACTCCTATATATATAAGTCCCCAACTGACCAGTGTTGACTCATAGGTAGGGACATCTCTATGTCCCTTATTTGGCAGGAAGAAGCTACAGAAGATGAGACATTCCACCCTCATCACACTTAAAGATTTAAGGGTAAAGATTGTTAAGGGGGAATAATGGGGGAAACAAAGGCAATTAAAAAATTTCTTCACTGCCCACAGCCCCTTGACAAGTCCTTGAAACAAGCAGATTGACATTATTCTACGAGTTCAGCTGCCTTGATGTTGACACTTTGCTAAGGGAAAAAGAGAATTGTAGCTTAACATTATCTGCCCCCTCCCCCACCCCCTGCCCCCACAGGATTCTGTAAGTCTATTTTTTTAAAAAAAGTTTTTTTTTAACGTTTATTCATTTTTGAGAGACAGAGACAGAGTGCGAGCAGGGGAGGGCAGAGAGAGAGGGAGACACAGAATCTGAAGCAGGTTCCAGGCTCTGAGCTGTCAGCACAGAGCCCGATGTGGGGCTCGAACCTACGAACCATGAGATCATGACCTGATCCGAAGTCATATACTTAACCGACTGAGCCACTCAAGCACCCCCCTGTAAGTCCACTTTAACATATAACAGTTCCTTTGGAAACTTCCTTTATCTCCACCCCCACCCCAAGATCTATGTTGGCAATTATCTTCCAAGCTTATGACCCCCTGATATACATCTGAAGGGTCTTATGACTGAGTTTTTACTAAACAGTGGTAAATGACCTTTATTCCTAACAGCAGCTAGCTCCCTCAAGGTCCTAGAAACCTTGCTTCCAAAATTCTTTAGAGACTTACGCTATCCCTAACCCCCTCCAACCGGAACGTATATAATCAGTCATCCATCAACCCCGGTGCAGCTCTTTCTACCCATGGGTCCTGTCCCCGTGCTTTAATGAAAACAACTTTTTGCACCAAAGACAACTCAAGATTTCTTTCTTGGCCACTGGCTCCATCCCCAACACTTCAAACCACATCAGTGAGGACTCAAACCTCAAAAAGTACCAGGGCCTTTATAAATGGAGAGAGATCAGATCAATGCTGTTTATCTGAGAAAAAGTTTAACCAGGGCTCAAATTTTTTTTTTTTTTAAGTTTTATCTGTTTTGAGAGAGAGAATGCAAGTGAGAGAGGGCCAGAGAGAGAATACTAAGCAGGCTTCACACTGCTAGTGCAGAGCCTGATGAGGGGCTTGAACCCACGAACCATGAGATTATGAGCTGAGCCGAAGTCGGATGCTTAACCCACTGAGCCAGCCTAGGCGCCCCTAAAGATTTTAAGTAATCTCTATCTACATCCAATGTAGGGGTCAAACTCACAACCCCGAGATCAAGAGTTGTATGCTCTACTGAGTCAGCCCGGTGCCCCGTTTTCTTCATAACTTAAATGAATTCCTGGATGTTACTGAGGGCCAGATGCTGTCGAGTGACCGATTACTGAACTTTCTCATGCCTAAATTAGTGACAGTGGATAGTAAGTGGGGTACTGGGTGATGGAAATACTGAGGACATGTCTTGAAAATGTCACATGGCAGAGATGAGGAAGCCTCCTGGACACTGTAACAGGCAGAATCAGCAAGGTGAGTGCAGTGGTTCCATAGAGCACCAGTATGCCAGGTGCATAACCCCAACATAGGTTTAATTCGCTGTAGATGGATGACCTTCCAGTGATGCAGACGTTGCTGGCAGGTATGTCCCTCACTCCCACTCAGCCCCGTGATTAGTACCGTCTCATGGTCTGGGCTCTGTGCCAGGGACCGATTAGTTGAGGAGCAGGCAGTGAGCATTTCTGCTTCAAACAGCGCACCCAATCTTGGGCCAGAAATCTCCATGTTCCTTTACAGCTCTTGCTGCCCTTACACATGTTGGGTATGGAGTGGAAATAATTTCTGAGTTGTTTAAACCAATATTATGATGGTGGTGGGTAGCAGGTGGTGCTCACATTTAACATTGATAGAATGAAAATATAATAATTTCATTTTGTAGCTGTTAGTTTCTGTTCAGCTATACCAAGAAAAGAGTAACACTTGTATTAAATAAGAAAGAGAGGGAGCAATTGAGCGACATGCAGAGGGAGGGAGAGAGAGAGAAGTGGGACTTATCCCAAGGGGGGGCTCACCCAGTGTGGGGCTGAGCTCACCCAATACAGGACTCGAACTCACGAACGGTGGGATGATGACCTGAACCAGTGTCAGATGTTTCACTGACGCACCCGGGCACCCCTGTGTTTATCCTTGATTTCTCATGGCCTCAATAGGATTACCCACCATCAGGCATCAAACTGTGTCTCATGCATTAAGAAGGAATAAGGAAAGAGTCTGATAGTACATACAAATTTTGATTTGAGGTCATTTCTAATAAATTCAGGGAAGTCCTGCCTCCATAGACCCTTCTCCTCCATCTTATTAACCAGAGCTCTCCTGTAGCCACTGAAAGCAAAATCGCCTTTAGCACTAATGGACACAAACTCGTCATTGAAAATGACCATTTTTGCCTCCAGTGTGTCCCAGGATATGACTCAATGGCCATCACCTTTGGCACTGAAACAAGGTGTTAAAAAAAGGTGATCAAATTTAGAATGTACTTAACCCAGATGGAAAATTTCATCATGTATGCAGACAGATTGCTAATTCTTTATAGATGGGCTTGAACAGATATTCAACCCTGCACTTTAAGTTATTTAGGACTTTAGGGAAAACGTTGTTGGGGAGAAATAATTTCCTTTACCATTCAAGGTTCTTTTAGCTGGTCTAAGAATCAAATTGACTGAGACCAGTCATAGGAGACAAAAATCTCAAAGTTTAATTACATGCACATAAAAGCCCAATAATGAAATTGAAACCCATAGAAATAACCAATGCAAATAGTTTTTATACTTTGTAGAGAAAGAGACAATAAGTCTGTGAGGATTTGACAGCATAAAGGAAACCGCTGTTTGGGCCTTCAGGTAGTAAGGAATTAAGTGGAAATTGTGTAGTGGTAATAAATTAATGAAAAGTAAGGTTTGTTCATGCAGACCTCAGCTGTTTTCTGTCTTTGGTGACAGAATGTTTCTTTACCTCTTGGTGCTGGAAAGGTATCTATTACATGGAGACTGATGTTTCTGTTTTGCAATTAAATGTGAGTCAGTGTTCTTTTTGCATAGGCTGTTTCTTTTCTTTTTAATTTTTTTTGATGTTTATTTATTTTTGAGAGAGAGAAAGAAATAGAGCACGAGCAGGGAAGGGCAGAGAGAGAGACATACACAGAGTCCAAAGCAGGCTCCAGGCTCTGAGCTGTCAGCACAGAGCCTGATGTGGGGCTCAAACCCATGAACAGTGAGATCATGACCTGAGCCCAAGTCAGACACTCAACCGACTGAGCCACCCAGGTGCCCCAGGTGTAGGCTGTTTTGTAAGTGTCTTTAATTTCAAAATAATCAACAGGAGCACATTTTAGGGCAGCTCTTAAAATGTCATTGTCCCCTATACAAAGTCAGGAAGACAGAACTGGAAATATACCATAAGCAGGGAGATCAGAAGCCTAGAACCTTTATCCCCCCACAACCCCCACCTTCTGAAAATTTTCCAGGTCTGGCCCTACTCTGGGCTCTCCCTTCACACAAACAGATTAAAGGAGATCAAAAATTTGCTTGGCTGCCTATTCCCAACTGCAAAGTAAGTACTCACTTTTTGCTGAAACCCAAGTGCAGATATATAGGAACAGAGAACTACATATTTTGGTGCCTAAATTTCTGTCCTTTTTATTAAATTCTCTGCTTCTTGTGTTTCCTCTTTCAGCATCTTCTTTTCCATTCATGAATATCCAGTTGTTGTTGAAGGTTTAGAAAGTAAATATCCGTATATATTCTTAAGTTGTAACCCGAATGTGGTTTCACCTTTTGGTGGGGGTTGAGCCAAAAGACACCACCAAGCCAAAGAATAGGAAAAAGACAGGTTTTCCTTGCAACAAATAAGAACCCCAAGGACATTTCCTAAAATGGTGACTCCCCCAGACAAAAGACTTGGGGGAAGTTTTAAGCTAGTGGCATATGCATATTTATGAAGGGGCCTGGCAAAGGACATTTTAGTATACGCTCACTCAAAAGTCATCCCACGTTGGCAAGAGTCCAGATCCTGGTTGATTGAAGTCACAGGGCCACCGTGGGTGGTCATCATCCATTCTGTGGCTCTTTCAGTCTGGTATTTGGATGCTCAGAGGGGTTTAATTCCCCCAAAACCATTCAAGAATGTGTGTGAAGTCCATCTTTACTTTGGAAACAGCAGTGGAAGTTTTGCCGTGGGTTTATTATCTTTGTTATGACTAGACTATCTCCTGGCCTGGTAGTGCATATTTGTTTTTCCATTTGGCTGCCTTAAAATCATTAACTACTGATGTCTACTTTTCTGCAATTTTGACATATCCCAGGACATTCACCAAACATGTGCTTTGGGTAAGTAGTGCTGGTATAGATCCTAACATGGCTGGGGCTCTAAAGGGACTTGTCTTATGTTAGGAAATCTATGCCTTGTCTTCCTTTTTCTGTAGACCCCTAACCTTATCTGCCTACAGAACGATTACCACAATCCACCTAATGAGCCTATCCCTCAGCCCACAGAGTGAAGAATTTTCTGTGTGTGCTGAGGACACTTTAGATGCTCTCTCCTAGCAAGTTACAAGTGTCCAATACATTATAGTCACTCTGCTGTTACAGGAGAAGTCCAATACTTACTCATCAGCATGAGTGAACCTTGTAACATTCAACTTCAAAAATGAATACTACTGGGGTGCCTGGGTGGCTCAGTCGGTTAAGCGTCCAGCTTCGGCTCAGGTCATGATCTCGAGGGGTGTGAGTTTAATCCCGCTTCGGGCTCTGTGCTGACAGCTCAGAGCCTGGAGCCTGCTTCGGATTCCGTGTTTCCCTCTCTCTCTGCCCCTACCCCCTTGTGCTGCCTCTCTCTCTCTCACACACAAATAAATTAACATTAAAAAAAAGAAAAAAACCTACCAGTTATTTTACCAGCAGGAGAAGGGTTTATTTGAGAATAACAAAGAATTGTAATTAGGGATATATGTATGGGCTGTGGCAAAACCATAGGCAGGTCCAGGGAAGAAACAAGAGACATGCTTTTTTGAAGAGACAGGAGTAAGTTGGGAAGTCTGTTGTAAACTCGAAGTCCTTTAGACTAAATTGGTATTTTGAAGGACGGTGGATTTTCATTGGTTGAGCTGTTGGCTGGGAGAAATGAGAAAAACATCTCTTCCTGTGGCTGGAATAGTAGAGTATAAGCTACCTCCAAGGTCAGGTTTGTGGAAGGTCAAGACCTTCTCTTTGGATCTGCCATTGACTATGAGTGATAGGGTTTGAGAGCTCTCCCTGCTGAAACTTCCTGACTCCATTTTAGTGAGGGTTCCCACTACTTTCTCATTTTCTTTCCTTTTTTTTTTTTTTTTTTTGACGTTTATTTATTTTTGAGACAGAGAGAGACAGAGCACGAACGGGGAGGGGCAGAGAGAGAGGGAGACACAGAATCGGAAGCAGGCTCCAGGCTCTGAGCCATCATCAGCCCAGAGCCCGACGAGGGGCTCGAACTCACGGACCGTGAGATCGTGACCTGAGCTGAAGTCGGACGCCTAACCGACTGAGCCACCCAGGCGCCCCTCCTTTCTTTCTTTCTTTTTTTTTTTCTCTTAACATCCATTTTTGAGAATGAGAGAGACAGCGTGAGTGGGGGAGGGGCAGAGAGAGTGGGAGACAGAATCCGAAGCAGGCTCCAGGCTCTGAGCTGTCAGCCCAGAGCTTGATGCAGGGCTGAAATCCATGGACCACGAGATCATGACCTGAGCTGAAGTTGGATGCTTAACCGACTGAGCCACCCTGGCGTCCCTAACTTTCACATTTTCATTGGACCACTATCTCAACATTTCTAATACTCTCATCCTTGCTTTGATGATTTGAACTTTTTGAAGATTCTATGTGATTTCATGCAGTATTCTTTTTTTCTTTCTGTGTGCTGTATTTAATTCCACACAATATCCTCCAGTTTGTATGGACCAAGCCCAGGCTGCCCCATGACAGGCCGCTTTGGCAGAAAGCTCATTTTGAGTTAAAAAGCAATCTGCATCCAACAGATTCAGGAAATGTCTTTATCTCCCGCTTCATTGCCTAAAAAGAATTTAGATAGAGAAACTGCCCCAGGATGATTGCTGTCACCACACACAAATATACTGTGACATCAACTAGGTGTGATTAACAGTGAGGAACCTAGTATGGCCCGTTGGAGCAAAGTCCTCTATGCCCTATTTGTTTTTGAGTGGCTCAGAGAATATTTGTTTACCAAATATTTCCTCTCTTTCATCTTTCATTGAAGTGCCTGCCTTCTCTTTAAAGTCCCAGGCTCCTACTTTTCTTCTTCTCCTCAAATACGTATTAATTTATTTTGTCAGTCTTTGCAATTTTTACATGTGTGTGGAATCTCTGTACATACAGTTCAGATTTTACATTCTCCGGGTCTATCTCATGGCAATTTGATTCTTTAAAAAATTTTTTTAAAAAATATTTATTTTTTTTTGAGAGGGGAGAGAGACAGAGCATGAGCAGGGGAGGGGCGGAGAGAAAGGGAGACACAGATTCCGAAGCAGGCTCCAGTCTCCAGCTGACAGCAGAGAGCCTGATGCGGGGCTTGAACACACAAACCCCAAGATCATGACCTGAGTCAAAGTCAGATGCTCAACTGACTGAGCTATGCAAGTGCCCCGCCAATTTTATTCTTAGTCAACAGTCTGAACTTCTTAAGTTCCAGTTCAGGCTTTTGTATCTTCCTCTAATCCATATTTTGCTCCAATCTTATATAATCAGTGTTAAGGAAAAAACAAAACAAACAGAAAGGCAGGGCCCAGCATCTGTATTCTGGGGGAAATATGGGACACCTATTATCAAGCCCAAAAGTATGATGAAGATTAACTCACATACATGTTCCTGAGGTTCCCAGCACAGCACCATGTAACCTGTGTGTGTGCGTAGAGTGAGAGCTTAATGAACAGTTAATAACGTATCTATGTTATTGTCCAAATATGGTCTTTCTCAGACTATAACTGTTCTAAGCACTACAGTGGCTGCACACATATAACCCACTGACCTATCCTCGCTAGCTTATACCTTGACTAATTGTAGCTTCTTTGAGATTTCAACAGACCACTGATGCCTGGGAGACAAGGAACCCCATGTTCCTAGAAGATCAAACTTGACCATGGTAGGCAGTGGCCTTTTCTGATGCCAGCAAGTCTTGAGATCATATCGAGAATCATTCAGCGCTGTAGCATTCTTCCCCTGCACGTCAGTGTTCATTAGTTCCGTGTGCCTCCCCCTTAGAAACTCCCTGCTTGCTGTGTGACTTTGTAGATAGTCTTTGGACATAAGTCCACCATCTTCACCACTTGCCAGTCTCCTGAAAGAAGCAGATTTTCCTTTCCAACTGTGAAAATTGGTAATGGGATACCTCACTAAAATAGAGTCGGGGGGTTTGGCAGGAGGAGCTCTCTCTCCATACCACTGGTAGTCGTCTGCAGACCCAACAAGAAGGGGTGGACTTGATCTTGCTCATGGGTGCTACTCCTCTATTCCAGCCGAAGGAATAGACGCCTTCCTTATGCTTAAAAAATACTTTCTGGAGCACCTGGGTGGCTCAGTGGGTTAAGCGTCTGACTTCAGCTCAGGTCATGACCTCATGGTTCTCGAGTTCGAACCTTGCATCCAGCTCTTTGCTGTCAGTGTGGAGACCACTTTGGATTCTCGGTCTACCTCTGTATCTGCCCCTGGCTCAAACCCCACTCCCCCACCTCTCACTCTCTCTCAAAAAAAGAAATAAAAAATACTTTCCTTCTGCTTGGGCATCTGGCGGACTTAACCAGAGGTAATTTAGAACTCCGGTGGCCATTACTGGATTCTTTGAACTTTCCAAAGTTACTTTAATCAAAGCTGAGTTGCACAACTGTGATTCTGAAATCAACAAGACGGAATAGGATTTCTATTTTTGTATTTTGAAGGTTCCAAACCCTATCAAGAATGTGATATTGCCTCATTCTAACATATATATATAATTTTTCAATGAAATAAGGTAAGCAAACAATTAAAAGGATAAAAAAGAGTTGCTGATTTTTAGTTTTCTCCCCCACCTGCGATGTCAACAGATACTAACTAGGAAGCCACTTGTGCTCAGGCCCCACCTCCAGTACCATCTTCCTCTGCCCTCTCCCTTCCACATCTCCACTCTCATTCCATCCCTTTGCTGCACCTTCCTTTTCCTCTGAAGTTCACTCTGCTGCCTCCTCTCATGAACCTATTAAAACCTGCCCCTTTAAAGATGAGTCCTCTGAGGACCTAGGTCGACCCAAAGTTTCTTATGTTCTCTGGAGTAAGGCTGAACTTGGAGCCACAGTGAAAGAATTCCCTAAAGTGACTGAGGATGCCCATAATTGGTGAAGAATTTAACATGGTGATCCAACCTTCCAAACCTGGTTTCTCAACAACCTGGTTATTGGTGAGGGCCAGGCCATACACTGGATGGGAACATCCAGTGGGAGCATCATTAATAGGGCCTAAAGAAAGACTGCTGACTTTAGGCAAGACGTTAGAAGCGTCCCTGGAAGACCCCACCTATCGATTATAATGGCTTTTCCCAATCCTGTGGATCGGAACAAAATTCAGTCTTGTACACAAAAGCCCTATGAATCCCTTCATGATGATTACAATGAAGTCCAACTTCCTCCCTCCCTTCCCCTCCCTTCTTTTCCCCTCTCTTCCCCCCCATCTTCCCTTCACTTATGCCTCCTCCTCCCTCTTCCCCTCCCCTCCCTTCCCCTACCTCTCCTCTTTCCTTCCCTCTCCTCCCCAGCATTTAAACTCTATTTAGTTAACATACAGTGGAATATTGGTTTCAGGAATAGAATTCAGTGGTTTATCACTTAACATACAATATCCAGTGCTTGTCATAACAAGTGCCCTCCTTCATGCCCATCACCCATCTAACAGATTTCCCACCCACCTCCCTCCATTAACCCTGTTTGTTCTCTATAATTAAGAGGGAATTGTGATTTTTTTTCTTTTTTTGATCTTAATAGTAGAATTTAGTGATTCATCACTTATAACACCCAGTGCTCATCCCATCAAGTGCCCTTCTTTATACCCATCACCCATTTAGCCCATCCCCCCACCCAACACCCCTCCAGCAACCCTCACTTAATTTTCTGTATTTAAGAGTCACTTGTCCTTTGCCTTCCTCTGTTTTTATCTTCTTTTTCCTTCCCTTCCCCTATGTTTATCTGTTCTGTTTCTTAAATTCCACATGAGTGAAATCATAGGATATTTATCTTTTTCTGAGTGACTTATTTTGCTTAGCATAACTCTAGTTCCATCCATATTGTTGCAGATGACAAGATTTCATTTTTTTTGATTGCCGAATATATGTATGTACCAATATGCATTCCCACCAGGAGTGCAAGAGGGTTCCCCTTCTCCACATCCTTGCCAATACCTGCTGTTTCCTGAGTTGTTACTTTTAGCCAGTCTGACAGGTGTGAGGTTTTGATTTGTATTTCCCTGATGATGAGTGATGTTGAACATCTTTTCATATGTTGGTTGGCCATCTGGATGTCTTCTTTGGAAAAGTGTCTATTCATGTCTTTTGCCCATTTTTTTCACTGGATTATTTGTTGTGTGGTGAGCTTGATAAGTTCTTTATAGATTTTGGATACTAACCCTTTATCTAAAATGTCATTTGCAAATATCTTCTCCCATTCCATCGGTTTCCTTTTAGTTTTGATGATTGTTTCCAAGTCCAACATTTCTTTAAAGAAAATTCTAGTCTTTAGATGTGGAATTCACCCATATAGTAGTATTTAACTATGTTATGTAAATGGACTGATCCAGGATCTTTCTTTTTTAGTTACAAGGACCAAGATGGAACTGGACATTATGAACTTTGCAGACCAATTTGTTCTCACCCTTAGAGAAAAGATGGCTAAAATTTTCAGTATTCAATCCAGCAAATGAATACCCCTAAACAAAACTAGAAGCCTTGCTTCCACAATTAATGTAAGGAACCAGGACATTGGAAAAATGAATGTTACAAATTTAAGAGCCTAAGGTACCTTCAGCTCTTTTTTAGCCAACTTTTCCTTTCTTTCTTTTTTTAAGTTTATTTATTTTGAACAAAAGAGCGAGAGTGGGAGAGGGACAGAGAGAGAATCCCAGGCAGATTCTGCACTTTCAACACAGAGCCAGATGTGGGGCTTGAACCCACGAACCGTGAGATCATAACCTGAGCTGAAACCAAGATTCAGACACTTAACCAACTGAGCCAGCCAGGTGCCCCGCAAATGCATGATTTGTGAATTTAAAACCTTACAGAGTATTTTGGATAACACGTGTGGTTCTAAACAGTTCCTTAGAGATAACAATTCCGTTTTAAAGTGTTTTTGGGGGTGCCTGGGTGGCTCCATTGGTTAGGTGTCTGACTCTTGATTTCGGCTCAGGTCATGACCTGATGGTTCTTTGGTTTGAGCCACGCATCAGGACCTGCGTGGACAGTGTGGAGCTTGCTTAGGATTCTCGCCTTCTCTCTCTGCCCCTCCCTACTTCTGTTCTCTCTCTCTCTCTCTCTCTCACACACACACACACACACACAATAAAGAAATAAACTTTAAAAATATGTCCTTGAAGGTTTGTTATTCTTTCAAAACTTAACTATTGCTTCATGTTTATGTTCCCAAATACGCTAGGTTGTTTCGTTCAGCGCCCTTGCATAATATTACACTATTCTGCCCCATAGCAGAGAGAGGGAGCGAGCCTGCATGAGCATGGGGAGGGGCAAAGGGAGGGAGAGAATTTTACGTGGGCTCCATCCTTGGAGCCTGGTGGGATCATGAACTGAGCTGAAATCAAGGGTGGGACGCTCAATCTACAGAGCCACCCAAGTGCACCTAAAACATTGGTTTTATGCAGAATTTCAAGGTCTAAAATTTGTCTGATTTTTGTTTTAGAATTCCTGAACAATGCTTTCTTTTGTATGATAGGTTCCATAACATGAATTAATTTTTTCTTTTTGTTTTTTTTATCTATGTTTTATGTTTGTGCATAAGTTTTCAACTCAGTGCATTTTACCACAGTGTAGGGTTTAAATCAAATTGAAATCAGCTATATATCAATTCCCAATAAAGTTATGTATTTTTCTATATAAATATTACCCATACATTCTTTGCTTATGACTCACCTTGTTTCTTTCTCTTGGTTAGTGGGTCAGTGGTTGTTTTGTTCATTATGTATTTATGGATGAACGTATATGACTTTTGTGAGAGAAATACCTTCTTGAATTGAAGGTAATGTTTTAAAACTCAACTTGGTTGTATCAACTTTAGGTTTTGGGTTTTTTTGTTTTTTGTTTTTATGTTTAGTTTTTTAGAGACCGAGAGTATGCGTGCATGCCAGAGAGATACAGAGAGGGATTGAGAGAGAGAGAGAGGGAGAGAGAGAGGGGGAGAGAGAATCCCGAAAGCAGGCTCTGTACTGTCAGCACAGAGCCCAATCTGGGGCTGCATCTCAGGCACCATGGGATCATGACCTGAGCTGAAACCAGGAGTCAGATGCTTAACCCACTGAGCCACCCACACTCCCTTCAGCTTTAGGTTTTATATTTTACTTTTTTTTTTTAATGTTTATTTATTTTTGAGAGAGAGAGAGAGAGAGAGAGAGAGAACAAGCAGGAGAGGGGCAGAGAGGGAGGGAGGGAGGGAGAGAGAGAGAGAGAGCGAGCAAGAGAAAGAGAATCCAAAGCGGGCCCCAGGCTCTGAGCTGTCAGCACAGAGCCCAATGTGGGGCTTGAACCCACGAACCATGAGATCATGACCTGAGCCGAAGTTGGACGCTCAGTCGGAGCTTAACCGACTGAGCCACCCAGGCGCTCGTATATTTTACTCTTAATTGTGGTTGAAAACCTAAGTCCTGAAATTTATCTTTTTAACCATTTTGAACTGTGGTGTTAAGAATATTTACATTATTACAAAATGAATCCCTTTGAATTTCTCGTCTTACAAAAATGAAACTGAATACCTGTTACACAACTACTTCCACATTTGTATCTTTTTTTTTTGTTGTTTTGTTTTAATCTATTTATTTTGAGAGAGAGAGAGAGAGAGAGAGAGAGCAAGCATGAGCCAGGGAGGGGCAGAGAGAGAGAGAGAATCCCAAACAGGCTCACAGATCACTGTCCTCACAGATCCCAATGTAGCTCTCAAACCCATGAACCCTGAGATCATGACATGAGCTGAAACCAGGAGTTGGATGCTTAACCTACTGAGCCACCCAGATGCCCCCTTCCACATTTGTATCTATTCTAAACCCCAGGCAATTACATTTTGTTCCTTTCTTACTTTTTTGTTGCCACATTCCTTGTTTTCTCCCTTCCTTCATTCCTTCCTTTTTTCATGAGGTTCATTCCATTAGGTTAGTCACGTTAGTAATTCAGTGTCTGTGTGTCTCATTCATTTATTTCACTTAGCATAATGTCCTCACATTTGAAGTGTGTTGTTTAATTTGAAAGGATCTATTTCCTTTTTCAAGGTTGAGGATTATTCCGGTAATTTGGAGACCGTGTTTGAGATGTCCGTGCACTGCCTTCTCGGTGTTGGCCTCCCTGACGAAAATCCCTTTCTGGTTTTGCCACCACTCATTGCTCTGCTGTTAGCTGGTGTTCAGGGATGGGGTGCAAGAGCACGTGTCTCCAGGGTCCCAATCAGATCAGGTTTGGTCACTTGCTCCTGACAAAATCCAAAGGCAGAGAGACGAGAGGTGGTGAGACAAAGGAAGTTATTTCAGGGAGGCAGACACTGGGAAGATGGCTGACTAATGTCTCAGATTGTCTCCAATGTGCTAGAAATACTTCCAGGTTTATATAAGGGAAACAGGGGGGCAAAAGTGAGTGGGTGCCTGCAGGTTGACAGTGAAGGTTAAATCTGTCATTGTCTGGGAGTCAGTCCAGGGTGGGGTCTTTTGGCTCAGGGCAGTGCTTGTGGCTTGAGGGGTAATTCCAGTTCCCCTGAGGGATACTTTGTCCTCAGGGTCTTCCTCCTGAGCCAGGAGACAAGCTGGAAAGAACCCAGTGAGGAAGTTTGAGGTCAAAATTGAGGCAGCAAAAGTCCTCTGTCTTGCCCTTGGATTTGGTCAGCCATGAGTGGCAGAACTGGGTCTGTCTGGGGCCACTGGAACGAGGCGCTCCTGCACCCTTGGGTCCTGCTTACAAAGTCATTACCACAAAAGATCTAATAAACATCCCATACCTCCCACAATTAAGATTTTCTGTGTGGGGGCACCTGGGTGGCTCAGTCGATTGAGGGTCTGACTTTGGCTCAGGTAATGATCTCACGGTTTGTGAGTTCGAGCCCCGCGTCGGGCTCTGTGCTGACAGCCTGGAGCCTGCTTCAGATTCTGTGTCTTGCTCTCTCTCTGTTCCTCCCCTGCTCACGCTCTGTCTCTCTCTGTCTCAAAAATAAAAGTAAAACATTAAAAAAAAAAAAAGATTTTCTGTGTGTGTGTGTGTGTGTGTGTGTGTGTGTGTGGTGATGCTATGAAAATGTTGGGGTTCGGGAGTGAACAGACAAGAAAGAATTCTGGTCTTCAGTGCAAAGAGTGTGGTTTTAATAAAGCTCGGGGACAGGACCTGTGGGCAGAAAGAGCTGCACTGAGGTTAGTAGGAGTGGCTGAGGATATACTTTCAAGTTGGGAGGGGGTTAGGGACAGCCTAAGTCTCTGAGGAATTTGGAAGCAAGGTTTCAAGGAACTTGAGGGTCTAGATGTTATTAGGAAAAGGTCATTTATTACTGTCTAGTGAAGCCTCAGTCATGAGACCCTTCAGATGTGTATCAGTGGGCCATAAGCTTGGAGGGTAATTGCTACCATATGACTTGGGGAGTAGAGATAAAGGAAGGTTCCAAAAGGGTTTTTATGTGTTGAAGGAGAATTTACAGGATCCTGGAGTGGGGCTAATGTCACACAAAGGTTGCCTTTTGCCCTTGGCAAAGTGTCCACATTGAGGCAGGTGAGTTCCTGGAGGAAAAGCCACTCTGCCCGTCTCAACGACTTGTCAGTGGGCTGTGAGTCGTAAGAAAATAGTATTTTTTTCTTTTGCCTTTGTTCTCCACATCAGTGAGAACACTTGGATAGCCTCTTCTAGCAAATTTCAAGCGTAAACACACTAGTATGAGCTCTGGTCATCGAGATGTAAACGTGCAGTGCTTACTCATCCTGCATTAAGTAAATCTTGGACCAGTTGAATCAATGTCCGAGTATTTCCCTGTCCTCAGCCCCTGGCAACGAACATGCTAATCTTTTATAATTTTTGTCTCTTTTAGATTCCACATATATGTGATTTCCTACAGTATGTATTTTTCTGTGTGCGGCTTATTTAACTTGAGAAAAGGTGCTTTAAGTTTATTTTGTTGCTGCATAAGGAAGGATTTCCTTTATTTCTGAGGCTGATATACATCCCAAGAATAAATTAGATGAGGGACCTCTCTACCAGGAAAAGAGCTAATACCAGAGATTAACTTTTTTTTTTGAGATTAACTTTTTATATCATAAATAATTGCTTGCCTGGCATGGCAAACGTGTAACAAATATTTGTTTTCTTTTTCCTGTGAATGTATTTCCACCTTGTTGTAATTCTAAATCCCTACCCCCTTCTGCTTAATTCAAAATGGCATATAAGCATCAGCTGCCTGTGTTTGAGCCTGGTATCTTTGAGGTTCCCGTAATTAAGAAATTAGTTTTTTTCCTTTGTGAACCTGTCTTACATCATTGCAATTATTAGACCCACCAAAGAAGAGAGAACAGATGGAGAAAAATGTTTTCCTCTCCTGCACATTCATTCTGTTTTCAAAAACTGACCTCTGTGCTTCAGAGTCAAAAATAATAGCGTGAAGACAGAGTTTGGGATAAGACAGAGTTGGGGAACAGTAGCTTTCTTGCTTTGGGAGGCTGAGGAGGCTGAGGCTGGCTAGGGCCTTCAGAGCTGCAAGCCCACCCAGAGGCAGGGGCTGGGGGTTTGTAGGGAAATACAGGATCCATCCGGTTTCGACAGGAATTGTTTGTGTTGCCTGCCTTGTTCATCAGGTTTTCTGGGTGGTACCGGCTTCCTGAAGAAAAAGGCTAAATGAAAAGGGAGGAGGGGAGGTTTGTGGAAGAGAGGAAAAATTGGTATTTCGTTTAATGTCAAGACTTACTGATGCTTTAATGCAGTCATTTTGATTTTTGTTCAGCATTATGCTTTTAAGCGTATTCGACAGCTGTAGTAAGATCACTTCATGTTTTACAGTGAGAAAGCCCTGAATATTTTCTGGAAAGGCTAAAATAAAGGAAAAAGGATAACCCCAAATTAACACGAAAATTGGGAGGATTTAGAATTCCCATGTGTTACTGATGGGAGTGGAAAATACACGTTCGCTTTGGAAAACTGGCAGTGACTTAGGAAAATAAACACTTCCCTACTGAAGGGGGGGGGAAGCATTTTGTCAGCACAAAATATGTCTCTTTGCCCTAAGGATTATTCTCGGCTGGTTATTTTAAAGATCCAGCAGACAAATGAAAAGCTCTGAAACCTGGTGTAAATTTCCTTTTGTAAGAGGCATTTGCATGTATAAGGGGAGGCTGCATTTGAATGAGTGTCTCCCTCCGTGTAGAGAAAAGGGGGAGAATGTGTAAATCTCCAGAAACTCTGATCAGTGGAGGGGGCGTGGATTTAAATCTGGGTGACAATACCCATGGTTACTGATTTTTGCTTGGTCACTTCTCCAAATGCTTCCCAATAGGGTCACGTGTGGAGTTTGAAAAAAGGTATCAGCTGCCCTCCCCCTCCTATTCTGTCAATTGGTGTGGGTGGGAAGGATAGCAATTTTTTATTTGTTTTATTTTTATACATGCACGGTATTTTTTTTAAGAGAGGGGAGAGAGCGCTTGCGCAGGCGGGGGGGGGGGAGGGGCAGAGGGCGAGCGAGAATGTTAAGCAGGCTCCACGCTCCGAGCTGAGACCGACGCGTGGCTCAATCCCACCACCCTGGCATCATGATCTGAGCTGAAATTAAGAGCGGGACGCTAAACAGCTGAGTCTCCAGGCGCCCCAAGTATTTTTTTTTTTTTTTCTTAATTTAGAGCGAGAGAGAGAGAGAGAGAGACAGCGTGAGTGGGGGAGGGACAGAGCTAGAGAGAATCTTCAGCAGGCTCCCTGCTCCGCGTGCAACCCACAACCGGCTGGATCCCACGACCCTGGGATCATGACCTGAGCCGAAATCAGGAGTTGGAGGCAGAACCCACGGAGCCACCCTGGCGCGCCTCCCAACTGTTATTTTAATTAACTGCATCAGGTGATTCAGAATGAGGCCAGGGTTACGCGGGGCGGCTTCCCATTAATTTATGAACGTTGAGTGCAGGCTTTGGCTAAAGGAGAGGTAATGGGGTCTTCTCTGTAGGAGTTGGGGAGGGTGAGGTCCGTGCAGCACACGTTCCCATGCTGCAGTCTAATTTGGGGGTATCTGTGGGAGAAGAGGCCCCCTGCAAGTAGAGAAGGGGAAACTCAGAGCTAGGTCTCCAAGTGGGAGCTCAGAGTTCCTGAATAGCTCAGGACATAAAGGACTAGGAAGTTGGGCCGTTTTTGCATTACAATGTCCTGCCTGCAGGCGTGCAGTTAACTGGTGAAGAGGCTGTGTTGGTGGCTTTAAAGGCATTTTCTTCCTGATGCAACCGTGATTTCATCACTGAAATCAACCGAGCAAGAAATCTAGCGGACGAGGTGGAAGAAGAAGAAAATGGCCAGTTCTCAGGTAAGCCTGGCGTCCCACGTCAGAAGCCGCGTCCTCTTTCTCTCCTGAAATTCTGTGCTTTTAGAAATTGCAAATGTTGGTTCCTCTAGTCCTGATATTTCTGCTTTGTTTTCACCTGATTTTTTAAACCTTTTCAAAAATCATACTCCAGTTTAGGTCTTTAGAACACTGTTCCTGTATATTCCAGAGCCTTCTCTGTCCCCTTTGCGACCTGGGTTCCAGGAGGGCCTCGACAGTTGTCACTTGGAGTTAAAGTCCTGCAAGTATTGAAAATATTCCTTGTGACAGATCCCCAGGGGAAATTGGGGAGTTCAAAATTCCTATTGCTGATGGGGTCTGGCCCTGGTAGTTCATTCAAGGAAAAAAAACACTTCCCATTTAGGTCCACTTTGGATGCTTTATCAGCTCTGTGTAGATCCCGGACTAAGAAAATGAACATAAATACAAGATGGATATGAGGCCCAGAATAACTCCGAGAGTTCTGCAAATAAAAAAGGGCAGGCTTGGTCTTTAGAATGTGAAAAAGCTACTCTATTTAAAATATACCAGGTATTATAGGACATGGAAACGATATGTGATTGAAATTGGGATAAATCCACTGTTTTTTTTCATAATTAGATTTATCTTCTGATTTACTGTTAGGGAGCCACAAGAACACGCCAGTGATCATGTGACTTTCGGACACATCAAATCGTTTCCTTACAGCTGATGTTCTGTTGTTTAACTTGGCGCGGTGTTCTCCACCAGATTTCATTCACATATTCCCTTGTTTCATAAAGGACCTTAGATGGATTTGCTGAGCGATGTGCAGAAACCATCACATTTAAACTGGAAACTTTTTTCTCCTGAGTTTCTCTTTGCTTGTAGTTTCTGTTAAGGAGAACAAAGGCGAAAAAAACGTAGATACAATAAAATTTCCTGGCAACTTGCAGGTAGAGGCAAAAAACAACAACAATCTTAGCTTGACCATAGCAAGACCTTCAGGATCCCTTAAGTCCTCTTTAACATGTGAAAATTCCTGTACAAGCTTCTTACATCCCCAGAATTTAAAAGTAGATGATTATTTCTCTTCACTGTCTCAGTGCAGGTCCTGTCCCCATGCTTTAATGGAAGCAGCTTTTTGTAATGACTGTGTCTCAACAATTCTTCTTGACTTCTGGTTCCCGGGCCCACCCACATCGCCTCAGTTTACACACTTGTGTAGTAGAGATAGTGACTTCTGGGAATGGAGGTTCTAATTCAGTCAGACCTCCGTCCTGTAGGCTTCTATTTTACTCTACGCTCTTGTCACAGGCATCTCTTCTATTTACTTTCTGTTTTCAGCAAAAGAAGAACCACAGAATAAACATGTTTGAGTGTCTTAAAATCATGAAATAGATCCAAAAGGAGGATTGAAACAAAAGTCTTTGGTGAAATACTATGTTGTGGGATCCTTGAGCACAACTGTCAAGAAACAATTCTTGAGACGTTTTATGGTGCATGTTACTGATTATATTTCAGTAGCTTGGGAACAGGAACCTTGGGCAGAAAGAGCTGCAGGTTGGCTGTATGCAGCTGGGGGTTATCTGCAAAGTGCTCAAGTGGGAGGGGACATGTGGGGAGTATTAGATCATCAGTGTTTCTTGGAATTTCTACTTGGAAAGCTACTTTTGCAAGATTTTTCTGGTGCTTATCATTCATTTCGATACTAGCCATCGATGAGATGTATAAGCAGCCAGGAGACCCTGTAAGAATGCAGCAACCAGCACGTATTTGATCCTTAAGGAATCTATGCAGGCTAGAGAGCAGCTTTCTGGGCTGACGGTGAACAGTTTACTGCTTCTATCCATCACCATACTGGACTCAGATATAACAATTATTTCATTCTGTGTGTTCGTGTTGCCGTTGTGAATAAAAGAAGCATTGTCAGGCACAAAGAGATGAGTTTTATTGTCATTGAAAATGTTTAAGTCACCATGACCGTTTTCTACTCTGTCATTTTTAATGTGTATTTAATTACTTTCTAAATAAATGTATGGATGTGTGCAGGAAATGTAAAAAGGTACATCAATTTTGTGTGGATTGCTTGTTTCCATCACTCCTCAGGTTTGACACCTTTATGAACAATTTTATAGGGTCCTCTCTGTATACTGACCTGTGTGTCATTTTAGATCAACTGTAGGGCAGATGACTTGTAGGGCAGATAACCTGGGTTACAACCTGATCCCTTCTGTATATTGGATGTTTGACAAAATACTCCATGAAAATAAAAGAATAACGAGTTTGTTCTCTTAGAGTATTATTTATATTTCATTAGTTTACGAGAAACTTAGATGCTCACTGATAAGTATGAAATGCTCAGAAAAAATTGTTGGCTTTCTTGCTATTCTAGTAGAACCTGTAATTGCCATAAAACTCATTCAGTTACCAGCCCTCCAAGAATTCTTGCCTTGGAGTTCTACCTTTGTTATTCAAAAATGTATCCCTTGGCCCAAAGGCTAATGCCTTGTTAGAAATGCAGACTCAGATACCACTGCAAAAGTCCTGAACGGAACCTGCATTTTAACAAGATCTTTAATACACGGTATTAAAGTAGTGAAAGTAGTGAAATTCTCATTCACCTTAGAATTTGGTAAGCATATTTGTAACTCACTCAAACTTTCCATCTAAGAAATAGACACAACTTCTATATGATACAAATGCAGTATTTAAAAATGCATATTCCTGTATTGATGCCTTTATTTCACAAATCCTCTTGGGTAAACACACAGTGTTTACAATGTTTTTGTGAATCATATACCAGCCTGTTATCTCAAAATTAGAGAATACATGAGAACATATTACTGTCTTAAAAATCACTGCATAAAGCGAGAAATTCTCCTAGGCCAGAACCAGCTCTCTTAATATAACTACTAACATGAGTTCATTCTTTGCTGACTCACAGAGAGAAACTACACCAGCTGGGGTTGTCACGTAAAGGAAACTTGATTTTCAGCAAATTAGGAGAAAGAGAATAATTTCCAGAGCAGAGGCTCACTGAGGAATGGGGAATGGTTTCCTTTTATTTAAGATTAGGGTGGATATTGAGAAAGGAGATCCTTGCCGTCATATGTAGAGGTGAGTAATGGCAACTGTCACTCCTTGGGTTACTCTTTAGTCCATCTGCAATAGGTGTGAGTCAGGGGCTAAGTTCATATTGGGCCAGCCCAAGCTCTTCCTCGGGGCAGTCATTACCTTTTGTTGGATACTTTCTGTTTTCCCATAGGAGACTGAGTCCATGGGGGGTTTTGCCTGAAGTAGAAGATGGTAGAAAGAAGAGGTAAAGGAAATTGAGGGATTTAAGATCAGTGGGAACAAGCAGGTAAGCAATGAAAGTCAGGTCTTGGGGTCCAGCTGGTGACATTAACTCCCTCTTTCATCTTAGGTACCATTATGACCTCTGCCTGTGGTCACTTGGTAACTGTGGTATTCATTGCAGGAACTGCTGACGTTCAGGGATGTGGCCATAGAATTCTCTCAGGACGAGTGGGGATTCCTGAACGTCGTTCAGTGGGAACTGTACAGGGATGTGATGTTAGAGAACTACGGACACCTCCTTTTCTTGGGTGAGGATAACTCCTTCCAGACTTCCCAAACCACACTCAGGGTTTTGCTCCTTCCTTTGAAAAAGCTTCCTCTTTGCATGACTGGGATTCAGATCCCTGCAGTGAAGGAAAGAAGTAGGGGTTTGTAGATGTAGAGAAATACCTTCCTGATGTTTCCTTTTCAGCTTTAGCCTCCCCTTTCATGTAAGATCTTCATTTCTGTAGATTAGCGGCAATTATAAACATTGAATGGCATAAAATGGTACCTCCCACATGTTTGACTCCAAGTTCTCCCTCTTACTGTATCTAGTATTTGGAAGTGGAGGTCAAGATCTGAACATTGGAAATCCTTCCTGCATGCTGTAAAGGGACTTTTGGGCAATGGCTTTGGGAAATCATTTCCTAAAATTCTACACAGTGGCCTCTCTCGTCCGCTGAGCACAATAGTGGGTCGAAAGTTAGAATCCCTGTCAATACTCTGTTCCTTTTCTCTAATAAACAGGTCTTGCTGTGTCAAAGCCAGACCTGGTCATGTTTTTGGAGGAAAAGAAGGAGCTGTGTGATGTGAACGAAAAGGAAACCATAGCCACACCCCCAGGTAGGTGGGGATGAGTGAAGCAGATGACAGGTGAGGACCAGTCGTGAAGGAGGAAGATAGGCCTTAAAATGTGGTTTGAGCAGCTCTCCTTGAATGGAAATTAGCTAGTTTTATGTCTCTCACAGCGAGCCATCTGCTGTCTAACACCTCCAGCTCTTACATTCTTTGAGAATTCTCCTTCAGCTCCAGTGATGGTCCATCATGTCCACAGTGAGGGCCAGGAGGAGACTCCCCTTGGAGTATGAGGGCCTGCATATTCTGAGAGCTTCTCCATTGCTTTGAGGGCCCTGGGGAAGTTTCCATATTTCTGACGAACTCTATTCTAAGCTATTTCTAGGTTCTGTTTTGCCTCATGTGAGAAGTGTGTCAGGATAGTGGTGGCCATATTGGGGTTTGGTGCATAAACTCCGAGAACACTGGAGACAGATATCACATGTTTTCTTGTTTAACCTTTCCAATGTTATGGAGGCTTTAATCTTAATCATACAAAACTGAGACTCAGTAATTTCATCAGATAACAAAGCACCTCCCTAAAATAAGAAAATCTAATCCTTTATTTCACGTCAAAAGTTCATTTGTCTTTCTGTTAACTAAAATTAGGAATTTTCACTCTGCATTCCATTCCTCAATGGTGAAATAATTTAATGTATCTATGTGTATCCTAGAATTCCTACAGAAATTAATGCCCCAGGGGAGCTCCAACATTTAGAGCTTAGAACTCACAGCCTATCATAAAATCTCAATTATCACCATATTTCTTAATAATTGCATCATTTTATAATTTTATTTTATATAAGTTCTTGTGATTTTGTCATTTGTGTTCTTGTTTTCTGATTAGTTATATATGAGACTAATCACTAAATTTAAAAAGCCTTTTTTTTTTTTTCTTAATGTTTATTTATTTTTGAGAGAGAGGGAGACACAGAATCTGAAGCAGGCTTCAGGCTCTGAGCCGTCAGCACAGAGCCAGATGTGGGGCTCAATCCCACAAACCATGAGATCATGACCTGAGCTGAAGTCGGACACTCAACCGACTGAGCCACCCAGGCGCTCTGTTAATCTCTGAATTTTTAGATCAAAAGTTCTGATAGGCCATTGGCATATGCTTATAAGAAGTAAGGTGGATAATTAGTAAAACTGCCATATTTTAAAAAGCTTTTTTTGTAATGTAATTTTACTTCAGTAAAAAATAACCAATAATAGGTTTCTCTTCTGCTTTCCTCAGAATGTTTCTGAATTTAATCCCCAATATTTATTTTTCATAAAGTGATTGTCAACATATTTTACAGCTCTGGTGGTGTTTCATTATTTACAAATAAAAGAGGTTTATTTTGTCTGCTTGGTTCTAAAGAATGGATTATAGCCTCACATTCTGTGTAAGAGGAGGAATATTCTAATAACATAATACAATTTTTTAATGTCTTTTCAGTGCTTATTCGTAATATTCTTCATTAGAACTTTCCATGGTTGCTTTTAATGAATACTGTTTTTCATTTTACCATTGAGGAAGTCCTACCAGTAATTGAAAATGCTATTTTCTTAGGGGTACACAGTCATAGTTTAAAATTATAGTTATATAGAAGGTTGCCTTTTAAAAATTCATCTATTTAAAAAAAATTTTTTTTAAGTTTATTTTATTTTGAGAGAGAGAGAAAGAGCATGCAAGCAGGGGAGAGGCGTGGGGTGGGGGAACAGAGGATCTGAAGGAGACTCTACGATGACAACAGTGAGCCCAACATGGGGCTTGAACTCACGAACCACGAGATCATGACCTGAGCCGATGTCAGACACTCAACCGACTAAGCCAGCCAGGCGCCCCTCAACTATTTTTTATGTAGAATTTTTTTGGGGTAAATTTTGTCTTATTATGGTTTTGCAGTTGTGAATAATGTGTTTCCTTTGTTGGGCTCTTCCACAACACTATTTAGTTGTGATTTCATTTTTGCCTGTGTATTTTGTGGTAGGATGACAATTTTCAACTTAGATTTTAAGATACTGTGAGTTTAACTCAAGTATGAATCCACTTTATGCACTTTACCAGTAAAATTATGTATGTATTTGTATAAATATCGTGCACACATACTTCGTGACACACGTTGATTTTTTTCCCTTGGTTAATGTTCACTGAATGTTGTATCCTGTATACATGAATTGTCCTAATAGTATAATATTCTTCCCCTAAGGTCTACTGAGAATCCTACCAATAATCTTACAGGAGCTCCCTTGTATGAGATTCCTTTGTCATACTGTTTTGAAATTCTCTGATCACCTGTGAATTTTGATAGATTAATTATAATGTGTTAGTGGATTCATGTCTTGACATTTATCCTACTTAGAACTCATTGAGCTTCTTGAATTTGTCTCTTCTTGCCACATATGTTGGAAGTAGAAGCCTGTAGTTCTTCCTGTAAACTCTGCCCCCTCTCACTCTCCTCTCCTTATGAGGTTCCCTTAATGTATTTCTGGGTTCACTTGGTGGTGTCCCATGAATCCCTAGACTCTGTCCTTTTCCACCTTGTTCTTAGCTCCTCTCAATAGATCATTGACCAAGGGGTCTCTCAGTTAATCTGATCTTTCTTCTGCTGGATCACATCTGTTGGTGACCCCGTGGTGTATTTTTAAATTCCGTGATTATACCCTTCAGCTCCCAGTTTCTAGGGTGATTGATTGTTATACTTTTCATCTCTTTGGGTTTACATTTTGGTCATGCATAGTCTTCCTGACATCATTTAGTTCCCTGTTTTCTCTCCTCCCACGAGCATCTTCGTGATGGTTATTTGAATTCTTGGTCAGGTAATTAATAGTTCTTTTTTAATTTAGGGCCAGTTTTGGAGATTTATTTTATTCCTCTGATTGGAGTAGTTTTTCTACTTTGTATGCCTTGTGATCTTTTGTTCACATTTGGGAATTTAAGAAATAGCCTCTGAGCCCATTCTCCTGAACTTGATTTGTACAGGAGAACCCAAATCACAATAATCCTGGTGCTTGTCACATGTATTCTGGGCATTTGTGTTGTCTGAGTTTTTGTTAATTTCTCAGTTTACAGAGGTGGAGTTACTTCTTTAGAGCCTGTGATACCTTCCCCTCTCTGTCTTCAGCTCTGTAGTCTCTCCAATGTCTGGACAAATGCTCTCCTTGGGACTCAGCAGCCACCACAGTGTATCATTGGGTTCTCTCATTCTGTGTCACACGTGACAAAAAAACAAGTCCCCGGGCAGCTGCAAAGCAGCCAGATTATTGCTCCCACACAGTTCACGTAGGTCTTTCTTTCCTGAGCAGAGTTGAGACTTTTCTCACGGTCTTGCCCACGGAGTGCCAGGGAGAGTGAGCAGCTGTTGTGCACAACTGTCAAAAACTTTCCTTGTCCCTTCAGTGTGGTTCTTCTTCATTCATACTTGAATGCTTGTGCTGTGTTCTCCTAACTGGCTTCTAGAGCACTGAAAAAAGGGTAATGTGGTCAATTTTGTCTCCATGGAGGATCAAAGTCCTGATGCTTCCTATTTCTCCATTCTCCTAATGTCCTATGATGGGGGTTAATTTCGCACGTCAGTATTTTAATGACCATGCATATGAGTTTAGTAAGCAAGGTAACCTGTTTTGTATCTTTTCGTTGTGTCTCTCTGTAACCTCTTAGGCTTGTTGGCAAAGACAGGCAAAGAAGATTTGTTCTATAGAGTGCTGGGAATATATGGAAGCTGTTGCCCAAGTATTTATACTTAATGACAGGGATGATGATGGGGGTTGGTAAAGGGAACGAAGGATGTTCTGATGGATATAACCAAGCTGGGACAGTTATCCATAATGACATCCCTACTGCCAGAAGAGATCAAGGGTGTAAAACACTTCAGAGAACTGCACTTTAAGTCTGTTATATTTGCAGAGCAATGTCTTTGAACACAAGAACCAAAATCCATTTTTTAAACATACACATTCTCTTAAAGGACATTTGGAAAATCTGAAAGGCACCCAATCCGTCCTGAAAGTAACCATTTCAAACATAAAATTGGATTAATCGTTCACCGAGACATTTTGAAATGTTAGACTTTTTTTTTTTTTTTGAAATGTTAGACATTTCAAAATGAGGATAAAAATTCTAAATACGATTGATTTGAGAAAGTCTCTTCGGTGGGTTTCGTATTCCTCCACTAACACATAATCCCTTGTTCCAAAGTCTCTAATCTTGGTAAACGTGGTAGCATCTTTAACCAGATTTCACTGCTCAATAGTTATCACATAATACTTAGTTTGCAGCAAGTTTTCATGTGTTGTGAACATAGGGAGATCTTTAGTGAGGACTGCATCTTCCGTAACTAGTGAGGTATTTATAACGGAGACCTAACTTACCCATACAGTGAATCTGGGAAAATGCTAATCAAGGGTCAAATCCTAATAAACATCAGAGAACTCAGTCTGCAAAGAGCCCACATAAAAATAATAAATGTGGGGAAGTCTTTTACGAAAGTTCAAATCTTACTATGTACCACTGTATCCTTACTAAAGAGAAGACTTACAAATGTAGTAACTTTGGCAAAGCCTTTAACTTCAAAACCCACTCAATGGCAGAGATTTTACTCACTCGTTTATTCATTCATTTAAAGAGAGAGCGTGTGCGCAAGTCGGGTGGGGGGAGAGAGAATCTTAAGCAGCGTCTTAAGATGGAGCCCCTTGTGGGGCTTGATCTCCGGACCTTGAGATCATGACCTGAGCTGAAATCAAGATTCAAACACTTTACCATCGGATCCAACCAAGCTCCCCAACAGCACAGATTTTATAATGGGAAGAAATATTACACATCTACAAAATGTGGCAAAGCAGTAAAGTACTACTCAAAACTTCCAACCCGAAGTAGAACGTAGTGGGAAGAAGGCTGCCAAATGTAAACTATGATGTGACAAAGCCTTTAAACAGAACTACAGACTTTCTGAACATGAGACAACACATAATGGAGGAAAACCCTAAACTGCAAAGAATGTGGCAAAGCTGTTAACTCCTGATCAAAAGTTTTCAACAAGAGGTAATAACATCCTGGGGAGATACCTTGGGCTCCATGTCCCAAACCAAGATCATTACCTGAGCTTGAGATCAAGAGTTGGACTCTAAACACACTGAGCAAGTCAGGTGTCCCTACTTTTACTCTGAAATCATCTCACGCTATGCCTGTGTTACTTCCGTGCATGCAAAATGATTTGATTGTTGAGGGGCTCTTTTATGTTGAGGAATACACTCGTGCCTACATTTCGTTTCTTTTTCCTTTTTTTTTTTTTTTTTTTTGTTGACAAAGAGGGCACAAGTGAGGGAGGGGCAGAGAGAAGTGGGGTTTATGCTCACCCATTGGGGGACTTGAACTCATGACCTGAGCCAAAGTCAGACGCTTAACTGACGGATCCACCCAGGCACCTTCGTACCTACTTTTCCATGAAAGATCAAGGAGGCTGTTGTGTATATTGACTGTACAAAGGGGGGTCCACGTGGGGATCCTGTTTGTGGTTGACGTGTAAGAGTGACAAAGTCAGCATGAAGTAAGTGTTCAGGGCATCATTCTTTGCGTTAAAGTAAGACCGAGAAACTCAATTTTAAATAGTTTTGCCAGTTGCCGTTTAAGTAGGAAACATTGGAATTGCATCAAAATATGGATGTCTTCAAAATGGCCATTCGTGGAAGTCAAGAATATTAATTATGTGGTTGACATAAAGAAATGTTCACAAATATCTGAGGAAAGATTGGCTAACTTTTCCCGTAAAAGGGTGTAAAATTATCGTACATCCACATGTACTTGATTATTAGCCTCCGTTTGTAAAGCATGGGAAGCAGAACTCACAGATCATTCTATCAGAAGAAGAATGATTCTCTTTTATTTCTTTAATTTTTTTTAAGTTTATTTTATTTTGAGAGAGAGAAAGGGTCCCAAGCAGGCTCTCCACTGACAGCACAGAGCCTGATGCAGGGCTCGAAGTCGCAAACTATGAGATCATGACCTTAACCGACGTCAGACACTTAACCAACTGAGCCACACAGGCGCCCCAAGAAAGACTCTTGAATGCTTATAATGGGTATTTGACCAAGACTCCTACTGTGATCTTGTAGTGGTTTGCTGAGAGTGCTTTTGAAATTAAAAGAATTCTAAGCCATACCGACTGAATTCTCAATCGCTATTTATAAAATTTTCCTATTTTTCTTTGCTCTTGTTTCTGTGAGCATAGAGAACACAGATTTTTCTGGTTTTGATATGTGCAGAATGCAATAGGTTATATTAAGCTAAAGATAGGTTTTGGAGTCCCAGAACTAACTAGAAAGAAGTTCACGTGTGCCTATGTTTGTGGGTGTTTGTACCTAGATCTTCAGTAGGAAAGGAAATATTGCATCAAAAGAGATAATTTCCAAATTTCAAAACTGATGATTTTAGGGGCGCCTGGGTGGCTTGGTTGAGTGTCTGACTTCAGCTCAGGTCATGATCTCACTTTTCGTGAGTTCAAGCCCCACATCAGGCTCTGTGCTGATGGCTCAGAGCCTGGAGCCTGGTTCAGATTCTGTCTCTGTCTCTCTGCCCCTCCCCTGCTTGCACTCTGTCTCTGTCTTTCTCTAAAATATATTAAAAAATTGATGGTTTTCTAGCAAACAAAAATGTTAAGAGATACCTAATGGGAATAATTTTCTCTACATCGTATTGAAGTTATTTCTCTTAAATCTCATGTATCTCGGTTTGAAAATCTCTCCAGGCAAATCCTGTCTTGTCTACCTAGCTATTAATTGTATAACATCTCTGTTTTCCTTGTTCGGCTGTATATTAGTTGTTGCTCATATAACTTGCTCAGGGATTTTTAGAACAGTTTGCACAAAATGATGTGTTCAAAATTAATTTGAATATGGAAAGAATTGTTCAGGGAGTATATCCAATTCCATATAGTTTAATTGCTACATTTCACTTCTTCCTTCTGAATTGGAGAAGAACACTAAGAAAGATTTCTTTAGGGGACAGGGTGGTTCATTCAGTTAAGCCACTGATTCTTGACAACTCAGGTTGTGATCTCGGGGTCCTAAGATCCAGCCCCACGTCAGGCTCTATGCTGAGTATGGAGTCTGTTTGGTATTCTCTGTCTCTACCCACCCTCTCTCCCTCTCTGTCAAAATACACAAACATTAAAAAAGATTTCTTTAGTTACTGGTGTTTTTGCTTCTTGGAAGTGGCATCATCCAAGTTATTCACACTTTACTGTAACAATTTGATTAGGTGAAGAATTAATATTCTAATGTAGATACTGGGATTTGGATTTACCAAGATTTTTATGTTTTTACTTGTATTCCATTTTTTGTATTTTTCCTTATATTCTATTTAAAATTAAAAAAAAAAAACGTTTATTATTTTTGAGATTGAGAGAGAGACAGCAAGCAGGGAAGGGACAGAGAGAGGGACACACAGAATCAGATGCAGGCTCCAGGCTCTGAGCTGTTGGCACAGAGCCTGACGCGGGGCTTGAACTCATGGACCGCGAGATCGTGACCTGAGCTGTAGTCAGCTGCCCAACTGACTGAGCCACCCAGGCGCCCCTCCTTATATTCTATTTTTTATTATTTATTATGTTTTCCTGTATTCATACTAAGAAACTAATTTGACATTTAATTCTTCTTTTCTGTGAACACTGTGCTCAGTCACGTATTGCTTTAGCTAGAAATTAGAGCATGCTCTTTTTAAAACCATGGTTTATTTTATTTTATTATTTTCTTATTAAAAATTTTTTTAATGTTTATTTTTGAGAGAGAAAGCGCCAGCGCGTAAGCGGGGGAGGGGCAAAGAGAGAGGGAGTCACAGAATCCCAAGCAGGCTCCAGGCTCTGAGCCGTCACCACAGAGCCCAGTGTGGGGGCTTGAACTCACGAACCGTGAGGTCGTGACCTGAGCTGTAACTGAACCACCCAGGCACCCCATTTTTATTCCTTTCTTGAAATTTGGAATTTTTGTGTTTTATGTTTTATCCTCAGTTACCTCTTGTAGTGGATCAGTTCTGTGGTTTAATTGTGTTTCCATTCCCACAGTCACTTTGAAACCTGTGCATCTCCTCGAAGGTTGTGTCTGTACAACGGTCTGCGTGTTTCTCTTAGGTGAATTCACAGGCAGGCAGTCTGGGCTAAAACTCAGGTTCTGCTATTACTGAAGTTTTGTCAAGAGAGTCTTTTGAAAGATGAACAGTTCTCATAGGTTACTGTGGATTCATGGGTACGTTTATGAAAAAGTGTTATAATGGTATACAGTGTGTAGGAAATGTTCGAGAACCATTGTTTCTGTTCTCGACGTTAGAAGTTGTAATTTCTAGGGTCACCTGGGTGGCTCAGTCGGTTAAGTGTCCGACTTCGGCTCAGGTCATGATCTTGCGGTCTGTGAGTTCGAGCCCCGCGTCGGGCTCTGTGCTGACAGCTCGGAGCCTGGAGCCTGTTTCAGAGTCTGTGTCTCCCTCTCTCTGACCCTCCCCCGTTCATACTCTGTCTCTTTCTGTCTCAAAAAAAAAAAAAAAAACTTGTAATTTCTACAATAGTCTTTAAGTTCACAGTCATCCACGATTTCTTCTTTTTTTATGTTTATTTTTGGAACCTAAAACTGTGGCTCTTGGGGCATCTGGGTGGCTCAGTCCTATAAGCATCCGATTTTGGCTTAGGTCATGATCTCGTGGTTCATGAGTTCAAGCCCCGCATTGGGCTCTGTGCTGACAGCTCAGAGCCCTGGAGCCTGCTTTGGACTCTGTCTCTCTCTTTCTGCCCCTCCCCCACTCATGCTCTGTCTCTCTCTGTCTCTCAAAAAATGAATGAACGTTAAAAATTAAAAAGAAAAGAAACAAAAATATGGCTCTTGAGCCAAAGGTTGGCATCACTTTCAAGCTTATAAGAAATGTGGAGACTTGGAACCCACCTACAAATCCAAAGCAGAATATGAATTTTAACAAGATTGCCACTTTGTTCTCATACACGTTAACACTGGAGAAGTACGCATGTGACTCACCTACGTGTTTCCATTCCTCTATGCTTCTCTTTATGTTTGTAGTTCATTATTTTTATAGCTACGGATTTGTAGTTGCTTTCAATCAGGAAGTATGCTGCCAGCAACATGATCTCGATGTATTTTCAGGATTGCTCTGTGTATGTGTCATTCTGTAAAATCCATATAAATGTTAGGACAGACTTTGATCTTCCTGCCAAAAATGCGTTGGGATTTGATGGAAATTGTGTTACTTTCAGTCTTATGTTTTTGCTTATTCTGATCTCTATTTATTTTTAATTTTTCTTTGTCATTTCCTTCCTCAGCTCTGTTCTTTTCCTACTTCCTTGTAGTGTAGTGTTAAGTTGTTTATCTGAAATTTTTCTTTTTTTTTATTTTAATGTTTGTTCATTTTTGAGAGAGAGCACGCAAGCTGGGGAGGGATAGATTGAGAGAGAGGGAGACACAGACAGAATCTGAAGCAGGCTTCATGCTCCCAGCTGTCAGCATGGAGCAGGACTCGAACTCATGAACTGTGAGATCATGCCCTGAGCTGACGTTGGATGCTTAACTGACTGAACCCAGGTGCTGCTGAAATTTTTCTTAACATAAGCATTTATAGCATAAAAAAGTTTGAAAATGGGTTTCCTAGCAGGGAAAATTAGCAGAAATAAACAATACAAGGAATGACCAAAAAAATAAAATAACAGAAAAAAGAAATAATGATTTTTGAGGATTTTCTTAGATCATGTCATCTGTGAACAGATAGTTTTACTTTTTATATTGGATTCCTTTTTTGTATGTTTTCTTGCCTAACTGTTCTGACTAGAATATTCCAGTACTTTGTCGAACGGAAGTGGTGAAGTTGCTTCCTTACCGTGTTTATGATCACACAGGAGAAACTTTCAGTCTTTTATCTTTGAATATGTTAGATTTCAACTTTTGTAAGTTTGTGTTCTTTATTAGGTTGAGGTAGTTTCCTTCTGTTCCTACTTTTGAGTGCTGTAAATCATGAAACGCTTTCCAGTATGCTCACACACTCTTGTTCTGCGACAATTAAGAGCATCATGTCCTGTTTGATCTTCTCTTGGTTAATGTGCAGTCTTAAATTTCTTGATTTCTGTAAGTTGAAACACCCTTGAGTTACAGGAAGAATTCCCACTTGATTATGTTGTAAAATATTGAAGTGTGCTTTTGATTCATTTTGCTTTAATTTATTGTGGACTTTGTACTGAATATTCCTCACAGGTAGTACTTTGTAATCTTGTCTACTTGTAGTGTCTTCCTTTGGCTTTGATAACCAGGTGATTGTCGTGTCACAGAGAGTGTTTTGATAATTTATCTTCATTTCTTGGAAATGTTGGAGGAGATTGGAAGCACGCTCTCATTGTTTCATCTGTTTCTCATTAAATGAATCATCTGGCAGAGGACCTTTCATTGTTGAAAGTTTGTAGAAATTTCTTTAGTAGGACTCGTGGGTGGCTCAGTTGGTTAAGTATCAGACTTCAGCTCAGGTCATGATCTCGAGTCCTGGGTTCGAGCCTTGCATCAGGATCTGCGTTGACAACCTGGGGCCTGGTTGAAATTCTCCCTCCCTCTCTGTCCCCTCCCCCCCACTTTCCTTTCCCTCTCAAAACAAATAAATAAGCTTAAAAGAAAAATAACATTTCTTTATCAATCTAATCTACTTAGCTGTTGGCAGGTTGAGATTTTTTTTTTTTAATATATATATAGGGGCGCCTGGGTGGCTCAGTGAAGCGTCCGACTTCAGGTCATGATCTCACGGCCCGTGGGTTTGAGCCCCATGTTGGGCTCTGTGCTGACAGCTCAGAACCTGGAGCCTGATTTGTATTCTGTGTCTCCCTCTCTCTCTCTGCCCCTCCCCAGCTCGCATTCTGTCCCTGTCTCAAAAATTATATATATTTCTTATTTTATTTTATTTTTATATATTTCTCCATGATGGAGTCGGGTATGTTACACCTTTTGAAATTTATACTTATTTTTTTACAAGTAAGTTTTTTTTAAAGTTTATTTATTTTGAGAGAGAAAGAGAGTGCAACTTGGGGAGGAGCAGAAAGAGGAAGACAAGAGAATCTCAAGCAGGCTCTGCACTGTCAACATGGTGTCCAACATGGGGCTGGAACTCCTCAAACTGTGAGACCATGACCTGAGCTGAAACCGAGTCAGACATTAAACTGGCTGAGCCGCCCAGGCTCCCCAGAAGTCAATTTAATTTAATTTAATTTAATTTTTTTTTAGAGTGAGAAAGTACAGGGGTGGGAGAGCAGGGGAGGGGCAGAGATAGAGGGAGAGCATCTTAAGCAGACTCCACACTCCTCAGGCAGCCCCAGGTGGGCCTCTGTCTCACAACCCTGAGATGTTGACCTCAGCCATTTCAGATGTTTAACCAACTGAGTCATTTGGGCACCCCATATACACCGGTTCCTTCTTTTTTTTTTTTTTTTTTGGATACCTATTTGTGGGCATGGTCACCTCTTATAATTATTTTTGTTTCTGTCATATCAGTTTTTTTTAAAAAAAAAATTTTTTTTTTAACATTTATTTTTCAGACAGAGAGAGACAGAGCATGAACAGGGGAGGGTCAGAGAGAGAGGGACACAGAATCTGAAACAGGCTCCAAGCTCTGAGCTGTCAGCACAGAACCCAACGCGGGGCTCGAACTCACGGACCGCAATATCATGACCTGAGCCGAAGTCGGACGCTTAACCGACCGAGCCACCCAGGCGCCCCTCTGTCCTATCAGTTTTAATGTGTCTGCTTTCGCTTCTGATTGTACTTGGTCTTCTCTGTCCTTCTTTGCTGATTTAGTTACAGGTCTGTCATGTTTGTTGATCTTTTCTGAACACCGGCTCCTTTTCTTGTTGACACTGTCCCCTTTTTGCTATATCCTGTTTTGTTCATTTGTGGTTGATGTTTAGATTTCCTTCCTTCCGCTAACTTTGTTCTCAAACGGTACTTCTGACTTTTTGCCATATAGAAAAGCGACGTGTACTACAGGTGACGGTACTCCAGAATGATCTCTTAGGCTACGTGGTCAGCACGTTATATGCAAATTTCTGTGTGCCGGCAGAATGAGGTCCTGATGATTGCTTCTCAACCGTCTTGCTGAAGTTCTCCGATCGATTTTAATTTTGCATGTTAGAACTGGTCAGTGTATTTATCTGACAGTAGTTGGATAAAAATGATTTTATTTTTCTGTTATTTGATCTCTTTCAGCCGTATCTTCAAATGACACCCAGAGCTTGCTGCCAAAGCCGTGCATAGAATCTTGTTTTCAGAATGTGTCACTGGGTAGATATAAACAGAGTGCCCTTGAGAATTTACACTTAATGATAGACTGGGACAATGATGGAGAGAGTGCAGAGCATCCGAGATACGAAGGACGTATCCAAACAGAGATAACTGCCCATTATGAGAATCTCACCGCCCCAGACGGTGAAGGATATAAAACATTCTGGACGACATCCCTTTTTAAGTCAACTACTTCTGCAAAGCCTTGTGTTTCTGTAAGCAATGGTTCAAATCCAATGATCAAAGATACGTATATGCAGAATCCAAATTTGGAAAATCTAGAAAATTACCTAGTCCAGGCTGAAAATAATTATTTGAACCATTTTGAAAATAGGTTTGCATTGACCTTTCAGTCCAATATTTCTGAAAATCAGGGATTTAAAAATGAAGAAAAAAGCGCTATGTGGTATCAGTTTGAGAGTTCCTTCACTGAGGAGTCAACCCTGCAAAACTACCAGAGCATTTTCAATGAAAACATAATTGCTCAATACAGTGAATCTGAGAAGATATTTATCCAGGGGTCAAATGTTAATAAACATCTGATTACTCATTTTCCAGAGAACCATTTTGAGTGTAATAAATGGGAAGTCTTTTATCAAGGCTCCAACCTTATTATACATAAGAGTATGCATATGGGAGAGAATCCTTATAAATATAATGAATGTGACAAAGCTCTCAACCAGACCTCCAATGTTATTGATCATCAGAGAATGCATGTGGGAAAAAACTCATACAGACGTAATAAACCTGGGAACATGTATAGTCAGTCATCAAGACTGTATATACATAAGACAATTGGTGCTGGAGAGAAAAGTTACATTTGTAACGAATGTGGCAAGGTCTTTATCCACCACTCAAGCCTTACTCAACATCACAGAATTCATACTGGAGAGAATCTTTACAAATGTAATGAATGTGGAAAACTCTTTACCAGGCACTCACATCTTACTGAACATCACAGGATCCATACAGGAGAAAAACCGTACAAATGTCAAGAATGTGGGATGGCCTTTACCCAGCATGCAACCCTTGTTGGTCATTACAGAGTTCATACAGGTGAGAAACCTTACCAATGTAAAGAATGTGGCAAGACCTTTAAATGGCACTCAATCCTTAGTAAACATTACAGAACTCACACTGGAGAGAAACCTTACATATGTAAAGAATGTGGCAAGGCCTTTAGGCAGCACACAACCCTTACTCACCATTACAGAACTCATACTGGAGAGAAACCTTACCAATGTAAAGAATGTGGCCAAGCCTTTATCCAGCACTCCAACCTTACTCAACATCACAGAATTCATACGGGAGAGAAACCTTACCAATGTAATGAATGTGGCCAAGCTTTTAACCATCACTCATACCTTACCCAACATCACAGAATCCATACTGGAGAGAAACCTTACCAATGTAAAGAATGTGGCCAGTCCTTTAACCAGCACTCGAACCTGACTCGACATCACAGGATTCATACTGGAGAGAAACCTTTCAAATGTAAAGAATGTGGCCAGGCCTTTAACCAGCACTCACATCTTAATCAACATCACAGAATCCATACTAGAGAGAAACCTTTCCAATGTAAAGAATGTGGCCAGGCCTTTAACAGACACTCAAACCTTACTCAGCATCACAGAATTCATACAGGAGAGAAACCTTTCCAATGTAAAGAATGTGGCCAGGCCTTTAACAGGCACTCATACCTTACTCGACATCACAGAGTCCATACTGGAGAGAAACCTTACAAATGTAAAGTATGTGGCCAGGCCTTTAACAGGCACTCAAACCTTACTCGACATCACAGAATTCATACTGGAGAGAAACCTTACAAATGTGAAGAATGTGGCCACACCTTTATCCAGTATTCACATCTTATTCAACATCACAGAATACACACTTAAGAGAAACCTTACCAAAGTAAAGAATGTGACCAAACACTTAATCTCTGGTTAACCTTTACTCATTATCACGGAATTCACACTGGAGCAAACCTTACAAATCTAAAGAATGAGAAAACTATTAAGGACTTCTCAGCCCTTACTCCACATCAGAGAATTCTATTGGAGAGGAACCATACAAATGTCAAGAATGTAGGCCAACCTTTAAGCAATGCTAAACCCTGACTCCTGAACAGAGAAGTTATACTGGAGAGGAGTTTGCAAATATGAAGAATTTGGGAAGCCCTTTAATCAGAGGTCAAGCCTCATTCAACATCACAGAATTAATACTGGAGGAAAAATTTACCAATGTAAAGAATCTGGTAAGACTTTTAGGCTCAACCCTACTGAGCATCACAGACTTTATGCTGAGGAGAAACATTACAGAAGTAAAGAATGTGGCAATCCTGTAGCCGAAACTCACAATTTGTTCAACATCATAGCTATCTTAACAGTTTAGAAACCGTAACATGTAGAGAAAGTTGCAGTGCCTTTAACCGGAATCCAAATGCACACCAGATTCAATCCCTGAAAATGTAATGAATGAGCAAAGACCTTCATTTTAATGTACATTTTAGCAAACACCAGAGTGCATAGAGGAAAGTGACTTGAAAGATATAAATATTTAGGAAAATATTTAATTGAATATCAAATGTCAATAGAGGTGACAAATCAAGTGGCTAGCATTATGTCAGTCAACCTATTTAGACATTACATCAAAATACTCATTATAAGTAAAAATACAAAGCTAAACACTTAGATAATATATATGCTAATATGCTTCAAAAGCTTAAGTGGATGGATTTTTGCATAGGTATAATTAATTTCAATGTGTTTTTTTTTCTTACATTGACCCTGAGATATTTGACTAGCAAGTATTATTGTATTTCTGCTCTCAAATCGCAGAATTCATTCCTAGTGGGTGTGTGAAAGTATGTGGCTGATTGTTGATGCATCAAAGATATGAGATGTCTTTCATTAGGTGGGACTCCTGCATACCTAAATTTTCATGGAAGATGGAGGACAGTCTGATGTACAATATGAAGAAAATCTAAATGGAGATGCTATTTATGCTTATAATGAGATAGGTGTTCAGACCATCAATCTTCTCCATTTATTTAAAGTAAAACCTTTCCCGAATATGATAAGTATTTTTTATTTTACCAACTGGTATTTAAGAAAAAAGACATGGCAGTCTTGTAAAATACTGGCGTATCTTCATAACAGCTAAAATTCGATGTAGAGAATGTCAGTTGATGTGGTTGAAATGGATCAATCCTCGCAGATGTCAGAAAGGATAGCAAATGCTTCCCCCAAACGGCATATGATTTTTAGATAGACATTTTTTAAGAAGGACCTCAGGCCTGAAAATTATGGAAAGTACTATTTCCACATCATTATATCAGGAGACCCATGCTTTTTGAATGCCTGTATTCTGTATTTTGAAGAAGGGTTATAGAGTGGATTTGGAATGCATTACTTAGTCTATTTGTGAACTTAATATATTTTAGTTACTAAAACATAATGGTTTTTAACGTGTTCGCATGGATGTGTAATGAATGAAGTATTATCCCACCACCAATGTTAACCTATCTCATTTTTATTTAAGGTTGTAGGAAACTGATGATATGTATCACGTATTTGTAATGGAGTGGAATAATACACCTAGAAATCCATTTTCTCAGTGGCTTCAAAGTTTAAATAATGTGTGATTATTTTTTCCCTAGTTTCTCAATTGTATCATTTTCTCCTTTTCGGGACTAGTGGGATAGTACACGGATATATTATAGATTATATAGAGGTATTATAGACCGTTTAGCCCAAGGACTCCTTGTTGGTGCCACTTGGCAGCCATTTTGTATAGCCAGTAGTTTCGCAGGGACTTGAACTAACACCGGCCTTTTCTCACTAGTATGGTCCCTAGATAACACCCTGTAGAGTCACAAGTTAGTGTAACTTTTTTTTTTTTTATTGTTTATTTATTTATTTTGAGAGAGAGAGGGTGAGGGGCAGAGAGAGACGGAGACAGAAAACCCCAAGCAGGCTCTGTGCCAGCAGGGCAGAACCCAACCTGGGCCAAACTCACAAGCCTTAAGATCATGATATGAGTCCTTTAGCGGATTGAGTCACTCAGGCGACCCCTAGTGTAACTTCTGATATAACTTCTTCCCCCCCCCCCCCCAACTTTTCCCCTTGTGTGTCCCTTAGAGAAGATTCCCACAGAATTTACCTAAACCTATTGTAGTCAAGGACCCAATCTGGACCTTGCGCAGGGATTCTAAAGTACCACATTATGGCCCCAAATAAAGGTATGTGCCCCCAGTCATGGGGGGGAATGTTTTGATACTTAACATGAGGTAAGCATGTATGTATGACAATACTGGTTGAGTAGTAGATACCCATAAGTAGGGAAACATTCCAATGGGAGTGATATAGCCCCAGGTAAGAGCTAGATAACAGGATGAAGAATTGGCATAAATTCTGCCTGTGGAGAGAAGACACTTGAGTTACACAACTGACTCTCTGCATTTCAAAAAATAAAGCTTCTATTTTGTTTTATTTCCTAGTTATCTCTAGATCTCCAGTTCTGTTTTTCCTCATTTTTGTTTCCAGCTACATAAGCATCAAAAACATTTTCTGCCTGTGTTGGCAGCTAGAATGTCCTCACTGAAATCCTAAATGCGATCATAGAGATGTTTGGCCAGTGGGACACGGTACTTTTTTTTTTTTTATTAAATTATTTTTTTAACGTTTATTCATCATTGAGAGAGAGAGACAAAGCGTGAGCTGGGGAGGACTAGAGAGGGGGAAACAATCCAAAGCAGGCTCCAGGCTCCGAGCTGTCAGCACAGAGCCCGATGCGGGGCTCAAACTCAAACTGCAAGATCATGACCCAAGCCGAAGTCGGTTGCTCAACCAACTGAGCCACCCAGGTGCCCCCAGTGGGACACAGTATTAATTCAGACATTTAGCACTGGGATGTGGAATGAGAATATAAGTAAAACGTGACCATGACACCATCTTTAGAGAGATAAGACCTATGAAATGAAAATGTGAGGTACCCTTTCAATGTGGCAAGGGAACTGGAGGTGGCTCCCTTTTGTCACCAAAGTCATAGTCAGCTCTTGGTGGTGTCATCTAATGAGTAAATGTCACAGAGATGAGGATTTTGGAAATGGGGTGAGTTTCTGAGGATTAAGAAATTCATCTTTTATCTTCATGATTCAGTCGAATTGTGTGTTACTGAAGAACAGATTTTGGATGGCAATTACTGTGATTGCTCAGACATAGATCAGTGACAGTGGATGGAGGAGGGGGTAATGAATGGTGCACAGGTGTGGGCCTAGCTATAAAATGTCACATATAAGAGTAAATTTTGGAGATGAAGCCTTCCGGACACTAATAGGATCAGCAAGTCATGTGCTGTGGTTGGTCTCATCAAAGCACTAATATCCCAGGTATATAAGCCCATTTATGGTTAGATCCACTCTACGTGGGTGACGTTTTAGGGAAGCTGATGCATTGCTGTGAGGGACCTTCCTGTCTTCCGTCAGCCCATGATGAGTATAGTTCTGTGTTCTGATTCTTTCCAAGGCACAGAATTGTTGAAGTTGGAGAATTAGTGGCAGTGAGCATTTTTGATTCAAACAGTCCAGCACAAGTGTTCACTGACTAACGAACGAACAAGAAAGATACCGTCTATGTACACAGCGGAATATTACCCAGCCATAAAAAGCAATGAAATCTTGACATTTGCACTGACCTGGATGGAGGTAGAGTATTGTATAAACGAAAAAAATCAGAGAACTACCGTCTGATTTCAGTCGTGTGTGATAAAGAAACAAGCAAATGGGGAAAAAAGAAGCAAATCAAAAAATAGACTTAACTATATCGAAGAAACTGATGATTACCAGAATAGAGGTGGGTGGGTGGGGGCACGGGTTAAATAAGTGGTGGGAGTTACAGAGCGCACTTGTGTTGAGCACTGGGTGTTGTATGGAATTATACAATCACTTGTACACCTCAAACTAATATAGTGTATGTTAACTAACTGGAATTTAAATAAAACCTTTAAAAAATAGTTGTGTTTTTTGCAGATTTAAGCAAACATTTTCTCTTAACTGACTTGCAGGAGTTTAACAAAACCTACCTTGTAAACAAATTGAAACATTTATCTTTTCTCCCTACGGGTTGCCTCCAGAATTCAGAAACTCTCAGTGACTATTAGCAATAGTTGATTTGTTCTCATATAAATGCCTCATTTAATAACACTACTTGAAACTACAAGGCTTAGTTTGAAAATACAGCTGAATCCTTGCCTCGTGAAACTTCGACTAATTAAACTGACCTATTGTCAGGACTACAGTACCAGATCGAGGGTGTGAAAAATCTACCAGGTCAAGTTTTAATATGTGAACTACCATAGAAGTTGCAGATGGGGGAACTGAAGTGGTTTAGGACAACCTGCTCCGCCTGCCCCCACCCCTCCTCTCAGCCACAATATGCGACTTTGTCCCATTGATAATTTGAGGTGAAGGTACTTTGAACTTGTGGGCTCAAGAGAACTTTCCCCCTCCCTTAACCACACAGAAGAGTCTAAGTTGTATGGCTTTTCCCACAGTAAGAGTTACTAACCAAGATAAAGTTATCTGAGTGACACATCTGTGAGGTAGGACAAGCCTCTAGTTACCAAATATATACTCTTCTCACCCTGTGAAGTGCATTCCTTTCCTAGGAAGCTCCAGGCGCCTACCCTCTTTTCCTTAGTTCTGGATGACATAAGTGCCTCATCTTGCCTGACAGTCTTCGGAATTTCCACCTCTATGTGGCTTCCCTGTATATACACCTATTAAATTTGATGGTCTGTTAACCTGTCTCATGTCAATTTGATTCTTAGTCCAGCTAGAAGGATCTTTGAGGCAACAAGAATCCTTGTTCTCCAACAGGATTTGACTTAAATGCCTCATTTCTTGGCATTCCATTTCAAGTAGAAAAACATGGTGGAGCAGTAGGAAGTACTTCTAGAGGAGTTGGTTTTTTGAGCTCAGTTTTTGCCACGATTTCAGAGGGTTCCTTATTTACTGCATTGATACTATCTTGTGTTTTTTTTTTTTTTTAAACTTACAAGAAGCAGTCAAAATATGTGTCCCACTCGATTTGTTTAGTTGAATAGATGGCTCTCTGGAGGTGGTTGCATAAGTACACACGTTAAGTATTTCAAGGGTCCTCATTCAGGCCACTTGAGCATTCAAATCATCCTTAGTACAACTCTATTTAGATATTGCAAACATGTTCTCCATGTGTGTTAAACACGAGTTCCCACCAGATTGTTGGAAGGTCTCCAACAACTGTCTCCATCCTTTCCCCCATTTTAGTGATTTATTTTGATTCCTAGTGGGTTTAGGTGCTCAACACTACCTAAGGGGTTTTAGCTGTGAATGAATGTGCTAACTAGAGTGATGTTGCTCCTCCAAAAATTTGCTCCTGGAATTGGTTCATTATATTTTGTGTCTTGGTTTTCTCTGCATTTAGCCTGCCTAAATTCAAAGTGCTCAGCATGTTAAGTGGCTGATTCTTCTATGGTTCCCCTGAGAGAGTAACTAAATTATTTGTGACATGAATGGGAATCCCTGTGGGATGGCTGCAGGGTGCTGTTGACTCTGTCCCTGTCTAATGAGAAGAGCTAATGTCCTTTGTCTTGGGATTCATTCAGAATCTCATCTACAGAATGCATCAAGCATTTACATTGGCAAGACTGAAGAATTTTAAATTTCTTTTTTTTAATGTTTATTTTAGAGAGAGAGAGTCAGAGCACAAGGGGGAAGGGGCAGAGAGAGGAGACACAGAATCCAAAACAGGTTCCAGGCTCTGAGCCATCAGCACAGGGCCCAATGTGGGGCTTGAACTCATGGACTGTGAGATCATGACCTGAGCCAATTTTGGACGCTTAACCAACTGAGCCACCCAGGCACGCCAAGACTTTTAAATTTCTTTAAAAAGATTTTTTTTTAACATTTATTTATTATTGAGAGACAGAGAGACAGAGCAGGATCATGGGAGGGGCAGAGAGAGGGAGAGACAGAATCTGAAGCAGGCTCCAGGCTCTGAGCTGTCAGCACAGAGCCTGACGCGGGGCTCGAACTCACGGACCGTGAGATCATGACCTGAGCCGAAGTCAGTCGCCCAACCAACTGAGCCACCAGGCGCCCAAAGACTTTTAAATTTCTAAGAGGAAGAGTCATCTCTGCCACAGACCTGCAATCTGTTTTTTCCTGACTCTACAGTGTATGGCGGCCATGCAGTATTACAAAGGAAAATGATCATCTTTATTAGAGTCCTAACTGAACACCAGCGTATTGTGTAACATGCGGCTAATGGACTGCACATGGGGAGTTAGATCAGAAACAGTCCCCATTGCCAGTCAAGAAACAACACAAGCACAGACCCAGAACCACAAAGCCTCTTAGATTCTGAAACCAGAAGAGTACAAGTCCTCACCAAAATGAGTTTCTGATGAAACTCTAATAAAAAATGTCTGGTGTCATCACATACTGTTTATCAAAAGAGGTTTTTCCAGTCTGATGCCTTATTTCTCTCACTGGACAATGAAAGCATCATAGTCAAGTTATTTCACATCTTCCTTCATGGTCTCCTTAAAACTAAATTTTTGATGCATAGTCCGCTTAAATCTTTTTTTTTGTTTGTTTTGTTTTGTTTTGTGACGGTTTAATTATAAATTTTATCTTGTACTTGTAAAATAGAACAATTACTTCTGGCTTAAAGTTTTGCTTAGGTACGTATTTGTAGGTTGAGGCCAAACAGACACAATTTTGGGAAGGTGACCTTTCTGGTGTGTCTATTTCAGAACAAATGCAAAAGGGTTACAAATTAATATTTGAGTCCTAAAAAACCCCTTCCTTTATAAACGCATTATATTTGTTCCTCCTATAATGGGATATAGCAAACTAAAAATTTATATATATAGTATGTCAGCATTTCCTAGTAACTTCTCTTGAATCTATTTTTGTTTTTAGAATTATTTTTAGTTGAAAAAAATTTTTAATGTTTATTTTTGAGAGAGAGAGAGAGGGAGACACAATCTGAAGCGGACTCCAGGCTCTGAGCTGTCAGCACAGGGTACGATGCAGGGCTTGAATCCGCAAACCGCAAGATCATGACCTGAGCTGAAGTTGGACGCTTAACTGACTGAGCCACACAGGCACCCCATTATTTTTAGTTTTTTAAGTTTTCTAATATTTATTTTTAGAGGGGGGAGAAGGGGCTGAGAGAATCTGATGTAGGGCTCAATCTCACAGCACCCTGAGATCATGACCTGAGCCAAAATCGAGTCAGACACTTAACCAACTGAACCACCCAGGTGCCCTATTTTTAAGATTGAATGTTGTACAGCTGGGCAGTTATATTCCTCAGGCCAATACCATCTAGACTATATAAATGTATAAAATAAAATTTAAAATTCATTATTCTTCTATATTCAAGACTAAAGCACATAAATGCTAGTGTAGGGCTCAGAGGTGAAATATATTTCTCTTCAGTATTTGAGAAAATACGAAATCCTTTGAACAAAATCCAAGAAACATAATAATCCTAGCTGGTGACATTAAGGATAAAGGACCTCATTCACTCCTTCACGCAGTGATTTGTTGGTCCCAACTGATTTCCAAATTGGATCACTGTAGTGAGTTATCTATGCTGGAAACTCTGAAAGTCAGCTCTGGGATCCATATTTGTTTTGTGTTCTGCTCTATCAGCAAGAACGATAAATTTGATGGTATGATATTGGACGTGTCAGGAGCTTTAGTGACCGAGCAAAATGACGTCTCACTTTACTGTGACCTGTTTTCACTGTGTGTACTTTATGTATCTAATAATTATTTCACTACAAATTAAATTCTTGTTTCTTCATCTGTATTGTTATATATCTAATATTTTATTGCCGTGCAAATCAAATTGTGTATTACGAAAATCTCTCTGGATTTAAGCAGGTTTGAAATGTTATGTTACAAAAAAACATTTACAGTTAGCATTCAGCCTTCCATTGCACTTCATTGCCTTACTATTAGGATAAGTTAAATTCGAACACTTCTATTGTCCCCCAGCTCATCACAAATAATAGAAATGGTATGATTTTATGGCCTAAAGTGAAAGTGGAAAAAAAAGGAATAGAAAAATGATAGCAGATCTCTTTAAAAAAAAAAAAAAAAAAAAAACGCCATAGATCAACCAGATCTGCTCAGTGGTGAGTGTCTCAAAACTGTCCCCAGAACAAGTTTCTAGGAAGTTCCTGGATGGTGTGAGAAATAAGCCCCTCAACCCAATCAAAGGAGGGATGAGGAGACTCAGATCACAGTGAAGAAAGGCTTTACTCAACGTACTTGCAAGAGTGGTTTCTGCAGGATAGGCACACAGGGCACAGTCACAGCAGACAGTTTATCTCCTAGCATGCAAGTCCCTCCCCTGATTCTTCATTGGCTGAGCACTACAGGTAAGTCCCTCCCCTGGTTCCTCATTGGCTGAGCATTACAGAGGTTACAGCCTTACCCAAAGTTGCTTGTGCCCAGGTAGGGCAAAAAGTAGTCTGACTCAAAAAAGGGTGCATTCTCTGAGGTGACACAGGGACTTTCAGTCCCTCCTCCCTCTGTTCTTTGGCTCATGCTTATTGCAAAACCCACAAAAATAAGACCACTAAATGGAGAGGGGAAGAAGAACAAGGAAGTGAAGTGTCTGAGCATTTGGGACTCCAATGTGGGGGGAGGGGGGAGTCTGTACATATTTCCAATATGTTGTAAACCTATTATTAATTAGACTGCACAGCTTTTATTTGGTATTTCTGAAAATGATTCATCTCCCTTCTCACAATGGGACCTTGAGATGCCCCCACTGGCAGGGGCCAATGGATCATGGGCAGAACATCCACATGGGACTGGATTCCCTTTATGCTCACCAAAATAGTAACCAAAGCAAATGAGTTTGTCCACCATGTGCAGCAAGCCATAAAATCATACACTGGCCTTTTGCAGTGAACCAATTTAAGCTGTTTATTTGTGTGGACCCACCCAGGAGAAGGAGGAGCTAATGCTCAAAAGTCTTGAACTCCCCAGTGGCTTGCAAGTGAAGGCTTTTAAGGGGAAAATTGAGTTCAACAGTCCTCTGATGAGACAGAGCATGGGCTAGATTCAGGCCCCCTTAACATTGACCATGAAATCCAACATTGTTTGACTCCCTCCATTAGGGAAAAAAACAAAAACAAACAAACAAACAAAACTCTGCATCTCGAGTAGTTTATGTTGCAGGACTTCAGAGGGAGGATGCTTACTATGAACACTGGCAAAGACTGGTCCAAACCAGCGTGCGCCAAGATGGACTCTCCCTGACCTCTACACTTTTCTTTGTGCTGTGTCCCTTGTGACACTTTCCTTTGTGCTGCGTCCCTTCTTCTCAGGCACAAGATGCAATGAAACCTTGCCTGAAACTTCAATTTGGTTTGTGATCAATTTCTCTTGCTTAGAGAGCCCAAGGGCACAGTTTGGTTCATTGGCACTGAAAAGGTGGATGCCATCGATTGGAGACCCCTGAGGCCATGTTAGGAGATGTTACTTGATAACTTCTGCTGCCACTTTACCTGATATCATAGAGGTGTATTCCATCTCAAAAAACCGTGAATCAGAAAAGTGTCTTTTTTCTTTATGTTAAAGGTTTTATTGGATGCATCTGGTAGTTATATCTGCAAGGTAGTGCTGATTAATCCCTTGTAAACTAGTGGGGTTACATTCCTATTTCTTGAGTCGAGACTACATGTTCCTTGGCTGGTACATCTGTGCCTGGGGGCAGTATGACCTGTGCATTCTTTCATCTGAACTGACAAGATCAATGCCGGTGGCTTCATTGGACCAATTGTGTGTTGATACTCTCAGGGAGTGTGAATTTATTTCCGCTTTCAGGTCCTTCTACCTGGACAGAGAATCCAACTGAAATGAGAGATTAACAGGAGAAGATCAAATTAATGTAGTAATAGTAAATGTTCAAAAAGGATTGTAGCTTCCATTTTTCATATTCTAGTAGAACCCATAATTGCCATAAAAATCATTCCATTCAAGGGGCTCCTGGGTGGCTTATTCAGTTGAGCTTCCAACTTTGACTCAGGTCATGATCTCACGGTTCGTGAGTTCGAGCCCCATGTCTGACTCTGTGCTAACAGTGTTGAACCTGCTTGGGATTCTGTTTCCTTCTCCTTCTCCTTCCTTGTCTCTTCCTCTTAAGTAGGCACAATGCCCAACATGGGGCTTGAACCCACAACCCTGAGATTAAGAGTTGCATGCTCTTGGGGGCGCCTGGGCGGCTCAGTCAGTTAAGCGTCTGACTTCGGCTCAGGTCATGATCTCATGGCTTGTGAGTTTGAGCCCTGCATCAGGCTCTGTGCTGAGAGCTTGGAGCCTGGAGCCTGATTCAGATTCCCTCTCTCTCTCTCTCTCTCTCTCTCTCTCTCTCTCTCTCTGACTCTCCCCTGCTCACATTCTGTCTCTCTCTCTCAAAAGTAAATAAACATTAAAAAAAATTTTAAAAAAGGGATGCCTGCTTCAGATTCTGTGTCTCCCTGTCTCTCTGACATTCCCCTGCTTGTGTTCTCTTTCTCTCAAAAATAAATAAATGTTAAAAAAAAATCATTCCATTCAAACTCCTCAAATAACAATGTTTTGGGGAAATTATTTTCTAGAATTCTATAATAGCCTTTCTTCTCTAATGAGGACAATATTGGATTGAAAATTAAAGAATCTGTAACAAAACTCACATTCCCTTTTTTTTTTTTCAAAAACTTTTAATGTTTATTCATTTTTTTTGAGAGACAGAGAGACAGAGTGCAAGCAGGGTAGGGGCAGAGAGAGAGGGAGACACAGAATCCGAAGCAGGCTCCAGGCTCTGAGCTGCCAGCACAGAACCCAACGCGGGGCTTGAACTCATAGGCTGTGAGATCATTATCTGAGCCAAGTCAGATGCCCAACCTACTGAGCCACCCAGGTGCCCCTGTTACTTCTATTTAAATAAAAAAAAAAAAGTTTATTTATTCTGAGAGAGAAAGAGAGAGCAGGTAAGCATGAGCAGGGAACAGACAGAGAGAGAGAATCCCAAGCAGGATCCATACTGTCAGCATAGAGCCTGACACAGGACTCTATCCCAGGAACCATGAGATCATGACCTGAGCTGAAATCAAGAGTCAGATACTTAAATGACTGATCCACCGACGTGCCCTTGTTGTTGCTTGTAAAGGATGAATTACAGCCTTGGCATTCTGTGTAAAAGTGGGAGTGTCTCTAGTAACATTCTGTAGTGTCATTTAATGCTTGTAAAATTTTTATTAGAGCATTTTATGATTCAGTGAAAAGAATTTTCTGAGCAATTTATGGCATATAACATGCTACTGTTTCAAATGCTTGCTTGAGTGCCCACTCTGTTTAAAAATTATAGTTAGGGGCGCCTGGGTGGCTCAGTCGTTAAGCCTTCAACTGCAGCTCAGGTCATGATCTTGCAGTTTGTGAATTTGAGTCCCACGTTAGGCTCTGTGCTGACAGCTTAGAGCCTGGAGCCTGCTAAGGATTCTGTGTCTCCCTCTCTTTCTCTGCCCCTCCCCTGTTCACACTCTGTGTCTGTCTGTCTCTCTCTCTCTCTCAAAAACAAACATTAAGAAAAATCTTAAATTTATGGTATCTAGAAGGATCCTTTTATAAAATTATGGTATCTAGAAGGATCCTTTGTATGCTTTATTCAGAATTTTTTCAGTTAACATTTTACTTAATCTTGTTTTGCAATCCAATAACAAAGCTTTCTATTTTTTAAAGTTTATTTTGAGAGAGAGAGAGAGAGAGAGAGAGAGAGAGCATACGCATGCCCATGAGCAGACGAGGGGCACAGAGAGAGGGAGAGCATGAATTCCAAACACTGTCAGCATAATCCACACTGTCAGCATGGAGCCCCACACAGGGCTCAATCCCAGGAACTGCGAGATCATGACCTGAGCTGAAACCAAGGGTCAGATGCTGAACTGAGTCAATCACCCAGGCACCCCAGAGCTTCCTTTTTAATGATAGTTGCCACATCATTAATTAATTGTGCTTTTGTTTTTTATCTATGTTTTGTAATCTTGAATAACAATTTTCATTACAGTTGAGGACAGTGTAGGGTTTAATTCAAATAGCAATCAGCCATATGTCACTTGCCAATAAAATTATGTGTAAATTTATTTGTGTAAATATTACCCGTACATTGTTGTTTCATGACTTAACTTTGTTTGTTTGTTTTTTGGTTAGTTGTCGGTGGTTGTTTTATCCTGTTTTATCCCGGGTGAGTTGTCATAATAGAATTAATGTCATCATCTATTTGGGAATGAATTCATATTCTCTTTGGGAGAGAAACATCGTTTTGAATTGAACGTCATTTTGTTAAACTTTTATCTCTGTATCAATTTTAGGTGTCATAAATTATTATTAATTGTGGTCCAAAATATATGCCATGAAATTTACCATTTTAACAGTTTTTAACTGAAGTATTAAGTGTATTTACATTATTGCAAAACCCACCTCTTGAATTTTCTCATCTTGCAAAACTGAAACTCCATATCTGTTAAAGCAGCCACTTCCACATTTGTCTCTACTCTAAGCCGCTTGCTTGCCCTTCCTCCCTTCCTTCCTTCCTTCCCTCCTTCCTTCCTTCTCTCTCTCCCTACCTCCCCCCTTTTCCTTCCTTCCTCCCTTCCATCCTTCCTTCCTTCCCTCCTTCCTTCTCTTTCTCTCTCCCTCCCTCCCTTTCCTTCCTTCCCTCCTTCCTTCCTTCTTTCTCTCTCCCTCCCTCCCTTTCCTTCCTTCCCTCCTTCCTTCCTTCTTTCTCTCTCCCTCCCTCCCTTTCCTTCCTTCCTTCCTTCCTTCCTTCCTTCCTTCCTTCCTTCCTTCCTTCCTTCCTCCCTTCTTCATGAGGTTCAAGACATTAATTTAGCCACTTAAATGAAATCATACTGTATCTCTCTTTGTGACTCATAGATTTCACTTAATATAATATCATCACTTTTTAACCATGTTGTATAAAACGACAAGATGTGTTTCTTTTTTCAAAGCTGAATATGATGCTAGTGCATTTAAATGCTATATTTTCTTTATCCATTCATGAACATTTCTGTTGCTTGCATTTATTAGCTTTTCTGAATAATGCTGCTGCCCATCTGCTTGTGCAAATATCTCTTGCGGATCCTATTCTGAATTCTTTTGATTATATAGTCTCAAGTGGGATGGCTGGATCACGCGATAACATGATTTCAAAAGTTGTGAGGAAACTCCAGTCTGTTTTCCATAGTGGTCGCACCATTTGTATTTCCTCTAGCAGTCCATAGGGTTCCAATTTCTCCTCTTCCTTTCCAACACATGTAGCTTTTTTGTTCTTGTTTAATAGTGGGGGTGAACAAGTATGAAGTGACAACTCACTGTTTGATTTGTATTTCTCTAATGAATAATGATTTTGAGCATCTTTCCTGTGCTGGTCCATTTGTGTACCTTCCTTGGATTATGCCCATTCAATCCTTTGTCCAGTTTTTAATCATGCTAGTTGCTTTGTGTTTGTTGTTGCAAGAGTTCTCTATATATTCTAGATGTTAATTCATTATGCTCTGGAGGCTCTGCGAAAAATTTCCTTCCATTTCTCAGGTTGCCTTTTCACTGCACTGTTTCCTTAAAATTACTTTCTCTGGTTTCCATATGTGTGAATATATTGCATTTGATTTCCTTAGTCTCAAGGTATTTACTGGTTATTATTTTTTTTTAATTTCATTTTGACCCATTGATTGTTTCAGAGTGCATTGTTCAATTTCCAAGTATTTGTGGAATTTCCATTTTTCCACCTGCTATTCACTCTTAGTTTCTTTATGTGGTGGTCAAAGAAGACACTGGTATGATTTCATCATCTTAAATTTGTTAACTTGCTTTGGGGACACTTGGGTGGCTCAGTTGGTTAAGCATCTGACTCTCAATCTCAGCTCAGGTCTTGATATCAGGGTTGTGAGTTCAAGCCTCTACTTAAAAAAAAAAAAAATTCAAGAAGGCCTAAGCAAATTTGTTAACTTGTTTTGAAGGCAAACAGATTGTCTCTAATAGAGGATGTTCCGTGTGTGATTGAGAAGATTGTGTATTCTGTTCTTGCCTGGTGGAGTGATCTGTGTTACGTCCATTATATGTAATTGGTCTATAACATTGTTCAAGTACTCTCCTTCTTGGACTTGAATGTGGTCCTTCTATCCAGTTAAATCGAGGTATTACCCTCTGCTACTGTGCTGATGCTGTGTATTTCTTGCTTCACTTCTGTCTTTTGGGCTTCATATATATGAGATCTCTGGTGTTAGGTACACACATAATTGTTCTAGTACCTGGGTAATTTCATTCTTTTATCTACATATAATGTCGTTTTTTCTGTTCTGACACTCTATGAACTTAATGTATATTTGTCTGATATAAGTATGGCCACCCATGCCCTCTTTTGGTTTCCATTTGCCCGAATTGTCCTTTAAAAAATTTTTATTTTTACATTTATTCATTTTTAAGAGACAGAGACAGAGCACGAGTGGGAGAGGGGCAGAGAGAGAGGGAGACACAGAATCCGAAGCAGGCTCCAGGCTCTGAGCTGTCAGCACAGAGCCCGACGCAGGGCTCAAACTCATGAACCATGATTTCGTGACCTGAGCCAAAGTCGGAAGCTTAACCGACTGAGCCACCCAGGCGCCCCTGTTTATTTGTTTTTAATGGAAGGTGGTAAAGCATCCCTGTGGGTTCTGTCTGGAGCTTTCTGCTAGTCCTTAAAAAATCCTGAATTCTAGTTTTTTCCAGTATCTAGCAACAACTCCCCAAATTAACATCTTTAACTTTTTCCTTTTTGCCTTGGAATCATGAGAACTAAAACTTCTTTTTTTGAAGCTCTGCAAGCTGAAGCTGAGGAAAAATTACCACAACAGGTTACCTATGGGGAAGCTGCTCGCTGTATGAACCGCTCAGAAAGTTCATCACAACACCTGATACCATCATGAGAGACATTCTAAAATTTTTCAATGTTTATTCATTATTTTTGAGAGAGGGAGAGAGTGAGTGAGCAGGGGAGAGGCAGAGAGAGAGGGAGACACAGAATCTGAAGCAGGCTCCAGGCTCTGAGCTGTCAGCCCAGAGCCTGACACTGTGAGATCATGACCTCAGCCGAAGTCAGATGCTTAACCAACTGAGCCCCCCAGGCACCCCAGAAATATGCTTTTACCTCCTTTTACTTGCATCTTATGTGTGTCCTTAGATTTAATGTGACTCTTTTATAGCCAGGAGGATGTTGGATCTTGTGTTTTACTCACTCAGCCAATTTATGCCTTTTAATGCGGGGGTGGGGGAGTTTAATCTACATACAAAGTAATTCCTGAAAGAGAAGGACTATGGCTGCTATTTTCTCATAGATTTCTGTACTTCTTGTAGCTATTTTATCCCACCTTTCTTTTCTTCCTGTGTCCCGTTATGTTTCTTTGATGTTTGTAATGACATAACTTGATACCATTGTCATTTCCTTTTTATGTCTTCTACAGTTTTTTTTTTTGTTTGTTTTTTTTGTTGGTTACCATGGGGATTACTTAAAACCTCCCAAAGCTGTAAGAAACCATTTTAACCAGATATTGGCAGTAGCATACAAAACTCTACTACTTGGTGTGTCTGGGTGGCTCAGTCGGTTAAGCATCTGACTTCAGCTCAGGTCATGATCTCGTGGCTCATGAGTTCAAGCCCCACGTCCTGCTCTGTGCTGACAGCTCAGAGCCTGGAGCCTGCTTCAGATTCTGTGTCTCCCTCTCTTTCTGTCCGTCCGCTGCTCGCACTCTGTCTCTCTCTTAATAATGAATAAACATTAAAAAAAAAAAACTCTATTACTTATCCTGTCCATCCTTGCACCCACTTTATGTCACCAATAACCCCAATTCTCTCTTTTATGTGGTGTAGTCTATAATTTCGATACATCATTTTATACTTTCATTTTATTTTTTAAATTTTTGTCGTATAAAAAGAAGCAATTTGTGCTCCCTCAATTAAACATTCTAGGTTTCTATCTTTGTGTAAACATTTGCCAGAGAGCTTTATCGTATCATGTGGTTTTAGTTACTGTTTGGAGTCGATGCATTTTAACCAGAAAGACTTCCTTTAATGTTTCTTGTAGGGCAGGTCTAGTGGTTTTTACCTGGGGAATTCTTCATTTCTCTATTTTTGAAGGACAGTTGTGCCAGATGCACCACCTTTGGTTGATAGTTTCTGATCTTTCAGGACTTAATATATTATCTCATGTACTTCTTCATGTAAGTGCTGCTGAGAGACCATTCATATTCTTAGAGGAGCTCTGTTGCACAAGGTAAGTTGCTTTTCTCATGCTGTTGCAAAATTCTCTTTTCACTTGTGATTTTTTTAATTAAAAATTTAACAAAAAGTTTTTAAACGATTTTATTTATTTTTGAGAGACATAGTACGAGCACGGGAAGGGGAGAGAGAGAGACAGAGACACAGAATCTGAAGCGGCTCCAGGCTCTGAGCTGTCAGCACAGAGCCCGATGTGGGGCTCAAACCCACCAACCGTGAGATCATGACTTGAGCTGGAGTCGGAGGCTTAACCGACTGAGCCACCCAGGCGCCCCATGTGATTTTTTTTTAATGTTTGTTTATTTTTGAGAGAGCTCAAGTGGGGAAGGGGTGAAGAGAGGGGGACAGAGGATCTGAAGTGGACTCTGCTCTGGAAGCAGACAGTGCACTGCGGGGTTTGAACTCACTAACCACAAGACCATAACCTGAGCTGAAGTTAGACACTCAACCGACTGAGCCATCCAGGTGCCCCTCATTTGCAATTTTTGATGTTAATTATAATGTGCCACTGTGCCCATGTCTTGACATCTATCCTACTTAAAATTCACTGAGCTTCTTGGATATGTGTCTTTCTTTCCACAGTTGTGAGAAGGATAAGCCAGTAGCTCTTTATGTAAGTTCTCTGCCCCCTTTCACTCTCCTCGCCTTAGGGGGTCCCCTTAACATATATATTCTGAAAGGGAAGGACTTTCAGAATATATTCATCCACTTTTGGTGTCCCATAAGTCCCTTAGACTCTGTCCTTTTTCACATGTACTTTGCTCCCCTCAACGTATGATTTGGGGCATCTGGGTGGCTCAGTCAGTTGGGCCTCTGACTTCGGCTCCGGTCATGATCTTACAGCTCGTGGGTTCGAGCCCCGCTTCAGGCTTTGTGCTGACAGCTGGGAACCTGGAGCCTGCTTCAGATTCTGTGTCTCCCTCTCTCTCTCTGCTCCTCCCCTGCTCACATACTGTCTCTCTCTCTCTCAAAAAATAAACATTAAAAAATAAAAATAAAAAAAAACCCAAGGGGTCTTTAAGTTGTTTTATTCTTTCTTCTGTTTGATCGAGTCTGCTGACCCTTTAGTGTACTTTTAAATTCAGTTATCGTACTTTCAAGGTCCCAATTTCTGTTTGGTTGTTTTTTTATACTTACTTTCTGTCTCTTTGGATTCTCATTTTGGTCATGCATAATTTACCAGATATCATTTTAGTTACCTGTCTGCTTTCTCCTCTTCCTTCGTGAGCACCTTTATGATAGTTATTTTGAATCCTTTCTCAGGTAATTAATAGTTCTTTGTTAATTTAGAGCCAGTTTTGAAGTTTTATTTTGTTCCTTTGATTGGACCACATTCTTCTGTTTCCGTGTATGCCTTGCGATCTTTTGCTGAGGTTTGGGAATTTAAAAACCAGCCTCTGGTCCCAGGATATAGGCACTTGCTTTCTATGGAGAATAGAAATAACAGCCACTTGTGTAGTAAATCTGGGGCCTGTCAAACATATGCTGGGATGTGTAATGTCTGGGTGTAATTAAAGAAGTGTTTGTTGTTTCTTGTTCGGTGCACACCATGCATCCCTCTCCTGACGTTGCTCAGCTCTGCAGTCTCGCTGGTGTTTGAACGAGTACTTACCTGTTCTGAGGGTGGACAATACAATGCATCAAGAGGGTGTTCCCATTCCCTCAGCCCTCCACATCATGCATGAGACGGGCAGCCGCCATGAAGCCAGATTATTGCCCACACACATCACTCATATCTTCCTCTCCTGAGCAGAGTTGAGAGTTTTCTCATGGTCTTGTCAGAGAGTGCCAGGGAGAGAGAGCAGCTTTGGTGAGCAAGGGTAACAGATTTTCTTTCTTTTTTCAAACTGGTGGTTTTTCATTTGTGCTAGCCTGGAGGTGCCGTGTTCTCTCAACAGGCTTCTGGAGCACTCAAAAAGGCAATTTGGTGAGTTTGTATCTCCACAGAAGAGGAAAGTCCCGGTGCTTCCCTTTTCTCCATCTTCCTGATGTCCTATGATGGATATGAATTTTTTACATTAGCATTTTAAAGTATATACAGGTAGGTGTAGCAAGTGGGATAATTTCTTAGGTACTTTCTCAGTTATGTCTTCTTATGAAACCTGGGATATTTTTTAAATGATTTTTTAAAAATTAAATAATAAATGTTTATTTATTTTTGACAGAGAAGAGAGAGAGAGAGCAAGCATGAGCAGGGAAGGGGCAGAGAGAGACACACACACACAGAATCCAAAGCAGGCTCCAGGCTCTGAGCTGTCAGTACAGAGCCCGACACAGGACTCAAACTCATGAACTGTGAGACCATGACCTGAGCCAAAGTCGGACGCTCAACCGACTGAGCCACCCAGGTGCCCCAATAATTTTTTTAATGTTTATTCACTTTTGAGACAGAGAGAGAGAGAGAGAGAGAGACAGAGAGAGAGAGAGACAGAGAGAGAGAGAGATTGAGAATGAGCAGGGAAGGGGCAGAGAAAAAGGGAGACACGAATCCAAAGCAGGCTCCAGGCTCCAAGCTGTCAGCACCAAGCCAGATGTGAAGCCTGAACCCACGAACCATGAGATCATGACGTAGGCAGAAGTTGGATGCTCAAAGCCAACTGAGCATCCCAGGTGTGCTGTGACACCTGGGAGTTTTGACAAAGACAGGCAAAGAAGATTTATTCCATAAAGTGCTATTGGGAAGATATGGAAGCTGTGACTTTAAGAAAGCACAGTTCATGAAAGAGAAAGTGATTGAAGGGAGTGAAAGGCAGAATGAAGGTTATTATGGGTATAAGTAAACTTCTATGATGGACTCCTTACTGCCACAAGAGATGGGGTATAGAAAACATTTTGGGCAAAACCTGCTTTAAGACAGGTATGTTTGCAGAACAATGTCTTTATGAACACAAAGACCCAACTCCATTTCTTAAACGTACATATTCTCTGAGAAGAAATTTGGACCTTCTGGAAAGTCACCTGGTCCATACTGAAAGTAATGATTTGAACCATTTCAAATACAGGAAGGATTAATTATTCAAACTTTTCTTAATGTCGGAAAATTTTAAATGAAGATCAAAAGTCTAAAACAGGGGCATCTGGGTGGCTCAGCTAAGCGTGCGACTTTGGCTTAGGTCATGATCTAGCGGTCCGTGAGTTCGAGCCCCATATTGGTCTCTGTGCTGACAGCTCAGAGCCTGGAGCCTGCTTTGGATTCTGTGTCTCCGTCTCTCTCTGCCCCTTCCCCACTTGTGCTCTCTCTCTCTCTCTCTCTCAAAAACAAAAACATTAAATTTTTTTTTACAAATCCTTAAAAAATTAAACAACATAAATATATAGCACTTTTGGGGCACCTGGGTGGCTCAGTCAGTTGGGTGTCCAACTTCAGCTCAGGTCATGATCTCGCATGGTCTGTGAGTTTGATCCCCACGTGGGGCTCTGTGCTGACAGCTCAGAGCCTGGAACCTGTTTCAGATTCTGTGTCGCCCTCTCTGTCTCTGCCCCTCCCCCACTCAAGTTCTGTGTCTCTCTGTCTCAAAAATAAATAAGCATTAAATTTTTTTTAATTAAAAAAAGGAAATATCAGAAAGTCTTTTATCAAAGCTGAAGCTTTTTTGTATGTCATTGTATCCTTATCAAAGATTTATAAATGTAGTAAATGTGGCAAAGCTTTTAAATGGTTTTCAAAATTCACTCAAAAGCAGAGATGTCACACTGGGGAGAAACCTCACAAATGTACAGAATGTGGCAAAGCCTTTAATTAGCAAGCAAGCCTTTCTTAACATCAGAAAACACATACTGGGAAGAAATCTTACAGATGTAAAGAATTTCGTGAAGCTTTTAACCATTGCTTAAATTTTCTTTGACATCAGAGTATATGTACCCAGGAGAAATCCAACCAATATACAGGCTATAGCAAAGCCTTTCACCAAAACTACAACCTAAGTAAACCGAAGTAAACATCAGTGAGTGCTTACTAGGGACAAAACTTACAAATGTAAAGAAGGTGGCAAAGCCATTCCATGGAACTCAACATCAACTCATCAGAGGGTGTATCCTGGAAAGAAACCCTAGAAATGTAATGAATAGGGGAATACTTTTGTTTTAAATATACATTTCAGATAAGAAGAGGCTCATATAGCATTAAAAACCTCAAATATGTAAAAAATTGGCACTGTATATAATGAAAAAGAAATTCTGAATAAACATCTGAGAATTCATAGTGAAAAGCACTAAGCCTATTACCACTTTAAAGACAATAATCTAAATCATAATATTTATTGTAGAGAATAACCCAAAGTTAAAACACTTAGATCATTTTTAGGAGAGTCTTCAAAATGCATGGTTAGAGGCTCTACCCCTGTGCAGTTGAAATAGGTGTATTGTACTTGATTTCCCCAAATTTAACTGTTATTATAGACTGCTCTTGACCAGAAACCTTACTGAGAACATAAATAGTTTGATTGACACATATTTGGAATGTGAAAAGTAAAACCAAGGGAACCATAACTCTCAGATCATTACATCAGAGGAAGAAGACTGGTTGTTGAATGCTTGTAGTCTGTATTTTGACCAAGGATCCTACAGTAATTTTGCAGTGATTTATATGCATATAAATATTACAAATATTCATATTTATTTATATTTATAGTATATATTTTAAGGTTTATTTATTTATTTTGAGCAAGAGAAGAGCAAGCAGGGGAGGGGCAGAGAGAGAGGGAGAGAGAGAATCCCAAGCAGGCTCGGTGCTGTCAGCACGGAGTCAGACGTGGGGCTTGAGCTCACAATGAACTTGATATATATAATTTTTTTATTTAAAAATATTAAACTTTTTTTAGTGTTTATTCATTTTTGAGATAGAGAGAGAGAGAGCAGGGGAGGGGCAGAGAGAGAGGGAAACACAGAATCTGAAGCAGGTTCCAGGCTCTGAGCCATCAGCACAGAGCCTGATGCGGGGCTCAAATCCACAAACCACGAGATTATGACCTGAGCCGAAGCCCGATGACACTTAACTGACTGAGCCACCCAGGTGCCCCAAACTTGATATATTTTAATTAGTAAGCCCGAACGGATTTTCATGTGTTAGCACTGATGTGTAATGAATGAATTGTTTTCCTTGTACCAACCTTAACCCACTACATATTAAACAAGGTTGTAGTAAAGAGACTGTAATGACAAAGTACTGTTGACCCTTGAACACCATGGGTTCGAACCCATGTCCATGTTGCATGTCCACTGACAGGCATATTTTTTTACAGTAGAGTACTGTAAGTTCATTTTCCTTATGGTTTTCTTAATAACATTTTCTTTTCTCTACCTTATTTTATCATAATACCATATATAAAGCATATAATATAGATAATATGTGTTCATCTTGGGTTGTTTTGATATTTCTTTCAAGTGAACAAACATGGGACAGTGCTGAGTATGTAGCAGCTATAGTGTACTTAGGAAGATAACAGTATTCCATTGGGAGTAATGTTACTGCCCCAGGTCGGAGATGAAAAACATCCAGATGAAGTATTGGTATGAATTCTGCTTGTGGAAACAGGACATCTGTCCCTGGGCTGCACTACTGACTCTGAACCAGGAAGGTAAATTCTATTTGTTTTCTTTCCAAATCATCTCCAGTTCTTCTATGTCTCTTCATCTCCAAATCCCAGCAGCCTATGCATCACAGCTGCCCCCCTTCCACATCAGTCACTCAGGTCCTTTTAGGTTCTCATGAGTAGTTTGGAATTTTTCTGAGCAATGATCTTTAAACAGATCATTGGAGGTCATGTTTAAAATTTAAATACAATGTTGTCACCTCTTCATTGAGATAAGAGGACAGAGGTGTCAATGTGTCAATGGGCCACAGGTTTAACTCAGGCACTTGGCACTGAGACAGTTATGAAGGCAGATGAATCATAATGATGGTATCCTTTGAGGGGAACATAGGTCTACTGAAAGCAAATATGGAGAACTATTGAAATGTGGGACACAAATGGTAGGGAGTCTCTTTTAGTCACTGAAAGGGCTTAGGAAGCTACGTGTGATCAGCAAATGTGACAGAGATGGAGACTTGGGAAACGACGTGGGTTTCAGAGAAGTCAGATCCTTTCTTCATGATTTCATATGTCCCTGTTGCAGTGCTGAGGACAGGTGATGTTGGATGACAGAGATTACTGTACTTTTCAGGCTAACATCGGTGGCAGTGGATGGAGAGGGGTTGCTGGAAGATGGAAACGTTGTGGGCATAGCTTTCCCATGTCACATGGCAGAGTAGATGCTGGAAATGAGGAAGCCTTCTGGACGCTGGCAGGATCAGGAGGTGTGTGCTGTCCTTCCACAAAGCACTAGAATCTTAGGCACAGAACCCCAACATCAGTCTGATCCACTGTAGATGGATGACGTTCCAGTGAAGCTGATCCACAGCTGGCAGGAAACTCAGTTCTGCTTGAGCCCCATGATGGGTGTTCTACTGTGAGGATTGTGCAAGGTACTGATGAGTTGGGGGGCAGTTCATCAGCATACATTTCTGCCTTGGACAGTCCACCTAGTTTTTAGGCTAGATGCCCCTATGTTCATTCACCTCATACTTTATTTTTATCCCATCCTATGTGGAGCATTTCTGTCAGTTGTGGAAACTGAGATCATGAAGTTGGACAGCAGGCTATGCTCACATTTAACATTGGCATAACTGAAATATAATAATGGGGGTGCCTGGGTAGCTCAGTTGGTTAAGCATCCAACTCTTGCTTTCAGCTCAAGTAATGATCTCACCATTGTCAGATCTAACCCTGTGTCAGGCTCTGTGCTGACAACCCGGAGCCTGCTTGGGATTCTCTCTCTTTCTCTCTCTCTGTCTCTGCCCTTACCCACCCTCTCTCAAAATAAATAAATAAACTTAAAAAAAGAAATATAATGATGCATTTTTGGGTAATTGCTGCTTTGTGTTCAGCTATACCATGAAAAGGCCAATGTGTACTTATAGAAAAGAAGATGCATCATTTGGGTTATGTATACAGTGAGTAGGTAGATGTTTATATCTGATAAAGTGGCTCATACACCTTAGGGTGTGCTCTAGTTTTTCTATTTCTTCCTTGTGGTATTGTCCACCTGCAGACATTGTGCTCACACTTGCTCTCTCATGGCCAAAGATGCTTGCCCCACTGTCAGCCACCAAACTGTGTTGCACGCAGCAAAGACGGAGTGTAAATCTGATGGGACTTAGGGAATGTGTTTTCCAACCACTCCTTTTTCAGAGGGAAGGTCTTCCCTTTAAGGCACTTTTCTCTTCATCTCATTGAGAAGAACACTGCCATGTCACAACTCTAAGTAACAACTTATCTGTAACACAGGTGGACACATGAAATTTTGGGAATGGCCAGTGTTGCCTGAAGTATTTCAAGGCATCTGACACAAAGGACACCATGCCTTGAACTGGAATCAGATGTTCTGGAAACAACCTGAAATTTAGAGCAGGCCTACCCAGATTCACAATAATTTTATCATGTATGCAAATGGAGGACTAATTCCTCAGGGCTGGGCATGAAGAGCTGCTTAAGCCTGCGATTGGTCATGCTGTTATAGTAAAAATCATTAAATGCAGATTCATAGTGAGAAGAACTCTATATTCAACTCTATTACAAGTTATAGCATCTATTCAGGCTTGGCTATATGTGTTTCAAATGTTATTTGATGAAATATTTGAATAAATTCCCATTTACTCTAAGTTGGATTATTTTGATGAAAGAATGTGAAGACCAGTGTATTTGGGGGGTGATCTCAGGAAGCTCAGGGAGGGTCTTGAGAGAAGTAAGACATGGAAGACAAAAAAAGCCAGAAGAACCTATGATAAGGTCAGGTATACTTATGAATAAAGAAAATGTGCATGTTGTGTGCATGTGTGTGTGCGTGTGTGTGTGTGATATCACTAACATCGCCACAAATAGATGGTTTCAAAGAGTTACTTAACTCATGGATGACCTGTGACTCAGTTACTGCACAGGTTGTAAAATTTATCTTGCGTGAGGGTCCTCTGGTGTACTTGTAAGAATTTCAGATTTCTGAGCCATTTTTTCCCATGTCACCATTTTTTTTTTTAACGTTTATTTGTTTTTGAGACAGAGAGAGACACAGCATGAACGGGGGAGGGGCAGAGAGAGAGGGAGACACAGAATGGGAAGCAGGCTCCAGGCTCTGAGCCATCAGCCCAGAGTCCGACGCGGGGCTCGAACTCACGGACCGAGAGATCGTGACCTGAGCTGAAGTCGGACACTTAACCGACTGAGCCACCCAGGCGCCCCTCCATGTCACCATTTCAATAGTCTGGGCTGTAGCCCCCAATTTTCCATTCTCATAAGTTCTCAGGTGATGCCAGTGGGGCCTGTTTTGGGAATGTACTTTGAGAATGAAAATCTGGGTGCATAATTATGGTTGTCATCTTCAATAAAGTTATGAGTGCATCAAGAATGCAGTTAAAAGCACAGATGATCATGAATTATTTATGGGGGGGGACCCTGGTCTTGGTTCTCCAGATGTGAAAGTGGGCTCATATGTAGGCTGGGCTTCTCCTGTGTTTTAACCCTGGAAGTCAGACTTGTGTATCTGGTCCTCAGTAGTCAATTAAATTTCCACTCAGGTCATATGTGTGTTTCCAGGGCTGGAATGTACACTCTCAAGTCTCAGACCATGGAGGTTCCATGTGAAGACTTCTGGGTGAAGCATTGATTGTCAAACAGAGGAGAGAATCAAAGAACAGGTGTTTTTTCTGGAAGGCCATTTCAATTCCTCCTGTTGCTGTAGGTACCCAGGTTCAAATGTTGACCCTACCAATATTTAGATGATCACTAAATCTTTCTTGAACTAAATTATTTTGGTCAGTTGTAAAGAAAAGAAAAAACCTATTGTTTATTTTCTATGAAGGGAAAAACCCTGTCTTTCCCTACTGCGTTTCTCTCCTGTGTGTTACTCTTACTACACACACAGAACAATTTACTTCTTAGACTTCTGGTCATAAATATGGGGTGGGAGCTTTCCCCACAACTAGCAAGTCTCTAATACCACCTGGATATCCTGCAGTTTAACTCAATTTAAACACTGTTTACCCAGAGATGTTGTTAGGCCCTACAGGTAAGAGCACAGTCCCACAAGACTGCTCCCAACCCTCCCCTCACATACTTTCAGATACTATTCAAAAGCTCAGGCTATTACCCATATTTGTGAATGGCTGGTTGTAGATTAGATATTCTGATAATCTCTTCCTTGGGTTCCATCAACTTGCTGGAGAGGCTTGAAGACCTCAGGGAGACATTTATGCTTACTAGATTATTAAAGGATATGATAAAGGATACAGATGAACAGCCAGATGAAGAGATATGTAGTGTGAGGTTGGAGAAGTTCCCCCGCTCAGGAGCTTTTGTCCCCGTGAAGTTAGGGTGTGTCACCCTCCCTGTGTGAATGTGTTCAGCAGCCTGGAAACTGCAGACTCCATGCTATTGGGATTTAATGGGATTTTCTTCATGTAGGTATGACCAGTCATTAACTCCATTTGCAGCTTTTCTCCCTTCTCTGGAGTAAGGGGTGGGGGGAGATGAATGTAAATGTTCTAAGCTTCTGATCATAGTTTGGTCTTTCTAGTGGCCAGCCCCCTCCGCCCCCCCCCCCCCCGGAGCCCACCTAGAGTTGTTTCCATAGAACAAATGATGCATCTAGTGCTCTTATCACTTAAGATAAGTGATAATTATATTAGTCCAAATTCATAAAATCATGAACGTTAAAATCATTAGAACAAAGCATTAATGACAGTAGACCATACAGTGCAAACACTATATAACAACTTGGTGAGAACTGTAGATTTCATTTTTTACGGAAAAGGTAGCCCACAAGTCATGTTTCTATGCTGATTTTTTTCTGGTTTTGAATGTAAATATTGAACCCTGGAAAATGGCAGCTGAGAATGTGACGGAATGATCTTCCTGGTCCAGATCTTCACTGGACACCTGCAGGATTTCTACCTCTTATGTCATCATTTTACTTTACTGTGGTGGAACCAGGGCAAGTTTGAGAGGTTTTTATGAGTCATCTGAATGTAGCCAAGTGTTGGTCATTCCTTCTAGTGGAATCCCAGACACCTTGGCAGCCTTTGGTTTGAAACATTTTCTCTATGATTTTGGATGCAGACTTATATTCTAGTTTCAGAGTTTCCAGAGGTGAGTCCATTACCAACTCTGGTCCTTGACTGTCTACCAGGCCATCACCACCAATCCCAGGAACTCCAGGTGGGCAAAGCATTAAGTAACAGTCCCACATTCCATTGGCCCCTCCAATATCCTCTGCTGGATCCTACTTGACCTGGTAAATATCACAGTTGCTATGTATGTGTGTGACAAGAAGAACAAGAAATAGATCAGAACACCTAGTATCAGACCCTGTTCTGCTATACTTTGTAGCAAACACATAGACTTACTCTCTGCAGCATTCAGATGTACCCCAGATGTTTTCTCCTTAGGACTAATGGTTTTCATTCTGTGCACAAGCCAAGGGGCCAACATATTGATAGGAACAGTATCATACCTAGATCCTCCCCTGAGATAACAGCTACCCCAAGCATTCTTGTCCTAGGGACCATCTTTGTAATTTTTTATACATTCTCTTCCATTTTTGTAATTTTTCTCTTTTTCCTTAGACTATATGGAGGGAAGTGAACACCTGAGCCTTAATCAATGTGTGTCTCCCAACTGCCCGTCCCTTTATTCTTTTGAGAAATGACTACTGTGTTTCCATGTTCTTCTCTGTATCCTGGAGGAATTACAGGACTTCCTCATCTCATGAGAAAAGTGTAGTCTGTTTTTCTCATGAGAAAGTTTCTAGTCTGTTTTTCTCCATGTCAGTCAACATATATTCAAGCCTCACAGAGTGTATGTACAATTACAAGCCAGTCACATTGTATGTAAAACTGTGAATAATACAGAGAATCTATTTTAGTAATAAATGATAAATTATAGCCATACAATGAATCCTTTAATAATTATTATATAATTATCCATACAACTATGTTGTATTAATGGTTCCAGTAGATAAGGTCAGAGTCCAATCACGAATGAAAGAGTTTCTCCTGAAAGAATTCAGAGATACACGAAATATCTTCGAATGTGTATCTTTCAACCTGAGATATTATCTATGCCCAACATTTACCTGAGCATGGGGTTCTGAAGACAGTTCCACAAAATGGTTAACATGTTTGGGTCCTTCCAGAAACTAGTGTTACTGATAGTGCAGAGTCTCTAAGTGGCAACAAGCATAGGCCTTGAAACCTGCCACAGTAGGTCCTGCATTAATCCAAACTAAGGAGAGGAGAAGATCCTTTAAGAATGCAAGGTTAAGACTCAAAATATCTAGAACCATGACCACAACTACAGCTACCTGCAACTTCTGTTAACTGCAGTAGAGGCTTTTTACTCCAGAGAGCCCTGCTCAGGGAGAGAAAACATCCCAACTGCATCAGGGATACTGCTGTACCAGGACAGGCCTATGCTCTACCTGATGGCCCAGACTCAGCATAAGGTTTCTGGTACCTGGATCCCTGTGGGGGCATCAGGTCAGTCTCAATGGGGACATTCCCTCCAGTACTAGGGACTCTTAGGAATATTTGCGGATGTCCTGTATAGACTGGGGTTAGGTTGGCACCAGAATCTGAATCTGCTTCCATCTCAGAGAAAGAGGAGTCAGCCAGGGTTCCCTCCTCCCTCTATAGAAGGAATCTCCTTCATGGTGCCCAGGTGGGGGTCATTTCAGGTTCCTGGTACTGTGGTAAAGAACACTGAAAAAGTATAGGGATGCAAACAGAGTATTTCCATGGCATCTGGTCATTAGAAAAAAGATGGGGGCGCCTGGGTGGCTCAGTTGGTTAAACGTTGAACTCTTGATTTTGGCTCAGTTCATGATCTCAAGGTTTGTGGGAGCCCCCTGTTGGGCTCTGTGCTGATAGCTCAGGGCCTGCTTGGGATTCTTTCTCTTCCTCTCTCTCTGTCCCTCCCTGCTCACTCTCTCACTCTCTCTCAAAATAAATAAACATTAAAAAAAAAAAAAAGCAGATGAAAAGTCACGATCTCTACCATGCAGGAAATTTTAGGTTGGAGTAAGTGGGTACATTGTTGAATTTAGGATTGTGGAGTCAGTGAGTGGAAGAGGTGGGAACACAGGGGCCTTTGCTGAAGTTGGGCCACTTCCCTTTCTGTGTTGTGGTGTGAGTTCTGGTGTCACTTCTGATGGGTCATCTGTGGACCAAAGAGTTTTTATTAACAGTAGTAGTAGCATTTATTTTACATTCTTGTTAGGAATACAAGTTTTCTAATTGTCCCAGAAAATTGTAAGTGTTCATGTTAAGTTGCTTTTTGTTTTATTTTTATGAAATAGACAGGAAGTAGACTAAATAGGTTAAAATAGTATGAACTCCTGCTCTTTGGGTTAGGGTTAGGACTGACAGAGCAGGAAGTACCCAAGAGGGAGGAAGAATCTTCAGGCAGCTCCCTCCCTCCCCCAAACCAGATCCACTCCCTTCTGAGACTGCGTTCAGGTCTGGCCTGGCTCTGGGATCTCCTCTCTTCCCAGGATAGATTAGAGGAGGTCAGATTCTGAGTGGCTGCTCCTTTCATCTCTCTGGGGCCAGTGCTCACAATTCCCAAAACTCAGAATCCAATGAATGGGAGCAAAAGACTATATATTTTAGTGCCTTCATTTCTGTTTTTATCATTAAATCCTGTGCCTTTCACAGGATGCGTGAGTGAGCCTTTCACCCAGAATCCTGTTTTCCATTCGCGCAGGTTTAGTAGTCTCAGGTAACAAAATAGAAATACATGTATGCATTATGATAGGATTAAAACAATCTAGCTAATTAACATGCCCACCAACTTATATAGTTAGGATTTTTGACTTCTGATTTTTTAATTTTTGTTGAGAACATCTAAGACATACTCTCTTAGCAAATTTTTTATAAGTTTTTTTGTTTTGTTTTGTTTTGTTTTGTTTTTGAGAGACAGAGACAGAATACAAGCAAGGAGGAGGAGAAGAAAGAGGGAGACACAGAATCCAAAGCAGGCTCCAGGCTCCAGGCTCAGTACAGAGCCTAACACGGGGCTCGAATCCATGAACTATTGAGATCATGACCTGAGCCAAAGTCAGCTGCTTAACTGACTGAGCCACTCAGGCACCCCTCTTTAGCAAATTTCAAGTATAACAGACATATAATTATGTGTGGTCTCCATGCTGTATTTAGATCTCCAGAATGTATTCATCCTGTGTAACTGAAATTTTGTGCCATGTGACCAACATATCCCACTCCGCCCTCAGCCAGCTCCTGGCCATCACACTTCTACTCTGCTTTTAGGAGTTCAGTGTTGTTAGATTCCAGATATAATTGAGATAGTGCAGTATTTGACATTTTGTGTGGCTTATTCCACTTAGCATAACATCATCCAGGCTCACCTACATTGTCCCTTCCATTTTCATAAGGAAAATGTATATATATCTTGTATATAGATAGATAGATATTATATATTATACATTATTTATGATACATAATATATTGTAACATAAGTAATTATATAATAATTATATGTATATAGGTAACAAAATGTATAAGTAATTTAAGTAATTATATAATAAGTATATGACATATATATAGTATATAAATATATATCAAAAAATATAATACATATATATATATATCTATCACATTTTCTTTAACCACCCTTCCTAGAAAGCAGGGAAAATACAGTGAGATGACACTTCCTATTTTCTAAAAGGACTAAACTAGGGGGGAAAAAAAAACAACAAAATTGCTAACACCAATGTGAAGGAATTAAAATAATCATATATTGCTGATGACAGTGTATTACGTACAGAACTGGCGTTTAATTATAAACTCAAACATATTTCTATCCTGCTAAGAAAATGTAAACACAACAATGAAAATTCTCTGAATTTCTAATCTACCCTTCTTTTCTCTATTTTTTCATTCATCCATATTTTGGTTCTATACCAACTTTTTTTTTTTTTTTTCAGTTGATAGGGAAACAGAAGAGGCAGATAGGTGGGGGACCAGTATCTACATATTCGTGGTTATTATAGGACACCTGGTACCCAGTCTGCAGGGGACTATGTGGATTAAGTCACATCATATATGTGAGGTACCCAGCGTGGTGCACCATAACTTCCTTGTGAACACAAAATTAATGCTCAGTAAACACCGCAGTAATCAATGTATACATGTATTTTCCAAATAGAGTCTGGCTTAGACATTAGAGCATTCCAGAGCCTTCTTTCAGTAAACTTTAAAGCGCTGTGAAAGCATGTGGTCCTACAGGATAGTGATGGTGGTCTTTGCTGGGAACCAACAGTAAACTGACAACGGTGGAAAGTAAGTGATGAACTCTTGGCTGGGAACTCAGCAGGAGTTGTTTGTGTTGAGTCAGATGGTGGCTGTGGGCGGCTCAGGTGTGCTGTGCCTGCATTCTCTAGTGTAGTGCCACTAAACATGGGTCTCAGGAAGCAGCATGAGCACTAACAAGGAACTGGTGGAAGATGCCGATTCATGGACCCCATTCCAAACCTGCGGAATCACCATTTCTTCTATGGGACCTGGACACCACATGATTTATATGCACATGAAAATCTGAAAGCACCGAACTGCTTATGAGCCTGGGTTCACAATAAGCATCCCATGGTGAGATTTAAGAACCAGTATCACCTGTGCCCTCTGCCGGAGTCTGTCTATTGGTCAGGGTGAGAGCATCGGTGCTGCTTTAACTATGAGCTCCAGGTGACTTCTCAGGTGAGGCCAGGGTGATGCACGAGGATTCGCAGATGTATCTGGAAGGGCTGCGTCGGCCTTTCAGTAGAAAAGACGACGATAGTCTGTTCGGCGTGGACTTGGAAGGGGCAAGTTAGTGCAGCCCACTTTCTCTGAGCTGTGGCAGGATGTGTGGCTGTCTGTGGGAGGGGAGGACATCTGAAACTGGGAAGGAGAAACTCACAGGTAAGTGTCCACGCAGGAACTTTTTTTCTGAAGCTTTCCTGCGACAAAGTCAAGGAGAAGGCAGCGTTTTGTGCATTTCAAGATGCTGCTAGCTCTGAGGTGAAGACAGCAGAAGGGGAGGCTGTGCTGAGGCCTTTAAAGGGGAGGGGGAGGGAGGAGGAGGGAGGTGTCAGAAGGTCCCCTGCAGTGCTGTGACTGATGGGCGTTTATGCATTTATTTTACACAGCGTGATTCTGGATGGCCAGTCCCCGATCCCCGTCTGCTCTGTGGTTCTCTGTGTTGTGGGAGGTGCCGGACTCAGGTCCTTGGGGCGGGGTTCACCTGAATTCTGTTTGTGCGCATGTGTGAAGTTTTGGCACTAGGAAAAGCAGAAACGGGAGAGGGCATCAAAAACACTGGATAAGAACATAATCCTGAGGGAGGACTGGTTGCCAGCTCGTCTGAACTATGAACTCAGTTGTGAGTACTTGGTTGAAATGGGATTCAAGGCTGGTGAAGGGAGGAGCACAGGATTGCAGGCTTTAGTCCTGAGCGGGGCGTTGTGTGCCGGAGGTCTTTTGCGCGCGTGTGCGTAACTGGTGGGAAACTGCGCAGGCGCTGTGGGGAGCCATTACTGGGGTGAAGTCGGGGCAAGTGAGGGCAGAGTCCTCTTTGTTTCTTGTGCGCATGTGTGAAGGCGATCAAGGCGGGGCAGGGAAACGAGCCTGTTCCTTGCCCCGTTGGAAGTGGGCGAAATGTTTAGGCCACGGGAGGAAAGTGCTTAAAATGAAAGGTGGTACTGTGTAGTGTTAAGAGATGAACGGATGTACGTTCAAACTTTCAAGAATTAATCTGACGCGTTAATCTGTCGATTCAAATAGTTATGCATGCTCCGCTTATAGGAAATAGTGGTAAGGTTTTTACAGAGAGGATGTGGAAGCAGAGCAAGGAGAATGATTGGACATGCCTTAAGCGTTTGCCTTATTTTGAAGGCCTAGTTGGCTGTAATTGTTTGTTGTTAAGTTCATTTTCTTCCACTCCAGGGCAGTGACTGAATTAAGTTGTGGTTCGCTTACAGAGGCTACGGAGGCATTAGTCACCTCAGGCTATGGCTTCCCCGTTTAACAGTGGAAACACAGTTAGTAGGATGTTAAGCTTTCCCCTACCCCTTGTTAGCTACTGTCTACCCCTCATAAGGATGTGCAGTCATGATGGGGCAACAGTCTGAGGTCCCAGAACCACCCAGTTAAGTCACATGTGTACAAATCAAAGATCCACATTTCATGATATGTGTGATAGCAGAAGACAGAAACATTCAACTATGTAACTGTATAAGCAAACCAGGCGGTGTGCGCCAGGAGTCCTCTGCGCACGTGCAGAACTAGCGGAAACCTCTATGTGCGCAGGCATTGTGGGGAGCTATTACCAAGAGTGAAGTCTGGGTAAGTGAGGGGAGGTTCATTGGTGTCTGATGCGCATGTGCAAAAGTGGGACGTGAAGGACAGGGAAAGAGGTCACGGACTCTTATGCCCACAATGGAAGTGGGTAAGATATTCATGCCATGTGAGAAAAGTGGTCAAAATGGAAGGTGATACTGTGTGGTGTTAAATGATGAACTGATATGTAAATTCACATTTACAAGAGTTCATTTGGCCAGTTAAAATGATCTATTCAGAGGTTAGGCATACTCCACTTGTAGAAGGTAGTGATGAGGTTTTTACAGAGAAGATGTGGAAGCAAAGCAGAGAGAGTGTTTGGCTGGATATACCTTAAGCATTCGCCTTATTTTTGAAGCCCTAGTTGACTGTAATTGTCCTTAAGTTCATTTTCTTATGTTCCAGTGCAGTGACTGTGAATCAAGTTGTGATTTGCTTACAGAGGCTACTGAGGCATTAGAACCACTTCAGGCTGTGGCTTCCCTATTTAATTTCTTTGACAGTGCAAACCTAGTTGATAGGATATCACAGGTTTTTTTTTTTTTTTTCAGATTAATTTATTTTTTAATTTACATCCAAGTTAGTTGGCATATAGTGCAACAATGATTTCAGGAGTAGATTCCTTAATGCCTCTGCCCCATTTAGCCCATTCCCCCTCCCACGACCCCTCCAGTAACTCTCAATTTGTTTTCCATATTTATGAGTCTCTTCTGTTTTGTCCCCCTCCCTGTTTTTATATTATTTTTGTTTCTCTTCCCTTATGTTCATCTGTTTTGTCTCTTAAAGTCCTTATATGAGTGAAGTCATATGATATTTGTCTTTCTCTGACTAATTTTGCTTAGCATAATACCCTCCAGTTCCGTCCTCGTAGTTGCAAAAGGCCAGCTTTGCAAAAGTTGCTGGCTTTTACCATAAGACTGTAAATAACTGCAGGTTTATGCAGCTCTTCATCAGCAGATGTATGTAGAATAAATTTGCATGTAGAATAAATCCCTGTGCATGAAGTTTAAGGATATTCTAAATTCTAAGGGCTAATTTCAGGGCAAAGTGTGATGGCCTTTTTGTTAAATGCTGTGAAACAGTGCAGAGAACGAGAGCCATTTGCAAATATCTTATGTGTCCACCAGTGCTACGATTTCTTTTTCTTTTTTTTTCAATATATGAAATTTATTGTCAAAATGGTTTCCATACAACACCCAGTGCTACGATTTCTAATTGGACTAACCCATATATCACAATTCTGGTCAAAAACTTGGAGGGAGTAGTGACTTGGGGAAGAGGGCCTTCCCTGAATGAAAACAGAAGACTTCAGATCCAATTCTCTAAGTCCTATCAGATTTCCATTGCCTCCTTTGCTGCATGGAACATTGTTTGATGCATGTTGGTGGGGCAGGTACGCTGGGGCATGAGTGAGCAAGTATGAGGACAGTGATGGGCACAGAAAATGCCAGAGGGAAGAAATGAAAAATCAGAGTACGCTCTAGGGTGTCTGAGATTTTTGTTGTTGTCCATTATCTGTAAATTTTTTCTTTATTATTAATTTATAAAATTTACATCCAAGTTAGTTAGCATATAGTGCAACAATGATTTCAGGGGTAGATTCCTTGATGCCCCTTACCCATTTAGCCCATCCCCCACCCACAATCCCTCCAGTAACCCTCTGTTCTCCATAATTGAGAGTCTCTCATGTTTTGTCCCCCTCCCTGTTTTTACATTATTTTTGCTTCCCTTCTCTTGTGTTCATCTGTTCTGTGTCTTAAAGTCCTTACAAGAGTGAACTCATATATTTCTTTCTCTAATTTTGCTTAACATAATATCCTCTAGTTCTATCCATGTAGTTTCAATTGGCAAGATTTCATTCTTTTTGATTGCCAAGTAATAATCCATTGTGTGTGTATGTATGTATGTGTGTGTGTGTGTGTACATATATATATATATATATACACACACACACACACCACATCTTCTTTATCCATTCATCCATCGATGGACATTTGGGCTCTTTCCATACTTTGGCTATTGTTGACAGTGCTGCTAGAAACATTGGGGTGCATGTGCCTCTTTGAAACAGCACACCTGTATCCCTTGGATAAATACCTAGTAGTGCAATTGCTGGATTGCAGGGTAGTTCTATTTTTAATTTTTTGAGGAACCTCCATACCGTTTTCCAGAGTGGCTGTACCAGTTGGCATTCCCACCAGCAAGTCAAGAGAGATCCTCTTTCTCTGCATACTTGCTAACGTCCATTGTTACATGAGTTGTTAATGTTAGCTATTCTGACAGGTGTGAGGTGATATCTCATTGTGGTTTTGATTTGTATTTTCCCGATGATGAATGATGTTGAGCATTTTTTCACGTGTCGGTTGTCCGTCTGGATGTCTTCTTTGGAGAAGTGTCTATTCATGTCTTTTTCCCATTTCTTCACTGGATTATTTGTTTTCTGGGTGTTGAGTTTGAGAAGTTCTTTATAGATTTTGGATATTGACCCTTGATATATCGTTTGCAAATATCTTCTCCCATTCTGTTGGTTGCCTTTTAGTTTTGCTGATTGTTTCCTTTGCTGTGCAGAAGCTTTTAATTTTGATGAGGTCCCAATAGTTTATTTTTGCTTTTGTTTCCCTTGCCTCCAGAGACATGTTGAGTAAGAAGTTGCTGGGGCCGAGGACAAAGAGGCTTTTGCTTGCTTTCTCCTCTAGGATGTTGGTGGCTTCATGTCTTACATTCAGGTCTTTCATCCATTTTGAATTTATTTTTGTGTATGGTGTAAGAAAGTGGTCCAGGTTCATTTTTCTGCATGTCGCTGTTTTCCCAGCACCACTTGCTGAAGAGACTGTCTTTATTCCTTTGGATAGTCTTTCCTGCTTTGTCAAAGATTAGTTGGCCATACATTTTTGGGTTCTCTGTTCTTTTCCCTTGATCTGAGTGTCTGTTTTTGTGCCAGTACCATACTGTCTTGATAATTACAGCTTTGTGATACATCCTGAAGTCTGGAATTGTGATGCCTCCAGCTTCGATTTTCTTTCTCAAGATTGCTTTGTCTATTTGGGGTCTTTTCTGGTTCCATACAAATTTTAGGATTGTTTGTTCTAGCTCTGTGAAGAATGCTGGTGTTATTTTGATAAGGGATTGCCAGTTTTTTAATCCATTAGCAAGAGCAATTTAGAAATTGACCACCCTTTGTAAGAATGCACAGTCATGGTGGTGCAACTATCTCCTGTCCCAGAACCACCCAATTAAGTCACAGGTGTACAAATCAAAGTTGCAAATTTCATGCTGTGTGTGATAGCAGGAGATTGGTACATTCAACTGTATAAGTGTATAAACAACGGTGTTGTGTTTACAATTACTGTGGGATATGATGTGTTTTAGGAATGCAGTAAATCCTTTCTACTAGTGTGAAAACATCCATCTTCTTGTAACATTGGTTAAAGAAAGCAATAGATTGACAGTAAGTCTGTTATGATGATATTCATGTAAACATTGAAGCAAGTACAAATTATTTTAGTTTGTGGGTTAAAGAATTTCTTTTTTTTTTAAACATGAAATTTGTTGTCAAATTGGTTTCCATACAACACCCAGTGCTCATCCCAAAAGGTGCCCTCCTCAATACCCATTACCCACCCTCCCCTCCCTCCCCCCCCCCCCATCAACCCTCAGTTTGCTCTCTGTTTTTAAGAGTCTCTTATGCTTTGGCTCTCTCCCTCTCTAACCTCTTTTTTTGTTTTTCTTCCCCTTCCTCACGGACTTCTGTTAAGTTTCTCAGGATCCACATAAAAGTGAAAACATACGGTATCTGTCGGTCTCTGTGTGACTTATTTCGCTTAGCATAACACTCTCCAGTTCCATCCACATTGCTACAAAAGGCCATATTTCATTCTTTCTCATTGCCACGTAGTATTCCATTGTGTATGTAAACCACAATTTCTTTATCCATTCATCAGTTGATGGACATTTAGGCTCTTTCCATAATTTGGCTATTGTTGAGAGTGCTGCTATAAACATTGGGGTACAAGTGCCCCTGTGCATCAGTACTCCTGTATCCCTTGGGTAAATTCCTAGCAGTGCTATTGCTGGGTCATAGGGTAGGTCTATTTTTAATTTTTTGAGGAACGTCCACACTGTTTTCCAGAGCGGCTGCACCAATTTGCATTCCCACCAACAGTGCAAGAGGGTTCCCGTTTCTCCACATCCTCTCCAGCATCTATAGTCTCCTGATTTGTTCATTTTGGCCACTCTGACTGGCGTGAGGTGATATCTGAGTGTGGTTTTGATTTGTATTTCCCTGATGAGGAGCCACGTTGAGCATCTTTTCATGTGCCTGTTGGCCATCTGGATGTCTTCTTTAGGGAAGTGTCTATTCATGTTTTCTGCCTATTTCTTCACTGGATTATTTGTTTTTTGGGTGTGGAGTTTGGTGAGCTCTTTATAGATTTTGGATACTAGCCCTTTGTCTGATATGTCATTTGCAAATATCTTTTCCCATTCCATTGGTTGCCTTTTAGTTTTGTTGTTTCCTTTGCTGTGCAGAAGCTTTTTATCTTCATGTGGTCCCAATTGTTCATTTTTGTTTTTAATTCCCTTGCCTTTGGGGATGTGTCAAGTAAGAAATTGCTATGGCTGAGGTCAGAGAGGTCTCTTCCTGTTTTCTCCTCTAGGGTTTTGATGGTTTCCTGTCTCACATTCAGGTCCTTTTTCCATTTTGAGTTTGTTTTTATGAATGGTGTGAGAAAGTGGTCTAATTTCAATTTTCTGCATGTTGCTGTCCAGTTCTCCCAGCACCATTTGTTAAAGAGACTGTCTTTCTTCCATTGGATATTCTTTCCTGCTTTGTCAAAGATTAGTTGGCCATACGTTTGTGGGTCTAATTCTGGGGTTTCCATTCTATTCCATTGGCCTATGTGTCTGTTTTTGTGCCAATACCATGCTGTCTTGATGATGACAGCTTTGTAGTAGAAGCTAAAGTCTGGGATTGTGATGCCTCCTGCTTTGGTCTTCTTCTTCAAAATTCCTTTGGCTATTCGGGCCTTTTGTGGTTCCATACAAATTTTAAGATTGCTTGTTGTACCTTGGAGAAGAATGCTGGTGCAATTTTGATTGGGATTGCATTGAATGTGTAGATAGCTTTGGGTAGTATTGACATTTTAACAATATTTGTTCTTCCAATTCATGAACCTTGAATGTTTTTCCATTTCTTCATATTTTCTTCAATTTCCTTCATAAGCTTTCTATAGTTTGCAGCATACAGATCCTTTACATCTTTGGTTAGGCTTATTCCTTAGGTATTTTATGCTTCTTGGTGCAATTGTGAATGGGATCAGTTTCCTTATTTGTTTTTCTGTTGCTTCATTGTTAGTGTATAAGAATGCAACTGATTTCTGTACATTGATTTTGTATCCTGCGACTTTGCTGAGTTCATGTATCAGTTCTAGCAGACTTTTGGTGGAGTCTTTGGGGTTTTCCATGTATAATATCATGCCATCTGCAAAAAGTGAAAGCTTGACTTCATCTTTGCCAATTTTGATACCTTTGATTTCCTTTTGTTGTCTGACTGCTGATGTTAGCACTTCTAACACTATGTTAAACAACAGCAGTGAGAGTGGACATCCCTGTTGTGTTCCTGATCTCAGAGGGAAAGGTCTCAGTTTTTCCCCATTGAGGATGATACTAGCTGTGGGATTTTCATAAATGGCTTATGATGTTTATGTTCCTTCTATCCTGACTTTCTCGAGGGTTTTTATTAAGAAAGGATGCTGAATTTTGTCAAATGCTTTTTCTGCATCGACTGACAGGATCATATGGCTCTTTTCTTTTATTAATGTGATGTATCACATTGATTGATTTGCGAATGTTGAATCAGGCCTGCAGCCCAGGAATGAATCCCACCTGATCATGATCCCACCTGATCATTGTTTTTGTATGCTCTTGAATTCAATTTGCTAGTACGTTATTGAGAATTTTTTCATTCATATCCATCAGGGATATTGGCCTGTAGTTCTCTTTTTTTTCTGGGTCCCTGTCTGGTTTAGGAATCAAAGTAATGCTGGCTTCATAGAATGAGTCTGGAAGTTTTCCTTCCCTTTCTATTTTTGGAATAGCTTGAGAAGGATAGGTATTATTTCTGCTTTAAATGCCTGGTTGAATTCCCCAGGGGAGCCATCTAGGCCTGGACTCTTATTTGTTGGGAGATTTTTGATAACTGATTCAATTTTTTCGCTGGTTATGGGTCTGTTCAAGTTTTCTATTTCTTCCTGTTTGAGTTTTGGAAGTATGTGTGTGCTTAGGAATTTGTCCATTTCTTCCAGGTTGTCCAGTTTGTTGGCATATAATTTTTCATAGTATTCCCTGATAATTGCTTGTATTTCTGAGGGATTTGTTATAATTCCATTTTCATTCATGATTTTATCTATTTGGGTCATCTCCCTTTTCTTTTTGAGAAGCCTGGCTAGAGGTTTATCAGTTTTGTTTATTTTTTCAAAAACCAACTCTTGGTTTCATTGATCTGCTCTATAGTTTTTTTAGATTCTGTATTGTTCATTTCTGCTCTAATCTTTATTATTTGTCTTCTGCTAGGTTTGGGGTGTCTTTGCTGTTCTGCTTCTAGTTCCTTTAGGTGTGCTGTTAGATTTTGTATTTGCGATTTTTCTTGTTTCTTGAGATAGGCCTGGATTGCAATGTATTTTCCTCTCAGGACTGCCTTTGCTGCATCCCAAAGCATTTGGATTGTTGTATTTTCATTTTCATTTGTTTCCATATATTTTTAAATTTCTTCTCTAATTGCCTGGTTGACCCATTCATTCTTTAATAGGGTGTTCTTTAACCTCCATGCTTTTGGAAGTTTTCCAGACTTTTTCCTGTGGTTGATTTCAAGTTTCATAGCATTATGGTCTGAAAGTGTGCATGGTATGATTTCAATTCTTGTATACTTATGAAGAGCTGTTTTGTGACCCAGTATGTGATCTATCTTGGAGAATGTTCCATGTGCACTCGAGAAGGAAGTATATTCTGTTGGTTTGGGATGCAGAATTCTAAATGTATCTGTCAAGTCCATCTGATCCAATGTATCATTCAGGGCCCTTGTTTCTTTATCGATCCTGTGTCTAGATGATCTATCCATTGTTGTAAGTGGAGTATTAAAGTCCTCTGCAATGACCACATTCTTATCAACAAGGTTGCTTATGTTTGTGATGAATTGTTTTATATATTTGGGGGCTCCTGTATTTGGCGCATGGACATTTATAATTGTTAGCTCTTCCCAATGGATAGACCCTGTAATTATTATATAATGCCCTTGTTCATCTCTTATTACAGCATTTAATTTAAAGTCTAGTTTGTGTAGATAAAAGCATAGCTATTCCAGCTTTCTTTTGACTTCCAGTAGCATGACAGATAATTCTCCATCCCCTCACTTTCAGTCCGAAGGTGTCCTCAGGTCTAAAATGAGTCTCTTGTAGACAGCAAATAGATGGCTCTTGGTTGTTTTTTTTTTTTTTTTTTTTTTTAATCCATTCTGATACCCTATGTCTTTTTGTTGGAGCATTTAGTCCATTTTAATTCAGTGTTATTGTAGAAAGATATGGGTTTAGAGTCATTATGATGTCTGTAGGTTTCATGCTTGTAGTGATGTCTCTGGTACTTTGTCTCACAGGATCCCCCTTAGGATCTCTTGTAGGGCTGGTTTAGTGGTGATGAATTCCTTCAGTTTTTGTTTGGGAAGACCTTTATCTCTCCTATTCTCAATGGCAGACTTGCTGGATAAAGGATTCTCGGCTGCATATTTTTTCTGTTCATCACATTGAAGATTTCCTGCCGTTCCTCTCTGGCCTGCCAAGTTTCAGTAGAGTGATCCGTCACGAGTCTTATTGGTTTCCCTTTATATGTTAGAGCACGTTTATGCCTAGCTGCTTTCAGAATTTTCTCTTTATCCTTGTATTTTGCCAGTTTCACTATGATATGTCGTGCAGAAGATTGATTCAAGTTACATCTGAAGGGAGTTCTCTGTGCCTCTTGGATTTCAGTGCCTTTTTCCTTCCCCAGATCGGGGAAGTTCTCATCTATGATTTCTTGAAGGACACTTTCAGCACCTTTCCCTCTCTCTTCCTCCTCTGGAATAACAGTTATGCGTAGATCATTTCTCTTTGTGCATCACTTAGTTCTCTAATTTTCCCCTCATACTCCTGGATTTTTTTATCTCTCTTTTTCTCAGCTTCCTCTTTTCCCATAATTTTATCTTCTGGTTCACCTATTCTCTCCTCTGCCTTTTCAGTCCGAGCCCTGGTCATCTCCATTTTATTTTGCAGCTTGTTAATAGCATTTTTTAGCTCCTCCTGGCTGTTCCTTAGTCCCTTGATCTCTGTAGCAATAGATTCTCTGCTGTCCTGTATACTTTTTTCAGGCCCAGTGATTAATTTTATGACTATTATTCTAAATCTTTGTTTTGTTATATTGCTTACATCATTTTTGAGCAGTTCGTTAGCTGTTGCTACTTCCTGGAGTTTCTTTTGAGGATAATTCTTCCGTTTTGTCATTTTGGGTAGTCCCTGGAGTGGCGTGGAGCTGCAGGGCTCTTCCCCTGTGCTGTCTGGGGTAACTTGTGTTGGTGGGTGGGGCTGCAGTCAGACCCAATGTCTGTCCCCTGCCCACTGCTGGGGCTACAGTCAGACTGGTGTGTACCTTATCTTCCCCTCTCCCAGGGGCAGGACTCACTGTGGAGTGGTGTGGCCCCTCTCTGGGCTACTTGCACACTGCCAGGCTTGTGGTGCTGCTTCTGTGGGATCTGGTGTATTAGCTGGGCTGGATCCTCAAGGTGCACAGGGGTGGGAGGGGCAGACTCAGCTCACTTTGCCTTTGGTGGTCTGCCTCGGGAGGGCCCCTGTGGCACCAGGAGAGAGGCAGACCTGTCAGAGGGTTGGATCCACAGAAGCACAGTGTTGGGTGTTTGAGCGGTGCAAGCAAGTTCCCTCATGGGAACTGGTTCCCTTTGGGATTTTGGCTGGGGGGTGGGTGAGGGAGATGGCGCTGGTGAGCGCCTTTGTTCCCTGCCAAGCTGAGCTCTGTCCTCCAGGGCTCAACAACTCTCCCTCCCATTGTCCTCTACCCCTCCTGCTCTCGGAGCAGAGCTGTTGACTTATAACATTCCAGATGTTAAGTCCTGTTGGCTGTCAGAACACATGCTGTCCAGCCCCTCCATGTTTGCAAGCCAGACTCAGGGGCTCTGCCTTGCCAGGCGGTCTGCCCCTCCACCACCCTGGCTCCCTCCCGCCAGTCCGTGTAGCACACACCGCCTCTCTGCCCTTCCGACCCTCTTCTGTGGGCCTCTTGTCTATGCTTGGCTCCGGAGAGTCTATTCTGCTAGTCTTCGGGCAGTTTTCTGGGTTATTTAGGCAGATGTGGGTGGAATCTAAGTGGTCAGCAGGATGCAGTGAGCCCAGTGTCCTCCGACGCCGCCATCTTCCTTCTGACTCCTAACAAGTTTCAAATGAAATTTCAGGGGCACCTGGGTGGTTCAGTTGGTGAAGTACCTGGCTCTTGATTTTGGCTCAGGTCATGATCTAATAGGTCATGTGCTCCTTGCACTGATAGTGAGGAGCCTATTTGGGGTTCTCCCTGTCCCTCTCTCTCTCTGCCCTTCCTGTGCACGCTCTCTCTCTCAAATAAATAAACTTCAAATGAAACTTCACCTACACTCTTGGGGTGCCTGGGTGGCTCAGTTGGTTAAGCTTCTGACTTTTTTCAGGTGATGATCTCATGGTTCTTGGGTTCGAGCCCTGCATTGGGCTCTGTGCTGACAGCTCAGAGCCTGGAGCCTGCTTTGGATTCATTCCCTCCCCTCCCCTCCCCTCCCCTCCCCTCCCCGCTCATGCTCTGTCTCTCTCTGTGTCTCCTAAATAAACGTTAAGAAAAAAAGTTCACATGCACTCTGAAACTACACAAGAAGGAGGAATCCCTCAAACCAATGAGTTGTTCTATCTGAACACCAAACTATTACTAAATGGAGGTAATTAATGGATATTTTTATTTATTTAAATATTTGGTAGGTTTGGGGCACCTGGATGGCTCAGTCAGTTAATTGTCTGACTCTTGATTTCAGCTCAGGTCATTATCTCATGGTCAATGAGTCAGGTTCGTGTGGACAGCACAGACCCTGCTTGGAATTCTCTCCCTCTCTGTGCACTCTCTGTCTCTGTCTGTCTCTCAAGAAACATTAAAAAAAAAGTTTACCTGTGATTCTTTACTGTGTATTCCATTGAAAAGCTTACTGGGTATTTTATAGAGGTGAGGTTATTGACTCATGGGCTTAAATTAGAAACTTGACAATTGTGAATCAAATGCAAATGCGGTAATTAATGAGTAGGAGAATGAATTAATGACCTCCAATTGATCCCCTGCAAATTCCATCACCCCAGATCCAACCCTTCTCTCCACCCATCTCCATCCCCCCATTGTGACCTCAGTCTCTGTACCCCCCACGACATGTGGGTATCCATGAGACCCGACACTCTGCTTCCAAAGGATCCGTCTAGGTTTCCTCATTGCTTTTCTACATTCGTCTTGTTCACTTTGGACCTCAGTACCAATAAACCTCTTTTTTGCCTGATTCTAGAGCCTTTAATCCAAACTTCCTTCCATTGTCCCCCAAACCTCCGACCTCCGTTCCTTCTTCCTCCATTGCCATTTATTTCCCCACCCCTTAATTCTAATGTGTCAGCTCATTTATTGTGTCTTTTATGTCCACTGCCTTCAATATCCCAGCCATCATTTATCAGGAGTCCTTCATTTCCTCATGACCCTGCACCCATTACCCCCAGCCCTACACTTCCTGATACTTTCTCATCGGTCCTTAAGCCTACTGATGCCTACTGTTCTCCCAGCTCTGATGATCTGCCTCCACTCACATTTATTTCCTGTGCACATTGTTCCTCAGGCATCTTCTTGTCTTCTTATCCTTTATCTCTGGTTAGAGCACTGAATACCCCCAGGACTCCATTCATAAGCAACTGTCTCCCTTCCATCCCTGTGTTCTTTAGCCCTTCATAGACAGAAAGGTTTGACCTTTGTCGAAGGCCTTTGACCCAACCTTGCCTCCTAACTCTTTTTGCCAATTAATTTCTCATCCATTATCCCCCTTCTTGCCACGATTACCTTCACCCTCTTATTCCCTCAGTACACGTATCCCTCCTCTCTTTAATGTCCCTGCATACACTCCACTCCCAACCTCAAAACCCATAGTGCACTTTAACCCCTCAGTGACATTTAACTACCTAGTGCCTTTTAGCCATGTTGTGGATTACGTAGTGTGCCTCAAATAAATAGACTCAAGTCCTAACCCTCAGTATCTGTAATTGTAATCTTATTGAGCAACAGGATCTTTGCAGATCTAATCCAGTTAAAATGCAGTCATACTGGTTTGGGGTAAACCAAATTCAATGACCGCGGTCCTACTGAGAAGAAGGAAGTTTAGACAGACACAGAATGGTGTGTGATGATGAGAGCAGGGACTAAGAGATGCATCTAGAAGCCAAGCCAGGTTAAGGATAGCTGACAGTCCCCAGAGGTTAGAAAGAGGAAAGATTTAATTCTTAAGATAAGGTGTGCCCCTGCCAGCTCGAATTCAGACTTCTTTTTTTAATTTTTTAAATGTTCATATTTTATTTATTTATTTTTTAAACATTTATTTATTTTTGAGACAGAGAGAGACAGAGCATGAATGGGGGAGGGTCAGAGAGAGAGGAAGACACAGAATCCAAAGCAGGCTCCAGGCTCCGAGCTGTCAGCACAGAGCCCGACATGGGGCTCGAACCCACAGACTGCGAGATCATGACCTGAGCCGAAGTTGGACGCTTAACTGACTGAGCCACCCAGGCGCCCCTGTTCATGTTTTATTTTTGAGAGAGCGAGGATGAGCAGGGGAGGGGAAGAGAGAGAGGGGGACAGAGGATATGAAGCAGGTTCTGTGCTGCCCGCAGTGAGCCTGATGCAGGGCTTGAACTCACGACCTGAGATTGTGACCTGAACCGAAGTTGGACACCGAACTGACTGAGCCACTTAGGCACCCCTTGACTTCAGACTTCTAAGAACATCTGGAACTGTGAGACAGTAATTTTTCAGTGTGTTTAGACACCCAGGTGTGGTAATGTGTGACAGCAGCCCTAGGACCCTAATACATGTCCCGTTCTCTCTTCCCCTGTGGCTCTTTGACCCCAAGCCCCCAGGCTCTCTGCAGCTCCATTTATCCCTCTGCGTCTTTTGCCTGTGTCTTCTTTCTTACCCCACCGTATCCCTTCATGTCTTCGTGTCATGCACTGCACCCTAGAATGGGAATTCACTTTGTGAATATGGTCCTGGTGAAAGCTTGCTCTGTTGGAAGGAGTGTAAAGAGTGGAAAGAGCTTTTGTTTGCAGACATCTAGAGGGTTGTAGTTGATCTTTTTCCACATACAAACACTTTGTGGAGATACACTCCCCCATGTGGCTGAATGAGATTTTGTGAACCTGAGTGCGACTGTGAGATTGTGTCCTCATAAGTGTGTTTCATCATGAGTGTGTGGGTTGTGAGGCAGTCTCTATATGGTATATGGTCTGCATGGATGTTGGTGAATGTGGGACTAAGTGTGTGAGTATATAGGTGACTACGTGTGAGTATATGTGATTGTGTATTTGAATGTTTGAGTGTTAATGGAGGCTTGTATTTGTACCTGTCCATGTGTACATATGGTCTGTGTGTATAGTAGAATATAGTTATCCCCTATAACAACTTTAATCCATGCCTTGGCGATTGTGGTGACTTTGGAAAGGAGACCGGGATCAAATGTGGATTTGCGTCCTTGAAATCTGAAAGGATCAAATAATTTTTAATATTTGTTCAATATTAGGAAGTTAATGCCAACTACAAAAAAAGTGAGAAAGATAACTATTCAGTAGTCTTTATGTATAAATGCCCTTCACTGATTTTTTTTTTTAAATGGCAGAATCTGCTTACTAAACCTTTTCCTGTGGTGTTTTGTTTTGTTTTTGTTTTTGTTTTTGAGAGGCTCTTTTAGAACATTCATGCTCTTTATGAATATTCTGTTTAGAATTCTTTTTAATCCTGGGATCAATATTGTTAGATTATATTTTCCCACCACATGTTCATTTTATTTAATTTGCAAATTGATTTTCATTTGTTCAAATTAGCATAACAGAAATTATTGTCATTTCATTTTAATTGGTCTATTCCTGAGTCTATCGAGTTGTTTGATTGCTTTTCTCTACTTATGAATCATGGCACAGCTCAGTGGTCTGAAGATTAGGAAAGAACTGAAGTTCCAGTAGAAGAATTTCTCAGGAAAACCTAGAATCCACTGACACACACAAGCTTGGTGCCCATCCCTCATGTGTCAGACTTGAGCCTGGTCTGCTTCCCTCCATATGAGAGCATTTTTGCTCTCCAGGGATGATGGAAGAGAAACCCTTTCTCCTGAACACTCGTAACAGTCTGGTTGTAGTGTGTGACCTCATAATAGAAACTGGTAATTGGTAATTAGCAACTGACAAAAATATTTTACTTTTTATTTATTTTTGAGAGAGGGAGGGAGGAGGAGCGGAGGGGCAGAGAGAGGGAGACTGAGGATTCAAGGTGGGTTCGGTACTGACAGCAGAGAGCCTGATGTGGGGCTTGAACTCAAAAACCATGAGATTGTGGCTTGAGCTGAAGTCGGACGCTTAACAGACTGAGCCATCCAGGCGCCTCATGAGAAAACTATTTTGGAAAATATTCTAGGCTCCACAAGCTTCGAACCTCATTGTGGCAGAGGATCATATATATATATCATTATATATATATATATTTATGTCCTATATATATCATTATATATATCCTATATATCTATTTATATAATTTTACATACATATGTATATGCTGTGTATATCACTCTATATATCAGTATTAGTAGGTCAAAGTGATCTGTCTACTTCTTTGAATGCATAATATCTTGAATCAGGCTTACACTGTTGTTCCAGAGAAAGCTGTATTAAAATATTTCCTAAGAGTGGAGGAATATTCATTACGTTCCCATTGGAATCCAAAAGTCACAAACTCCCCATAGACAAAGACTTCCTCTCCTTAAGTGACTATGCAAAACCTTCAGATTTAATAACAACTTTATTACAGACTTTTTCACTTTGAAGATCATGAGTGCAAACCCTTAAAAGTCCTAATACTTATATGGTCAATTGATATAATCACTAAATAAAGCAAAACAAATTGCCTTTGATCCAAGACACTGTGTATAAGTTTCTCATATTCACTAGATACCTTTAAAAGATCAGCAAGTAAATCAGGGTTTGCTCTCCTTTAATGTAAGTTCATATATGGCCATTTTCATACAAATAAAATTTAAATATGCTAAGGTTCCTCCATAACTTCATACTTCAAATGAATGTCCTCTCTCTCGGATGGATGGTATGTTGACCCACCATTTCTCTGCTACCTTTGTGTGTCCATTTTTTCTTCAGTTTCTTGAATGATCATCTTCTATGTGATTCCTTATTGATAAAATTGTCCTAAATTCCCATTCCTAATTAACATCTGGGACATTTTGATTTGTCGCATTGAAAGTTACACACTCAGATATTTCTCTGTCATCTCCAGTTTGTTTTAGCACCTAATGTTTTATTAATGTATAGACTCTGGACTTTTCCACTGTAAGCATTAATAACATTAGAATTCTACAAGTCGACAACAAACACACAGAATTTCATTTACAATTGCTATTACAGTTTACTTTTCATTACTGGGGCAAAGCTCAATCTGTCTTGGTCACTGCTTGCCCGTAATGTGTTAAAAGAACTTAGGACTTGGCAGGAGACGAATGAATATAACATCAGAACGTTGTGTAAAACCTAGAATTCACATCTCTCTGATTATATTAGGAGGATTTGTATTCCTTCTCCAGTCCCAACAGAGCCCAGATAGATTGGAGTCATGACTCATGAGAAGAAAGGGGAGGACAGTTGGGAAACGTGCAGCAAATATGTGCAGAGATGTTCACCAGCAGTGATTGGGGTTATTAACAAGAGCAATATACACCTGGAAGATGGAGGGGAGGCTGTACAATGATATAAGGGTGCTCAAAAAGACAAGGATACTCTGGGTAGCTCTCGTCTCTGGGGACCTGATTTCTATGAAAGTGTTGGACTTGCTTCTTGTGTCAGGACAGCATAAAAATCGTGGAGCCACTGCCCCAGATCAGCCCCAGAGGTGTAACACCAGGGAATTATAACCATGCACAAATAGTGACATTGTGATTTCTCTATGAAATTTAGCAGAACAGTATCCAAAATATTTCTTCTTGATGATATTTTTCCTGTTCAGTTGGCCAGCCACAAATTATAGGGCAAATCTAATTTATCAGCATATGAAGCATCCTCTTAAGGGACATATAGGCCTGCATGTACTTGGGAGATTGCACTTTAAGGTCTGCCCACCTGGAGTTCCAAGGACTAATCATGATGGCCTGAAAGACACTCAAGAGGCAGGTGGTGCCAATGGACACACCCCTGCCCCCTGCAAACAAATTTCCATCCAAATTCGTTGAGAATATCTGTCAGCCCCAAAGCTGCCATTGTCTAGATGACTCCAAAGAATAACCAAAGAGTTGTCTATGGTCAGGTGTTTGAGAATCAGATCTGTGGACCTCAACCCGTTCCCAGTGGAATAAAAGGATATAATGGGAAAGAAGAAAGAAATTCCTCAGGATTTCAACTAACGTCTGTAATAGAAATATAAGTCCTGTTGTCAAGTGGCTGGAGGCCATTCAGCTGGCTTCCAGATGACTGAGATTCACCTTCATGTCCACACAGTCCTACATGGAAATGTGAGGCAGGACTTATATGGAGCACATCAACTGAAGCTGAGATTTCACATTTACTACTAGTTCCCACTGAAAAAGAAATTATTAAAATATAAGTCCTTTTGTTAAGAGGCTTCCAATCCTTGACCATATAAGACTTTAACTATTTATATGGGGGCACCTGCATGGCTCACTTGCTTAAACATCTGACTTTGGCTGAGGTCATAATCTTGCGTTCATGGCTTTGAGTCCCTCATGGGGCTGTCTGCTCTCAGCACAGAGTCTGCTTTGGTTCCTCTGTACCCCCCTTCTCTGTCTGCCCCTCCCCCACTCATGTATGCTCTCTGTCTCAAAAATATTTAAAAAATGAAGAATTTATATGAGTCACTGGTATGAACACTGTACACGTATTTTTAAAATCTTCGTAACTCCTTAATATAGGCCCACATGTAGTTTTCATTTGCAGAGGAAAATGAAGTAGGCACACAATGTTTAGCCAATATGTGAAAATGCATACACTGCTTAGGGGCAGAGTGGCTGGGGTTGTAGCAAAGATGATACTCTTATCTACTGTGCTATGCTAATAAATCATGACAGCTGGGTTTTCAAATAATTTATAGGGTTATTTAGTTTCTTATACCTTGACATTTTAGTTTAGGTTGATAGTTTTTCAACAGTTTTTTTCACGAGTTTTGTTTTGTTTTGTTTTTGGTATAAACATTCTGCAGATCAATATCAACTAGGGAAAAAGACTTGGGATTCTTATTAAGTTAGGTGAACTATTGCGGTAGAATAGGAAAAAGAATCTGCCCCATGACCAACTTGGATTTAATGAAAGCAGAATGACTCAATTATTTAATAAGACTCATTTGCTTGTATGCCAGGGTCAAAGTACAATGTTATATATCACAGTAATGGAACAATAATGTCACATAGGGTATCACATCCTTTGTTTCACTAACTGTAAGACCTGAAACTTCAATCTTTTATATACTCTTGTGTAGAAATGAAGTTTTGACTATTTTCAGATCACTTATTTCTCTATTCACACTTGAGGTAAATGAAACTTTCACCAATTGAGTGAGATGTGTGAAGTCTTGTGAATGGTAGAAAGTTGTGGAGAAATGCATGTTGAACTCGGGCTTGACACTAAGGTATTTTTAAACCAGAGAAAACATCACAAAATGCATATGAGCCTGACAGCAGCTCTATGAAACACATGGTGCAAAGTTTTTTCTGAATGCTCTTTATTTCCTACCTTCAACAGTCTCTCCATAATCATCACAAAACAGATACTCCGGTAGAGACAGAATCAATGTCCCCTTTACGTGCATCCTAACCCATAGTTAGAGAAAAATATTTTTATTTTAGAAACTTTCATTCAGAGACCGTTCTTGTATAAGATTACATGATTCCAAAAGATCAATCTGAGTCATGATTAGAAGCATGGATGTATTGCAGACACCCTTTGGTAATCCTGAAAAGTTAGTCAAAATAAACTCAAGAGATAGATTTAAGAAATGTAATCCTTAAGCATCTTAAAAATCAGATTTTATTACTTGGATTAAACACGAAAAAACACTGCCAGTAAGGAGTACAGTAAATTACATTAAGAGCCATCAGGGATTGGGGCACCTGGGTGGCTTAGTCAGTTCAGGATTGATCCTTGGCTCAGGTCATGATCTTACAGTTTATGGGTTTGAGCCCCTCATTGGGCTCCATGCTCTTAGTGCAAAGCCTGCTTAGGATTCTCTCTCCTCTCTCTCTGATCCTCCCCCACTCACACTTTGTCTCTCTCTCAAAATAAACTTAAAAAAGCCACTGGGGATTGCTATAGCGTCAAAAGCCCCATTCTCTCTACCAGCTCAGCTCATGCCTCAGGAATTTTCTTTATTCCTATGCAGCTTTTGAAGTGGAGTACAGTCTACCCCAGAATTCCATTTACTGACATGATCACTTACCCAGCTTGTTAATCTGCCTCCTTCCCTTACAGACTCTGTCCCTCACACTGAAACAGATAATATACTAGTGCCAGGAAGGTGTACCTAGTGTGAGGGTTGCAACTGCCCTTGCATGTGTGACAGGGAGGCAGCCAGACCCTGAGATACGGGTTTGTGATTCTATGACCTCATCTCCCTTCAGAACTGCAATTATCAGGGTGTCTGGGTGGTGTAGTCGATTAAGCATCTGACTTCTGCTCAGGTCATGATCTCACGGTTTGTGAATTCGAGCCCCATGTCATTTCCTGTAGTGCAGGCTTGGGGAACTGGAAGCTTTTATGGGGGGGAAGAATCCCTGTTGGTAACTACCAAAAACCATCACAACCTTCTGTTAGCATCTGTAAAGAGACCATTGTGGAGTTTAGGAGAGGCTCATTTTTTGCTTGATACCTGCAGGCAGACAGGATCTCCTATAGAGAAAAGGCAGTTCTGACATTTGACATGTGGTGGACTGAAAATGTAGCTCACTGACTGACTAGATTCCCTGCTTTGCTGAGCTGTTATTCTCCTGAAAAATGAATTCTTTACTAATTGGCAGACACAGAGGTGTACTATCTCTTAATTTGTGAGCAGAAACTTGGAATCTGACAACATACTTGATAGGGGTATTCAATGAGATATAAGTGAAAGGAGAACATGAAGCCACTCATGTGCATTAGAAATTATTAGATTCACTGCACAGCTCAATGCCAGTGAATTTTAAAGTTAGATGGTTAAAAATATTTTTTTTTGTGGGAAAATGTGATTGAGCAATATTGACCTCAATAATACAGGAAATCTAAATAAAACCATATCCACAAAAGAAAGAGAAGAAAGAACTAAACAAATGAAAGCACCATCATTAGATAGTTTTACAGATAGAATCTCCCCTTTAAAGAATATAAAAATTCAATTTTTCTCACTCAGTTCAGGAGGATTGAATAATTACCACACTCCTCTATACTTGTTGTTGAAACTAAAGTCATGGGCACTCATTACTATTATAAGAAATGAAATATAAAATCTGAGTTCACACCAGGGCACCTGGGTGGTTTAGTTGGTTAAGCATCAGGCTCTTGGTTTTGGTTCAGGTTATGAGATGGAGGTTGGCATCTGGCTCTGAGCTGGGTGTGGAGTCTGCTTAAGATTCTCTCTCTTTCCCCTCCTTTGGCCTTCTCCCCTGCTCGTGTGTGCTCTCTCTCTTTAAATATATATAAAATAAATATATGCCAACCTTGGTATTTCCAACTCGAAATTTGATTCTGGTTCACTGTGTAATTATCCTTGATTTCTAAGTCAGGAATTGGAGTCATGAGGGTGGAGAAATCACACTTAAACATAACACACTCGTGGACATGCATCCACACAACCAAAACCGGTCACTTACACATACATACACATGACCCTATGCTCTCTATCACAGCACTGTCATCCACACATTTACCATGACAGCATGTTCATATGTGGAAGAATAGTAATGCCTCCAGGACACAGGCTGAATGAAAAATGGCGCCTTTTGCACCTTTTATACTCTTTCTAAACCTGCAAAAACCACCAGGACAGCGTTCACAATGTGTATCATTTAAAGAGTGCAGTGACCATTGCCTCTTCAGGATGAGGTGCATGGCAGGAAAGCTGGAGTGTATAACAATGTAAGTGTAAGAAAGTGCAGGGTAAGAAAGAAGACACAGAAAGGGAAGCATAGGGAAAGATGGAACCCAGGGAGCATGGTGGTGAGGGACAGAGGGTACAAGGGGAGAGTGCAGATGGTCAAAGAATGGGGCTGAAGGGCACAGAGATTAAATCAGAGTGGGGCCACCTAGGTGGCTCAGTCGGTTAAGTGTCAGACTTTGGTTCAGATCATGATCTCCTCGTTCATGAGTTCGAGTCCCACAATGGGTTCTGTGCTGTCAGTGTGCAAAGACTGCTTCAGATCCTCTGTCTCCCTCTGTCTTTGCTCCCCCTGCCCCCCCCATCACACTCCTGTTATTTTTATCTCTTAAAAATAAACATTAAAAAAAACTATTGGGGGTTTTGAGGCCACAAGGGACAACCTATGCAAAGAAGTTAAATGGGGGACATTGGATGCTGAGGGCTAAAAAAAAATGCAGAGAATTATGGTAGCAAAGGGGATTACAGGGAATACTTCAACAGCACAAAAGACAACTGCATACTCTTTGTCTATACACATTGAAATTCGCCATGTAACCACATCTTCTTTCTCTGTGTATGTTTTTAGCATTTATTATGTGAGAATAATGTTGACCTTAAAAAGAAAAGTTATTTTGCCAGCAAAGTGGATCCATTTGGGAAAAGCAGAGAATTGCAAATAGGGACAAGCAAGCTATGGCAAACAGTAGCAAAGTGTGGAGAACAAAGTAGAGGAACACACTTTTCTAGAGGCATGGGGTTGGGAGGGCTGTTATAAACAAAATGTCCATTGGAGCAAACTGGGTGTTTGAAGTGTAGTGGCTTCTCATTGGTGAGTTGGGGCAATGTCTTGTTGGCTGGGCTGTTGACAGGCAAGGAGAAATCCTTTCTTCATCTTGCAGAGGAAGTAGAGTATAGGCTTCTTCCTGTTGGGGTCTGCAGTGGTAAAGCATGGGAGCGCCCCCTTCTGGCTGGCTGACTCAATTTCCGTGAAGTTTCCATTATTTAGTTTTACAGTAACATATAGGCATCTTGGTATCTTTCCCCTTCCAGCATCAGAATATTTTTCTCCTAACAAGAAGATCATTCTCATACATAACCACAGTATACTCATCACAGTCCAAACATTACCACTGCTATTATATATTCCTCTAGTAGGGAGTCTGCATACACATTTTCTCCCAGAGGTGCAATCATGGCTTATCTCCATGTTTTCATCTCCAGGATTCAATCATGGTACAAGGATTGCATTAGTCATCTTGACTCTTTTATCTCTAATATCTTTCCCCTGGAACAGTTCCTCCCCCCCCCCCCCCAATGTTGTGTGACACTGACAGTTTTGTGGAATGCACATCCCTGGTTTCTCACAATGTCCTGTAGTGTGAATTTTTCTTACTGTTTATCTTTAGAATCCAGTTCCAAGGATGAGTAACACTACTATACATACAATCCTATAACCCGCTTAGAATCTCACACCACAGTTGGATGCTACAGGTATTTTCCATTTGGGGTGATGCTTGGTTATACTAGAGACAGCCTGTCTGGGTCTGCAGGGCATAACAGAAAACTGTCAGATCAAGTTTCCTCTAGAAAAACTCAGACCAAGTGGTGGCCCCACCCTGGCCCTTCTCCCACACTCTCCCACGGCTCTGCCTTTCTAGAACAGCTCAGAGAACCACAGAGTTCAGGGCAGCCCCATTGCCTGATGGTCCAGGATTGGTGCTATCTCCTGACACCCGACTCAGAGAGAGGACCTAAATTTTGTGAGTGCATTTGTATCTTTCTGGCTAAAACATGTGCTTCAGGAGTACCTTGCAGCAACCCATCTTCCACTTTTAGCAAGCGTATTGATTGTCCTTCAAGGTGGAAACACACAAAATACATGAATGCAAGTGAATTCCCAAATCTCAAAATCTCTATTCTCTCCTTTGTCTTTTGCTTCTTAGACAAAAAGCCTTTTCTCTATCCTTCCCTTGTTCTTTTTTGAAAAGATGTCTTATTTATGGGGTGCCTGGGTGGTTCAGTCAGTTGGGCATCCGACTTCAGCTCAGGTGATGGTTTTGTGGCTCATGGGTTTGAGCCCCGCATCGGGCTCTGTGCTGACAGCTCAGAGCCTGGAGCCTGCTTAGGATTCTGTATCTCCTGCTCTCTCTCTTCCCCTCCCCTACTCATGCATTTTCTCTCTTTTCTTGTTCTTTTTTGAAAAGATGTCTTATTAATGGGGTGCCTGGGTGGCTCAGTCAGTTGGGCATCCGACTTCAGCTCAGGTGATGGTTTTGTGGCTCATGGGTTTGAGCCCCGCATCGGGCTCTGTGCTGACAGCTCAGAGCCTGGAGCCTGCTTAGGATTCTGTATCTCCTGCTCTCTCTCTTCCCCTCCCCTACTCATGCATTTTCTCTCTTTTCTTGTTCTTTTTTAAAAAGATGTCTTATTAATGGGGTGCCTGGGTGGCTCAGTCAGTTGGGCATCCGACTTCAGCTCAGGTGATGGTTTTGTGGCTCATGAGTTCGAGCCCTGCATCGAACAGCTCAGAGCCTGGAGCCTGCTTAGGATTCTGTATCTCCTGCTCTCTCTCTTCCCCTCCCCCCACTCATGCATTTTCTCTCTCTCTCTCTCTCTCTCTCTCTCTCTCTCTCACTCTCTCTCTCTCTCTCAGAAATAAATAAAAAACTCCCTCTTTATTTTGAGAGAGAGACAGCATGTGCATGTGTACATGAGTGGGGGAGGGGCAGAGAGAGAGGGACTCCCAAGCAGGCTCTGTGTTGTCATCTAGGACACAGGGCTCAATCTCATAAACTGTGAAATCACAGCCTGAGCCAAAATGAAGAGTCTTAACTGACTGAGCCACCCAGGCTTCCTTATCCTCTTCTTACTTATTTTCTCTCTCATGCAGGATCATTAGGATCAATAAAGTAAACAAAGAGACACAGAGACAGAGAAACTTTGCCCCCAGAATTTGTGGGCCAGCATCCAAGGCCCAGCACCCGGGGAAAGATGTAGATATGTAGTAACCAACTCCCATGGTAATGTCAGGATTGACTCACATAATGTGAAGTTCCCACACTATGTGCATCTTTCCACGTATGTGAGTGGATAGTAGATGCTCTATTTATGAATTTGTTTACTAAAGTATAGTTGACATACAATGTTACATTAGTTGCAAGTACACAATACAGACACTGGACAAGTTATGTTATGCTGTGCTCAGCATAAGTCTAAGCATATCTGTCATCATACGACACTATTAAAATATCGTTGCCTGTCTTTGCTGTGCTGTGCCTTTCATCTTCATGACTTTTTCATTCTGTAACCGGAAGGCTGTGCCTCCTACTCCCCCATTTTGCTATACCCTCTTCCCCTCCCTTCCCTTCTGGCAACCACCAGTTTGTTTCCAGAGACATTTATTTGATAAAAAAAAAAAAAATGGATGAATGAATGAATGTTGTTTCCCAAATACAGCCTTGTTCAGACACTACAATTGTCTCTTGTTCCCTCTCATTTTACAAAGGGCCAACTGAGAGCATGATCTCTTAAGGAAGTGTACAGACTTGTAGTGGGAACAAATAATATTTGTGTTGAAATATGTGGGTTAGTGAAACAGGCTCTAGTTTTCTCTGCCTTTTACTAAATCATAGCAACTATAAGTGGGGTCTGAGGTGACTAGCATCAGAACCATCTGAAGATGTGTACAAGTTCATTAGATTTATTCCCTTAGTAAATTTAAGTATGCAATGCATTATTATAACTATGGTCACCATGCTGTATATTAGGTCTCCAGAACTTATGAAAGTTTGTACCCTTGACAAACATTTCCCATTTCCCCCTGGCCCTTACCACCATAAAAAAGGAAGAAAGAGGGGCGCCTGGGTGGCGCAGTCGGATAAGCGACCAACTTCAGCCAGGTCACGGTCTCGCGGTCCGTGAGTTCGAGCCCCGCTTCAGGCTCTGGGCTGATGGCTCGGAGCCTGGAGCCTGTTTCCGATTCTGTGTCTCCCTCTCTCTCTGCCCCTCCCCCGTTCATGCTCTGTCTCTCTCTGTCCCAAAGATAAATAAAAAAAAAAAAAAAGGAAGAAAGAACTCTATGTGCAGTGAAGGATATGATAATTAGCTTGGTGTGGTAATCATATCACCGGGTATACATATACCAAAGTACCATTTGTATAACCTAGGCATATATAGTTTTTGGTCAGTCATATTTCAGTAGAGCTGAAACTAAGTAAAATTAGTTCCTGAGTTACAACAGAAAAAAGTATGAATTCATGGGCCCCACCTTGGACCAGCTGAATGTGGAGTTATTTCTAGAGTGTATTGTAAGCCCTGGGACAGTGAATGGGGTCATTGCTGAAGCATCAGCGATGTTCTGGTCTCAAGGCTGTAAGATGTGATAGCACCATGAGAACAGAGCCCCATGATCTCCCAGGGGCCAGTCAGGAGACTGACCCACTGTAACGACCTACCAGTTCTTGAAACCGCACATCTTTCCTGCATGCTTCCCCATAAACACCAGATGTGTGTTGGGTCTCTGGCTGATGCTCTTTGTGTTTTGCTCCCATGCTCTGACATTTTTTGATGTTTATACCTGGTGAGCATGGAATAAAGATTATGTGCAGTTTGTTGCTGCTGCTCTCTTGCTAGCAGAGGCAGCCCTGCATGTCCACTCAGTCTAAGTGTCTGAGAACTTTGTCTTCAGTGCGTGGCTACAAGCGGTGCCCAAACAGGGACCAGCAGAATCGACTAGCTCCCAGATACATACCTCCTCTCTCAAGCCCAGAAAGGGAAAAGGATGTTCTCTCATTCAGGTAGGAACTACTGGCACGCGATGCCCATAATGCTTATTTAGGTAGGATCCGGCGGCATTTGTTGCCTAATCTTTCCTGTTCCAATCAGGTGTGCAGAACCCCTCATCTTCTTGTCTCTTTTACTTGTGTTTTCATGATCGCCTGTCATGGGAGTTTCACTATCTAAACAGCAGAAGTAACTCCATATGCTTTTGCACTCATCAGGATGTAAAGGCCCAGACAGAGATTCAACCCAGTTGCTTTTTATAATTTATCAGCAATGCCCACGATCCTCCACTAAGGGGTCCCTTAAAGTGGCCAAATGGGGGCATGTAAGGCACTGCTTGAAAAGTGCTCTTCCGGGGCCCCTGGATGGCTCAGTCGGTTAAGCGGCCGACTTCGGCTCAGGTCATGATCTCACACTCCGTGAGTTCGAGCCCCGCGTCGGGCTCTGTGCTGACAGCTCAGAGCCTGGAGCCTGCTTCGGATTCTGTGTCTCCCTCTCTCTCTGCCCCTTCCCTGCTCATGCTCTGTCTCTCTCGGTCTCAAAAATAAATAAACATTAAAAAATTTTAAATAAAAAGTTTATTAAGAACAAGAGCTGCTCCTATCACTCAGGACATTCCAAGGGATTTAGGAACTCTGTCACAGATGAGATCGAAGACCAAATGTTGGACCGAAAGATGCCTCTAGTGCTCTTTTCACTTAAGGAACTACAAGGATATTAGGGGGCGCCTGGGTGGCTCACTAGTCAGTTAAGCGGCTGACTTCGGCCTGATCTCACGGTTCGTGGGTTCAAGCCCCGCGTGGGGCTCTGTGCTGACAGCTCAGAGCCTGGAGCCTGTTTCAGATTCTGTGTCTCCCTCTCTCTGACCCTGCCCCGTTCATGCTTTGTCTCTCTCTGTCTCAAAAATAAAATAAATGTTAAAAAAAAAAAAAGTGCTCTTGGCCCGGTAATGATCTCTCATTTACATACTTGGAACTTAAGCCACATTGCCATTCATGCTTTACAAAAAAAAAACCCTGATAAAAATAGTTGGCAGGACTTAATCCCCCTGCCCCCTTATTCACCTACCTCCTCCACCTCCTGTTACGGCTAGGACCCCAAAACACGTAGCCCCTGGCACATTGCCAAATATGTTTAAAGCCCTAACTGAAATTAATGCAGGACCCTCCTCTTCTTCCGTCTTCTCCTCTGGCCCCGCCAGAGGATCCTACATTAATGCCCTCAACTCCCTTCACTTTTTTGGTAGGATGCATGTTGAAAGAAAGACAAGAACAGGAAGGTTTTGCTATGGCCTTCCCCATTCCACGGGCTCAAGGTCAGGCACCTCAGCATGATCACCTCCTTTTCTAGATGTTTAAGGACCTCCACAAAAGCAAATGTCGAAATGGACTCTCAATCACCTTTACCAAGGGAATTAGGGATGGAATAGGGGGAGGATACCCTTGGGGTTCAATATTCCTTCTGGTTGCAAGAATTTAAAGATGCCTTACAAATTAGAGCTATGGAGAATTTAAAGAATGGAATACCTATTGAAATGGACATGCTTTTGGGAGAGGGTCCCTATATGACTGTAGAGGCTCAAATAAACACAGACGATAGAACTTTTCTCCAGATCTCAGATGCAGCATCTAAAGCTTGATGCTGTATCCCTGATGCTCAGACACCCATGGGTTCCTTAGCCACCATCCAGCAAGGCACAAATGAGCCCTATATGTCCTTTATTAAAAGATTATAGGGGCGCCTGGGTGGCGCAGTCGGTTAAGCGTCCAACTTCAGCCAGGTCACGATCTCGGGGTCCGTGAGTTCGAGCCCCGCGTCAGGCTCTGGGCTGATGGCTCAGAGCCTGGAGACTGTTTCCGATTCTGTGTCTCCCTCTCTCTCTGCCCCTCCCCCGTTCATGCTCTGTCTCTCTTTGTCCCAAAAATAAAATAAACGTTGAAAAAAAATTTAAAAAAATAAAAGATTATAAACTGCTATCTTAAGGTAGGTTGCTAGCACGGATGCTCAAAATGTTTTAACTCTTCAATTGGCATATGAAAGTACTAACCAGGATTGCTAGAGATCCTTGCTCCCTTAAAGGGATGGAACCCTAATATTGCTAAAATGATTAAAACTTGTCAAAATGTGGGGACTGAATCTTATAAAGCTGTGTTACTAGCCTCAACACTAAAACTCCCAAAATATTTTAAATATGGAAAACGAAACCGCCCTATTCAAAAAATGCCAAAAATGTAAAAAAAAAAAAAAAAAAAAAGGATTTCGTTGGGCCAATCATTGTAGATCGAGAATAGATTCCCGGGGTGCCTGGGTGGCTCAGTCGGTTAAGCATCCGACTTCGGCTCAGGTCATGATTTCACAGTCCGTGGGTTCGAGCCCCGTGTCGGGCTCTGTGCTGACAGCTCAGAGCCTGGAGCCTGTTTCGGATTCTGTGTCTCCCTCTCTCTCTGACCCTCCCCGGTTCATGCTCTGTCTCTCTCTGTCTCAAAAATAAATAAAACATTAAAAAAATTTTTTTCTTTGGGCCAATCAATGTAGATCAAGAATAGATTCCCAAGGTAACCCTATTCAGGGAAACTTGAGGAGGGACACAGACTCCCCTGCCCTGAAACAAAACGGGAGTCAGGCATCCCAAGTTCAGAACATGGATGCCAGGGAATGGATTCCCAAATCAATAAATAACCCCTTCGATCAAAACCTAGCCTAATCTCAGATCTCCTGGCTGCCACCTGCTTCATTTATACGTGGTAAATTTAACTGGTCCTACACCGATGAAATCAACGGTACTCTTTTATGTACTACCGGGCCATATATTTTCTTACTTGCATCTACAAGTCCAGATTTTAATGAGGTACATGGTATTTTCACAGGGAACAAAACATGGGTGACCCCTTGTTTCTCCACTACACACACATCACATTTACATATAACCTTTGTCTACACAGCTAAATAAAAGGCAAAGCTCAGATGCCAATCCAATTAAATCAGCCTTGGCAGGGGAGGGGGGTGTCCCCACTGCAACAGCTTGTCTCTGCATTACAAGAAAAAGAAAGAGAACCAAAACGTTTCTAGGCATTTTGTTGGTGGCTGTTTTGGCCATTACGGCACTAGCAGCAACAGCTGCCTGAGCAGACACCTCTCTAGCCATCTCCTTACAGACCACACATCAAATAAATCAATATATGCAAAATACCACATTAGATTTAGAAGAACAAGTGAGAGGGGCGCCTGGGTGGCTCAGTTGGTTGAGTGTCCGACTTCGGCTCAGGTCATGATCTCAGGGTCCGTGAGTTCGAGCCCCGCGTTGGGCTCTGTGCTGATAGCTCAGAGCCTGGAGCCTGCTTCGGATTCTGTGTCTCCCTCTCTCTCTGACCCTCCCCCGTTCATGCTCTGTCTCTCTCTGTCTCAAAAATAAATAAATGTTAAAAAAAAAATTAAAAAAAAATAGAAGAACAAGTGAGAATTGATCAATAAGTCCTTGCCCAACTTCAGGCATTCAAGGCCACTGTTGTCTGGGTAGGGGACCATCAACAGGTATTGTGGACCCGACCACAGCTTATATGTGACTTTGGTTTCACAACCTACTGTATCACTCCCACTTTATTCAATGAGTCCAGGGGCCAAATGCATAGACATCTTAATCAGGCATTTGGCTCACCCCTAAATGTCTCCATTGACAATGTAAAAATCAGGTTGCAAAAACAACTATGAGAGCTTCAGTGAGAAGGCCCACAGGACACAATTGACATCCTCAATGATATTTTTAACTGGATCAACCCCAAAAGACTGGTTGTGAGAAAATCTACACCTCATCCATTGAACTGAAGTCCAGTTGTATATGGAGTACATCTTGTGGAGTATTCATTATAAATGAGAGAAAAATGCTTACGCTTCAACTGAGGTATAACCCAGAACTTTGGCCTTGTGATCAGACAGACACTTTCCAGTGTGGTTCCAACAGCTGTTACTAGTGCAACATTTCTTTTTTGGACAAATATTTCAAATACTTCTGAATGAGAAGTTATGTTCTTTTATATTTACAATATGAATCCCTCTCTACAGAAACATACACTCGTATTTTCCTAGCTATAGAATTTTAAAACTTTTATAAATGCAGGGATGTATATGTAAAAGTATGCATGCCATTTTATGTGCATTTTTGCCATAACATGATGTAGATTTTCTCCTGTTATATTTTAGAGATGTTTTTACTAGTACTAAAAATAAAATGAGTACATACTTTAAAATATCCATGTATTTTCTTTTTTTTTTAATGTTTATTTTTGAGAGAGAGTGAGTGACAAAGTGCAAGTGGGCTAAGGCAGAGAGACAGGGAGACACAGAATCTGAAGCAGGCTCCAGGCTCTGAGTTGTCAACATAAAGCCCATGCAGGGCTCAAACCCGTGAACTGAGAGATCATGCCCTAAGCCAAAGTCAGATGCTCAACCACCTGAGCCACCAAGGCACCCCATAAATATGCATGTATTTTCTTATTGATCACATGTAAGTCATTTTTAATTTCCTCCATAGAAAGAATGCAGTGATGTGTTTCAGACAAATTTGTATATGTTGATTTCTGTGGATCGTAGAACATGAACTGTAGTTACTGCTTCAGAAGTGAATGAATTGAAATTTTTTATAGTATTGGACAGGAGCTCTTCCCTAAAGTTGCACTTATACCCTATTTTATGAATAATGTGTGAGTTTTTCCTCCTGGCCTCACAAACACTCTTTATTACCTCTCATTTCAATTTCAGCTATCATAAGGCTAAAAGTGATGTCTGTGTATTTATTTGTATTCCACTTTTTTGAGTTTATTTTTGAGAGAGCGAAAGAGAGAAAGCACAAGTGGGGGAGGGGCAGAGAGAGAGGGGGAGAGAGAGAGAATTCCAAGCAGGCTCTGTGCTGTCAGCACAGAGCCTAATGCAGGGCTTGAACTCACAAATCATGAGATCATGACCTGAGCTGAAATCAAGAGTCAGACACTTAACCAAGGTGCCTGCCCCTGTGTTCCACTTTCTAGCTACGAAACTGAGCAGTTTTCATTATGGAATATTCATGTGTATTCTATCAATTAACTTTTCCTATAGTTAGAAAAATAAGCTTTCAGTTGCAGAGGTATTTTTTATTTTCTAATCCTATTTAACAAAAAAATCAAACATTTCTAATTTATAAGATTGCTTAACTCTTTTCAGAAATTATTTGCAGTTTTTTCCATTTCGATTAGTTGATATTAAAGTTTGACTCAAATGACCCTGTATCACTTACTTTACACAGTCCATTTTGGAGAACACAGTAATTTCCTGCAAATTTTGGAGGTGCTTTTTTCTACTCTCCAATGTCTGTCTCCAGACAGTCTTCAGATTCTCTAGAATCAACCTCAGCTCTTCCCTGGGTCTCCAGCCTCCTGGTCATCTTTGTAGACTTCAGACTTGCCAGCTCTCCAATCGTGTTAGCCAATTGATTAAAGAAATCTTCCCATCTCACTATATATGTAGAGATATATAGAGAGACAGAGGTCTATTTCTATATATGATAGGCTATATCTATATTTTAATACTTATTAAAATATATTAGGGGCACCTGGGTGGCTCAGTTGGTTAAGCGTCCAACTTTGGCTCAGGTCATGGTCTCACAGGTCATGAGTTTGAGTCCTGTGTTGGGCTCTGTGCTGACAGCTCAGAGCCTGGAGTCTGCTTCAGATTCTGTGTCTCCCTCTCTCTCTCTCTCTCTGCCTCTCCCCTGGTGGCCCTTTGTTGCTCTCTGTCTCAAAATACTAAATAAACATTAAAAATTTAAAAAGCATAAAATATATTAAAAATACAAAACTAGGCACATAGATATCCATTCTGTTGATTTTGTTTCTTTGGAGAAAACTAATACAGAATTTAGTATATGTACATTTTCTTCATCCAACGTCAAAGTGTTGAATTTAACTCATACTACTAATTATACATGTTATGTCTAATTTGACAAAACTTCCTTCCCATGTGCTTTTCAAAATTGTTTTTTATGTCATCATACAAATTAAAACAGAGGAGAAAGTTAAATTCTAAATTCCATTTGAAATCTTACACGTGTGTGTGTGTGTGTGTCTGTGTGTATGTTTAATATTTAAATTTATGCAGTCTTTGAGATTTATCTAGGCAACTGACAATGGACACCAGTTACTTCCATGTCTTGGTTATTATGAATAATGTGGCATGTTGCTTATGTTTCACATATTTGTGAGTTTTCTAGTTTTGTACTTGTAATTGACTTCTAGTTTCATGCCATTGTGGTTGGAAGAGATGCTTGACAGGATTTCAGTCTTAAATTTATTAAGGTTTGTTTTGTGGACCAACATATAGTCTATACTGGAGAATGTTCCATGTGCACATGAGAAGAATGTGTTTTCTGGTGCTGTTGGATGCAATGTTGTAAGTCCATCTGCTTAATGTCACTGAAGTCTGAGGTTTTCTTACACATTTTCTGTTGGGATAATCTATTATTGTAGGTGCAGTATTGAAGTCCCCCACTGTTATATTGCTGTCTCTTTCTCTGATCTTGTCTGTTAATAGTTGTTTTACATATTTAGGTGCTTTTATGTTGGGTACATAAATATTTATAAAAGTATATCCTTTTCATTGAATTGATCCCTTTATTTTTTTTAAGAGAAAGCAGGCTATATTTATTTCAAAAACTATAAAAGATACAGTCTATCTTTTTTTTTCAATATATGAAATTTATTTTCAAATTGGTTTCCATACAACACCCAGTGCAAGAGGGTTCCCGTTTCTCCACATCCTTGTCAGCATCTGTAGTCTCCTGATTTGCTCATTTTAGCCACTCTGACAGGCATGAGGTCTCCACCCTCATTCTATCCTTTTGTTGCACCTTACTTTTGCTCTGAAGTGCCCTCTGTGTTCTCATCTCCTGAGTCTATTAAAACCAGCTCCTTAAAGTTGAGTCTTCTGAGGATCTAAGTGGACCCAAGTTTCCTAGGTTTCCCGGAGTAAGGCTGTACTTTGAGCCATAGTGAAAGAGTTCCCTAAGTGACCAAAGACCCCCATGGGTTTGCTGAAGGACTTAACATAGTTATTCATACTTACCAAGATGATTTCTCCGATTTATATCAATTGGTCCACCTGTTTGTTGGTGTGGGGTAGGCCAAACTTGGGATGAAACTAGTCCACTGGGAACATCATAAATAGGATTTAAAGAAACAGACTGCTGACTTTTGGCAGGATGCTAAAGAAGTCACTGGAAGACCCCTCCAATCCGATCCCAAACCCGTGGATCGGAAAAAAATTCAGGCTTGTACACAGAAGTCTGATGAATTCCTTCATGATGACTATAGTCAAATCCAACTTGTCTTTAAAGAAAATTTTGATCTTTAGATGTTGAATCCACCCATGTAGCATTAACTATGTTTATTAATGGACTATTTCAGCATCTTTCCCTTTTAGTTAAAGGACCAGGATGGAGTGGGACACTATGTCCAACCATATTTAATTAACCTGGCAGACCAGATTGCCCACAGCCTGGATAAGTCACCTAGAGAAAGATGGCTAAATATTTTCAATATTCAACTCCAGCAAATGAATGCCCATAAACAAAACTGGAAAGCCTTTTTCCTGCAATTACTGCAAGGAACCAGGACATTGGAAAAAAAGTGTTATAAATTTAAGAGCCTCAGGCACCTTAAGCTCTTGAGCTGACTTTTTCAGTGTCTTCCTAATTCACAATGGCAGTACTCTAATGAACTACAGGGGCTCTTTCCAACCCTCCATCTCAGTTTGCTTGGAGAAACCACTCTCCACATTGGGAATAAATCTGTGTCTGCCTTACTGACTTCTGAGCTGCACTCTTCGTGCTCAAATCCAGTGCTACAAGCAACCCCTGCCTCAGAGAACTAAAACAGTCCAAAGAATACAGGTCTTCAATAAATATCCATGGGTCCCTGTCAATGAACCTATTTTTTGTATCTAGGCCCTTTGAGCATTACATACCCATTTCTCAGTTCATCTGCCCCAATTCATTTACTGGGATTTCTTCAAAAAGTAGCATGCAAGAATTTCTTTCTCGGGGCGCCTGGGTGGTACAGTCAGTTAAGCGTCCAACTTCATCTCAGGTCATATCTCACGGTTTGTGGTACTGAGCCCCGCGTTGGGCTGTGTGCTGACAGCTCAGAGCTTGGAGTCTGCTTTGTATTCTGTGTCTCCCTTTCTGTCTGTCAAAAATATAAACATAAAAAAATAAAACTAGTCTATTTATTTTGAGAGAGAATGAAAGAGCAGTGGAGGCACACACAGAGAGGGAGAGAATGAATCTCAAGTGGGATCTTAGTTGTCAGTGAAGAGCCCAGTGCAGGGTTCTGTTTCACAAACTGTGAGATCATAACCTGAGCCAAAATCAAGAGTTGGATGCTTAACTGACTGAGCCACCCAGGTGCCCCAAGGGGAAAAGAATTCTAGAATTTGACAGTAGTAAGCTCAATTGGAAACAAAGGGGAAATAAATGATGCTTCAATGTGTTTTCTATGTCTCTGATGGCACAATAGCTCAGGTTAGGGGTTCTGAGTATTTATTCCTACTGGATCAGCTACCATTCTCTTTATGAAGAAAATGTTCAACTGATATTGGCACAATCCACAGTGCACCTACCATTAAGATTCAACTAGATGCCCCCCACCAAATCTCTGCCTAGAATTACTGCCCTACAATTAGTGCCTGAGGGTACCAAACCCATAATGGAGCATTGTAAGTCTCAGGGCCCTCTTATTCCCTACACCAGTCCATGTAACACCCCTGTTTTACGGCTGAGAAAACTGAAAGGCTGAGGATGAAAGTTTTTCCAGGACCTCTGAGCAATAAATAACACTCTCATCTGTCAACATCCTGCTGTTCTCAACCCTCATATGCCAGTAACATCCATTCCCACTAAAATTTTCAGTGTAATTGACCCATGCAGTGCTTTTAAAAAAAATTCCAGTTGATAAGGATAGCCAGTATCTTTTTACCTTCACTTGGGAGGAAAGGCAACACACCTGGTCAGTAATGCCTCAGGGTTCGACAGAGGGTCCATCCTATTTGTCACAAACCTTGAAGGTCGATTTGAATGACATAAAGTTTTCTGCAGGCTCTCCTGTATATGGTGTATATATGATTTACTTATCTGCTCACTTCTCAAGCTTGTTCACATGAAGACATCTTGTACCTGTTGAAACTTTTGGCATTAAAGAGACATAAAATCTCCTCCGCCCCCCCCCCCCAAAAAAAGAAAATATTGCCATTTGCTCAGATTCAGGTTACATATTTAGGGCACCTGCTCTCAGAACAAGGACTACATTTGGATCCAAGTAGAAGTGAAGACATCCTGAATTTCCCCAATCCTAAAAGTAAGCACCAATTATGAGGATTTCTTGGAGCTTTCTGGTTATCTGAAATTGGATTCTCCTTTAGGTCTCAGCCTGCATATACTTTACTAAAAAAACAAACAAACCTAATCCTATTATTTTGAAAGGAGGGGATGACATAGGCTTTGAGACTTTAAAGGAAAGTCTAAACAATACCCCTACTTGGACATCTGAATTATCAATTTCCTTTTTTCCATTTTGTATATGTTACAGAGGAAATGGCCTTGGAATGCTCACCCAAAAACGTGGGGACTGTTATTGCCCAGTAGGGTATTATAGACATTGACTGGACCCTGTGGCATGGGGATATCATTTCTGCCACTGCCCTTTAGTTAAGGCCACTGAATAAACAGTCATAGGGTCCCCTTTGACAACATTGTGCTCCCAAACTCCAGGGAATGGATTCTTGAATCCATGTAACATGTCTAAAGAAAGCACCGGAACCTAACTGGACCAACACACCATCTGATGATATGAAAGTAAAGATTTCCTGGAATTAAAACAGACAACATCTGGGCTGACAGCTTTCCCAGGATGTCCAGGCTAGACCTATGTAATTTTTCTCAATACTTTTTTTTTCACTCTCTTTTCTGGAAAGAAAATGCCCTTTTCCTCAACTTCCCAATCTCTTGCAAAAGGAGGAACGTCTTTTGATTATGGCCTTTTCAGAAAAAGCCTCATTATGATCCTGTGAGCATTTCTGAAGGATTAGAAGATGAGAATTCACAGTTGTTGTTTTTTCCCCCATAACTATGAACCTACTCTGGATTCTTATCCAAATGCATGGTTTTGGAATTTAAAACTTCACAGAGTATTATGGATAACACATGTGGTTTTAAACAGTTCCTTAGAGATAACAGTTCTGTTTTAAAAGGTCTTTGAGGGGTGCCTGGGTGGCTCAGTTGGTTAAGCATCTGACTTTTGATCTCAGCTCAGATCTTGATCTCAAGGTCATGCATCCAAACCCCATGCTGGGTGTGGAGCCTACTTAAAAAGTCTTTGAAAATATGCTATTCTTGCAAAAATTTCATTAACTATTGCTGCATGTTTATACATGTAGTGTATGTTCCTGAATATGCTAGGTTATTTCATTCAGTGCACTCCCATAGTATTACACTACTTTGCCTCATAGCCACTTTAAGAGATGACTTCCAGAAGGTTTTCATAGAGAGAAACATTTCTTCCCTAAGTTCAGAAAAATGCTAGTAAATATTTCAGGACCCTTTCAGACCTAGGGTCCTGGTTTAGAACCAACATACAGTTTGGAATTATCAGTTGCTTTTGATTTGTAATTGCTATCAATCTTTTACAAGAAAGGTGTACCCAATAAGTTGATGGTGGCTAAATACTTAGTCTTGAGAAGTTACAAACTTCAGATGTGAGTCACCTGAGAGTTTTTTCTTTCTAACCACGCCCCCCCCCCCAACACTCAAATGTGGCTTCAGTGATTTCCAACTGCTGAATACTTTCCTTTGTGACCTGAGACATGACAACCAGGAAGCCTTCCTGGCCCTGAGAGACAAAACCACTCAATATAATGAACCAGACTGTTGGTCAGTGATGCTTTCAAGGAAAGATCTCGATCATCAAGGAGGAATGTGAAACTTAATAATGGAAAACCTCACTAAAACAGTCTGCGGCTTTTGGCAAGGGGAACTTAAAGCCCTTATATTTAGCGTAATAGTGGGAACACTATATTAATACATATTAAATTTCTCTAGTGTCTTTTAAATGTTTAGTCATTAAACTGTTCCTTTAAACTGTTGCGTTTCCTGTGGAATGTTCCTGCCCTACAATATACACCCATGATTCCTAGTGTTTGACCGTAATAAGTTCACAGTCATGGTTAAGACTTACATTATATGGAAGAAATCTTGTTAGTAGTACATCTGTGTCGTATCCAGAATTGAGGTGGTGAAGTTTGTCTTGTTTTTCCATTTGCAACTGCGTGTCTTCTGTTTTTGTTAGGATCCACAATATTAGTTTTTGTGCTTTAGTTTTTCACGCATATACAGGATAAGTTTCTTTTTGTAAGTTGTAAGTTTCCTTTTGTCTCCCTGTGTGTAGCAGAAAGCAAAAGAATGTAAATCTCTAGAAACTCTGATCAGTGGAGAAGGTAGGGGTTTAAATCTGGACAACCATAGCCTTGGTTACTGTGCTTTGCCTGGTCACCTCCCCAAATGCTTCCCAATAGGATCATATGTGGAGTTTGAAAAATGCTCATATCTTGTGCTGTCCCCCACAGATTCCATCAATTTTTGTTGGGTGGAAAGGACAGAGTTCTTCAAGTGCTCCAGGTGATCTAAATGAGGCCAGGGTTAAGCAGGAAGGCTTCCCATCAATTTATGAGAATTGAGTGCAGGCTTTGACTCAAGGACCCTTTAACGGGGTCTCTGCTTCAGGGGGAGGGTCAGGTTCATAAAGCACACTGTTCCTATGCTATAGCAGAATTTGTGGGTGTCTATGGGAGGAGAAGCCACCTGAAAGCAGAGAAAGAAAGCTCAGGGATTGATCTACAAGTAGAAGCTCAGAGTTTCTGAATACCTCCTGACACAAAGGACCAGGAATTTTGCATTACTAAGTCCTGCCAGTGAGCAGTTCACTGGTGAAGAGGCTGTGTTGGTGGCTTTAAAGACATATTCTCCCGATGCAGCTGGGATTTCACCACAAAACCCACCCAAGAAATAAATCTAGAGAATGAGGTGAAAGAAGAAGAAATGGCCAGTTCTCAGTTAAGCCTTGTGTCCCACGTTGGAAGCTGCATCATCTTTTTCTCCCAAAATTCTATGCATTTAGAAATTGCAAATGTTGATATTTCTACTTCTGATATTTCTGCCTTATGTTTTCACCTAATTTTTAAATCTTTTCAGAAATGATACTCAAGATTAGGTCTTTAGAACTCACTTCTTCCCTGTAAACTAGAGACTTCTCTCCATTCTCCAACCTGGCTTCCAGTAGGGCATCAACAGTTGTCACTTTTAATTAAAGTCCTGCAAGTATGAAAATACTCCCTTTATGACAGATCCATAGGGGAAGGTGTTGAGTTTAAGATTCCTGTTGCTGATGGGGTCTTGCTGATGGGGTCTAGTCCTGGGACTCAAGGAAAACTGTTCCCAGGGCACCTGGTTGGCTCAGGTCATGATCTCATGTTTTGTGAGTTCAAGCCCTACATCGGGCCCTGTGCTGACAGGGAGCCTGTTAGCTTGCTTCAGATTCCGTGTCTCCCTCTCTCTCTGCCTTTCCCCTGCTTGCTCACTCTCTCTCTCTCTAAAAAGAAAGGAAGAAAGAAAGAAAAAGGAAGAAAACAAAACTGTTCCCATTTAGAATTGATCTGGATGCTTTATCAGCTCTGTGTAGACCAGGATGAAGAAAATGAACAAATGCACAGGACAGATATGAGGCCCAGATTAACTTGGAAAGTTCTGGGAAAAAAAGGCATTCTTAGTCTTTGGAATGTGAAAAAGATACTCTTTAAAATATAGTAGCTATTGGGAATGCAAGCTGGTGCAGTCACTCTGGAAAACAGTATGGAGGTTCCTCAAAAAATTAAAAATACAACTACCCTGTGACCCAGCAATTGCACTGCTAGGTATTTATCCAAGGGATACAGGTGTGCTGTTTTGAAGGGACATATACACCCCAATGTTTATAGCAGGACTATCAACAATAGCCAAAGTATGGAAAGAGCCCAAAATGTCCACCAATGGATGAATGGATAAAGAAGATGTGGTATACATAAACAATGGAGTATTACTCGGCAATCAAAAAGAATGAAATCTTGCCATTTGCAACCACGTGGATGGAACTGGAGGGTATTATGGTAAGCAAAATTAGTCAGAGAAAGACAAATATCATATGACTTCACTCATATGAGGACTTTAAGACACAGAACAGATGAGCAAAAGGGAAGGGAAGCAAAAATAATATAAAAACAGGGAGGGGGACAAAACATAAGAGACTTAAATATGGAGAACAAACAGAGGGTTACTGGAGGGGTCGTGGGAGGCGGGATGGGCTAAATGTGTAAGGGGCATTAAGGAACCTACTCCTGAAATCATTGTTGCACTATATGCTAACTAATTTGGATGTAAATTAAAAATAAAACAAAAAAAAATATATAGCAGCTATTATAGGACTATAATGGGATTGGAATTTGGATAAATCCACTGAATTCTCATAATTAGATTTATATTTTGACTTACTGTTTGGCGGCCACAAGCACGCACCAGTGATCGTGTATCCTCAGAGTGCCTTAGGCACTGATAGCAAATTGTTTCCTTACAGCTGATGTTACCTTCTTTTATTGGCATCGTGTTCTCTGCCAGATTTCTCTCCTGTAATATTCATATTTTCCCTCTTATCATTCATAAGGATCTTAGGTGGATGCATTGAGAGATGTGCAGAAACCATCACATTTATTATTTTTTTTAGATCTTCAAATTTACTTTGAATTTTGTTTTTTAAAACCATCCTTGACAAATACATCAGTGAGGAATTGCATTCAGCTCCTAATAACAGAGATGCACCTAAAGTGAGTGAGTAGTCCGAGGATAGTATAGTGGCTTCTGAAGTTACTAGGGACTTGGGCTTCCTTGATCTTTTCCCTTTACTATCCCCTTCCCCCCGCTTTACCCCTAAATATAATTTGTCAAGTTAGCTAACATACAGTATATACAGTGTGCTCTTGGTTTCAGGAGTAGATTTCAATGACTCATTGCTTACATACAACACCCAGTGCTCATCCCAACAAGCGACCTCCTCAATGCCCATCACCGATTTCCCCCCCTCCACTCCCCCCATCAACCCTCAGTTTATTCTCTGTATTTAAGAGTCTCTTATGGTTTGCCTCCCTCTCCATTTGAAACTGTTTTTCCCCCTTCCCTTCTCCCATGTTCTTCTTTTAAGTTTCTCAAATTTCACATATGAGTGAAAACATATGGTATCTTTTTCTGACTGACGTATTTCACTTAGCATAATACCCTCCAGTTCCATCCACGTTGTTGCAAATGGTAAGATTTCATTCTTTCTCATTGCCAAGTACTATTCCATTGTGTATATAAACCACGTCTTCTTCTTTTTTGAAATGGTATATACCATATTTATTAATTCAGAATTGCTAAAGTTTATTCAAATTCTCCAATTGCTCTTTCTCACTTGGAGAATGTTCTGTTTTTTTAAATTAATTAATTAATTTACACCCAAGTTACCATATAGTGCAACAATGATTTCAGGAGTAGATTCCTTAGTGCCCCTTACCCATTTAGCCCATCCACCCTCCCACAACTCCTCCAGCAACCCTCTGTTTGTTCTCCATATTTAAGAGTCTCTTATGTTTTGTCCCCCTCCCTGTTTTATATTATTTTTGTTTCCCTTCACTTATGTTCATCTTTTTTGTCTCTTAAAGTCCTCCTATGAGTGAAGTCATATGATATTTGTCTTTCTCTAATTTTGCTTAGCATAATACCCTCCAGTTCCATCCACGTAGTTGCAAATGGCAAGATTTCATTCTTTTTGATTGCCAAGTAATACTCTATTGTGTGTGTGTGTGTGTGTGTGTGTGTGTATACACATACACACCACATCTTTATCCATTTATCCATTGGTGGACATTTGGGCTCTTTCCATACTCTGGCTATTGTTGATAGTGCTGCTGTAAACTTTGGGGTGCATGTGCCCCTTTGAAACAGCACACCTGTATCCCTTGGATAAATACCTAGTAGTGCAATTGCTGGGTCACAGGGTAGTTGTATTTTTAATTTTTTGAGGAACCTCCATACTGTTTTCCAAAGTGGCTGTACCAGTTTGCATTCCCACCAGCATTGTAAAAGAGATCTTCTTTCTCCACGTCCTTGCCAACATCTGTTGTTTCCTGAGTTGTTAATTTTAGCCACTCTGACCAGTGTGAGGGGGTATCTCAATGTGGTTTTGATTTGTGTTTCCCTGATGATGAGTGACATTGAGCATCTTTTCATGTGTCTGGTGACCATCTGTATGTCTTCTTTGGAAAAGTGTCTATTCATGTCTATTCATGTCTTCTACCCATTTCTTCACCTAATTGCTTGCTTTTTGGGCATTGAATTTGGTAAGTTCTTTATAGATTTTGGATACTAACCCTTTATCTGATATGTCATTTGCCATATCCATCGGTTGCCTTTTAGTTTTGCTGATTGTTTCCTTTGCTGTGCAGAAACTTTTTATCTTGGTGAGGCTCCAATAGTTCACTTTTGCTTTTGTTCCCCTTGCCTCCAGAGATGGGTTGAGTAAGAAGTTGCTGTGGCCGAGGTCATAGAGGTTTTTGCCTGCTTTCTCCTCTAGGATGTTGATGGCTTCCTGTCTTACATTCAGGTCTTTCATCCATTTTGAATTTATTTTTGTGTATGGTGTAAGAAAGTGGTCCAGGTTCATTTTTCTGCATGTCGCTATCCAGTTTTCCCAGCTCCACTTGCTGAAGAGACTGTCTTTATTCCATTGGATATTCTTTCCTGCTTTGTCAAAGATTAGTTGGCCATACGTTTGTGGGTCCATTTGTGAGTTATCTATTGTGTTACATTAATCTCATTGTCTGTTCTTGTGCCAGTACCATCCTGTCTTGATGATTACAGCTTTGCAGTGCATCTTGAAGTCTGGGATTGTGATGCCTCCAGCTTTGGTTTTCTTTTTCAAGATTGCTTTGGCTATTTGGGGTCTTTTCTGGTTCCATATAAATTTTAGGATTGTTTGATCTCTGTGAAGAATGCTGGTGTTATTTTGGTAGAGATTGCCTTGAATAAGTGAATAACTTTGGGTAGTATTGATATTTCAACAATATTTGTTCTTCCAATCCAGAAGCATGGAATATTTTTCCATTTTTTTGTGTCTTTTTCAATTTCTTTCATAAACTTTCTGTAGTTTTCAGTGTGCAGATTTTTCACCTCTTTGGTTAGGTTTACTCCCAGATATTTTATGATTTTTGGTGCAATTGTAAATGGGATAAATTCGTTCATTTCTCTGTTACTTCATTACTGGTTTATAGGAATGTAAGTGATTTCTGTGCATTGATTTTATATCCTGTGATTTTGCTGAATTCGTAGATCAGTTCTAGCAGATTTTTGGTGGAATCTTTTGGGTTTTCCATGTAGAGTATCATGTGATCTGCGAAGACTGAAAGTTTGACTTTCTCCTGGCCGATTTGGATGCCTTTTACTCTTTTGTGTTTTCTGATTTCTGAGACTAAGACTTCCAGTACTATGTTGAACAACAGTGGCAAGAGTGGACATCCCTGTCGTGTTGCTGACCTTGGGGAAATCTCTCAGCTTTTCCCCATTGAGGATAATATTAGCAGTGGGTCTTTCATATATGGCTTTTATGATCTTGAGGTATGATCCTTCTATTTGTACTTTGTTTTTTATCAAGAAAGGATGCTGTATTTTGTCAAATGCTTTCTCTGCATCTATTGAGAGGACCTTGTGGTTCTTGTCCTTTCTTTTACTATATGATGTATCACATTGATTGTTTTGTAGGTATTGAACTAGCCCTGCATTCCAGGTATAAATCCCACTTGGTTGTGGTGAATAATTTTTTTAATGTATTGTTGGATCTGGTTTGCTAGTATCTTGTTGAGGATTTTCACATCCATGTTCATCAGGGAAATTGGTCTGTAGTTCTACTTTCCCACACTTTTCTATGGTCTACTTAGTAGATAAGACAACTGAAAGACCCCTTGTTTTAAACTATTTTTTTTATTCTGTTTGATCAAGTCTGTTGCTGACCACTTACTTAGTGTATTTTTAAATTCAGTGATTGTACTCTTCAGCTCTCAATTTCTAGTTGATTATTGTTATAATTTCTGTATGTTTGGATTTTCATTTTGGCCACACACAGTTTTCCTGATATCATTTAGTTACCTAGCTGTTTTCTCTTCTTCCTCCAGGAGTATCTTTATGATGGTCATTTGAATTCTTTGTCAGGCAATTAATAGTTCTTTATTGACTTAGGACAAGTTTTTGAGATTATTTTGTTCCTCTGATTGGAACATGTCTTTCTATTTCTTTGACTGCCTTGTGATCTTTTGTTAACATTTGGGAATTAAAAACACTGCCTCTGTGCTCAGGCTTATGGGCTTGCTTTTACAGAGGAACTCAAATTATAGTAATGCTGGGGACTGTCACATATGTTTTGGGCATTTGTAATGTCTGAGTTTTGTAATTTCCCAGTTTAATAAAGCGTAGTTACTTGAGAGCACATGATAACTTCCTCTCTCTGCAGCTCTATTGTCCCACCATTGTTTGAACAAATGCCACATTTTATTGGAGCAGTCACCAGAGCGCATCCACAGGGTGCTCTCATTCCCTGCATTTTCCATGTCATGCACGACAGAAGTCTCTCAGGCAGCTGCAAAGAAACTAGATCATTGAACAAACACATCAGTTTTATCAGTCTTGCCATGGAGTGCCAGGGAGAGTGAGCAGATGTTGTGGGCAAGTGTCGCAAACTTTCCTTGTCTCTTTGATGTGGCTCCTTGTTTGTACCTTCCTGGGTGTGCCATGTTCTCCCAACTGGCTTGTAGAGCACTGAAAAAGATAATTTGGTACATTTTTTACTCATGGAAGAACAAAGTCCTGGAACTTCCTATTTCTCTATTCTGCTGATGTCCTATGATGGGTACTAATTTTGTGCTTTAGCATTTTCACGTATATGTATGTGAGTGTAGGAAGTGGGTTATCTTATTTTATATATTTTGCTTGTATCTTTCCATAACACCCTTGGCTTGTTGGCAAAGGCAAGCACAGGAGATTCATTCCATAGACTGATGTTGGAAAGATATGGAAGCTGTGGCCCTGAGTATTTATACTGAATGGGGACAATAATGGGGGGAGTAAAGGGCAGAAAGGATGTTAGGATGGATATAACCAAACTGAGACAATTACCCAGAATGAAATCCTCACTGCCCGAAGAGATCAAGGATATAAAACAATGGGGGGGGGGGGAGTCAACGTTAAGCCAGTTATATTTTACACAATGCTGTCTTTGAATGCAAAGACCCAAATCCATTTTTTAAACATACATGTTTTCTGAAAGGACATTTGGAAATTTTGGAAAGTCACCTAATCCATGGTGAAGGTAATCATTCAAACCATTTCAGATATAAGAATGGATTAATCATTCACTGAAACATTTCTGAAAATTAGATATTTTAAAATGAAGATGAAAATTATAAGTGTGATTGATTTGAGAAGTCCTTTTTGGAGGGCTCACTTTTCTTCCACCAACACATGATCCCTCCTTGTTCCAAAGTCTCTAATTTTGATAAACACAGAAGGGTCTTTATGCAAACATCACAGTTCAATAGTTATCACATAATACTTAATTTGGAACAAGTTTTTATGTGTTGTGAATTTAGGAAGATCTTTAGTGAGGACTCCATCTCCCATAATTACCGAGGTCTTTATAATGGAAACAGAAATTAACAATGCAGTGAATCTGGGTGAAATGTTAAGGGTCACATCCTAATAAACATCAGAGAACTCAATTTCCAGACAACAGTATAAAAGTAATAAATGTGGGAAAGTCTGTTACAAAAGCTCAAATCTTATTATACAGCATTGTATCCTCACTGGAGAGAAGACTTAGAAATGTAGTAACTATGGCAAAGGTTTTAACTTGTGTTTAAACTTATTCAACAGCAGAGATTTTATAATAGGAATAAAACTTAAAAATGGATAACATGTGGCAAAAGCACTAACTACCCTCTCAAAACTTACCAACCTAAGGTAATATATAGTGGGAGATGGTTGACAAATGTAAAATAGAATGTGACAAAAACTTTAAGCAGAACTGCAAACTTTCCGAACATCAGAGGGTGCATACTAGAGAGAAACCATAAAATTTAAAGAAGGTGGCAAAGCATTTAACTCATAAAACATTCAATGTGAGATAATACATCCTGGGAAGATATTTAAAATTGTCAGGAATATTGGCAAGACCTTTATCTGGAACTGAGTCTTGTGTATATAGTCTTTATGATCTTAAGGTATGCTGGTTCTACCCTTACTTTCTTGTGGGTTTTTATCAAGAAAGGATGCTGTATTTTGTCAAATACTTTTTCTGCATCTATTGAGAGGATAATGTGATTCTTACCCTTTCTTTTATTATGTGATGTATCACATTGATTGATTTGTGGGTATTGAACCAGCCCTGCATCCTAGAAATAAATCCCACTTCATCATGGTGAATAATTTTTTTAATGTATTGTTGGATCTGGTTTGCTAGTATCTTGTTGAGAATTTTTTGAATTCATGTTCATCAGGGTAATTAGTCTGTAGTTCTCCTTTTTAGTGGGGTCTTTGGTTTTGGAATCAAGGTCATGCTGGCCTCATAGAATGAGTTTGGAAGTATTCCTTCCATTTCTATTTCTTGGAACAGCTTCAAGAGAATAGGTGTTAACTCTTCTTTAAATGTTTTGTAGAATTCCCCTGGAAAGGCATCTGGCCCTGGACTCTTGTTTGTTGGGAGATTTCTGATTACTGATTCCATTTCTTTACTGGTTATGAGTCTGTTCAAATGTTCTGTTTCTTCCTGTTTCAGTTTTGGTAGTTTATATGTTTCTAGGAGTTTGTCCTTTTCTTCCAGATTGCCCAATTTGTTGGCATATAATTACCCATAATATTCTCTTATTATTGTTTGTATTTCTGTGGTGTTGGTTGTGATTTCTCCCTTTTCATTTGTGATTTTATTTATTTGGGTCCTTTCCTTTTCGTTTTGGTCAAAGTGGCTAGGGGTTTATCGATTTTGTAAATTCTTCCAAAGAACCAGCTCCTGGTTTCACTGATCTGTTCTGTTTTTTTTTTTTTTTATATCATTGATTGATACTCTTATCTTTATTATTTCCCTTCTTCTGGTTTTGGGATTTATTTGCTATTCTTTTTCCAGCTCTTTTAGGTGTAAGGTTAGGTTGCATACCTGAGGCCTTTCTTCCTTCTTTTAAAAACTTAAAAAAAAAAAATATATATATATATATATATATATATATATATATATATTTTTTTTTTTTTTTTTTTTTTTTTTTTTTGAGAGAGAGCATGAGTAGGGGAGGGGTAGGGAGAGAGGGAGACACAGAATCTGAAGCAGGCTCCAGGCTCTGAACTGTCAACACAGAGCCTGATGCAGGGCTAACCCACAAATCACGAGCCTAATGACCTGAGGTGAAGTTTTCATTTTCATTGACTTTAATGGACTTTTAAATTTCCTCTTTCATTTCTTTTTAAGCCATTCTTTCTTTAGTAGGATGTTCTTTAATCTCCAAGATTTCATGGGCTTTTCAAATTTTCCTTGTGGTAGATTTCAAGTTTGATAACGTTGTGATCTGAAAATATGCAAGGTATGACCTCAGTCTTTTTTCTTCCTTCCTTCCTTCCTTCCTTCCTTCCTTCCTTCCTTCCTTCCTTCCTTCCTTCCTTCCTTTCTTTCTTCTTTCTCTTGTTGAGAGCTGGTTTGTGACCCAGTATGTGATCTATTCTGGAGAATGATCCATGTGTACTCTAAGAATAATGTGTATTCTGTTTTAGGATGGAATGTTCTGAATATATCTGTTAAGTCCATCCAGTCTAGTGTGTCATTCAAAGCCACCGTTTCCTTGTTGATTTCCTCCTTAAATGATCTGTCCATTGTTGTAAGTGGGGTATTGAAGTCCCCTACTAATTATTACGGTATTATCAGTGAGTTTCTTCATGTTCATGATTAATTGATTTATATATTTTTGTTCTAGCATGTTGGGGGCACAAATATTCACAATTGTTAGATCTTCTTCGTGGATAGACTCCTTAATTATGATATAATGCCCTTCTTCATCTCTTGTTACAATCCTTATTTTAAAATCTAGTTTGTCTGATGTAAGTATGGCTACTCCAGCTTTCTTTTGACAGCCATTAGTATGATAGATGCTTCTCTATGTCTACTTTCAATCTGCAGATGTATTTAGGTCTAAAATGAGTCTCTTGTAAGCAACACATAGATGTGTCTTGTTTTCTTATCCATTCTGATACCCAGTGTCTTTTGAATGGAGCATTTTGTCCATTCACATTTAGAGTGAGTACTAAAAGGTAGGAATTTAGTGCCGTTGCATTGCCTGTAGAGTTGGTGTTTCTGGTGATGTTCTCTGGGCCTTTCTAGTCTTTGTTGCTTTTGGTCTTTTTGTTTTGTTTCATCTTTCTCCACTCAATGAATCCCCTTAAAATTTTTTGCAGGGCTGGTTTAGTGGTCATGAACTCCTTTAGTTTTTGTTTGGGAAACTCTTTATCTGTCTTTCTACTTTGAATGACAGCCTTGCTGGATAAAGAATTCTTTTTTATTTTATTTTATTTTATTTTATTTTATTTTATTTTATTTTATTTATTATTTTTTTAATATATGAAATTTATTGTCAAATTGGTTTCAATACAACACCCAGTGCTCATCCCAAAAGATGCCCTATTCAATACCTATCACCTACCCTCCCCTCCCTCCCACCTGCCATCAATCCTCAGTTCTCAGTTTTTAAGAGTCTCTTATGCTTTGGCTCTCTCCCACTCTAACCTCTTTTTTTTTTTTTCCTTCCCCTCCCCCATGGGTTTCTGTCAAGTTTCTCAGGATCCACATAAGAGTGAAACCATATGGTATCTGTCTTTCTCTGTATGGCTTATTTCACTTAGCATCACACTCTCCAGTTCCATCCACGTTGCTACAAAGGGCCAGATTTCATTCTTTCTCATTGCCACGTAGTACTCCATTGTGTATATAAACCACAATTTCTTTATCCATTCATCAGTTGATGGACATTTAGGCTCTTTCCACAATTTGGCTATTGTTGAGAGTGCTGCTATAAACATTGGGGTACAAGTGCCCCTATGCATCAGTACTCCTGTATCCCTTGGGTAAATTCCTAGCAGTGCTATTGCTGGGTCATAGGGTAGGTGTATTTTTAATTTTTTGAGGAACCTACACAGTGTTTAGGATAAAGAATTCTTGGCTGCAAATTTTTCTGATTAAGCATGTTGATTGTATCCTGCCACTCCTTTCTGGCCTGACAAGTTTCTGTTGATAGGTCTGCTGTAAACCTGATGTGTCTTCCCTTATAGGTTAAGGAATTTTTTTCCCTTGCTGCTTTCATAATTCTTGCCTTGTCTGTGTATTTTGTGTGTTTGACTATGATATGCCTTGGTAAAGGTCGTTTTTTTGTTGATTCTAATGGGAGTTCTCTGTACTTATGGTAGTTTGATGTCTGTGTTCTTCCCCATATTAAGGAAGTTTTCCACTATAGTTTGCCCACATAAACCTTCTTCCCCATTTTCTCTCTCTTCATCTTCCGGGACTTCTATGATTTGGATGTTACTCCCTTTTAATAAATCACTGAGTTCTCCAAGTCTTGTGTCATGATCTTTTGCCTTTGTTTCCCTCTCTTTTTTCTGCTCATTATTCTCCATAATTTTATCTTCTATATCACTGATTCGCTGTTCTGCTTCATCCATCCTTGCTGTAATGGCATCTATTCAATGCAATAATTGCATCTTGGTTATAGCATTTTTAAGTTCAGCTAGGCTAGATTTTATTTCTTTTATCTCTGAAGAAAGGGATTCTGTGGTGTCTTTTATGCTTTTTTCAACCCCAGCTAGTTTTCTTAATATCATGGTTCTAAATTCTAGTGTAGACATCTTATATCTGTGTTGATTAAGTCCCTATCATTTTTTTCTGTTCTTTCTTTTTGGGTGAATTCCTTCATTTTGTCTTTTTGGAGGAAAAAAAGTTAATAAAAAATATAAAGAAATTTAAAACAAACAAAAAAATCAAATAAAGGAAACTAGATTCTAGGTGTGTTTCAGTCTGCTTGTTGAAAGAAGCTTGATAGAATAGAGAAAAAAGGGAAGGGAAAGAAAAAAGGAAAATATTTAAAAATTAAAAAAAATTATAGAATAAGGTATTATAGAATAAAACAATGAAAATAAAGAAAATAAATATTTTAAAAAATAAAAATAATAAAAATAAATTTTTCTTTATTCAAGGAAGAGAAAGAAAATAAAGAAAAAAAACAATTTAAGCAAAAACAGAAGTAAAGAAAAAGAATAAATGAATCAGCAAACAGAATGAAATCCAAACGAAGTCACATACAGTTTTCCCTAGAACTGAAACTACTAAACACTTTATAGTCTGTATCCTAAGCAAGTGGAATGACTTGTGCTGGACTTCTAGGGTATGTGCTTGGAAGGGGAAGTTGGGCGGGGCTTTGTTTAATGGCTCCCTTCTCCACTAAGTGGCACTGCTTAGCTTACTGGAGTGGATCAGTGTGCATGTGCACATGAATGTGCATGGGAGAGGTGGAAATGGCTTCACCCAGTTCCCTAGTCTTTGGTACAGGAAATTTGCACTCTCACTGACCTTCGATCAAGCACTCCTTCTTTTTGTCTCAGGCCTCCCTCCACTCCCTGTCTCTACCCTGTCCATGTTCAAGCTGTCTGCCTGCCAGGTGGTACCTCCCTCCAGAGTTTTATCTCACATGGACTTGTGTTTCAAAACACCACACTTCAGCAACTCCTGCGGTTTGGACCTAAACTGACTTTCTAGGGGAGGGTCTTGCTGAGCATTGGCTGAGTGCCAGCTTGCCCCAGAAAATGTTCATGCGATCATGCAGTGGTAAAGTTTCCAAGATTATGGCCAACACATAGCCAGCTTCAGGTTTAACTGCACTCGGTGTCTTTGTCCCAATACCAAGAAATGTGGCTGCTCTCTGGGGTCTCCTGGGACTTTTGCCTGTGGGGAGGCCATATGGCCTCTACCAAATGCCCTCTAAGCAGGGGAACTGCTTTTTCCCATGTGGCACATGGACCCCTCAGGCCGTGCTGTGTGCTCTTGGGGTTTTGCCTACTTCCTCACCAGAGCACCACCAGGCACTGAGCTCTGAAACATCAGCCGCTGCCCTCCAGTGCTTATAGAATCCTGGTGGTGTTGAAACCCCCTCCTTTCTTCCCATCAATGGTTTTGGGGAACATTTTTTGTTCAGTTCCCTGTGAAGGTTTTCACTCTTTGTTTTTCTCTCCAGCTACTTTCGGGGAGGGGGAGTGCTTTTCTTCACAATCCCAATGTATCATACTCTCCCTCTTTCTCTTTGTCTCTCTGTCCTCTTTCTATAAAAATGGTTCCCTACTCTATGTGGCTTTTCTCTTCCTCAGTTCACCTCTGCAGATCATGTACCTGCCGAGTTTTGTGGCTAAAGTTAGGCAGATAGTTGTGTTAATCTTCAGATCAATTTCCTAGGTGTTCAAAATGGTTTGGTGCTGATCTAGCTTCATTTCAGGGATGAGATAAGTGCAGGCTCTCCCTGCTGCTTTGCCATTTTAACTCCTCCAGTCCACATCTTCTATTTCCATTCATCAGTTGATGGACATTTGGAGTCTTTCCATACTTTGGCTATTGTTGATAGTGCTGCTATAAACATAGAAGTGCATGTGACCCTTCAAATCAGCATTTTTGTATCCTTTGGATGATTTCCTAACAGTGCAATTGCTAGGTCATAGGGTAGTTCTATTTTTAATTTTTTGAAAAAATTCCACACTGTTTTCCATAGTGGCTGCATCAGTTTGCATTCCCACCAACAGTGCGAGAGGGTTCCCCTTTCTCCACATCCTTGCCAACAGGTTTCCGGAGATGTTAATTTTAGCCATTCTGATAGGTGTGAGGTGATATCTCATTATTTTGATTTATATTTCCCTGATGATGAGTTATGTGGAGCATCTTTTTACGTGTCTGTTTGTGATAAGTTCTTTACACATTTTGGATATTAATCCTTTATCCAATATGTCATTTGCAAATACCTTCTCCCATTCTGTCAGTTCCCTTTTAGTTCTTTGTTTCCTTTTCTACTTAGAAGATTTTTATTTTGATGAGGTCCCAATAGTTCAGTTTTGCTTTTGTTTCCCTTGCCTCCAGAGACATATTGAGTTGCTGCGGTTGAGGTCAAAGAGATTGCTGCCTGTTTTCTCTTCTAGGATTTTGATGGCTTCCTGTCTCACATTTCCTTTAGGTCTTTCATCCATTTTGAGTTTATTTTTGTATATGGTGTAATAAAATGGTTCAGTTTCATTCTTCCTGTTGCTGTCCAGTTTTCCTAGCACCATTTGTTAAAGAGACTATTTTCCATTGGATATTCTTTCCTGCTTTGTCAAAGATTAGGTGGCAATATATTTGTGGGTTTATTTCTGGGTTCTCTATTCTGTTCCATTGATCTATGTGTCTGTTTTTGTGCCAATACCATACTGTCTTGATGATTACAGCTTTGTAATACAGGTTAAAGTCTGGGATTGTGATGCCTCAAGCTTTGGTTTTCTTTTTCAACATTACTTTGGATATTTGGAGTATTTTGTGGTTCCATACCTACTTTAGGATTGTTTGTTCTAGCTCTGTGGAGAATGCTGGTTCTATTTTGATAGGGATTACATTGAATATGTACATCACTTAGGGTAGTATTGACATTTTAACAATATTCTTCCACTCCATGAGCATGTAATGTTTTTCCATCTGTTTGTGTCTTCAAGTTCTTTCATAGTTTCTATAGTTTTCAGTATACAGATCTTTTGCCTCCTTGGTTAGGTTTATTCCTCAGTGTTTTATGAGTTTTAGTGCAATTATAAATGGAATCGATTCCTTGATATCTCTATTGCTTCATTATTGGTGTACAGAAATGCACCTGATTTCTGTACATTGATTTTATATCCTGCGACTTTCCTGAATTCATGGATCAGCTCTGGAAGTTTTTTGGTAGAGTCTTGTGAGTTTTCCATGTAGAGTATCATGTCATCTGTGAAGAGTGAAAATTTGACTTTTTCTTTGCCAACTGGGATGCCTTTTATTTTATTTTACATTTATTTATGTTTGAGAGAGCACAAGTGGGGGAGGGGCAGAGAGAGAGAGACACAGAATCCGAAGCAGGCTCCAGGCTTTGAGCCAACAGCACAGAGCCTGATGTGGGGCTCGAACCCATGAACCATGAGATCATGACCTGAGCTGAAGTCAGTCGCCTAACCAACTGAGCCACCCAGGCGCCCCAGGATGCCTTTTATTTTGTATTGTTTTCTGATTGCTGAGGCTAGGACTTCCATCACTATGTTAAACAACGCTGGTGGGAGTGGACATCCCTGGGGTATTCCTGACCTCAGGGAAGACTCAGTTTTTCCCCATTGAGGATGATATTAGCTGTGGGCCTTTCATGTATGGCTTTTATGATGTTAAGGTATGTTCCTTCTATCCTGACTTTCTTGAGGATCTTTATTCAGAAGTGTTGCTGTATTTTGTCAAATGCTTTTTCTGCATCTATTGACAGGATTATGTGGTTCTTATTCCTTTCTTTTATTAATGTGATGTATCCTGTTGATTGATTTGTAAATATTTAGCCAGCCCTGCAGTCTAGGAATGAATCCCTATTGTTGACCTGAAGCCTTACCTAGAACATTGCCAGTGAATCATCGCATTCTTTTCTTTGTTGTCTGTCTTATAAATGGTATTGTTATAATTAAGTAAGCTTGAGAAAACAAAAGATTAAGGAACCTATAATGAAAACATATTTACAGTAGTTCATTGGATTTATATTTAAAATAATCTGTATAAATGGATGCACACTGTTTAAACCCATGTTCTTGAATGATCAGCTATATTTTGGAGATGCCTGAAAGGATCAAGGGGTAATGGATATCTGGAGAAGGATAATTATTCTTTTCTTCTATCGACCATATCTGAGGGTTTTTTTTTTGCATGGCATATTTTATTATTAAAATTTTTTTTAATGTTTAGTTACTTTTGAAACAGAGACAGAGCGAGAGCAGGGGAGGGACAGAGAGAGAAGGAGACACAGAATCTGAAGCAGGCTCCAGGCTCTGAGCTGTCAGCACCGAGCCGGATGTGGGGCTCCAACTGACAAATGGCAAGATCATGACCTAGGCCAAAGTCGGAAGCTCAAACGACTGAGCCACCCAGGCGCCCCTGCATGACATATTTTATTAGTTTTACTCATAGATCATCTCATGCTATGGCTTTATTGCTTATGTCATGCAAAATGATTTGACTGTTGTCTCACAGACACGAGGGGCTCTTTTATGATGGGAAATGCATGCTGACCTACTTTGACTTGGAAGATTAAGGACACTGTTAGGTACTACATGTGAAGGAAATCTACATGGGGATGCTTTTTGTGATTGATATATAACAATGATATCAGTCACCAAGAAGTATTCAGGGTATTATTCTTTGCATGCAAGTGAGACAGAAACATTCTGAATTTAAATGTTTTTCCAGTTAGTGTATAGAAAAAATACAGTAGCAGCTCATAAAGATCTGAGTATATCTTCATAATAGCATTTATTACAAGTGAAGAATATTAGTTATGTAGTTGGAATAAAGAGATTTTCACAGATATCTGAGGAAAGTATAGCTAACTCTTCTGTAAAGGGGTGAAAGATGATTATCAATCTACTTTTACTCAATAATTAGCCTTAATTCGAACATCATGGAGAGTACAACTCACAAATCAATACATATGGGGAAAAAGAATGATTCTTGAAAGACTTTAATGTGCATTTTGACCAAGGATCATACAGTGATTTTGCAGTGGTTTCTTAAGAGTACATTTGAAATTAATATATGCTCATTAATAAGCCGGAATGGATTTTAATATGTTAACTCTGATTTATAATGAAAGAAGTGGTGTCCTACTGCAACCTTAGCCTGCCCCATCTTCATCAAGGTTGCAAGTAAACAGGAACACAAAGCACACTTGACCCTTGTACAACATGGGTTTGAACTGTGTGAGTCCAACTTACAGGAAGATTTATTTATAGTACAGTAGTGTAAATGTATGTACTCTTCCTTTTGATTTCCTTAATATTTTCTTTTGATGAGTTTCCTTGATGGTAGGAAAACCATAATGAACACGTATAAAATGTGAAGTATATTTTAATTGACTACTTTTCTTCTCAGTAGTAGGCTATTAAAATGATGTGTTGGGGAGTCAAACTTGTACACGGATTTTCAACTGCGTGGGTGGTGGGTACATTGAACCCCTGCATTCAAGAGTCACTGGTACTTGTTTAAGCAGTGGGATGCTATCACTAATGATCTCTTTGCCCAGTGGCCTTAAACCTCAAATTATTTGAAGTTAATTTTCCCAAAGTTTACATATTATATCTTCCTTTTTGTAAGTGATGGGGCATTAGGAGCTTTTAATAAGGATGACATAGGAGTATTATTGAGAATGTAGCTGAACTATTCCCGGATACTGCTGCTTTGCAATCCATTTTGTATAAACAGTCTGGCTGCAGGGGGTTTGAACTGACTCTAGCTCCACCCAGTAGCAAACTCACTAGATAACAGCCCCACAGTCACAAGCAAACAGAAGTTCCTGATAGGAGTTCCCTAATCATCATTTGTATAAGAGTGTCCACTCTCAGTATATGCATTCACCTTGCACATCCTTTGGAGAGGACCCCTGCAGAAAGCATCTGCCATTCTCCACTGATTTTGAGGTCAACTGTACATTCTAGACTTAGCCCAGGAGCTCCACAGCCCTCCAACCATGCACCCCCAAAAAGGCATCTGCCCAGTTCCTGACATTCTCTCTGCCTGCACTCAACCTTAACCTCTACATCTTGCCCCTCATGACATATTGTACACATCCTCCATGGCCTATGAGTAGTAAATTGTTTCTTTTTTGTTTATTGATCCTTGGCTCACAAAATAATGCACAGCGGTTCTACTTAACAACTGCTAATTAAACAAATTCACTACAAATCCAAGACCTCTCTACAGATTCTTAGTCACGATTTGAAATCTTAACCTATGTGTTTTGTTCTGTTTTTTTTTTTTAGTGTAGTTTTTGTGAGCATATGGAACCCAGATTTTTACAGTTTTGAAATGCACAGAATGCAATATATTATGTTAAGCTAAAGATGGATTTTGGAATAACAGTACTAATAAGGAAGAAGAATGCGTGTGTATGCAAACCAAGGTCTTTAGAGGGAATGGGAATATTTGTTGAAATGAGGATATTTTAAATCTCAAAACTGATAATTTCCTGACAACCAAAATGTTATGGATTTATAAAAACAGGAATACTTCTCTACATTGTTTGTATTGAATTTATGTCTCCTAAATCTCTGCCTATCTTGGTTTGAGAATCTCCCCATGCAAATCCTGTCTTGTCTACCTTGTTAATATTCTTGTAGAATCTATTCTGTTTCCACATTCCATGAACTTTTGCTTCTATGAGTGGCGCAGGGATTTTAAGATTCTCTTGCATGAAATGACATGGTGTTCAAATATTAATTTGAATATGGGAGTAATTCTATAGGGAGCATATTAAATTCCATGTAATTTATTTGATACATTTCCTTCCTACTCAATGGGAGAAGAACACTGAATAAGATTTCTTTAGTTACTATTCCTTTCCCTTCTTGGGAGTGACCTCATCCAAGATATTCACTTTAGTGAAAAAATTTGATGAGGTGAAAACTTGGAGATTCATGAGTCATGGGTTGTGTTCACCTTTATTTGAAGGAAACAAACATGCACAGTGCTGAGGGCTTAGTAGATGTTCTAAATGTAGGAAGAAAACAGTATTCTGTTAAGAGTGATGATGCAGCCCAAGATAAGAGGTTAAAAAAACATCTAGGCTGAAGCATTGGCATAAATTCTTCTTATGGGGAAGGACATCTGACCTAGGCTGCACAAGTGACTCTGAATTATAGAAGGATAAATTTTACTCATTTTCTTTCCAAATCTGCTCTGGTTTGTCTGTCTCCTCATCTCCATTCCAATGATGTAGCCATCACAACTTTTCTTTCCTGTGTTAGATAGATTCTCCCCCTGCCATGAAATCCATGCAGGCTCTTCTTGTTTCTTAGTAGCTTATAGTTTTCAAAAAATTTTATTTCATCATCTTAGGGAGACAAAAAGAGAGAATGGAGAAGGGACAGAGTAGGGAAGAGAGAGAACCCCAAGCAGGATTTGCACTGTCAGCACCGAACCTGATGCAGGGCTCAAACTCTCAAACCATGAGATCATGACCTGAGCTGAAGTCAGGTGCTAAACTGACTGAACCACCCAGGCACCTCTAGAATTTTTTAATATAATGGGAAATGGTTGCTAATTGGATCAATTGAGCCATCTCTAATATTTCAGTACAGTCTTATCACCACTTAAATAGAAGGAACAGGAAAACAATCGTCTACAGGATTACTTAGGCAATTGGTATGGAGAGAGTTATGAGGACAGATAAAACATTAGGATAGTATGCTTTGAGAGGAAGATAGATCCTACAAAAACAAATGTGGAAAGCTCCTGAAATGTGATGAAAGCTCTGACAAGAAGCTCTCTTTGATCGCTGCAAGATCATAGGACAATTCTTGTGATGAACAAATGTGACGTAGATGGGAACTTGGGAACCAACCTGGTGGTTTTCTGGGATCGAGGGATGTCAGATCCTTTTCTCATGATTAAACAATTTTCTAGTGGTACTTTGGAGCAGATGCTGTTGGGTGCTATAGATAACTGCACTTTCCCAGGCCCAGTTTTGTAGAGGTTGATGGAGTGGGGAACATTATGGGCATAGCTTGAAGATGTCACATGACAGAGTTGGTGTTAAAGATGCAAAAGGCTACTGGACACTAATAGAACCAGCAAGGCATATGGGTAGTTCCTCAAAGCACCGGCATCCCAGGTATATAAGCCCAACATAGGTCTGATCCATTGTTGATGGGTGACCTTCCAAGGATCCTGACCCACAGCTGGCAGAGACCTCCCTCACATCCACTTAGCCCTGTGTTGAGTATAGTCTTGCTCCAAACTATGTGCAGAGCACTGATTCCTTGGGAAGCTGGTCACCAGTCACTGGCACTGAGCATATTTCTGCTCTAAACAGCCTTCCCAGTTTTTAGGCTAGATGTCCCTATGTTGTTTCATGGCCTAGGCTGTCCTTGCACCCATTTGGACCTGAGTGGAAAGAGGATTTTTATCAGTTGTAGAACCCAATAAAATAAAGTAGGGTAGCATGCTCTACACACCTTTCACATTGGTTCAATGGAAGGACAAGAATTCATTTTCAATACCTGTTATTTTGGGGTATTGAGATTTCCCCAGTGATGTCTAATGTGAATAGTTGCCAGCTGAGCTTACTCTGAGAAGTACTTACTCTGAGAAGTATCTACATTGTTACAAACGGTAAGAAAGGACAACAAAAGCAGAAACATCTGGTTACCATGGTGGAAGAGGGAGGGAGAATGGGCAAAATTGGTAAATGGGATAGGGAAGGACAGGCTTCCAGTTAGGGAATTATATCATCATGACTTATTAAGACACAACACAGGGAATACATTCGATGGTATTATAACAGCACTGTATGGTGACATATGGTAGCTCACTTGTGGTGAGCCTAATTAACCCTGTAGAGTTGTCAAATGACCAAGTTGTACATCTGAACTGCTGTAACATTGTGTGTCAAGTATACTTGAAGAGAACACAGAGAAAACAAACTAGATACCAATCCACATGTACATGTATAGGTCAAACATTTTGTTAAGAAGTTGTCTGTAACGAAAGCTAGCCTACTCTCTAAATCATGCTCATCCTAGGTGTTCATAGTAAGATGCAGACTTAGGAAAGCTAATTTATCTTTATCAAAATGGAGATAAAGGTAAATTGCTGGAGGACAGGCAGGCCATGGGAGAGGGGAGAGTGTGTCCCGCTGAGTGGAAAGGTGAATAGGAACATCTGAGGAGTCTGGAGTCCTCATTGGCTGAGAAGCCCAGGAGATACATGAAGAACAGTGATTTCTGTGAAAGCTTCTCAAATTGTTTGCCCTGCCGTGTGCTCTTTCTCATCTCTCCTCTCCTAAAGTGCCTGTAATAATAGGTACATGTCTTCTGAAGGCTTTTCTGTATAAGTGGGTCCTTTTGGGAAAATGCCAAAGAGCAACTAAACTTCATGTCTATGCTCATTTTAGTCAAAGTGAGATTTTGGGTAGGAACCTGAGTTGAAAACACAAGACATCCTGTAGCATGAAGCTGTGGGAGTTACTAAAAGGACAGGGAAAACTTGATATTTTTAAAGGCTATGGAATTGATGGGCGCCAAGCTAAGATTGCAACTTTGCAATCAGAAGCAGTTGTACCTGCATTACTGGGTAAAAGAGGCAACTATTTCCAAGAATATGTTTGGCATGGTGACTAGAAGAAGGAGAAATAAAAGTGGTTGACCAAGTTCTCCATGCAAGGATGGAGGCAGCTTGAATGAAAAGAGGAGAGAGAAGGGCCTTAGGCTCACCTATTTTGTCCTCTTCCCCGTGTTTAAGCATCCTTTGAAACTGTTCATTTCCTGTGATGCAGGCCTGTGACATACGTTCTACAGCCTAGAAGGGGCAGTGAACTTCTGATTATAGAAGTATTTTGTGATTTTGTTTCATTTTGTAAACACACTTAGTGCCCATGACTGAACTCAAGCTGGATTTTGTGGACACTTGATTGAACCTGTTGGTTCCCACTTGAGGTGTGCCTCTTCCCTCTCTTTTTCTACCACCTCGAAAGGATTCACATTTTTATCGTTCTTTGGTTAAACCTGAGAGACAAATGAGGTTAGGGAGCCATAGATTCAGTTGGCATTAAATAAACTCTGCCTTTCCTCTTCTATCTGACTGGATGAATAACATTTGTTTTTTTTATTTTTTTTATTTTTATTTTTATTTTTTTTGGGGGACAGAGAGAGACAGAGCATGAACGGGGGAGGGGCAGAGAGAGAGGGAGACACAGAATCGGAAACAGGCTCCAGGCTCCAAGCCATCAGCCCAGAGCCCGACACGGGGCTCGAACTCACGGACCGCGAGATCCTGACCTGGCTGAAGTCGGACGCTTAACCGACTGCGCCACCCAGGCGCCCCAAACATTTGTATGGAGAGGTACCTTGCTCTGGGCACACTGAGGAAAGAATACAAGAACATCCTGAGATGAAAAAAACATCTCATCCTGAGAGAAAAACATTAGACATCAGTCAGCAGGAGAACTGGGACTCCTGTCAACATGTTTGCACGTTTACTTTTAGATTGTGATTTACTTACTTGCTGCTCTGGACATGTATTTCCCAGCAGTTATTATATGCCCTTTCAAGAATGCTAGGCACCTGACACCTTTTGTGAATCATCACGGGTCTCTGCACTTCATTTGCTCTCTGCTCTCAGCAAGATCCCTCCATGATAGGTTAATATTTTTTCCCATGTAACGTTAAATCCCTTGGGAGGATTTACTGAAAGATGTGCATAAATCACCTCATTGAAGCTGGAAATTCGCTTCTGTGAGTCATGTTGTTTTTAGTCTCTTTAGAAAATGAAGGCTCTCTCTTATGTTTGCTGGAGATACTAGTGTAGGAAGTGGAATTTGTAAATCAGTCAGGCCTTGCTGCTGAAAGTTTCCATTGGATTCTATACTCATGTCACAGATGGACTGTCGCTTATCACTTCGCTGTTGCTCTAAAAAAAAAAAGCATCATATATACACAACTGTCTTAAATATGTAAAATATAATTCAGCAGAAAAGACCAATGAGACAGAACTTTGAAAACCCTAGGGAATTCACAAATAATAGCTATGTCCATTATATCAATGTGTTGTTCTCTGTGGTGTGTTGGGGGGACGCAAAAAGCTTCCACCACAAATAGATCTGTATGTTTTAAGCCCCTGAAAACATTTTTTGGTTTCAGTGACCAAAACAGTTTAATTCTATCACACTTGTTTTTTTTTTTTTTTTTTTTTCATTTGTAATTTTCATATTTTGTGTTGTATCTTTACTGCCCTCTTTTGGTTGATGAGTTCTGTGGTTCAGTGGTGTTTGTGTTACCTCTTTCACTTTGGAACCTACTCTGAACCTTCTTTTAGGGTTTCCTCTGTATAGTGGTCTGTGTGTTCCATTAGACAAATTCAAAGTCAGACAATCTGAGCTAAAACTCAAGCTCCACTATGACTACAGTTTTTCCAACATATTCTTGTGAAAGATGAAAATCACATCAGACGTTCACATCGGTCACCATGGATTCCTGGGGGAATTTATGAAAAAGTGTTAGAATGGTTTGTACTGTGTAGGAAATGTTCAAGGAAAATTGTTGTTACTGTTCTTGAGGTCACAATTTGTACTTTCCACAATAATCTTTAATTTCAAAGTCATCATGATTGTTCCTTTTTTCTTTTTTCCTTTTTTGTTTTCTTTTGGAATTAAAATCATGTCTCTTGAAATTACTATGTAGCGTCACTCGCAATTTGAGAGAAATATGGAAATTCACACTCCAGTCAGAAATCAAAGTCACAATATGAATTTAATGAGGTCTTCAGTTCATTGTCATAAACATTAACGTGAAGAAGTCAGGTCTAGCTCGTCATCACTTGTCCATTATTCTATGCCTGTCATTGTGTCTGAAGGATGTTATGTTGATAACTATGGCTTTGTAATATGGTTTATTTTTTTATTTTTATTTTTTAGAAGACCGATCCTTTTATTATTTTATTTTTAAATATTAAATCTACTGTCAAATTGGTTTCCATACAACACCCAGTGCTCATCCCAAGTGGCCTCCTCAATGCCCATCGCCCACCCTCCCAGCCCCATCAACACTCAGTTTATTCTCAGTTTTTAAGAGTCTCTTATGGTTTGGCACCCTCCCTCTCTAACTTTTTTTTTCTTCCCCTCCCCCATGGTCTTAAGTTTCTCAGGATTCACATAGGAGTGAAAACATATGGAATCTGTCCTTTTCTGTATGACTTATTTCACTTAGCATAACACTCTCCAGTTCCATCCACGTTGCTACAAAAGGCCATATTTCATTCTTTCTCATTGCCAAGTAGCATTCCTTTGTGTATATAAACCACAATTTCTTTATCCATTCATCAGCTGATGGACATTTAGGCTCTTTCCATAATTTAGCTATTGTTGAAAGTGCTGCTATAAACATTGGGGTACAAGTGCCCCTATGCATCAGTACTCCTGTATCCCTTGGGTAAATTCCTAGCAGTGCTATTGCTGGGTCATAGGGTAGGTCTATTTTTAATTTTTTGAGGAACCTCCACACTGTTTTCCAGAGCAGTTGCACCAGTTTGCATTCCCACCAACAGTGCAAGAGGGTTCCCGTTTCTCCACATCCTCGCCAGCATCTATAGTCTCCTGATTTGTTCATTTTAGCCACTCTGACTGGCGTGAGGTGGTATCTCAGTGTGGTTTTGATTTGTATTTCCCTGATGAGGAGCAACGTTGAGCATCTTTTCATGTGTCTGTTGGCCATCTGGATGTCATCTTTAGAGAAGTGTCTATTCATGTTTTCTGCCCATTTCTTCACTGGATTTTTTGTTTTTCGGGTGTGGAGTTTGGTGAGTTCTTTATAGATTTTTGGATACTAGTCCTTTGTCTGATATGTCATTTGCAAATATCTTTTCCCATTCCATTGGTTGCCCTTTAGTTTTGTTGTTTGTTTCCTTTGCAGTGCAGAAGCTTTTTATCTTGGTGAGGTCCCAATAGTTCATTTTTGCTTTTAATTCCCTTGCCTTTGGAGATGTGTCCAGTAAGAACTTGCTGCGGCTGAGGTCAGAGAGGTTTTTTCCTGCTTTCTCCTCTAGGGTTTTGATGGTTTCCTATCTCACATTCAGGTCCTTTATCCATTTTGAGTTTATTTTTGTGAATGGTGTGAGAAAGTGGTCTAGTTTCATTCTTCTGCATGTTGCTGTCCAGCAGCAGGTTGCTCTCCCAGCACCATTTGTTAAAGAGACTGTCTTTCTTCCATTGGATATTCTTTCCTGCTTTGTCAAAGATTAGTTGGCCATATTTTTGTGGGTCTAGTTCTGGGGTTTCTGTTCTGTTGGTCTATGTGTCTGTTTTTGTGCCAATATCATGCTGTCTTGATGATTACAACTTTGTATAGAGGCTAAAGTCTGGGATTGTGATGCCTCCCGCTTTGGTCGTCTTCTTCAAAATTACTTTGGCTATTCGGGGTCTTTTGTGGTTTTATACAAATTTTAGGATTGCTTGTTCTAGCTTGGAGAAGAATGCTGGTGCAATTTTGATTGGGATTGCATTGAATGTGTAGATAGCTCTGGGTAGTATTGACATTTTAACAATATTTCTCCAATCCATGAGCATGGAATGTTTTCCATTTCTTTATATCTTCTTCAATTTCCTTCATAAGCTTTCTATAGTTTTCAGCATACAGATCTTTTACATCTTTGGTTAGGTTTATTCCTAGGTATTTTATGCTTCTTGGTGCAATTGTGAATGGGTTCAGTTTCTTTGTCTTTCTGTTGTCTCATTATTAGTGTATAAGAATGCAACTGATTTCTGTACATTAATTTTGTATCCTGCGACTGCTGAATTCATGTATCAGTTCTAGCAGACTTTTGGAGTGTATTGGGTTTTCCATGTATAATATCATGTCATTTGCAAAAAGTGAAAGCTTGACTTCATCTTTGCCAATTTTGATGCCTTTGATTTCCTTTTGTTGTCTGATTGCTGATGCTAGAACTTCCAACACTATGTTAAACACCAGAGGTGAGAGTGGACATCCCTGTCGCATTCCTGATCTCAGGGGGAAAGCTCTCAGTTTTTCCCCATTGAGGATGATGTTAGCTGTGGGATTTTCATAAATGGCTTATGATGTTTAAGTATGTTTCTTCTATCCCGACTTTCTCGAGGGTTTTTATTAAGAAACGATGCTGAATTTTGTCAAATGCTTTTTCTGCATCGATTGACAGGATCATATGGTTCTTTTATTAATGTGATGTATCACATCGATTGATTTGCAAATGTTGAACCAGGCCTGCAGCCCAGGAATGAATCCCTCTTGATCATGGTGAATAATTCTTTTTATATGCTGTTGAATTCGATTTGCTAGTATCTTGTTGAGAATTTTTGCATCCATATTCATCAGGGATATTGGCCTGTAGTTCTCTTTTTTTACTGCATCTCTGTCTGGTTTGGGAATCAAAGTAATGCTGGCTTCATAGAATAAGTCTGGAAGTTTTCTTTCCCTATTTTTTGGAACAGCTTGAGAAGGATAGGTATTATCTCTGCTTTAAATGCCTGGTTGAATTCCCCAGGGGAGCCATCTAGGCCTGGACTCTTATTTGTTGGGAGATTTTTGATAACTGATTCAATTTTTTCGCTGGTTATGGGTCTGTTCAAGTTTTCTATTTCTTCCTGTTTGAGTTTTGGAAGTGTGTGTGTGCTTAAGAATTTGTCCATTTCTTCCAGGTTGTCCAGTTTGTTGGCATATAATTTTTCATAGTATTCCCTGATAATTGCTTGTATTTCTGAGGGATTGATTGTAATAATTCCATTTTCATTCATGATTTTATCTGTTTGGGTCATCTCCCATTTCTTTTTGAGAAGCCTAGCTAGAGGTTTATCAAATTTGTTTATTTCTTCAAAAAACCAACTCTTGGTTTCATTGATCTGCTCTACAGTTTTTTTTTTTTTTAGATTCTATATTGTTTATTTCTGCTCTAATCTTTATTTCTTCTTCTGCTGGGTTGGGGTGTCTTTGCTCTTCTGCTTCTAGTTCCTTTAGGTGTGCTGTTAGCTTTTGTATTTGGGATTTTTCTTGTTTCTTGAGATAGGCCTGGATTGCAATGTATTTTCCTCTCAGGACTGCCTTCACTGCATCCCAAAGCATTTGGATTGTTGTACTTTCATTTTCGTTTGTTTCCATATATTTTTAAATTTCTTCTCTAATTGCCTGGTTGACCCATTCATTCTTTAGTAGGGTGTTCTTTAACCTCCATGCTTTTGGAGGTTTTCCAGACTTTTTCCTGTGGTTGATTTCAAGTTTCATAGCATTATGGTCTGAAAGTGTGCATGGTATGATCTCCATTCTTGTATACTTATGAAGAGCTGTTTTGTGACCCAGTATGTGATCTATCTTGGAGAATGTTCCATATGCACTCAAGAAGAAAGTATATTCTGTTGCTTTGGGATGCAGAGTTCTAAATGTATCTGTCAAGTCCATCTGATCCAATGTATCATTTAGGGCCCTTGTTTCTTTATCGATCCTGTGTCTAGGTGATCTATCCATTGTTGTAAGTGGAGTATTAAAGTCCCCTGCAATGACCACATTCTTAACAAGGTTGCTTATGTTTGTGATTGTTTTATATATTTGGGGGCTCCCATATTTGGCGCATAGACATTTATAATTGTTAGCTCTTCCTGATGGATAGAGCCTGTAATTATTATATAATGCCCTTGTTCATCTCTTATTACAGCATTTAATTTAAAGTCTAGTTTGTCTAGATAAAAGCATCGCTATTCCAGCTTTCTTTTGACTTCCAGTAGCATGACAGATAATTCTCCATCCCCTCACTTTCAATCTGAAGATGTCCTCAGGTCTAAAATGAGTCTTGTAGACAGCAAATAGATTTTTTTTTAATCGATTCTGATACCCTATGTCTTTTTGTTGAAGCATTTAGTCCATTTACATTCAGTGTTATTATAGAAAGATATGGGTTTAGAGTCATTGTGATGTCTGTAGGTTTCATGCTTGTAGTGATGTCTCTGGTCCTTTGTGGTCCTTGCAACATTTCACTCACAGAATCCCCCTTAGGATCTCTTGTAGGGCTGGTTTAGTGGTGATGAATTCCTTCAGGTTTTGTTTGGGAAAACCTTTATTTCTCCTTCTATTCTGAATGACAGGATTGCTGGATGAAGGATTCTTGGTTGCATATTTTTCCTGTTTATCACATTGAAGATTTCCTGCCATTCCCCTCTGGCTTGCCAGGTGACAGTAGATAGGTCTGCTACTACCCCTATGTGTCAACCTTTTTATGTTAAGTCCTGTTTATCCCTAGCTTCTTTCAGAATTCTCTATTTATTCTTGTATTTTGCCAGTTTCACTATGATATGTTGTGCAGAAGATCAATTCGAGTTACTTCTGAAAGGAGTTCTCTGTGTCTCCTGGATTTCAGTGTCTATTTCCTTCCCCACTGGGGAAGTTCTCAGCTATGATTTGTTCAAGTACTCCTTTGGCCCCTTTCTCTCTTCTTCTGGAACTCCCATGATATGAATTTTGTTCCATTTCATTGAGTCACTTAGTTCTCTAATTCTCTTCTCATGATCCAGAATTTTTTAATCTCTTTTTTTCTTGGCTTCATCCTTTCCCATAACTTTATCTCTCTTTTACCTGTTCTCCCCTCTGCCTCTTCAAGCCATGCTGTGACCACCTCCATTTTATTTTGTACCTTATTTATAGCATTTTTAATTAATCATTACTATTTTTTAACTCCTTGATCTCTGCAGCAATAGATTCTGTCTTTTTTCAAGCCCAGCGATTAATCTTATGACTATTATTCTAAATTCTTGTTCAGTTATATTGCTTATATCTGTTTTAAGCAATTCTTTTGCTGTCATTTCTTCCTGGAGTTTCTTTGGAGGAGGATTCTTCTGTTTCATCATTTTGGGTAGTTTTGTCTCCTTTATGTATTTAAAACCTTGTTATGTGCTCTGCACCTGTGAGCACTGCCCTATTAAAGGGGGGGGGGGGTCGTCATACACTGTCCAGGGCCTGGCCCTTTAGGAGCTGTTTTTTGGAGAGTGTTAATTGCTCTCTGTTGTTGTGACTTTGGTTATTTTATTTCGTGACTCGTAGGGATGATTTGGACCCTCCACCAGGTGTGCTTTGATTTGTTCCTTGACATAGCCCTGGAAAGGAAAACAGACAGCAAACAAAAACACACAAATAAATAATACAAAGGAAGAAAAAAACCCAAAGCAAAAAACCAGAAACACCAGCTACAAGCAAAGAACAGGGTGGTGGTGGTGCTGATGGAAGAGCACATACAAAGAGAGAAGTGACAGGGCAGGGAAAAATAATGGTTGAAATGATGGAATCTTCACAGATATCAGGAAGAGAATAGCTAACTCTTTCCTAAAATGACATGCCATTGTATTTTCACTTTTAAGGCCTTTAAGAGTTTTAGTATGCAACATACGCTGTTAACAACTTAAAATAGGCTCTTGTAAGATGTCTTCATAGAGCCTCATTATAACCACAAAGCAAAAACCTGTAGTAGATACACAAAAGAGAAAAGAACTGAAGTTTACCATTCTAGAAAATCATCAAATTACAAAGGTAAAGAGCAAATGAGGAAGAAAGGGGCCAATGATTCTAGAACAGCTGGAAAACAAGGAGGAGAATGACAACAGTAACTCCATACCTGTATCAACTCCATACCTGTATCAATACTTAAATGTAAAGGGACTAAATTCTCCAATCAGAAGATATACATTGGCTGGATGGAAAGAAATACAAGACCCAACTGTATGCCTCCTTCAAGAGACTCTAGATTTGGAAACACACTCAGATGTAAGTCTAGGCGGGGAAAAAGATATTTCATACAAATGGAAACCACGAGAAAGTGGGGGTAGCTATGCTTACATTAGACAAAATAGATTTTAAGATTGCTCTAAGACACAGTGAATGTCAGTATAAAATAAAGGGATCACTTTCTGAACATTTTTAGTTAAGTGGTTGACAGAATGGCAGTAAAGTTTTCCCCAATTTTGGTTTTGAAGGGCACAAATATGTGTGTGTGTGTAACTATATACATGAATACATATATCTCATGTAGTCTTACCACTTTTAAAACCAACACCTTTTCACATGAATGGTGATGTTTGTCCAGCTACCTCAATTGCAGCTTGTATAATTTTTAAAAATGTTTACTTATTTTTGAGAGAGAGAGGGAAACAGAGGATTGAAAGCAGGCTCTCTGCTCACAGCAGAGAGCCTGATGCTGATCTTGACCTAATGAACCATGAGACACGACCTGAGCCAAAGTTGGACACTTAGCTGACTGAGCCACCCAGGCACCCCTAGCTTGTGTAGTGTTTATGAACATCTCTATCTTCTGTCTCCCTTGAATGGTTAGTTGAGATTCAAAACCTATTTCTGTGTTTAGAGAGTTGGGGACAAAAAAGAACACTGGATGACAATTTGAGAAAAATGTATTGCTTCCAGAATTTGATGGGTGTGGGGAAATACTGTTGGAAAGAAAATCTTGGTAATTTACTCTACCAAGCAGGCAATTGATCAAAACCAACTTGCACAGGTTAATAAATCTTTTTCACAGTATTTTTTTCTAACATCTTGCTATTATACGTTGCATATTTTTTCATGTTATTTAATTTACATTGTTATCTGCTTTTTAAAGTTGCCAAATAGATTATTTGTCCTTTCAGATAGGTTAGTATAATACCCCCTCAGTAAGATTTCTGATATTAATTTCTGGGAAGTTTGTATACAATTGCAAATGATTGACTTTTTATGGGTCATTTTTGCAATATGGATTTATTTCAGGTTGGGTTCTTTCTGAAATGTAAGGCTTTCTTATGAGAAGATATACATTCTACTTAGTTCACACTTTTTAGACTACATTATATGGACAAAATGTTTTATACATCATATACATATTCACTAAATATAAAACATTTATTCCTTTAATGTTGGAGAAAGATAGCAACAAACATATACAAACCTACAGCTTTAATGTAACAGAAATGAGAAGTACAATTGTTAGCTTTTTGGTCCTTGAAGTAAATAATAATCTCTTTGTGCATTGGAATATTGTTGCTTTGACCAAAATTTGGATACATGAGTCACTTACTTTTAAAAAAGTAATTTTGTTTGAAGATATATCTATTTGCACAACAATAAAAGATCACTATATAACTTGCTTTCCCTAATAAAAAGAAAATTAAATAAAGGAGTCTATAAAGGAGTCCATTCAATAAAAGCATATAAATACTTATGCACCGATGATAAAAGCACCTAAATACATAAAGCAACTATTAGCAAACAAGACGAAGTAGACAGTAATACAATAGCAGGGGACTTTGATACTGCACCTTGAATAATGGGTAGATTATTCAGACAGAAAATCCATAAGGAGACCTCAGACTTCAGTGACATTAAGCAGATGGAGTTACAAATATCCATCCAATAGCAAAAAAAACCCAAAACAAATGAAAAAACATTCTCACGTGTATGTGTAACATTATCTGGTACAGATTATATGTTGGTCCACGAAAACAGTTTTAATAAATTTAAGACTGAAATCTTGTCAACCATCTTTCCTGACTACAATAGCATGAAATGAAGTCAATATTCACTAACGTAAAAAATAACATGCACCATAACAGCCAAGACATGGAAATAACATGTCCATTGTCAGAGGAGTAGATAATGTGGTGTATATATACAATACATATTGTCTATGATGAACAAGACTATTGCCTATTTGAAAATTGGTATAATGGGAAGCGTTAAAAAATTTTATCACAAAAAATTTATAGTTGTGATGTGATGTGAATATTAACTTATATATTGCAAAACATGTTAACATAATGTTAAATGTCAGTATCTCACTGAAAAAAAGTTAAACAGATGAGTGGTCACTTAGTCATAAGGATAAGAGGGTGGTGATAGCTGAAGAGTATGAGGTTTCTTTAGGAGGTGATGAAATGTCCTAAAATTAACAATGGCTTGCTTGCTTCTACATATGAATTGGTTAAAAACCATCAATTGTACATATTAAGTAGGTAAATTATTCAACATGTAAATTATATCCTAATCTGTATAAAAAGAACCTCAAATAAATTTCTGCACAAGACCACCTGGTATTAAGGACAAATATCAAAGACTACATAAATTCAAATATTCATTAAACACATAAGTGTAAAATTTCAAATGGAGTTTAGGATTTAACTTCTGTTTTCATTTTTGTGCTAATACAATGTTTATTTTTAAGAGGGAGGGAGAGAGTGCGTGCAAATAAGCGGGGGGAGGGGCAGAGTGAGAGGGGAACAGTGGATCCAAAGGAGGCTCTGCACTGACAGCAGAGTGCTTGATGTGAGGCAAACTCCTGAACCATGAGATCATGACCTGATCCAAAGTCAGACACTCAACCAATTGAGCCACTCAGGTGCCCCACAAAAATAATTTTGAAAAGCACATGGGAAGGAAGGTTTTTCAAATTAGACATGACATGTATAATTATTTGCGTGAGTCAAGTTCAACAGTTAGATTTTGGATGAAGGAAATGTACATATGCTAAAATCCATATTAGTTTTCTCCAAAGAAATAATCAATAGAATGGATATCTATATATGTATTTTTGTATCTATATTTCTATAGACCTATATAGAAGTATGGCTTATCATATATAGAAATAGGTATCTATCTCTCATTATATGTCTGCATATATAGAGAAGAGGGGAAGACTTCTTTAATGAATTGGCTAACATGGTTGTGAGAGCTGGAAATTCTAAAGTCTGCAAAGACCAGTAGGCTGGAGACCCAGCAAAGAGCTAATGTTGAAGTTTGAGAATATGGAGACAGTCTGGACACAGACATAGGTGAGTAGCAAAAAGCACTTCTGAAATTTACAGGTAATTACTATGTTCTCTAGAATGGACCGTCTAGCAAGTGGTGTGTGCTTACTTGGTAAATATAATCTTATAAATTAGAATATTGTGACTGTATGAGAATACACAGCATTTTCAAGTATGCACTAGTGTATATCTTCCACTAAAGACAAAAATCAGGATTATGGTACGATGTATACATTTAACAATATAATCTAGGCTGATACAACGTGTGCCCCTGGAAGTAAGCAGCACTGCCACCTTAGGTGGAGATGTGTGGCATGAAAATGAGGAGTGATACAGTGGGGGTAAGAAAGAGGGCACAGAGATAAATGGAGTTGCAAAGACCCTAGATGCTTGGGGTAATAGAGGCACAGGGAAAGAGAAGACGGGACCTGTGTTAGTTTCCTAGGGCTCCTGTCACACAGTACCACAAGTTAGTGTCTAAACACACTGAGAAATTACTGTCTCACAGTTCTGGAGGTTCTTAGAAGTTTGAACTGTTGGCAGGGCCATACTTTATCTCAAGAATTGAGTCTTTCTTCTAACTTCTGGGGACTGTCAGCTCTCCTTGGCCTAGGCTGGACAGTAGATGCATCACTCAGTCCCTGCCTTCATCATCACACATCCTTCAGAGTGTCTCTAAATTTTCCTCATAAGGATACCAGTTATTGGGTTAGAGTTGACCTGATTCTAGTATGACCTCATTTTACTTGATTACATCTGCAAAGATCCTATTGCCCAATAAGTTTACATTTACAGGAACTTGAGGGTTATGACTTAAGCATATATATTTGAGGCACACTATGTAATCCATAACAGGGCTAAAAGGGACTAGTTAAATGTTATCAAGGGTTAAAGTGCAGTACAGGATTTAAGGTTGGGGTGTATACAGGGACATTAAGTATATGATTGATATGTTTGGAGAGGGAGTAAGAGGGTGAAGGAAATCCTAGGAAAGGGATCATGGATGAGGAAAACATTGGGTCAAAGGCACACAAACCTTTCTGCCTATGAAGGGTTGAAGAACAAGGGGGTAGAAGGAAGATAGTTGGCTTGTGAATGGAGTCTTGGGGGTATTCAGTGCTCCAAACCGAGATAAAGGGTGGGAAGGAAAGATGATGTGTGGAGAACATAAAGGGCACCATCAGAGTTTGTCCAACAGTGGGCATCAGTAGGCTGAAGGGCCCATGAGAAAGTATCAGGGAGTATAGGTTTGTCGGTATTAGGTGCAGGTTCATGAGGAAACTAAGGACTCCTGATAATTGATGCCTGGGACATTGAGGGCAGTGGACATAAAAAATGGGCTGAAGTCATTGGAATGGGAGGGAAGATAAATGGCAATGGAAAAAGGAGGATGTTTGGGCTGAGGGTGCTAGGATCAGGCAAATCAGGTTTTATTGGTCTAGAGGTCTAAAGTGCACCTATAAATAAGTAAAATTCACCTTATAGATGAACAGTGAAGAAGACTAGGAGGGTCATTTGCAGGGAAAAAGTTAGGTTTCATGCAAATCTAATGGTCCCAGGGATAGAGAGATTGAGGTCACAGGAAGGGTAGAGAGGAGGCAGGAGAAGGAGAGATCTGGGGTGATGAAATTTGCAGGTGTTCATGTGGAGGGCACAAATTCATCCTACTCATTAATTCTCTGATTTACATATGACACAATTTATAATTTCAGCACATAAGGCAATAACTTACTTCTATAAAATACCCAGTAATCCTTTCAATTGAATAGACAGTAAAGGACCACAGGCAAAATTTGAGTAAACAGTGAGACTCAACATTTTCGCTTCTTTGAGGATACCATGCGCAAGGTTTGACCATGGAAGAGATCATGTGGAAACCATGAGAAGAAAGTGGATTCTGCCAACAATCTCAAAGGTCCTGGGAGTGACTGGTGACCTAGAGGCTCCTGAGAAGATCCAATACCTCATGAAACTTTGATTTTTAACTACATAGGGCCCTAAACAGAAAGCCCAGCCAAGTCCACTGAAATTCAGACTTGTTAATAACAGAATTACTTTTTTATTACTTTCCTACCTATGTGCAACTGAATATGATAGTGATAGAAAAGAACTCCACACAGGCATATCATTAACTGTAAAATGAAAATTATAAACTTCAGATCTTGAGACATAACCATTGGTGAGATTGAGTTAAATCATCCCTCTTATGCAATTTCACATATACTCTGAAATTGCATAACACACACAGACACTAAAATATTTTGTACCTGGTTCAATGTTATTGTCATATGAGACTTACTGTGGATCAAATTGTTTACCTTAATGCTACACGAAGGGGTCTTTTCACACTACTAGAAATGGATTTACTGCAACACAAAAACACATCATACCTCACGGTAATTGTAAAGGAGACCTTGTTGCAACATTCATGTTTATGGAATTATGCAATTGAATATTACCCTTGCAAACTGATATTAAAAAAAAACCTAAAATATACTACTAACTACATGTCCTCTGTTAAAAAGGGAAGCCATTAGAATCAGGTGGCTCAACTGTTTCAGATTCTGTGTCTGTCTATGCCCCTCCCCCACTCATGCTCTGTCTCCCTCTGTCTCAAAATAAACATTAAAAAAAAGAATCAGGTGGCTCAAATGCCTCAGCAGCTTCTGTAGGCAAACCATAACTTAATTTACCGTCAATGCTCTGGTTAGAAGAAAAGAACAATTAGTCAACAAGGCCTTCCAAAAATAAGGCAACTGCTTAAGGTATATCCAATCAAACACTATCCTTCCTGTACTTCCACAGCCTCTCTATAAAAGCCTCACTGCTAGCTCTTGCAGGTGGAGCATGCCTAAACACTTGAACAGGCAAATAACTGGTCAAATTAACTCTTGAAAATTGGAATATACATCAGTTCATCTTTTAATACACACAGTATCACCTCATTTTGAGCACTTTCTCATGAGGCATAAACCTCCATCCCACGTTGTAAACGGGCAGCTGACGCCGTGTGACATCTTTCCCTCCCCGCCCCGCCCACTTTTGCACATGCACATTAGCTACCAATGCGACTCTACCTTCACTTGCCCAGACTTCACCTTTGTTAATGGCTTCCCACAGTGCCTGCGCAGATAGTTTCCCACCCAGTGCTATACATGCACAGAGAGGACTTCTGGCACACACAGCCCCGCTCAGGACCAAAACCTGCAGTCATGTGCTCCTCCCTTCATCAGGCCACGTATCCAGAACACCAGCATTGAATCCCAACTCAACCGTGCACACACCTGAGTTCACAGTTCAGATGAACTGGGACCAGTGTGTATGAACAGACTAGTTGTCCCTCTGATCAGTGTTGTTATTACACCTAGTTTTTGATACCCTCTCCTGCTTCTGTCTTTCCTAGTAGCAAAACGCCACATGTGCACAATAAGAATGCAGGTGAGCCCCTCAAAGACCTGAGTCCAACACCTGCCACAATGCAGAAGACTCCATAAAAATGATGTATCTAAATTGTAGAATACAGCACATAAAATAGAGAAGTTGGGATAAGGGTGACAAAGTGGGTACAGAGGTGGAAGTGACAGGTAGTAGAGTTTTGTAGGCTATTACCAATATCAGGTTAAAATGGTTTGTTACAGCTTTGAGAGATTTTTATTCCCATGATCAACAAACAAAGAACAAACTTACAGAACTCATAAAAAGGAAATAAGAATAATATCAAAGAATGTCATTACAAACATAAAATAAACATAATGGGACACAGAGGAAAAGTGGGATAAAATAGCCACACGAATTACAGAAAACTGAAACAGCAGCAGCAGTCCTTCCCTCTCAGTAATTATTTTGACTCTAAGTAAATTAAACTCCCTTCATTAAAAGACACAAATTGGCTGAGTGAATAAAACACAATATCCAACAACCTCCTGTCTACAAGAGAGTCACATTAAATCTAATGACACACATAAGATGCAAGGAAAAGTATGTAAAAGGATCTCATGCAAATGGAAACCAAAAGAGGGCATGAGTGACCATGCTAATATCAGACAAATACAAATTAAGTTGATGGAGAGTCAGAAAGGAAAAAAAGGACTTTGTTTTGAAATGAATGAAATTCCCCAGATACTATAACAATTATAAGTGCACCTAATATCAAAGATCCCATATATGTGATGTACACAAGATAGAATTGAACCAAGAAATAAACAGCATCATAAAAATAGAGGTTAATACCTCACTTCAACTGGATACAAAGACCACATTCAAGTTCAATAAGGACAGCACTTGAACAATATTACAGGCTAATTGCATATAATGGACATATACAGACCACTCCACCAAACAAGAGCAGAAATCACACATGGAGCATTCTCTACTCGAGACAACCTGTTAGTTTACAACACAATTCATAAGAAACTTAAGATGAAAATCAGACAGTATCTTTTTGACCACAATGGAATGAAACTAGGAATGAATAGCAGATGGAAAATTGGAAATTCCACCAATATTTGGAAATTGAACAACATACTCTTGAACAACCAGTGGGTGAAAATGAAATTAAAAAATAACCAGTAATTATGTGGAAACTAATGAAATAAAACACAAAATATTGAAGCATATAGCATTCAGAGAAAATTATTCTAAAGAAACATTCAGTGATAAAAAGTCAACCTGTGTAATAAAAGGACATTTTTTTTTTTGCAAAGCCTCTAGAGCAAAAGGAATTAATATCTATTATATAGAAAGCACTCATGCAACAACAACCATAAAGTATCTAGCATGACAAAGGATTTAATGGATATAATCCAAGGAAAATATACAAATGGATAGACATATGAAAGATGCTCAAAATCACCATTCATTAAAGAAATACAAATCAAACAGTGAGTTATTACCTCATGCCTCTTTGGATCCCACCGTTAATCAAGAACAACAAAAACTACATGTGTAGGAAAGGACGAGGAGAAAATGGAACTCTTATGCACTGCTAGAAGAAACACAAATGGCTCAACCATTATGGAAAACAGAATGGAGGTTTGTTGAAAATTTCAAATTGTATTATTATATGATCTAGCCATCCCACTTGAAAATATATAACCAAAAGAATTCAAAGTAAGATGTGCAAGACATATTTGCACAGGCAGATTCATAGCAGCATTATTTAGAAAAGCCAATGATAAATGTGACAGAAATGTGCAAGAATGGATAAAGAAAATGTAGAGTATACATACACTGGAATAATATTAGCCTTTGAAAAAAAGACACATATTCTCACATTATACAACATGGTTAAAGCATGATGATATTATGTTAAGTGAAATAAACAACTCAGAGAAATACACCATGATTTCAGTTAAGTGACTAATGTCCTGAACCTGATAAAAAAGGAAGAAAGGAAGGATGGAAGGAAGGAAGGAAAGGAGATGACAGACTGAAAGAAAGATTGATTGCCAGGGGCTTAGACTAGAGACAAATATATAACTTGTTTAACAGGTATTAAGTTTCAGTTTTGCAAGATGAGAACATTTCAGAGATTGGTTTTGCAGTAATGTAAGTACACTTAACACTACAGTTAAAAAAAAGGTTGAAATGGTAAATTCTATGGCATATGTTTCTGACTAAAATTATGGATAAATCATGATACCTAAAATTGATAATGATGACTTAAAAAAAGTTACCTTCAATTCCAAAATGTGCTTGCTTCACAAAGAGGATATAAATTCATCCACTAATAGATGATGACGATAATGCCATATGACAGCTTATCCAGGATAAAACAGCCATTGACAACTAAGAAAAAAGAAAAGTCATGAACCAACAATGTATGGGTAATATTTACACATACAAATACACATATAAATTTATTGGCAATTGACAGTGGCTGATTCCTATTTGAAGTAAAACCTACACTGTCCAAATGTACTCAACTGAAAATTGTTATCCAAAAATATAAAACATACATTTAAAAAAACAATTACTATTGTGGCAACTATCATTAAAAAGGAAGATTTGTAGAAAGGATAAGGACAATATGATCCTCTCAAGAGATGGAGAAAAAGCATATGAAAAAATACAGGATCCTTTCTTGATAAAAATTCTCAAGAAAGTAGGAATAGGGGCGCCTGGGTGGCTCAGTTAGTTGAGCATCTGAGTGTTGATTTTGACTCAGGTCATGATACCAGGGTTGTGGGATCAAGCCCTGCATTAGGTGCTATGCTGATAGCACAGAGCCTGCTTGGAATTCTCTCCCCCCACCCCTGCTCTCTGCCCCTCCCCTGCTCATGCTCTTTCTCTCCCGCTCTCTCAAAATAAATAAATAAACTTGAAAAGTTATATACAAATATAAAAAGTAGGGATGCAAATATACCTCAACAGCATAGAAGTCATATACAGAAGACTCACAACTATCATCCTCAATGGGGGGAAACTGCGATCTTTTCCCTTAAGGTCAGGAACACAACAGGGATGTCCACTCCCACCACAGTTGTTTAACACAGTACTGGAAGTCCTAGCCTCAACAATCAGACAACAAAGAGAAAAGGCATCTAAATTACCAAGGAAGATGTCCAACTTTCACTCTTCGCAGATAACATGATACTCTATGTAGAAATCCTGAAAGACTCCACCAAAACATTGCTAGAAGTGATACATGAATTGACAAAAGTTGCAGAACATAAAATCACACAGAAATCTGTTGCATTGCTAGAGGCGCCTGTGTGGCTCATTTGGTCAAGTATCCAACCCTTCATTTGGGTTAGGTCATGATCTCATGGTCCCTGAGTTCAAACCCTGCATCAGGCTCTGTGCTGTCAGTGTGGAGCCAGCTTAATATTCTCTCTTTCTCTCTGCCTCTCCCCCTTGCATGCATGTTCTTTCTCTCCCTTAAAATAAATATGAAAAGAAAAGAAAAATCCATGCATTTCTATACACCAGTGATGAAGCAGCAAAAAGAGGAAGCAAGGAATTGATCCCAGTTGCAATTGCACCAAAAATCATAAGATACCTAGGAATAAACCTAACCAAAGTTTGCATTCTGAAAACTGTAGAACACTTATTAATGTAATTGAAAAACACTCAAAGAAATGGAAAAGCATCCCATGCTCATGGTTTACAAGAATAAATGCTGTTAAAATGTCTGTACTATCCAAACAGCCTTATCCCTAATCCCCTTCAATGCAATCCCTAACAAAATAATACCAATACAAATTTTTCACAGAGCTAGAACAAACCATTCTATATTTGTAGGGAACAAGGAAGGACCCCAAATAGCCAAAGTAATGCTGAAAAAGAAAAGTAAAGCGAGAGACATCACAATTTTGAACTTTGGGCTGTATTACAAAGCTGTAATCATCAAGAGAGTATGGTATACTGCCACAAAAACAGACACATAAACGGAAGAGAGAAAACACAGAAATTGACCCACAACTATAAAGCCAACTAATCTTTGACAAAGTAGGAATGAATATCCAGTGGAAAAAAGTCTCTTCAATAAATGGTGTTGGGAAAACTGGACAGAGACATGCAGAAGAATGAACCTGGACCACTTTCTTACACCATACACAAAATAAATTCAAAATGGATGAAAGACGGGGCACCTGGGTGGCTCAGTCGGTTAAGCATATGACCTCAGCTCAGGTCATGATCTCAAGGTTCATGAGTTCAATCCCCAAATGGAGCTCTGTGCTGAGAGCTCAGAGCCTGGAGCCTGCTTCACATTCTGTGTCTCCCTCTCTCTGCCCCTCCCCAGCTTGAACTGTCTCTCTCTCTCTCAAAAATAAATACACATTAAATAATTTTTAAAAAATGGATGAAAGACCTAAATGTGAGACAGGAAACCATCAAAATCCTACAGGAGAACATAGGTAGCAACTTCTTTGACATGGTCTGCAGCAACTTCTTACTGGACACATTGCCAAAGGCAAGAGAAACAAAAGCAAAAATGAACTACTGGGACCTCATCAGGATAAAAAGCTTCTGCACAGCAAAAGAAATGGTCAACAAAACAAAAAGACAACCTACTAAAGAGAAGAAGATATTTGCAAATGACAGAAAACTAGTAACCAAAATATATTAAAAAACTTATCAATCTCAATACCCCCCAAAATAAATAACCCAGTTAAGAAATGGGTAGGAGACATGAACAGACATTTTTCAAAGACATCCAGATAGCCAACAGACATATGAAAAGGTGTTGAACATCACTCATCATCAGGGAAATACAAATCAAAACCACAATGAGATACCACCTCATGCCTATCAGAATGGCTAAAATTAACAAGTCAGGAAACAACAGATGTTGGTGAGGAGGCAGAAAAGGGGAACTCTCCTGCACTGTTGGTGGGAATGCAGACTGGTGCAGCTGCTATGGAAAACAGTATGGAGTTTCCTCAAAAAGTTAAAATTACATTCAGCAATTGCACTGCTAGGTATGTATCCAAAAGATACAACAATGCTGATTCGAAGAGGCACATGCACCCTAATATTTGTAGCAGCACTATCAACAATAACCAAACTATGGAGAGAGCCCAAATGTCCATTGACTGGTGAATGGATAAAGAAGACATGGTATGTATACATGGTGGAATATTATTCAGCCATCAAAAAGGATGAAATCTTGCTATTTCCAAGGATGTGGATGGAACTAGAGTGTATTATGCTAGGTGATATAAGTCAGTCAGAGAAAGACAAATACCCTATGAATTCCCTCATATGTGGAATTTAAGAAGCAAAACAGATGAATGTGCTAGAAGGGAAGGAAAAATAAACTGAGTTGAAAATAGGCGAATCATAAGAGTCTTTTAACTATAGAGAACAAACTGAGGGTTGGTGGAGGGGAGGGAGTGCAGGGATGGGCTAAATGGATGCTGGGCATAAGGAGGGGACTTGTTGTAATGAGCACAAGGTGTCATATGTAAGTGATGAGTCACTGAATACCACTCCTGAGAACCAATGCTACACTATATGTTAACTAACTTGAATTTAAATAAAACCTTGGAAGAAAAAAAAGATCATAATTTAAAATAAAGCTATTTTTGTTTTACAAAAAAAGGAAGTTTGTTATTGAACTGGAATTCAAGACTAAGGGAAATTGTAACCAAAAAACTTCTGAATAAAAGATATTCTATTATAAAAGGATCCTTCCTAATAACTATAATTTTAAACTGACACTATGCACTCAAGAAAAACAAGCATTTGAAGCACTACATGTGTTATGACATAAATTGCCCAGAACGGGGCACCTGGTGGCTCAATCAGTTGGTTTGGCTCAGGACATGATCTCACAGTTTGTGGGATCCAGCTTTGCCTTGGGCTCCTCACTGAGATCAGAGAGCCTGCTTGGGATTTTCTCTGTCTCTGCCTCTCCCCCACTCATAGGCATGCATGTGCTCACTCTTTTTCTCAAAATAAATAAACATTAAAAAAATAAATTTCTCAGAAAATTCATTACAGCCAATCATAAAATGCTGTAATAAAATTTTTATAAGCATTTAAATGACAATAAATGATTAAGAGATAATCTCACTTTTACACAGAATGTCAAGGATATTTTTCATCCATTGGAAGCAACAACAAGAAGACGACGACATTTTTGAATAAGAAATACCATGAGTGTGTAAACTATGCTGAACATCACTGCTATGTATGTGTATATATGTGTATGTATGTACATGTATATATAAACCTTTGGGTATTATACCACAGTTAGGATACATTTTGAGAAAAATGGATGAAAATGTTGATGATTAATATTTGCCTCAAGGGAAGTTTATATTTATGAATAAACATTGTAATAAATATAAGGTTTTTAGTAATTATTGAGCTCACTTCTTATAAAACATATACACATTCAAGCATGTTAGGATCTAAAATCACAGTTGATAGACAACCTGGAAGAAATGGACAAATTCCTAAACACCCACACACTTCCAAAACTCAAACAGGAAGAAATAGAAAGCTTGAACAGACCCATAACCAGCGGAGGAGTTGAATCAGTTATCAAAAATCTCCCAATAAATAAGAGTCCAGGACCAGATGGCTTCCCAGGGGAATTCTACCATACATTTAAAATAGAGATAATACCTATCCTTCTCAAGCTATTTCAAAAAATAGAAAGGGATGGAAAACTTCCAGACTCATTCTATGAAGCCAGCATTACTTTGATTCCTAAACCAGACACCCAGTAAAAAAAAAAGAGAACTACAGGCCAATATCCCTGATGAATATGGATGCAAAAATTCTCAATAAGATACTAGCAAATCGAATTCAACAGCATATAAAAAGAATTATTCACCATGATCAAGTGGGATTCATCCCTGGGCTGCAGGCCTGGTTCAACATTTGCAAATCAATCAATGTGATAAAAGATTAATTAAAAATAAGATTAATAAAAGATCATTAATAAAAGATAAGAGCCATATGATCCTGTCAATCGATGCAGAAAAAGCATTTGACAAAAATCAGCATTGTTTCTTAATAAAAACCCTCGAGAAAGTTGGAATAGAAGGAACATACTTAAACATCATAAAAGCCACTTATCAAAAGCTAACAGCTAATATCATCCTCGGGAAAAACTGAGAGCTTTCTCCCTGAGATCAGGAACACGACAGGGATGTCCACTCTTACTGCTGTTGTTTAACATAGTGTTGGAAGTGCTAGCATCAGCAATCAGACAACAAAAGGAAATCAAGGGCATCAAAATTGGCAAAAATGAAGTCAAGCTTTCACTTTTTGCAGATGACATATTATACATGGAAAACCCTCAGACTCAACCAAAAGTCTGCTAGAACTGATACATGAATTCGGCAAAGCTGCAGGAATCAATGTACAGAAATCAGTTGCATTCTTATACACTAACAATAAAGCAACAGAAAGACAAAGAAACTGATCCCATTCACAATTGCACCAAGAAGCATAAAACACCTAGGAATAAACCTAACGAAAGATGTAAAAGATCTGTATGCTGAAAACTATAGAAAGCTTATGAAGGAAATTGAAGAAGATATAAAGAAATGGAAAGACATTCCCTGCTCATGGATTGGAAGAATAAATATTGTTAAAATGTCAATACTACCCAAAGCTAACTACACATTCAATGCAATCCCAATCAAAATTGCACCAGCATTCTTCTCCAAGCTAGAACAAGCAATCCTAAAATTTGTATGGAACCACAAACGGCCCTGAATAGCCAAAGTAATTTTGAAGAAGACGACCAAAGCAGGAGGCATCACAATCCCAGACTTTAGCCTCTACTACAAAGCTGTCATCATCAAGACAGCATGGTATTGGCACAAAAACAGACACATAGGCCAATGGAATAGAATAGAAACCCCAGAATTAGACCCACAAAAATATGGCCAACTAATCTTTGACAAAGCAGGAAAGAATATCCAATGGAAAAAAGACAGTCTCTTTAAAAAATGGTGCTGGGAGAACTGGACAGCAACATGCAGAAGGATGAAACTAGACCACTTTCTTACACCATTTACAAAAATAAACTCAAAATGGATAAAGGACCTGAGTGTGAGACAGGAAACCATCAAAACCCTAGAGGAGAAAGCAGGAAAAGACCTCTCTGACCTCAGCCACAGCAATTTCTTACTTGACACCTCTCCAAAGGCAAGGGAATTAAAAACAAAAATGAACTATTGGGACCTCACCAAGATAAAAAGCTTCTGCACAGCAAAGGAAACAACAAAACTAAAAGGCAACCAACGGAATGGGAAAAGATATTTGCAAATGACATATCGGACAAAGGACTAGTATCCAAAATCTATAAAGAGCTCACCAAACTCCACACCCGAAAAACAAATAATCCAATGAAGAAACAGGAAGAAAACATGAATAGACACTTCTCTAAAGAAGACATCCAGATGGCCAACAGGCACTTGAAAAGATGCTCAACGTTGCTCATCAGGGAAATACAAATCAAAACCACACTTAGATATCACCTCACACCAGTCAGAGTGGCTAAAATGAACAAAACAGGCTATAGATGCTGGTGAGGATGTAGAAAAACACGAACCCTCTTGCACTGTTGGTGGGAATGCAAACTGGTGCAACTGCTCTGGAAAACAGTGTGGAGGTTCCTCAAAAAATTAAAAATAGACCTACCCTATGACCCAGCAGTAGCACTGCTAGGAATTTACCCAAGGGATACAGGAGTGCTGATGCATAGGGGCACTTGTACCCCAATGTTCATAGCAGCACTCTCAACAATAGCTAAATTATGGAAAGAGCCTAAATGTCCATCAACTGACAAATGGATAAAGAAATTGTGGTTTATATATACAATGGAATACTACCTGGCAATGAGAAAGAATGAAATATGGCCTTTTGTAACAGCATGGATGGAACTGGAGAGTGTTATGCTAAGTGAAATAAGTCATACAGAGAAAGACAGATTCCATATATTTTCACTCCTATGTGGATCCTGAGAAACTTAACAGAAGACCATGGGGGAATGGAAGGAGAAAAAAATGGTTAGAGAGGGAGGGAGCCAAACCATAACAGACTCTTAAAAACTGAGAACAAACTGAGGGTTTATGGGGGGTGGAAGGGAGGGATGGGTGGGTGATGGGTATTGAGGAGGCACCTATTGGGATGAGCATTGGGTGTTGTATGGAAACCAATTTGACAATAAATTTCATTAAAAAAATAAAATCTCAGTTGAATTTCAGAAAACACTAATTAAAAAATGAAAACATAGAGAACACAGTCACAGGATCTTCATATATAAGCAAGACAAAATTAGAAAATCATTCTTATTAAGAAACGTAACAATCAACTTCTGTCATGAAGGAAAAATGGAACTTAAAAAATCGCTTAGCATAGAGTTCCTGAGAAAATTGTACAGATTTCCCAAGACCTGCAAAAGCCATAGAAAAGCAGACAGATCATGGAGGCCCTCACAGGTTATGGCAAGTTCTTTGCCCCTCACTGTGAATATGATGGAAGACCAAGGGAGAAGAAGAGAATTTTAGAGGATGTAAAAGCTTGGCGCAAATTAGATAGGATTGTATATCGGTTACAGCAAGATTAATGAACTGAAGCTTCTCAAAAGTTATTTCCATTCGAACCACATTATAAGGTGTGGTCTCCTCCTTCACCTTTGGACCTGTGTCATCTGCTTAATTCATTCCCACCTAACTGTATGTAAAGCTACTTTCTCTTCACATCCCAGGGCTTCTTCTTTGCTCCAAAAAGGTGACCATGTCAGGCATAAGATATAGCAAGACCCATTTATTTTAAAAATAGGAATATGAGTTTTGTTGGTAATCCTCTAATTTTCAATCCAGTTTGTCCAGAGAAGACAATGTAGAATTCTAGAAAATTATTTCCCAAAACACTGTTATTTCTTGAGTTTGAATGGAATGATTTTCATGGCAATTGTAAGGTCTACTGGAATACGAAGAATGACAACATTCATTTTTAAACATTAGTCATTAGATAGCATTATAACAATTTTTATAAGTTAATACAAAAAAAGAGACACCAAAAAATTTGAGACCAACATTTTTTTCTCTTTTATGACAGCTAAACAACCAATAAGTGGAAGAAAATAGCTGTTAACCAAGGTTATCTTAGAGTTTATCTAACATGACACACAGCTCTATATGCAAAGACTATGGTAAAGCAATGTTCTGTAGGGGCCAAGGGCAGGCTGTCCCAAGAAGGGACACTTTGGCATGAAAACTTTTGGGGGTTAAAGCAATTGACATACTGTAGGCCCAAGAGAATAAAAAAATCCTTATTTACATTTATTTATTTTTTCAGAAACAGAGTGAGACAAAGCATGAGCAGGGGAGGGACAGAGAGAGAAGGAGACACAGAATCTGAAGCAGGCTCCAGGCTCTGAGCAAGCCGTCAGCCCAGAGGCTGATGTGGGGCTCAGAGCCTGATGCAGGGCTCGAACCCATGAATTGTGAGATCATGACCTGAGCCAAAGTGGGATGCTCAACCGACTGAGCCACCCAGGCGCCCCAAGAGAATTTTTAAAAAGTAGGTTACATGCTCAGTGTGGAGCCAAATGTGGGGCTTGAACTCAAGACCAGGAGATCAAGACCTGAGCAGAGATCAAGAGTCAGATGTTCAACTGACTGAGCCACACAGATGCCCCCCACCGCACCCCAAAGAAACTTCTTCCCCTCTCTTAACTATACAGAAGAATAAAAACTTGGGGTCGTTCACAGAGTATTATTACCAGAGATAAATTTTATCTGAGTCACCCATTTGTGTGAAAAGGCAAACATCTAATTACCAAAAATCTGCTCTTCGTATCGCCCTGTGAAGGGCATTTCTCCACCTCAAAGCCCCAGACCCTCCTCCTTACTTCAGGATGACATGTATACCTCAAATTGCTTGACTCTTTTTGGGATTTCCATGTCTGTGAGGGTTTCTTGTACTTATAAAACTTAATTTGCCCTCCTCCTGTTAATCTGTCTCATTTCAATTGGATTCTTAGTCTAGCTGGAAGGTCCTTGAAGGGGATAGAAATTTGTGCTAACAGTATTAACACCAAATTGATCTAATGAAGCCAGCATTGATCTTGTCAGTTCAGATGAAAGAATGCACACTTCACGTCATATTGCACGGCCATACCAGACGGGGAACATGTAGCCCAGACTCAAGATACAGGAAGGTAACCCCACTAGTTTACAAATAGTTATTCAATACAGCACTATAACTACCGCATGTACCTAACTGAACCTCTAATATAAAGAAGAAAGATATTTTTCTGACTCAAAGGCTTTTGAGATGGAATACATCTGTGGGGTATCAGGTAAAGTGGCAGCAGAAGTTATCAAGTAACGTATGCTAACATGGCCTCATGGATCTCCAATCAACGACATCCACCTTCTCGGTGATATTGAACCAAACCATGCCCTTGAGCTTTCTAAGCAATAGAAATGGATAATAAACTAAATCAGAGTTTCAGGCAAGGTTTCTTTGGGGATTATGCTGGAGAAGAAGGGAGAAAGCACAAAGGAAAGTGTCCTCAGTCAGACTCCCCAAGTAGAGGTCAGGGAGAGTCCATCATGGCAGACCCTGGTTTGGTCCAGTCTTTGCCAGTGTTCATAGTAAGCATCCTCTGAATTACTGCAACACAAACTATTCAATAGGCAGAGAGTTTTAGCTTGCTTTCTTTTCTTTTATCTTGGCAGCCAAAGAGTGCTGGATTTCATGGCCAGTGTTGCGGAGGCATGAGTCTAATCTCTGCTGTATCTTGTCAGAAGAAGGCTTGAACTCAGCTTTCCCCTTATAAACTTTCACTTGCAAGCCACTGGAGACTTTAGGACTTTTGAACATTAATTTCTCCTTCTCCTGGGTGGGGCCACACAAATAGCTTAAATTGGTTCCCTGCAAGAGCTCAGTGTATGATTTTATTGGCATACTGTGCACGGTGCACAAACTCTCATTTGCTTTGGGTACTATTTTGGTGTGCATAAAGGGAACCCAGTCCCATGTAGATGTTCTGCCCATGATTGTTTGACCCCTGGACAGTGGGAGCATCTCAAGGTCCCATCCAGCAGCTGACCAGATCTTGTTGGCCTATGGCACTTTAATTTTTTTATTTTTGAGATCCACTATAATTATCCTTTTTTCTTTTTCCCAGTTTCATCTTAGAAGTGTATGCAATTTCTATGATCTGTAATGAGCTAAGGACAATACATGTGTTCAAATTCACCTTATTTGAAAAGGCACTGAAGGATGATGGAAGGCTGAATTCTAACTGTAGATATTTTTGTTTTTTGTAACATAGCATTTTCTAATCTGCTTAAATCCAGAGAGATTTTTATTACACAATCTTGTTTGCATCTCAATAAAATATTATATATATAACAATACAGGTGAAGAAACAAGAGCTTAGTACGTAATGAAATAAATATTAGATACACAAATCACATATAGTGAAAAATGGGTCACAATAAAGTGGATACATCATTTTGCTCAACCATTAAAGAAAGCCCTTGACATGTCCAATTTCACACAATCAAAATTTTCAATCTTGCTGATTTAAGCAAAACACAAAACAAGTAAAGATCACAGGGCTGACTTTCAGAGGTACCAGCATAACTTATTACAGTGATCAATTTGGAAAACAGTAGGGACCAGTAAATCACTGCATGAAAGAGTGAATGAAGTCCTTTTTCCTTAGTGTCAGCAGGTAGTATTATTGTTTCTTAGATTTTCTTCAAAGGACTTCTCATTTTCTCAGATATTCAAGAGAAATATATTGCACCTCTGAGCCCTGCACAAGGATGTATGTGTTTTGCTCTTGAATATAGAAGACTGATGAGTATCAAAAATGTATTTTATAGGCTTTTACAGTCTGGATAGTATTGGCCTGAAGTGTATAACTGCCCAGCCTGTATAATGCTGGATATTAAAAATGGATTCAAGAGAAACTACTAGAAAATGCTGACATATTATAAATACAGTTGTTATTTTGATATATCCCAGAACCCGAAGTAATGCATTTATAAAGCAAGGAGTTTTTTAGGATTCTAGTATTTGTGACCCTTTTCTGATATTAGACATATCACAAATGTCACCTGCCCAAGACTCTGCATTTGGTTTCAAACAACAAAGCTATACATAAGCAAATATAAGTCGAAAGCAACTGTTACATTTTAGGCACAGAATAACATTTAGAATTAAGCTATCATGAACACACACAACACACACACACAAGAGGAGTTCAAAAATATTGAGCATATCAAAAAGTTAGCTGTAAGATGACTATGAAGGAAAATGCGAAATGACTCAAGTATGGTTCTTTCATTTTGCAATGAGAGAAATTAAGCCTCTTCCTGGGAAAACCTCTCTTGGTAAATAACTTAGGACAACACCAGAGAAATTTCTTATTACTTTGCTGCAGTTTCATCATAAACTCATTTTGGTGAGGACTAGTCCTTTTCTGGTTACGAAAGTTTACAGAATCTGAGAGGTCTTATGGTTCTGGATCTGTGATTATATTAAAAATTTTTTGTTTTTGTCTTTTTTTTTCTGTTTGTTTTGGCTAGCAATGGGAAATGAAATTTCTGATCTAGCTCTCCATGTGCAGTCCATTAGGCTGTATGTTACACAATAAGCTGGTGTTCAGTTAGGACTCTAATAAAGGATGATCATTTTCCTTTGGAATACTGCATGGCCACAATACACTTTAGAGAGTCAGGAAAGCACAGATTATTGGTCTGTGGCAGAGATGACTCTTCTTCTTAGATTTTTAAAATTCTTCACAGTGTTGTCAATGTAAATGCTTGACGCATTCTGTACATGAGATTCTGAATGAATCCCAAGACAAAGGACATTAGCTCTTCTCATTAGACAGGGGCAGAGTCAACAGCACCCAGCAGCCATCCCACAGGGATTCCCATTCACCACACAAATAATTTAGTTGCTCTCTCAGGGAAAGCATCAAAGAATCAGCCACTTAACATGCTGAGCACTTTGAATTTAGGCAGGCTAAGTCCAGAGAAATATACAAAATACACAAATACACAAAATACGATCAACCAACTCCAGGGCGACATCTGCAGGAGGAAAGTCACTCTAGCAATTCATTCACAGCTGAGACCCCTTAGATTGTGCTGAGCATTTAAACCCACTAGGATGGAAAATAAACCATCACAATGGGGAAAAAGGATGGAGAACCACCTTCCAACCATCTGGTGGGATCGTTTAACACACATGGATGACATATTTGCAAATACCTAAATAAATAGAAAATTATACTAAGGATGATTTTTAAAAGTTTCTTTGAAATGTTTTTTGAATGAGAGAGACAGAGGCAGAGAGAGAATCCCAAGCAGGCTCCACACTCAGCATGAAGTGCAACCTAGGCCTTAATTTCTCACTCATGACATCATGACCTGAACCAAAATCAAGAGTTAGACGCTTAACCGTTTGAGCCACCCAGGCACCCCTACACTAAGGATGATTTGAATGGTCAAAGAGAACCCTTGAAATACATAATTTGTGTATTTATACATCCACTTCCAGAGAGCCATCTACTCAACTAAACAAATCGAGTGAGATGCATATTTTGACTGCTACTTAGAAGCTTTTAAAGAAAACACTGACAAGATAGTATCCATACAGGAAAAAAATACGGAACCTTCTGAAATAGTGACAAAAACTGAGCTCAAAAATATCAACTCCTCTAGAAGACTTCCTACTGCTCCACCATGTTTTTATACTTGAAATGGGATGCCAGGAATGAGGTATTAAAGTCAAATCCCCTGTCAAGAACAAGGATTCTTGTCACCTCAAAGATACTTCTAGCTGGACCCAGAATCAAATTGATGTGGCACAGACTGACAGGAGAAAATCAAATTTAACAGGTGTATATACAGGGAATCCACATAAACATGGAAATTCCAAAGTCTGTCAGGCAAGATGAGGTACATATGTCAGCCTGAACTAAATAAAAAGGGGTAGAGGCCTGGAGCTTCCTGGGAAGGAATGCATTTCACAGGATGATAAGAACACCAGTTTCATAATTAGATGATTGTCCTACCTCACAGAGGTAGGTCACTGAGATAAACTTTGGCTCTGTTAGTAACTCTTACTCTGGGAAATATACCTCAATTTAGATTCTTCTGTATGGGTAAGGAAGGGATAGTAAGGTTCTCTTGACCCTGCAGGTTCTCAAGTACCTTCATCTCAAATTATCCACAGGACACTGTGGCATATTGTGGCAGTAGGAGGTGGAAAGGCTGTCCTAAACCCCTTCCATTCCCCCCATATGGAATTTCCTTGGGAGTTTCATGTAGTAAAAGTTGATGTGATAGATTCTTTCATGTCAATGATCTAGCATTTTAATCATGACAATAGATACGTTAGTCAAACTCATTTTAGGAGGCAACGAGATAGGTATATTTTCCAAGTTAGCCCTGTGGTTCAAGTAATTTTAATAAATGATGCATTTATGTGAAAACAAACCAAGAACATTAGATCAACAGTTAACCCAGTTTCTGACTTCTAAGGGTAAACCAGTAGAGCAGATATCTAGATGTCAGACCTGAACCATCTTCAGATACAGTGAAGGCAGGCAGGGGCAACCTGACAAATCTTCCTGGTATAGTTCAAATGTCTCTGGCAATATAGACTAATACTGTCTATATTTGAGCTATTACAGCAATTTCTTTAAAAATTTTTTAATTTTTTTTTTTTTTTTGAGAGAGTGAGAGCAAGCCAGGGAAGGGCAGAGAGAGGAGGAAACACAGAATCTGAAACAGGCTTCAGGCTCCAAGCTGTCAGCACAGAGCCCAATGCGGGGCTTGAACTCACAAACCATGAGATCATGACCTGAGATGAAGTCGAGACGCTTAACTGACTGAGCCACCCAGGTGACCCTGTTATGGCAATTTCTTTACATAAAATTACATATATTAAAGTTTTCAGAGCTTCAGGAAAAAAGACAGTTTTGGTTCTCAAATGATTCCAAGTCAGAAAGGTAGGAGACAGGGGTGCCTGGGAGGCTCAGTTGGTTAAGCATCCGACTTTGGCTCAGGTCATGATCTCGTAGTTAGTGAGTTTGAGTCCTGTGTTGGGCTCTGTGCTGACAGCTCAGAGCCTAGAGCCTGCTTTTTTTTTTTTTTTTTAATATATGAAATTTATTGTCAAATTGGTTTCCATACAACACCCAGTGCTCATCCCAAAAGGTGCCCTCCTCAATACCCATCACCCACCCTCTCCTCCCTCCCACCCCCCATCAACCCTCAGTTTGTTCTCAGTTTTTAACAGTCTCTTATGCTTTGGCCTAGAGCCTGCTTCTAATTCTGTCTATCTCTCTGTTCCTCTCCTGCTCACACTCTGTCTCTCTCTTAAAAATAAACATTAAAAAATAAAAAAAAAACACAGGAGACAAATCAAATGTTACTTTGGGGGGTTCCACATGGGTGGCTCAGTTCATTAAGCATCTGACTCTTGTCTTTGGTTCTTGACTTTGGTTCAGGTCATCATCTCACTCTTCCTGGGATGGAGCCCTGCTTTGGGTTCTGTGCTGACAGTGGAGAGCTTGCATGGTAACCTCTCTCTCCCTCTCTCTCTGTCCCTCCCTCACTCCTGCACTCCCTCGAAATAAATAACCAAATATATTTTTTTAAATGTTACTTGGGGATTTGTAGCCAGGCATTGGAGGACACTAGAAGAAATCGGGATCTCATCCAGTTTATGATGAATAGTATTGAAATCTATTATCTACAGAGAGATGTTATTGAAACATTTTTCTGGGTAACAACCCCTATTCTTAACAAACATAGTCAAATAAACACTAATTTGATTGCAAACTAAATTTAAGAAAAAACAACAACAACATAGCTTGCTTATTTACGTAAGTGCAGCAGAAACAGATGTTTGACCTATAGAGATTCTTTAAAACCAGCTTTACGGGAACTTTTCATAAGGAATCACTAGGTTGAATTTTTTTTTTAAGTTAAAAACAAAACAAAACAGAACAAAACACATAGGTTAAGACTTCAAATAGTGACTAAGAATCTGTATAGAGGTCTTAGATTTGTAGTGAATTTGTTTAATTAGCAGTTGTTAAGTAGAACGGCTGAGCATTATTTTGTGAGCCAAGGATCAATAAACAAAAAAGAAATAATTGACTACTCATAGAGCATGGAGGATGTATATAATATGTCATGAGGGGCAACATGGAGTGGTCAAGGTTGAGTACAGGCAGAGAGAATGGCAGGAAATGGGGCAGAAGCCTTTTTTGGGGTGCATGGTTGGAGGGCTGTGGAGCTCCTGGGCTAAGTCTAGAATGTACAGTTGACCTCAAAATGAGTGGAGAATGACAGATGCTCTCTGCGGGGGTCTTCTCTAAGGGATGTGCAAGGTAAATATACTGAGAGTGGGCACTCTTATACAAATGCTATTGGGGAATTCCTATCAGGAACTTCTATTTGCTTGTGACTGTGGGGCTGTTATCTAGTGAGTTTGCTATTGGGTGGAGCTACAGTCAGTTCAAACCCCCTGCAGTCAGCCTGGTTATATAAAATGGATTCCAAGGCAGTAGTATCATGCAATTTCCCATTCTCACTCTCAATAATACTTCCATATCATCCTTATTAAAAGCTTCTAATGCCCCATCACTTACAAAAAGGAAGGTATAATATATAAACTTTGGGAAAATTAAGTTCAAATAATTTGAGGTTTAAGGCCACTGGGAAAATAGATTATTAGTGATATCACCCCACTGCTTAAACAAGCACAAGTGACCCTTGAATAAGGCAGGAGTTTAGATTGTAGCCTGACACAGGGCTCAATCTTATGACCCTGAATTCATCACCTGAGCCAAAAATCAAGACTCAGATCCTCAACAGAGTGAGTCACTCAGGCACCCTGGAGGTAGAGATGTTGAAAGATTAGTTTCAATTCAAAAAAACGATTCTCTCATGCAAGGAGAATATAAAGTCACCAATAATAAATGATGAAATTTTCTATCATGACAACTCACCAAGACATTAGTTATCTATTATTATGACAATTCACCTAGAGATGATAAAACATTCACTGACTACTAACTATGGAAAGACATAAACAAGATGAGTCACAAGTATTTATGGGTCATATTTTTACAGAAATACATACATAGTTTTACTGGTAAAGGGCATGGTTGATTCAGAGTTGACTTAAACTCACATGGTCTTAAAATGTAGATGAACATTGTCATCTGTAATGAAAAATGAACACAGGCAAATGAAAATACAACTAACTAATGTATGGAAAGTCCCATATAAAAGAAAGCACTTATAGAATGCAAAACCAGAATAAGACAAAATTTAAACCCTAACAGTGTACATCAAAGAAATAGATTAATCCTTTCAAAGGAAAACTACTATATAACTATAATTTTAAACTGTGTCTATTGACCAATGAAAAAGGAGCATTTGAATTATTGGCATGTCTTCATTGACAGTAAAACAGGAAAGTATTCATTAAAATCATCCATAAAAGTGGGAATGCAAGCTGGTGCAGCCACTCTGGAAAACAGTATGGAGGTTCCTCAAAAAACTAAAAAAAACACTACCCTACAACGTAGCAATTACTCTACTAGGCATTTATCCAAAGGGTACAGGTGTGCTGTTTTGAAGGGACACAAGCACCCCCATGTTTATAGCAGCACTATCAATAATACCCCAAGTATGGAAAGAGCCCAAATGTCCATCTATGGATGAATGGATAAAGAAGATGTGGTGTATATATACAACGGAGTATTACTTGGTAATCAAAAAGAATGAAATCTTGCCATTTGCAGCTACATGGATGGAACTGGGGGGTATTATGCTAAGTGAAATTAGAGAAAGACAAAAGTCCTATGACTTCACTCATAGGAGGACTTTAAGAGAAAACTGATGAACATAGAGAAGGGAAACAAAAACAATACAAAAACAGGGAGGGGGACAAAATATAAGAGACTCACAAATATGGAGAAGAGAGGGTTGCCAGAGGGTTTGTGTGTGTGGTGGGATGGGCTAAATAGATAAGGGGCACTAAGGAATCTACTCCTGAAATCACTGTTGCACTATATGGTAACTAATTTGGATGTTAATTTAAAGAAAATTAATAATAAAATTTTTAAAATGTAAAAAAAATTAACCATACAAGGCTTTAATGAAAAATTTTACAGTAAGCACTTAAAAGATATTAAAAATATATTATTTTCTTAATATATTCCTCTTCTTACACAGAGTGTAAGGGTATAATCCATTCTTTAGAACCAAGCTAACAAAAAGCTTTCCTTTCTGAATAAACAAACAGTGCCAACGTAAAATACACTGACAATCACTTTATAAACAAATAAATACTTGGGATGAAATTCAGATACGTTCTGAGGAAAGTAGAATAATCTCATGATTAATTTTTTTCCTGAAGTAAAATTACATATATGAAGAATCCCTTATTATATATATGGAATTTTACTAATTATCTACATTACTTCCTTTTTTAAAAAATGTGTATTTATTATTGAGAGCAAGAGAGCACATGGGCAGAGGAAGGACAAAGAGAGGGGACAGATGATCTAAAGCATGGTTCCACCTGACAGCAGAGAGCACCATACTAGGCTCAGATTCACCAAGTGTGAGGCCATGAACTGATCCAGTCCAATGCTCAATTGACTGAGCCACTCAGGTGCCCCATACCTCATTTCTTATAGGGCACATACACATGTCATACAGAAGTTTTGATTCAAAACAGAGGTGCATCTCCTATACCATTAATAGAGAGTGAAACACATATGAAAAAGTCACAGGAACTTCCTACAAGACAAAATTACAAAATGATGCAGTTACTAGGGAATAAAGGTAATGATGGAGACTTTATTATAGGTTGTGAGATCTAACTTCTCAATGTTCTAGCTCCCTTATGGCATTAATATGTAGGAATGCTAGGATACACATAGATACATTAAATTATTTCACCACTGAGCAATGGAACACATGGAGTGGATTTTTCAAATTTTAGTTAATACAAAGACAAATTAACTTTGATGTGAAAAAAAGGATTATATTTTCTCATTTGAGGGACTTGTTCTGTGATCTTATGAAATTACTGAGCCTCAGTTGTGCACAATTCAGATAAAATCCTCTGGAACTTTGGAAATCCTAAACCAGAAAACATGTGATCTCTGTCTCCAGTGTTCCCAGGACTTCTGCATCAAACCCCAATGTGCCCACCACTACCTTGACACAATTGTCACAAGAAGAAAAACAGAATTTAGAAATGACTTAGCATAGAGTTCCTCACAATTACAGAGAGATCCTCTAGGGCTCTCACAGCAATGGAAAAGCTCTCAGATTATGGAGGTCCTCACCGTGGATATGGCAGACCTTCCCTGGAGCTGAAGGAAAATCCTTGAAGAATCAAAAAGCATGATTTGTTAGTTACCAGATGTCCCTCTGTGAGAGGGAAAGACATAAAACTCGGCTTCGCAAATGAATTTCTATTCAAGGAGAGCTACATGAACAAAATTTTAAGATCTATTTTCGTCCTTCACATTTGGACCTCACCTGTGTCATGTGCTTCACTCCCACCTACCTGAGTGTGAGGCTACTGTCTCCTTTCTCTTCACACCCCACAGCTCCTCCTCTTGCTCCAAAACGATGACCAGGTCTGGTTTTGATACAATGAGACCTGTTTATCAGAAGAAAGGAATAGAAATACTGCTGGAGATTCTACCTTTCAACTCAGTATTGTACTCAGCAGACAAGAGAGGACAATGAAGAATTCTAAAAAATGATTTCCCAAACACTGTTGCCCAAGAAAGAGCCCCTTTAGAACATGCAGGAGGAGCTTTAAATATTCACATCATGACCTGCCTTCCAAGTGCTACCAACAAAATAAGCAGTAAAAGTTGGAGTTTAAGATGTGGGCTATACCATCTTTTGCCACTCAATGTTTAGAATTGCCATCAATCTACAGAAATGATGATGGCACCTTTAAAAAGGGAGGCTGAAGTTGAAAAGAAAACATCATGAAGATATTTCTCTACATCTACAAATCCCCATTTCCTTCCCTTGCTGCAGGGATCTGAATCCCAGTCATACAAAGAGGAAGCTTCCAAGAGACAGTCTTCAAAGGAACGAACAAAACCCGAGCTGGGTTTGGGAAATCTAGAAGGAGATATCCTCACCCAAGAAGAGGAGGTGTCCATAGGTCTCTAACATCACATCCCTGAACAGCTCCCTCTGACTGTGATTCAGGCATCCCCACTCCTCCTGAGAGAATTCGATGGCCACGTCCCTGAAGGTCAGCAGTGTCTGCAATAAAAACCACAGTTATGAAGTGGCCATTGGCAGAGTTCATAATGGTACCTAAGATGCAAGAGGGAGTAATGTCACCAGCTAGACTCCAAGAGTTGTTCTTCACTGCTTACCTACTTGTACCCATGGACCATACTCCATCATTTTACTTCACCTCTTTTTTCTACCTTATCTTTTACTTCTGGCAAAACACCCTATGGGCACAGTCTCCTGTCATGGAAACAGAAAACATTCAACAAAATGGAATGACCGCCCCAAGGAAGAGCTTGGGCAGGCCAACTTTGCGCTTAACCCCCGACTCATACCTATGCAGATGGACGACTGGGTTAACTCATGGAGTGAGGACTGTTACCTTGACCCCCCGTGCAATACCCAAATCTCCACCCAAGGGGGAGCACAAACCTCATTTACATAACACACAGCCTATATACGGAAGTGTTTTCTTAAGGCACGTATGCCGCCTTATGCCCAGTTCGGGAAAATGACATGGCTCCACTTCCTAATTGTCCACCCGAATCTTAAATAAAAGGAAATAATCACGCCCCTCCCTCTTGCTCTGTGCATCTCTCCTTTGGAAGCTATTCCCTCTGATCTGCTTATTGGCTGCAAATCAAGGTTCCTGTGTGTGACAACCTCAGGTGCTGCACTTTCTATCTACGACTCTATTATATTTGAGGATTTTAACACACAAACATGTCAAGTATGTGAATCTTGTTTTCATTTCCTGAAAATATAAAGCAGTAAATAGAAGGGTATTTCTGTGACCAAAGTGTGGAGGTAAACTTCCTTGGACTTTCTTTCATTTTTTGTCATTTTATCATGTTTTGCTGTTTTCTCCTTTTTTTTCTCCACCTGGTGATGAGACCCTTTCAGTGGCAGAACTTCAAGGGGACAGATTACTCTTTCTAATCACAGAAACTCCCACATGTTATCAACTCTAAAGGCAGCTGCCTTGCCTTTCCAACTCCTGCTAAATTCTCAACTGGCCAACCTTCACTCATCGGTAGGAACTGATTCAGCAGGAAGAAACTACTGAAGAGGAGACCTTCCATCTTTAACAACCTTAAAGATGTAAAGGCTGTAATTTGTTCAAGCAGGGAAATGTGACCATCAATTAAATTTCCTTACACCTTGGAGCCAATGATAGGCACCTGCAGACAATGCAGAATATGCCCTTCCTCAAGGAAATAACTGCTTTCATTCCTCAAAGTTTAATTTTTATTAAATACTTGAGACATGCAGAATATGACATTCTTTCATCAATGGGCATCAAGGTAGGTGTAAGGAAATTTAATGGAAGCTACATTTGTTTTGGCTTTGTTCTCCTCACCAGAAACTGCAAGCAAAGAGAAACCCAGAAGAATACAGTTTCCAGCTGAAATGTGATGGCTTCTGCACATTGCTCAGTAAATCTAAGATCCTTAGCAAAGATCGTGTGGGGGGTGAGGGGGGGAAAAGGATGAATGTTATAAGGGAGAGATCTGGCAGAGTGAACCAGGCCAGTTAAAGAAGTGAACACGAAGTGTAAGGAAACAAATTGCTATCAGTGCCTAAGACACACCAAAGGACACATGATCCCTGGTGTGTTCTGTTGGCCCCCAAACAGTGAATCTGATAGTCTAATTATGAGAGAATACAGTGGATTTATACAAACTTCAGTCACATATACTTTCAGTAGAGGCTGCTTTGAGGCAAACAGGCTTGAGCACCAGATTGTAGAGGAGTCCACAGGGCCCACCTGGCTGAAGAGAGGCAGGCCCAACAGGTGACCTGCCTTAAAATATCTATAGGCCCTAACGAACTAACAAATGGGTACTTACAACCAGGCAGCATTACCACATGAGGGCAAATTCCATAAGTCACCATACAAACTCATCTTCCCCCTGCAAAATCAGCCCCAAGTCACTGCCTCAAGGCAGGAGCCTCTCCTCTGCTGTGCTTCCCACCACTCCCTTGAGGTGTATTCATAAATCTAATGTCTTATTCTGCCAGAGGTGAATTCTTTTCACCACTCATGCCCTCGGCTTCCACAGGATCAGTGACCCATATTTGGGAGCCCCCATCTGAATGGGAGAAGCACCACATTTAGACGGCTGTTTCCTTGTCCTGTATGTCTAGTATATTTTAAACCCAGTTTCTTTTTCACATTTTAAAAACCAAGACTTCCCACCTCTCCCCCACCCACCCAGTTTTTAACTTTCCAAGTTGTTCTGGGCCTTGTATCAAGACTGTGTATTTTGTATTTATTTTTTAGTGCAAAAAGTTGGTCTCATTATGGTATAAGGAGAGGACCTGTGGGCACCAAGAGCCACAGTGGGGTTGTGAAGAGTGGACTACTGCAGCCAGGGGAGGGAAAGGCAAAAGGAGGTCTCCAGAAGATTCCCATATGCTAAAGAGGACTCGTAAGATACTGGGGGGCTTGTATTTTTCATTTTCTTCATCCTGCTCTACAGACGGGTACTAAATGGGGAACTAAAGGGGAACGGTTCTCCTCGACTGAAATCCCAGCACCAGACCCCATCAGCAACAGGAATCTTGGACTCAACAACTTCCCCTTTGGATCTGTCCTAAAGGGAATGTTTGCAATACTTGCAGGACTTTAATCTCAAAGTGACAAGTGTTGACGTCCTAGTGAAAGCCTGGTTGGAGAATGTAGAGAAGACTCCTGGTTATAGGGGAGAAGAGTTCTAAAGACCTAACCTTGAGTATCGTTCCTGAGAAGGTTGTAAAGCTTTGGTGAAAACATAAGGCAGAAACACCAAACACAGAGAAATCAACATTTGTGGTTTCTAAATGCATGGAATTTTAGGGGGAAAAGATGACACGGCCTCCGACCTGGAACACCAGGCTTACCTGAGAGCTGGCCATTTCTTCTTCTTTCCCCTCGTCCTCTAGATTTCTTTCTCAGAAGGTATTTGTGGAGAAATCACAGCTGCATCAGGAGAAAATGCCCTTAAGGCACCAACAGAACGTCTTCACCAGAAAAGTGCTCACTGGCAGGCAGGACTTTGAAATGCAGGAGGACCAAACTTCCTAGTTTTTTGTGTCAGGAGCTTTTCAGAAACGGAGACTACGTACTTGGAGCCCAACCTCTGAGTTTTCCTTCTATAGTTTCAGTGGCTTCCACTCCCACAGACACCCACAAATTCTGCTACAGCATAGGAACGGTGTGCTACGCAGACCTAATCCTCCCACACTCACGTAGAGGAGACCCTGTAACCTCTCCTTGAGCAAAAGCCTGCACTCAAATCTCATAAATTAATGGGAAGCCTTGCCAACTGACTCTGGCCTCAGGGAGAATCACCTGGAGCACTTAATTAAGCCAACACTGTTGTTTCAATCCACACCAATTGACAGAATCTGAGGAGGGGGGCAACAGCAAGGGTCGGTTTTGAAACGCCACATGGGATCCCTTTGGGAACCATTTGGGGAAGTAAGGAAGGCTATGGTTATTATCCAGGTTTAAACCCATTTCTTCTCCAGTGATCAGAGTTTCTGGACATTGGAAAAAAGAGAGTTACAAATTTAAGAGCCAAACACACCTTCAGCTCTTTAGCCGACTTTTTCCATGTCTTCCTAATTCCCAATGACAGAGCTCCCAGGAACCACAGGCATCTTCCTAGTCCTCCCTGTCAATTGGCTTGGAGAAACTACTCTGTACCTGGGCATAAACTTGTCTTTGTCCTTATTGACATCTGAGCTACACTCTTAGTGCTCAAACCCAGTGCTACCAGCAGCCCCTGCCTCAGAGAACTAAAACAGTTAAAAAAACATGGGTCTCCCATAAATAGCAATGGGTCCCAGTCTATGAATTTATTCCTTTCTGTCTAGGTCTTTTGAGCATTACACACCCATTTATCCTTAGTTCACTTGCCCCAATTCATTTACTAGACTGAGATTTCTTTGGAAAATATCATGCCAGAAATTCTTTTTGCCACCAAGGGAAAATATCTAGAATTTGACAGTAGTAACCACATTTGGAAAGAAGGGGAAATAAATGACATTTCAACATGTTTTCTAAGCTCTATCTCTGATGGCACTTTAGCTGAGGTTAGTGGTACTGATCAAATGATCAGTCCTATTCGATGAGCTACCAACCTTCTTGTGAGGAAAATGTTCAACTGATATTGGCACACTCCACAGTGCATCACTCATCAAGCTTCAAATAGATCCGTCAAAATCTCTGCCCTAAATTAATCATTGCCCCATAAATAAGGAAACCCAACAGGACACCAAGCACATAATAGAGGAATACAAGGCTTAGGCCCTAGATCAATGGTCACACTCAAGCCATCTTGGGCCACAGCTGCATCGAAGGCCAGGACTTCGGACCATGGCAGCCATGGGGTCAGGGGCTGGAGAGCATGGGGTGGAGGTTCCAGGGGATAGGAGGTTCCTGGGAAGGAGAGTCCTGGCAAGGGAAGGGGATACTAGTCCCTGTATGACCCCTATTGTACCTGAGAGAAAACCCAAAGGCTGAGGATGGAAGTTTGATTAGGACCCCTGAGCAAAAAATAACATTGCTATCTGTCTTTATCTTTTGTTGCCAACATTCATCCACTAGTGATGTCGATTCCCACTGAAAACTGATTGTTCCCTGAAACACCCATGCAGTCCTTTTCAAAATAGTCCAGTTGATAAGGATAGCCAGTATCTTTTTACCTTCGCTTGGGAGGAATGGCAATACACCTGTTGAGTAATGCCTCAGGGTTCCACAGAGGGTCCATTCTATATGTGACAACCTTAAATGTTATACTACATGACAGTAAGTTTTCTGCAGTGTCTCCCATGTTATAGTATGTACATAATTTCATTCTCTGCTGCCCTTCTCAAGGTTCTTTGCATGACACCAGCATACACCTGTGAAAACTTGTGGCTTTAAAGAGACATCAGGTGCCCAAAGAAAAATTGCAGTTTGCTCAAAACCAGCTTAGATATTTAAGTCACCTGCTGTCAGAACAAGGACTACATTTCAAGACATCCTGGAAATCAAAAACCTGAAACTAAGTACCAATTCTGAGACTCTCTGGGACTGTTTGTTCATTTCTGAAGTTTGATTCCATACTTCTCTCTTACAGTTGAAAGTGCATATGCTTTACTAAAACAGGACAAACCTTACCCAATTATTTGAAAAGAGGGAGATGACACAGTAATTGATACTTGAATGAAAAGTCTAAATCTATAAAAGCTTCTCAAAGTCAACACCCACAAATCAAGCAACCCAGATAAGAAATGGGCAAAAGACATGAATAGACAGTTTTTGAGAGAAGATAGCCAGAATGCTAACAGACACATGTAAAGATGATCAACATCCCTCATCATCATGGCAACACAAATCAAAACACGGACGAGATAGCACTTCCCACCTGCCAAAATGGGTAAAATTAACAACACAAGAAACCACAGGGGTTGGTGAGGATGAAGAGAAGGGGAATCCTGTTGCACTGTAGGTGGGAAAGCAAAGTGGTGCAGCAGCCATTCAGGAGAACAGTATGAGGTTTTAAAATAACTAAAAATGGAATTAGAGGTGCTTGGGTTCCTCAGTTGGTGGAGGGTCTAACTCTTGATTTTGCTCAGGTCTTGATCTCAGAGGCATGGGTCAAGCCCCACATGGGGCTCCAAAGTGAGTATGGAGCCTCTCTTCCTCTCTCTGCTACTCCCACACTCACACTTGCTCACAATCTCCCTCAAATAAATAAACATTAAAAACAAAGAAAAACTTTGTGTCAGTTCATGGTGGCCAAAATAGGAAACTTGTATGATTTAACTCTTCCTCAATTTCTTAAGACTTTTTTTTTTTTTTTTGCAGACTCTGCACATCATCTATACTGGATGATGATCCTTATACCTCAGATATTTTGCCTTTAGCACTCATTGATGGTTTCAGCTGTGCATGCACAAGCTGAGGGACCAACCTACTGATAGGAAAAGTATCACAAGTAGATAGTCTCCTGAAATAGCTACCAAACATCCTTGTCCTAGGGAGCGTCCTTTATACCCGGTAACTTTTTATACCCTGTCTTCCATCATTACAATTTTTCTCTTTTTCATTAGGCCACCTGGAAGCAAGTAAACAACTGGGGCTTAATCAAGGCATTTCCCCCAACTGTCAGGACATTTATCTTGAGAGACAATCACTATGTGTTCAGGCTCTTCTCTGTAGCCTGGAGAAATTACAAAACCTCCCCATCTCATGAGGAAAATATAGTCTGTTGTTCTTCCTGTCAGTGATTTATATATTCATGCCTCCAAGAGTGTTATGTTCAATTACACGTCAGTGACCTTGTAAGTAAAATTGTGACTAAAGTAATCTATTCTAGGGATGCTTGGGTGGCACAAGTCAGTTAAGCCTCAGAGTCTTGATCTTGGCTAAGGTCCTGTTTTCATGGTTTGAGTTCCAGCCCCACATCAGGCTCTGTGCTAAAGGTGTGGAGCCTGCATGGGATTCTGTCTTCCCTTCCCTGTCCCCTCCCCCTCTTTGCTCTTTCTCCCTCTCTCTCTCTCACACACACACTGAATAAATTAATTAAAATAAACAAAAAATGTAATCTATTCTAGTAATAAATAATAAATTACAGGCATAAAATGAACCCTTTTATAATTATCATATAAGTAGCTGTTCAATATGTTGTTAATGGTCCCAGCAATAAGGCCAGAATCTTATCAGTAATATAACAGTTTGTCCTGTAATATTGAAGAAATACTTTAAATTATCTTTGAATGTGTAACTTTCAATATGAGAGATTATAGTTGTCCAACATTTATCTGGGCATGGGGTTTGAAGACTGTTGCACAAAGACAGTTCAAAGGTCCTTCAAGAAATACGGTTAAGGGAAACTGTTTCTGAATTTTAATGTGACTGACCACAGGTGAAGGTGTAGGGAAAGCTAGGTTTTAGGGAATGCAGGCATTCGAGACCAAGTGTTGAACATTGTGCCTTGTGTCCTAGGAGAAATGTTGACGTCTTGATAGATGAAATGCTCAAGGAAATCCATTAGCATGATTAAGTGTTTTCAGTTATAATTGTAATAGTGAACTGCCTAGGACAGAAGAAAATGCAGGTGGATGTGTCAGCTGATACATATAAAAAGAATGGTGGTAGGTAGTCAGTAATTAATAGACATTTCCAGTTTGAGGAACTGAAATGGATAGATGTGCTGAAGTTCACTTGGTCTATATTGAGCTTTGATGTCAATTGACTCTTTTGAAAATAAACAGGTTACAAGGATTGTTTTTGCCAGTCTCAGTTTTATTAAAAATGTTCACTTACTTGAGAGAGAGAAAGAGAGGAGAGAGAGAGAGAGAGAGAGAGAGAGAGAGCAAGTGAGAACCAGGGAGGGGCAGAGAGAGAGGGACAAAGAGAATCCCAAACAGGCTCTGCACTGTCAGAGCAGAGCCTGATGTGCAGCTTGATCTCACAATCCCTGATCTCACAAACAAAACCAAGAGATGCTCAACCAACTGAGCCACCCAGTCTCATGTCAATTTCTTAGTTCAACCTGAACAACCGGAAAGGGACAGGAATTCTGACACCCCCAAAAGGGGATAGGACATTCTTGCTCCATAGGAGTTTCAGGAGCCAACCCATTCATCACCCTGTTTTCTATTTCTGAACATCTAGAGGTCAGTCAAGTGTTAAAAAGTAAATATACATAGACTTTGTGAAATGGAAAGAGGACCCAGCAGTGCCTTCCACTGTCTCTCTTTTGACCTTCGTCTGTCCTTTCTAGCTGATTCCATTCTTCTTTCCAGGTCAGCATTTAGCTGAGGAAGAAGCCCCAGCAGGCAAAGCATCCCAGGATGGGAAAGGAAACTACCCCCTCCAGCAACAGGCACTGCCCTGAGCCAGCAAGACCCCACATGCCTCACAGCAATGCAGTCATTGGCCTGGCCTTCACCACCTGCATGTACCACCACCCTTCGTCCTACATTTTCTTTATATAAACGTGGAAGGATTTTCAGCAGGTTGGGGACAGTGTTTGAGATGTTGGTCACCTCTCTTCTCAGTGTTGGCCTCCGTGAAGAAAATCTCCTTCTTGTTTTATCACCATTCATCTCGCCGGTGTTCTTGCCGACTCCGGGGGTCCCACACAGACCGGTTTGGCCACTTACCACTGACAAAATCCAAAGGCAGAGAGATGAGAGGTGGCGAAACACGAGAGGAAGTTATTTCAGGGAGGCTGACACTGCAAAGATGGCTGAATAACGTCTCAAGGACTGTCTCCAAAGTGCTGGATACACTTCCAGGTTTATGGAAGGGAAAAGGGGAGAGGTGGGTGGAGGGGCAAAAGGAGTCAGGACCTGCAGGTAGACAGTGAAGTCTGTCATTGTCCTGGAGTCAATCCAGGGTGGGGTCTTTCTGGCTCAGGGCAGTCTTTGAGGCGTGAGGGGTAGTTCCAGTTCCCCTGAGGGATACTTTGTCTTCAGGGTCTTCCTCCTGAGCCAGGAGACAAGCTGGAAGGAACCCAGTGAGGAAGTCTGAGGTCAAAATTGAGGCAGCAAAAGTCCTCTGTCTTGCCCTTGGATTTGGGCAGCCATGAGTGGCAGAACTGGGTCTGTCTGGGGCCACTGGAACCAGGTGCTCCTGTACCCTTGGGTCCTGCTTACAAAGTCATTACCACAATCTATCCAATAAACATGTCCCTCATCTCCCATTGTTAATACGTGTGTGTGTGTACATGTGTGTGCCGAGAACACTTCCGATAGCCTCTCTTAGCAAATCTCAAGGGTACAATACACTAGTATTAACCATACTCACCGAGGTGTAAACATTCACTGCTTACACATCCTGTGTTATTAGTGCTTTTTGCCACTTGACCAACATCTAAACATTTCCCCCATCCTCAGCCCCTGGCAACAAACATGCTAATCTTTAATAATTTGCCTTTTTTAAGATTTGCATGTATGTGATTTCATACAGTATATATTTTTCTGTGTGTGGCTTATTTAACTTAACAAAATATCTTCTAGCAACCTCTAAGTTGCTGGAAATGGAAAAATGTCCTTCTTTTCTGAGGCTGATACATATACCAAGAATAAATTAGATGAGGGACCTCTACTAGGAAGGAGTTAATAGCAGAGATGAACCTTTAATTTTTATTTATTTTTTTAAATAGTTTATTGATTTATTTTGAGAGAGAGAGCGAGAGAGAGAAACAGAGAGAGAACGAGCAGGGTTGGAGCAGATAGGGAGACAGAGGATCTGAAGTGGGCTCTGTGCTGACAGCAGAGAGCCCGATGTGGGGCTCAAACTAACCAACTGCTAGTTCATGACCGAAGCCAAGGAGGGACACTTAACTGACTGAGCCATTCAGGTGACCCCTGCGATGAACATTTTATAGAGTTATCTGCCTGGCAGGGCAAACATATGTTTGATAAACATTTGCTCTTTCCTTCTTCTTTGAATGCACTTCCTACTTTTTGAGATGTAAATCCCTATCCCCTCCTCCTTAATTCAAAATGGTATATAAGTATCAACTGCCTGACTTTGAGTCTCATCATCTTTAAGCTTCTCATAACTAAGATGTTATTTTTTTTTCTGTCTTGTGACCGTGCCTTATATCAGTTTAATTGATAGGCTGGCCAAAGAATAGAGAACAGATGAAGGAAAATGTTTTATTCTTGTACACATTCATTCTGCTGTTAAAAACGACCTCTGTTCTTCAGAGCTAAAATATAATGGGAAGACAGAGTTTGGGCAAAAGAGGAATAATACCTTTATTGTTTTGTCAGGCAGAAGAGGCTGAAGTAGGTTAAAGCCTTCAACCTTGCAAGCCCACCCAGAAGAGGCTGGGGTGGGGGGCGTTTATAGGGAAATACACGATCCATAGATTTTGACAGGAATTGTGTTTGTGTTGCCAGCCTTTGTCATCATATTTCCAGTGTGGGCCTTGGTTCCTTAAAGAAAAAAAAAAGGGGGCGGGGCATAAGAAGGGATAAGGAGGGGTTTCTCCAAGAGAAAAAAAAGTTACTTAGTTTAATAGCAAGGCTTGCTGTTGGTTTCATGCCACCATTTTGATTTGTTCAACTTGATGTTTTAAGGGGCTTCAGTTTCAGGCAGCAGGACAACTGAAGTTAGACCACTTCATATTTTACTGTGACAAACCAGTCAATATTTTCTAGGATGGCTACAATAAAGACAACAGGATAACACCAAATTTCAGTGAAAATAATGAAAAATTAGAAATCTCATATATTGCTGTAAGGAGTTAGAAAAATACATTCACTTGGGAAAACTGTTTGGCAGCGACTTGCAAAAATAAGCTTTGCTACTGAAGGGGAGGGTTTTATCCTTCCAAAATGTGTCTCTTTGGCCTAAGGATTACTTTAAAGGAACAGACAAAGGAAAAGCTGTGGACCCAGTAGAGGTTTGCTTTTGAAAGAGCCATTTGCTTTTATAAAGGAAAGCTTCATTTGTGAGGGTGCCTCCCTCTTCTGCAGGGGAAAGAGGAAGAATGTGTAAATCTCCAGAAACTCTGGTCAGTGGAGAAGGCATGGATTTAAATCTGGACAACGACCATAGCCATGATACTCTTTTTTGTCTTGTCACCTCCCCAAAACCTTCCCAATAGGATCAACTTGTGGAATTTCAAAAAATGATCAGATCCGGTGCCCTCCCCCTCAGATTCTGTCCATTGGGGTTTGTTGAAACAATGATGATGTTTTAGTTAAGTGCTCCAGGTGATTCTAAGTGAAGCCAGGAAGAAGCACGAAGATTTCCCATTAATTTAAGAGAGGTGAGTGCAGGCTTTGACTCTAGGAGAGGTACCAGGGTCTGCTCTATGGGAGTTGCAGAGGATCAGGTCCATGTAACAAAGTGTGCCAATGCTGTAGCAGCATTTGTGGGGGTCTGTGGGAGGAGAAGTCCTGTGACAACAAGGAAGGAAAATTCAGAGATTATTCTCCAAGTTGGAGCTCAAAGGTTTTGAATAGCTCCTGATACAAAGAACTAGGAGGTTGGGCCTTTTCTGCATTACAAAGTCCTGCCTGCAGGCGATCAGTTTACAGGTGGAGAGGCTGTGTTCCTGGCTTGGAAGACATTTTCTCCTGATACAGCTGTGAGATCTCCAGCAAAATCTTCGGAGAAGAAATCTAGGGGACCAGATGAAAGAAGAAATGGCCAGTTCACAGGTAAACTGTGCATCCGAGGTCAGAGCCCGTGCCCTCTTTTTCTCTTGAAAGTCCATGCTAACTGAAATTGCAAGTGTTGGTTTTTCTAGTTCTGAGATTTCTGCTTTATTTTTTCACCTAATTTTTAACCTTTTCCGATGATACTCAAGGTTAGGTTTGTAGAACACTCTTCCATTGCATCGCTGAGCCTTCTCCCCCTTCTCCAACTCCAAATTAAAGTTATGCAAGTATTGAAAATATTCCCTTTGTGAACCAACTACAGGGGAAGGCGTTGAGTCCAAGATTCCTATTGCTGATGGGTCTGGTCCTGGGTTAGCACTCAAGGAAAATAATTCCCATTAGGTCAGATCTGGATGCTTTATCACCTCTCTGGAGACCAGGAGGAAGAAAGTGCACAAATACACAGGATGGATATGAGGCCCGGGTTAACTCCAAAGTTGTCTGATAAAAAGAAGACTTTTGCTCTTTAGAATGTAAAAAAGATACCCCATTTTCAGTTTATTTCATTACAATTGATTTCATTATTGCTGATATGAAATGCTTTAACTTGGCTTTGTGCTCTCTACTAGATTTCTCCTCTATAACGTGCAAATTTCCCTTCTCACTTGTAAAGGTTTTAGGTAGATTTCCTGAGTGGTGTTCAGAAACCATCCCATTTCAACTAGAAACCTCTTTCTTCTGAGTTTCTCTTTGCCTGTAGTTCTGATGAAAGGAATGGAGGCGAAAGAAATGTCGATAGGATTAAATTTTCTTACAGCTTGCCATCCATTGATAAACACTAGATATAGGCAGAGTATGACATTGCTCAAGGAATTCACAATTGCCTTCATGTGAATGCTTTGCTAGAGGCAAAAGGGAAGCTTAGCTTGAGGAGAGGCAGACTGCCAGTATTCTGTATGTCTTCTTGACTACCTGGAAATGCTTTAGAAACTTCTTTTATCTCTATGCCTCCAACTTAAAGCATATCATCAGTGTCTCCTCACAATCCTACTGCAGCCCTTGGTGCCACAATTCCTCTCTCTGTGCTTTCATGAAAACAGCTTTTTTGACCAAAGAGGGCTCCAGAATCCTTTCTTGACCCCTTCTCCCAACCCACATCCCAGCAGTTTCCACTGGACAATGAAGGCCCTCACCTTTGTGTAGTAGAGATATTGACTTCTGGGAATGGAGGTTCTAAATCACTCAGACCTCCATCCTGTAGATTGTTAGTTTACTCCACACTCTTGATGCAAATCTATTCATCTATTTACTTTGTATTTTCAGAACAAGAAGAATCCCATAGTTTACATGCTTGCACCTTAGAATACTGAAGTAGAATAGAGCAGAAATGAGGATTGAAACAAAAGCTTTTAGTGAAACAGCATATGGTGAGATCATCAAGCACAATGGTCAAGAAACTATTCTTCAGATGTTGGATGATGCAAGATAGTTTATTGGAGTAGCACAGAGTCTGGACCTGTGGGCAGAGAGAGCTATACTGTGGCTTCATGAAGCTTATATGTCTTGGGGAGGAGGGTACATGCACGCAGTATAAGATCACAAATGTTCCTTTGAATTTTTTTTTAAGTTTATTTACTTATTTTGAGAAGGAGATAGTGCACGTGAGGGGGGAATAGGGAAAAATTGGGAGAGAAAGAGAATCCCAAGCAGACTCCACACTGTAGCAGCACGGAGTCCTATTCAAGGTTCGACTCAAACTGTGAGATTATGACCTGAGCCAGAACCAAGAGCTGGAGGCTTAACCCATTGAACCACTCAGGTCCCCTTTCCTTTGAATTTCCTTTGAATTTCTAATTGTAACACTGCTGCAGGATTTCTCTGGTGATTACCGTTCACTTCAATGTTAGTTATTGAGGACATGTATAGGCAGTCAGGAGACCCCTTCAGAATGTAGCAAGCAGCAGTTACTGGATGCTTATTAAACCATGCAGGCTGTAGGTCAATCTTCTGGGCTAAAGGTGAACATTTTTCTCTTTGTATCCCTCATCATACTAGACTCAAATAATAGCTGTCTATCATTCAACGTGTTTGTGTGAATAAGAGACAAGCATCAGTATCCAAAACTAGGTTTACGAGTTTAATGTCACTGAAAATGTTTCTTAGTTACCATGACCATTTTCTACTCTTCACTTTTTTTTTTTTTTTTTTTTGGTTTATTTGTTTTGTGTATGAGTGAGAGTGAGATCGAGAGAACACAAATGGATAAGGGGCAGAGAGAGGGAGAGAGACACAATTCAAGCACGCTCCCTGTTATCATTGCAAAGTCCAATGTAGGGCTCAAACTCAGGAGCCTTGAGATTACAACCTGAGCCAAAATCGAGAGTCATATGATTAACTACCTGAGCCACCCAGGTGGCCGTTCACTCTATCACTTTTATTGTGTATGTAACTACTTTCTAAATGTATGGATATGTGCATGAAGTGTAAAAAGATCAATTTTGTGGGGACACATTCTTGTTTCCATCATTCTTTTCAGCTTTGACACCTGGTATGAACATTGCTTTAGGATCCCCTCTGGATATCAGCCAGTGTGCCATTTTAGATCAACTCTAGGTCAGAGAACCTGGGTTAAAACCTAGTCTCTTCCATGATAATTCTTTATTTTCCATTAATATATGAAAAATGGGTAGGTGCCTTCTACTAAGTAGGAAATGCTCAGAAAGGCTTGTTGTTGCCTATTTTGCTATTCTAGTAAAACCTGTATTTGTTACAAAACCCATTTAGTTCCAAGTATTCCAAGAGTTCTTGCCTTTGAGTTCTTGCTCTTTGTTATTTAAAGATCTATTCCCTGGCCAATAGGCTAATACCTTGTTAGAAATGCAGAATCTAGGGGTGCCTGGGTGGCGCAGTCGGTTAAGCCTCCGACTTCAGCCAGGTCACAATCTCGCGGTCCGTGCGTTCGAGCCCCGCGTCAGGCTCTGGGCTGATGGCTCGGAGCCTGGAGCCTGTTTCCGATTCTGTGTCTCCCTCTCTCTCTGCCCCTCCCCCGTTCATGCTCTGTCTCTCTCTGTCCCAAAAATAAATAAAAACGTTGAAATGCAGAATCTAGGGACACTTGGATGCCTCAGTCAGTTAAGCATCTGACTCTTGATTTCAGCTCAGGTCGTTAGCTCATGATTCCTGAGATGCACCTCCAAGTCAGACTCTGCACTGACAGTGGGGACCCTGCTTGGGATTCTCTCTCTCCCACTCTGGTGACCATCTCCCCTCTCTGTCTGTCTCTCTTTCAAAATAAGTATATAAACTTAAAAAATAAAAAGTTTTCCAATACACCGTTGTGAAATTGTAATTCATATTAGAATATGCTACATACATTGTAACACAGCTTGACTTTCCATCTAAGAAAGAGACACCAGGTATACTATGTGATGTGAATATAGTATTTAAAAATGTGGATGCCTTTGTTGATGCCTTCATTTTATGAATTCGCTTGAATAAACACAATATTCATACTGGTTCTTACCTCAAAGTTAGAAAATACATGAAAGCATATTATTGTGTTGAAAAAGATCTTTCTGCAGAAAGCAGGAAACCCCTCTAAGTCGGAACCAGTTTTCCTAAAGTACCTGAAGAAACAGGAATTCACTTCTTGGTGAGTCACAGATAGATTCTGTACCAGCTGGGGTTGTCAGGCAAAGGAAATATGAATTTTAACAATTAAGGAGATCACAGGGAATCACTTCCAAAGCAGAGACCCTGGGAAGGGAATGGCTTCATATATAGTCAGAGTGAAGAATTAGAGGGAGAGCCCATCATCTTATGCAAAGGTGGTGATAAGGTTGCACTTGGCCCTGAAGAAAACAGTTGTATACAGGGGCGCCTGGGTGGCTCAATTGGCTGAGCATCCAACTTCAGCTCAGGTCATGATCTTGCAGGCTGCATGCTCGAAATCTTGCGGTTTGTCAGTGCGATCCCTGCATTGGGCTTTGTGCTGACAACTCAAAAGCCTGGAGCCTGCTTCTGATTCTGTGTCTCCCTCTCTGTCCCTCCCGTGCTCGTGCTCTGTCTGTCTCTCTCTCAAAAATAAATACACATTCGATTTTTTTCTTTTTTAAAGCAAACTCTTCTATACATACTCTGGATGTTACATAGTAAATGAGGTTTGTGCTCGCTCTTAGGTGGAGAGTTTAGCATTATAATGAGGTCATGGTAACAATCCTCTCCCCGTGGTTGACACCACTGTCTACTTGCTTAAGGAGTGAGTCAGGGGATGAGCTGAGACTGGGTGGGTATAAGCTCTTTCTCAGATGACATACCTTTTGTTGTATATGTTCTGTTTCCATCACAAGAGACGATGGCCCTGGGGTATTGCTGCCTGAAGTAACAGATAAGGTTGAAAGAAGAAGTGAAATAAAATGAGGGACTAAGGGTAGTGGGTATCAACAAGTAAGCAGTGAAGGTCAGGCCTTGGGGTCCAGCTGGTGACATTAACTCCCTCCTGCATCTTAGGTACCATTATGAACGCTGCCTATGGCTACTTGGTAACTGTGGCATTTGTTGCAGGGACTGCTGACCTTCAGGGATGTGGCCATAGAATTCTCCCAGGACGAATGGGGATGCCTGAACCAGAGTCAGCGAGAACTGTACAGGGATGTGATGTTAGAGACCTGTGGACACCTCCTCTTCTTGGGTGAGGATAACTCCTTCCAGACTTCCCAAACCACACTCGCGGGTTTGTTCCTTCCTTTGAAGACTGTCTCTTGGAAACATCCTCTTTGCATGACTGGGATTCAGATCCCGGCAGTCAGGGAAAGAAGTAAGGATTTGTAGATACAGAGAAATATCTTCATGAGGTGTCCTTTTCAGCTGTAGATTCTCCTTCTTTAAGGTTAGGTAAGAGCATCATCATCTATAGATGAGTGGTAATTGTAAACATTGAGTGGCATAAATTGGTACTGCCCACGTATGCTCCCAACTGCTACTCATTCCTGTAGTGGTAGTACTTGAAAGTGAGGTCATGATGTGAACACTGGAAATTCCTCTTGAGTGTACTAAGGGGCTGTTGGGCCACAGCATTTGGGAAATCATTTTCTAGAATTCTGCACTGTCCTCTCTTGTGTACTGAGCACAATATTGGGTTGAAAGATAGAATCTGAGAAATAGTTACATTCCTTTTTTTTCTTAATACCAAGTGTCACTGTGTCAAATCCAGACCTGGTCATTTTTTTGGAACAAAAGAGGGAGCTCTGGGATGTGAAGAGAAAGAAGACTAGCCTGACCCCTAGGTTGCTGGGCTTGAATGAAAAAGATGACAAAGGTGAAATGTAAACAGGGTGAAGCTAGACCTTAAAATGTGGTTGGAGTAGCTCTCCTTGAATGGGAATTAGTTTAAGAAGCCTAGTATTATGTCTGTCCCTCTCATGGCAGGACATCAGCTATCCAACACACCATGCTCTTACATTCTCTAAGGATTCTTTCTTCAGTTCCAGTGATGGTCCATCATCTCCACAGTGAGTGCCAGGAGACTCCCCTTGGAGCTTGAGGGTCTCCAAAGTCTGAGAGCTTCTCCATTGCGTTGAAGAGCCTGGGGAATTCTCCCTATTTCTGAGACATTCTATCCTAAGCCATTGCCAATTTCTGTTTTGCCTCCTGTGAGACGGGTGTCAGGGTAGTGGTGGACATACTGTGTTTGGTGCCCAAATCGCAGGAACACTGGGGACAGGGATCACGTGATTTCTGGTTTATGCTTTCCAATGCTACTGGGGCTTTAATTCTTTTCTTAAATTTTTATGTTAGTTTATTTTTGAGCGAGCGAGAGAGGGAGGCAGAGCCATTGTGGGGGAGGGGCAGAGAGAGAGGGGCACAGAATCAGAAGCAGGCTCCAGGCTCTGAGCTGTCACCACAGAGCCTGATGTGGGGTTCAAACTCACAGATCATGAGATCATGACCTGAGCTGAAGTCGGATGCGCAACCAACTGAGCCAGCCAGGCGCCCCACTGAGGCTTTCATCTTCATCGTACAACACTGAGATTGAGTACTTTCATCAGGTAAAAAAAGCACTTTCTAAAATGAGAAAATCTCATCCTCTGTTTCACTTCAGAAGTTCATTTTTCTTATGAACGATAAGAAATTTCCAATTTATGTCTTCCATTCCTCAATGGTGAAATAATTTGTCCATGTGTATTCTAATATTCCTACCAACATTAATGCCACAGGGGAACTAGAACATTGAGAACTTAGAACTCACAGCCTGTAATGAAGTCTCAATGGTTACATTATTTCTTAGTAACTTCATCATTTTCAACTTTTTTTCTTGTATAATAGCAAATTCCTTTGTCTTTGTCATAAACGTTTTCACTTTCTGAAACGTTTTTTCAATTTCTTCATGAGATTCATTTCTGATTCATTAGATCAAAATTCTGACATGGCGTGTGCCTCATGAGGTATGAGGTAGATCATTTGGGTTGACCTGTTGGTCCTGCAGAGTTTTCCTGATATCATTTAGTTACGTGTTCCCTCTTCTTCCTCCAGGAGTCTCTCTAAGATGATCATTTGAATTGTTTGCCATGCTTTATTGGCTTGATATTTGAATAAAATGGATATTTTCATGTTGGCATGTAGACACTGATTACATATTTGTTCTGGACGTTTATTTCACAGCTGTCATATGTGTCCTTTGAGGAATGTTAGGCACTTGATCCCAATGTGACCCATTACAGGTTCCTTATTTCCTGTGTGCTCTATGCTGGATCCCTCCACTAGAAGGTGGATATATTTTCTCTGTTATCATTAAGTATCTTTACAGGAAGATGTACATAATCATCTCATTTATTCTGGAAGCTTCCTCTTTCATTTCACTTTGTTTGTTGTCTGATTTGGAAAATGAAGGATTTCTTTTATGTGTGCTGTAGGAATTGCTGTTTGAAGTAGAGATTGTGAATCAGGGCTCAGTCCTGTAAATTTCCATTGTATTCTGCCTGTGTGACCCATAGATACTCTTCCTTACCTCTTTTCTGTTGCTCCAGAAAAAGAAAATATGCATCATATGTGTTCAAATGCCTTCAAATTGTAAAATGTAATCCAGCACAAAAGATAATTGAGACCTAGACTTTCAATGCTATAAAAGACTCAAAAACAATACCCATTTCTATTTGTGAGTGTGTATGTTTGTGGTGTTAGCAAGTCACAAAACCCTTCTCCCCCAGTAGATGTATAAGCTTTACTCATTGAAAACATTTCTTAGTTTTAAGGAGAGTAAACATTTTATTCTATCACTTTTATTCTTTTGTATTCAATTAGTAATATTCGTATTTTATGTGGTATCCTCACTTTTCGCTTTATGTTACTCAGTTTTGTGGTTTTATCATATATGTGTTACCATTGTCATGTTGAAACTTTCTGTGAACCTTCTTAAAGGATGATCTCTGTATAATGGTTGGTGTGTTTCTCTTAGGCGAATTAAGTCAGATAATCTGGATAAAGACACATACTATACTATTACTGCAATTTTGCCACATATTCTTTTGAAAGATGAAAAACAATACTATTGTTCTCATAAGTTACTGGGATTGGTGGGTGAATTTATGCAAAACTGTTAGAATGGTTTGTACTGTGTAGTAAGTGTTCAAGGAGAATGGTTGTTTCTGTTCATGATATGAGGAGTAGTAATTTCCTCATTATTCTTCAAGTTCAAAGTCCTCCGTGATTTCTTTTTTTTTTTTTTTTTCTTCTTGGAATATAGAAGTGTGGTTCTTGAAGTGAGGATGTTGGCATGAGTTTTAGGCTTGTGAGAAATGTAGAAACTCAGGCCCCACCTAAAAATCCAAATCAGAATGTGAGTTTTAAGAAGATGCTCTGTTTGTTTTCATACACATTGACATTGAAGTGCACGTGTAGGTCACCATCACTTTTTCCTTATTCTGTGTCTCTGTTTTCTTCTGTAGTACATTATTTTGATAAGTGATTTTATAGTATGTTGTAAATCAGGAAGTGTGGTGCCACCAGAGTACTCTGTTTCAAGATTATTGTGGGTATATATTATCCTGCAATACCCATGTGAATGTTCCATTTGGTTGTGATCTTTCTGCCAAAAATGTCATTGGGAATTTGATGGAGGTCGCAAGATCAGTAGATCACTTAGAGTGTACTGACAGTTGGGTAATTTTAAGTATTCCAATGTAAGAACATGGATGTGTTTTCACTTCTTTCTATTCTTCACAATATTTTATAGTTTTCATTTCACTAGTTTTGACCTCTAGCATTATTATAAGTCTTAAGAAGTTTATTCTTTGTGAAAATAATATAACTGTAATTGTATTTTGGGGGGAATTGTTCTTTGTTGTGTATAAAGAATGAATTTTTGTGTGTTGGGTTTGTAACCTCCAATTTTATAAAATTTGTGTGAGTTTGAATAAGTTTTTCAAAATGAGGAATCTTCAGGGGCACCTGGGTGACTCCATTGGTGGAGTTTCTGACTGTTGATTTGGCTCAGGTCATGATCCCAAGGTCATGGGATCAAGCCCTGCCTCAGACTTCACACCGCATGGAGCTTGCTTGAGAGTCTCTGCCTCCTTGTGCCCCTCTCCCTAGTTGCACAAACTCTCTCCAATAAAATAATTAAAAATAAAAAAAAATAGGGATTCTTCAGAGAAAAAGAAGATCGTATCGTGACAGACTAGGAGTACCCTACCCTCATCACATCCCACACACACATCTAGATAACCACCAAGCCATCCTGAGTATCCCAAAAAGCAACCTTAAGACTGACAGAGGAACTACTCAGCTAATGAGAGAGAAGAGGCACATCGAAGATTGTAGGAAGTATAGAGATTTGGTTGGGGGAGCAACAGATTATAGTGCTGCTGAAAGCAGGAGCTGTGGTTGTGGAGTAAGGTAGGAGAGTGGAGCCCAAAGGAGAACATTTCCCTAGTGTGATTGTCTTGGAAAATGAGAAGACCTTCATTTTGTGTGTTCTTGCAAGCAGTGTGGCTTCAAGCCTCGAGTTTTCAAGATCAGCAAGCTTGGCTGAGAAAGATCCTACAGGGCACTGCACTGCTCCTGAACAGAAGGTAGGCCCACAACTTGAGGGTAGACAGCATGGAAACAGCAATGTGAAGAGCATTTGGGGCACACATGAGTGAGATTATTTGATATCCTAGGGGGCCCTTCAATGAGGTGCATGATGAGAACAAATGAGCTGGCTGGTTCTATTTCCTTCCCATCCTCCTCAGCAGGAACACAGAGCACCCTGAGAGAAAGGGCACAGCGGGGACACTGGCTGTCTGCCTTGCTTACAACAAGCCCCAAGCCCCTATCCTCTGGTGGGACTGCCCATCTCAGTCAAGCCTGACTCAATCCCAGCAAGGCTGTCCCTTCCCCAAGAGACTTGCTTAAGCTGTTTCCCACACCTCATGTGACCACACAGTTCTGTAGGGCCTCAGTTCTGGTAGAGGTGATGTCAGGTCTCATCTCACAAGCAGCCCACAGCATAACTAGTTAAAATTCAATCCACTGAGGACAGGGTCCAAACCCTGGAAAGGAGAGCCTCGGCAGACCACTGGCCAGAACGATAGAGCAGGAGACCTAACTGGATGTTTTAACATACAGAGGGTGCCAGAGACTTAGACAAAATGCCAAGATGGAAGATTTTATCCATAATGAAAGAACAAGTTATGGCCACAGCCAGAGTTCTAAGTGAAACCTTTGTCAGTAACATTCTCAATAGTAAACTGAAGGAACTAGATTATGGATACTCACTGGGCTTGTGAAAAGACAACAGCAGTGAGGCTCTTAACACAGAGACAAGAGGCTCAACAAAGGATGAGAGATGCAGAATGCAATAAATGAGATGAGAAACACATTGATTCAATGAACAGCAGGTTGGGGGAATTAGAGCAGCAAATTAGTGACCTTGAAAACAAAATAATGGAAAATAGTGAAGCTTAAGGTGGAGAGAGTGAGACAGACAGACAGAGAGAGGAGACTTAGGCAACATGTAATAGACTTAGGAAATCAGGGGCTCCATCAAAAGTGAAAACATTTATATTACAGGGGTCACAGAAGAAGACGAGAAAGGGGGTTAGAGAAGTTATTTCAGGGAATAATATCGAAGGCATCCCTAATCACTTGAAGGAAACAGACCTGCAGACTCAGGAGGCACAGAACTCCACTGAAATCACCAAAAGGAGGCCAGCACCAAGACATCTTGGAATCAAGTTTGCAAACGATGACGAGAATGACAAAATCTTAAAAGCAGCAACGTGGAAGAAGTATTTCACCTACCATGCCAGTTCAAGATTTCTCAACAGAAACTTGGCAAGCCTGATGGGGGGACAAGGTAGATTCAAAATGCTGAATGGGGAAAATATGCAGCTAGGAATACTGTATCCAGGAAGACTATCATCCAGACTAAAGGGGAGAAAAGCGATTTCTAGTCAAACAGAAACTAAAGGAGTTTGTGACCACTGGAAAAGCCCTCCAAGACATGTTCAAGGATAGTCTTTGAATGCAGAGGAGTCAAAGGGGCTCAGACTCACAAAGTGTCTGATCAGGAGCCACTTGAAAACCAAGTGTCAGACAATTAACCGACTGAGCCAACCAAGCGCCCTCAATTTGGTCTCCTTTTATGTATTTTTTCTTGCCTAATTGTTGTGAAGAGTCCCAGTACTGTGTGGAATGAAAGTGGGAGAGTGACTTCATTACCTTGTTTCTGATCCTATAGGAGGAGCTTTTGGTCTCCTCATTGATTATGTTAGATTTCAGCTTTTCACACATACCTGATCTTTATTTGGTTAAGTTTCCTTTGATTTCTCCTTTATTGAGTATCTTTAATCGTGAAATGGTGTCCAATATGCTCACTTCCTGTCCTGTATCAATTGAGATTATCCTCTCTTTGTGATCTTTAGTCTGTAATGTGCAGTCCCAACTCAATAGTTTGCCATATGGTGAAACACCCTTGAATTTCAGGAAGAATTCCCAGTTGATTGTGTTGTAAAATGGTAAAATGTGCTTTTGATTCAGTTTGGTTTTTGTTTATTTGTTTTGAGAGGGAGAAGGAGGAAGAGGAGAATGGGAGGGGCAGAGAGTGAGGAGGAAAGAGGATCCCAAGCAGGTTTCACAGTCTGCAATGAGCTGGACATGGGGCCTGTTCTCCCAACTGAGATCATGACATGAGCTGAAGTCAAGAGTTGGGTGCTTAACTGACTTAGGCACCTAGGCTCCCCTATTTGCTTATTTTTATGGTGGACTTTTATGAATATTCCCCACAGATAGTAATTCATATTCTTGTATACTTGTCGCATCTTCCTTTGGCTTTGATAACCTGTTAATGCTCATATGATCAAGTGGTTTCATAATCTCCCTTCTCTTCCCTCCCTGGAAATGTTTGGGGAGATTTCTAGTACGTTGTCATGTGTGTCTATGAATGATCTTGTGAATTCATGTGGCACAGGACTTCCTTGTTGGGAGTTTATTTATTACAGTTTTAATCTACTTAGTAGTTGTAGATCTGTTGACTTTATTCTTTTTTTCTTTTTTTTGAGTGTGAGAGAGTCAGTGAGTGGGGGAGCAGGCAGAGGGAGAGAGAGAGAGAGAGAGAGAGAGAGAGAAAATCTTAAGCAGGCTTCTTGCTTAGGGCAGAGCCTGATATGGGGGTCCATCACAGGACCCTAAGATCATGACCTGAGTCGAAATCAAGAGTTGGACACTCAACTAATTAAGCCACTCAGGTTTCCCTTTCATCATGTTCTTTAATCCATGATGATGTCAGGTAGGTTATACCTTTTTTGAAATAGGTACTTTTATTTTTTTATTTTTTGGATACATATTTGTTAGCATGTTATTATCCTTTTTCCCAATTATAATTACTTTTATTTCTATGATATCACATGTACTGTGTCTTGTTTTACTTCTTCACTTCTGATTTTAGGTGAACTTCAATTTTTCATCCTTAGTTGATGGTGGTATAGGTCTGTAAAATTTTTGGGTTATTTGTAAAAACAAACTGGTCCTGTTGTTTTATTCCTACTTTTTCTATATCGTATTTTCATCATTTCTGTTTGAGTTTTAAATTAAATGTCCTTCTAAATTTTGGCTCATAAAGTACTTTCCTGATTCTTTGTGGCATAGGAATGTGATTTGTGCTACACCATTGAACAACTACAGAATGATCTATTAGGCTATGTCTTCAGCACGTTGTGTGTAAATTTCTGTGTCAAGGAAGAATGAAGTCCCGATGAATCCTTCTCAACCATCTTCCTGACATTCTCTGACTGATTTGAAGGTTGTATATTAGAAGTTGTCAGTACATTCATGTGAGAGTAGTAATTGGAATGATGTTCCTTTTTTTGTTATTTGCTATCTTTCAGCTATATCTTCACATGGCACCCAGAACCTCCTGCCAAAACCATGCATAGAAACCTCTTCACAAAATGTGTCACTGGGTACAGGGAAACATCATGCCTTTGAGAATTTACACTTAATGATAAACTGGGACAGTAGTAGAAAGAATGAAGTGCATCAGAAGTTTCATGAAGGACGTGGTCCAATTGAGAGGACTGCCCATAACAAGAACTTCACGGCCACAAGCAGTGAAGGACATAAAACATCTTGGAAAACCACCCTTTTTACATCCACTATTTGTGCAAAGCAGTGTGCATCTGTAAGCAGAAATCCCAATCAAACATGCAAACATACATATTTGTGCAACGAAAATTTGGAACATTTGGAAAGTTACCTCGTCCACACTGAAAACAATGCTTTGAACCATTGTGAAAGTGGGATTGGATTGACCTTTCAGTCAAATAGTTCTAAAACTCAGAGATTCAAAAATGAAGATGAAAGGCCTAGGACATCTCAATTTGGGAGGTGCTTCACAGAGGAGGTGACCCTACAACATTACCAGTACATTTTCAATGGAGATACACTGGCTCAATACAGTGAATCTGAGACACAGTCTAACCAGGGATCCCATATTATCAAATGTCTGAGGACTCCTCTGCAAGAAAACCATTTTGAACCTAATAAAGATGAGGAAGTTTTTTACCCAAACTCCAAATGTACCAATAGTAAGGGTACACAGAGGGGAGAAATTACTTCTAAATATGATGAATGTGGGAAAGCTCTGAAGCAGTCCTCCAGTATTGCTGATCATCAAAGGATTCGTGTGGGGGAGAACCCATACACAGGTAACGAATCTGGAAACATGTTTAGTCAATCATTAAGTCTAAATACCTGTAAGACAAGTGGTACTGGAGAGAAAAGGTACATTTGCAAGGAATGTGGCAAAACCTTTGACAGGCACTCAACACTATCTCAACATCAGCAAACACATACTGCAAAGAAAATTGACAAATGTGAACAAGGTGGTCAAACCATTAAGGGTGGGTCATCACTTCACGCACACAGTCAAATCCATACTGCACAGAAACCTTACAAATGTCAAGAATGTGGCAAGGCCTTTAACCAGCAATCATCCCTTACTCAGCATCACAGAATCCACACTGGAGAGAAACCTCACAAATGTCAAGAATGTGGCAAGGTCTTTAGCCAGCAATCATCCCTTAGTCAACATCACAAAACGCATACTGGAGAGAAACCTCACAAATGTCAAGAATGTGGTAAGTCCTTTAAATGGCACTCATACCTTAATCAACATCACAGAATTCATACTGGAGAGAAACCTTACCAATGTCAAGAATGTGGCAAGGCCTTTAGCCAGCAATCATCCCTTACTCAGCATCACAGAATGCATACTGGAGAGAAACCTTACAGATGTCAAGAATGTGGCAAGGCCTTTAGCCGGCAGTCATCCCTGAGTAAGCATCATAGAGTGCATACTGGAGAGAAGCCTTACCAATGTCAAGAATGTGGCAAGGTCTTTAGCCAGCAATCGTGCCTTAGACAGCATCACAGAATGCATACTGGAGAGAAACCTCACAAATGTCAAGAGTGTGGCAAGGCCTTTAGCCAGCAATCATCCCTTATTCAACATCATAGAATGCATACTGGACAGAAACCTTACCAATGTCAAGAATGTGGAAAAGCCTTTACCCGTTCCTCACTACTCACTCAACATCACAGAATTCATACCGGAGAGAAACCTCACAAATGTCAAGACTGTGGCAAGGCCTTTAGTGAATACTCAACCCTGACTCGGCATCACAGAATCCATACTGGGGAGAAACCTTACCAATGTCAAGAATGTGGCAAGTCCTTTATCCAAAACTCACACCTTAGTAAACATCACAGAACTCATACTGGAGAAAAACCTTACAAATGTCAAATGTGGCTAGGCCTTTAAGGTGTATTCACAGTTTACTTGACATGAGAGAATTCATGCCAGAGAGAAACCATACAAATGTCAAGAATGTGGCAAGACCTTGAGTGAATACTCAATCCTTACTCAACATCACAGAATTCATACCAGACAGAAATCTTACCAATGTAACAAATGCAGCAAAACCTTGTTTCTGGTTCTAGCCTTATTCTGCATCACAGAATCCATACTGGAGGGAAACCTTACCAATGTCAAGAATGTGGCAAGACCTTTAGGTTGCAGTCACCCTTATTGACCATCACAGAATTCATACTGGAGAGAAAGCTTACCATATAAGGCATGTGGCAAGGCCCTTACCAAACACTCAAAACTTACTTGACATGACAAAATTCATACTTGAGAGATCCTTACCAATGCAACGAATGTGCAAAAGGTTTTAATCACCAATCACCCTTTATTCAATATCACACAAATCATCTTGGAGCAAATGTTTAAGACAGAGTTTAAGACTGTGAGAGAACTTCTTTTTATTTTTAAAAATGTTTTCTTAGAATGAGTAGGAGGGAGCAGAGAGAGAGACACGCAGTATCAAAAGTAGGTTCCAGGCTTCGAGCTGTCGGCACAGATAGCTCGGAGCCTGAGGCAGTGTTCGAACCCACAAGTCGCGATATCATGACCTGAGGTGAAGTTGGATGCTTCACCGACTGAGCTACCCAGGAGCCCCAAGACTGTGAGAGAACTTTTAAGGACTGCTCAATGCTACTCCACATCACAGAATCCACATTGAAGATTAACGATACACAAGTAAACTATGTGGCAAGAGTTAAACCAATGCTGATCCCTGATTTCTTGTTAGAGAATGTGTTATAGAGATGATTTTACACATAGAAAGAATCTGGGAAGCCCTTTAATAGTGCTTAAGCCTCATTCCACACCACCAACTTCATACTTGAAAGAAACTTTATAATTGTAGAGAATGTGGTGAAACATTTCACATGGCTCAAGCCTTACTCACCATCACATTGTTCATACATAGGAGGAACATTGCAAATGTGATGAATGTGGCAAACCCCTAGGTGGAAGTCCTAGCTTATTCAACATCATAGTTCCCATATCAGAGGAAATCTCTAAAATGTAAAGAGAATGACAAAGCTTTCATCTGGAATTCAATGTTTATTCAATATCTCCAAATGCATGTTGAGTTGAAACCATACAAACCTAATGCATGAGCAAAGCCCTTGTTCATAAATATGCCTTTTGGAAAACAGCAGAGAGTACCAAAAGGAAAGTAAGTTGAAAGAAGTATTTAAAAATATATTTAACTGAACATAACATGTCAACACGTGTCACAGGATTCACAGCAGAAAGCAATAAGTCAGTGTGTTCAGACATTACATCAAAATACTTATTAGAAGGACTAATACAAAGTTAAACATTTAGATAATGTATATGCTATTATGCTTTAAATGATAAAAGGGATGGAGTTTTGCATAGGTATAATCTCAGTATTTTTACATTAACCTTATTTAAGATTTGTGACTAGTAAACATTAATATACTTCTTATTCTCAAATCACTTCAGAAAATTCATTTACTCCTAGTGGGTGTTTTAATGTATGTGGCTGAGTGTTGCTACATCAGTGATATGAGTTCCCTTCTTTCTTAGGTGGGACTCATACATATGTAATTTTCCATGGAAGGTGAAGGAGAAGAGTTGAATAAAATCTATATGGAGATACTTTCTGTGCCTCTAACCTTGTTGTAATTATCATGAAAGAGGTGTTCAGGACACCATTGTCCATTTATTTCAACTAAAAGTGTGTATTACAAATAACATGTTGTACTAATTAGTCTTTAAGGAAAAAGAGGGTCAGTCCACTCAAAAACGTGAAGCAGCTTCATGATAGCAATAGCTACAAGTACAGAATATCTACTGATATGATTGAAAGGAAGAAATGTTCACAGATATCAGAAACAGTATACCAAAACCTTCCTAAAATGGCTAGGATTCTACATTCACATTTATGAAGAGTCAACTCAGGCCTGGAATAAGTTCAGTAGGCAAAATTAAGCTGTACATAAAATAGACTGTCATGTCTTCTGAATCCTCATGGTAACCACTGAGCAAAACTGGTAATTGATACCCAAAAGATAAAGAGGAAAGAATCAGGGTTTACTATTCTTGAGACTCATCAGATCACAAAGGTAAAGAGAAAATGGATAAGGATGGGGGGAAGAATTCTAAAGTAGCAAGAATACCATGAAAAGAATGACAACAGAAACTCCTTGCCTGTATCAATACTTCGTTTAAATATAAAGGGATTAAATTCCCCAATCAAAAGATAGACATTGGCTGAATGGAAAGGAATCCAAGATTCAGTGCTATGCTGCCTTCATGAGACTCACATCAGCTCTCAGAACACACTCAGCCTGAAAGGGCAGATATTCAAAACGATATTGCATACAATCAGAAACCAAAAGAAATGGGGTAGCTATGCTTCAGACAAAATAGTCTTGAGTGCAAGGACTATAATAAGACATGGCAAAGGTCAGTATTAAACAAAGGGGTCAGTTTGTGCAGGGTTTTCAGTTAATGTTTGGCATTTAGTTTTGTTTGGCAGAAGGCAATAAAGTTTGCTCCCGTTTTGGTTTTGGAGGACAATAATAGTATGGTTTTTTAACTCATGTACTGACCACACTGAAAAGAAACACCTTTTTCCATAAGTGTTGGTGGTGTTTGTGCAGATGCCTGAATTGTAGTTTGTATAATGTTTCTGAACATCTGTATCTTATGACTCCTCGAAATGGCTACTTGATTTTCAAAAACCGATTGCTCTGTTTAGAGGGTTGCGGAAAAAAAAAAGAAGGGTAAATGACAAGTTGGAAAGGCTAATACTTCAAGATTTTGATGTGTGTGGGAAAATACTGTTGCAATGAAATCTTGGTAATTTACTGCAAAAGCAGCCAATAGTTGATTGAAACCAACTTGTACAGGCTAATACATCTTTCCCAGAGTATTCACTTTTTGAACATTGTACTATTATACCTTGCAATTATTTTCACTCACATATTATTTAATTTTCATTATTATCTGCTCTTTTAAGCCATCAAGCAAGTTATTTTTTGTTTCAGGCAGAGTACCATAATATCTCACAGTAAGATTTCTGATATTTCTGGGCAGTTGTTTGTGTACATTTGCAATGATGGGTTTTTTATGGATCACCGTGTCAATATAGTGGATTTATTTGAGTTCTTTCTGAAATGTGCATCTTCCCATAAGGTAACCCTGCATTTAATTCACTTTGTTCACACTTTTTAGACTACCCTATATGTGACTAAAGTTTTTATACATTCTATGTCTATTTACTACATAGAAGACATTCACTCCTTGAATGTAGGAGAAAGGTAGCTATCCCATGTACTTAGGATTTGTTTGTGTTGCATTACAGCTGTAGGTTTGTATATGTGTGTAGCATTTGTATTGACAAAACATTTAGTTGTGTGTTGCTTTTTGTTCCATGAGTTACATAATACTCTTATTGTGCATTGAATTGTGTTGATTTGGTCACATTTGGATACATATGCATCACGTTTTAAAATCATTTTCTTTTATAGAGATATAGTAAACGTTTATAGTTTTTTGAAATAAATTTAAGCTGCTTTTGCTAAGAACAAAACTGAAAAAATAAAGGAGTCAATTCCACCAAAGGAAAGAACTTGTATAAATATTTATCCTCCCCCCCCCCCAATAAAAGCAGCTATGTATGTATACAGCATGTATTAAGATGTGCAGGACTTCAGCACTGCACTTTCAATAATGGATTGAGTATTCAGACACAACATCAATATAGAAACATCAGACTTCAAGGACATTCAGCAGACGGACTTACAACATTGCATCCAACAGCAGCAGAAAACACATTCTTCACACATGCACACAGAACATTCTCCAGTATAGATTATATGTTGGCACACAAAACAAGTCTTAATAAATTTATGAGTGAAATCCTATCAAGCATCTTTTCAACCACAATGGCATGAAACTAGAGGTCAGGTAACAGGACAAAACTAGAAAACTCACAAATGTGCAAAAACTAAGCAACATACCCCATTATTCATAATAACCAAGACATGAAAATAACTTGTGTCCATAGTCAGTTGTGTAGATAATATGCTGCATATATACAATATAGACTGGCTAAAATGAGCAATGCCGCAGTGGTCTCTTATTCTAAGCACACTGAGGAATTACTGTCTCACAGTTCTGGAGGTTCTTAGAAGTCTGAAGGGAGCCGTTGGCAGCTCAAGAATTGAGTCTTTGTTCTTTCTAACTCCTGGGGACTGCCAGCTGTCCCTGGCCTGGCTTGGCTTGTCGATGTATCTCCATCATTGCCTTCATCATCACACCTTGTTCTGTGTGTGTCTTCATTTTTCTTTTCTTATAAGGATACCAGTCATTGGAGTAAAACTGACCCATATCTAGCATGACCTCATTTTAATGTAAAGACATCTGCCAAGAGCTTACTGCCAATAAGGGTACAATTACAGGTACTGAGGGTTAGCACTCAGGCATATTTATTTGACACACACTATGTAACCCACACTAAGGCTAAAGGGCACTAAGTTGTGAAATGTGACTGAGGGGTTAAGGTGCACTACTGGTTTTAGGTTGGGAGTGGAGTGTAGGCAGGGAGAGTAAGGCTGGGCTATATGTGTTGCAAGAATAAGAGGGTAAAAGAAGTCCTAGGAAGGAGGGGATAATGGATGACAAATTAATTGGCAAATGGAGTGAAGTGACAAGGTTGGGTAGAGAGCATAGAAACTTTTTGCCAATGAAGGATTAAAGAAGATAGGGATGGAAGGGAGATAGTTGCCTGTGACTGGAGTACTGGGAGTATTCAGTGCTCCAACCACAGAGAAAGAGTGGAAAGAAAAGATGATGCCTAGGAAACATCATGGGCACAGGGAGTTAGCATGGGTGGGTGGGGACCTTGAGAGCTGGGAGAACGGTGGTCATCAGGAGGCTAGAGGGCTCACGAGAAAGTCAGGAAGTGTAGGGTTGGGGATAATAAGTGCAGGGTCATGAGGAAACTAAGGACTCCTGATAAATGATGGCTGGCATACGAGAGCAGTGGACATAAAAGACACAAGAAGTGGGCTGACGTATTGGAATGGGGAAGGAAGAAAGAATGGAGAATGGAGTATTTAGGGGCAGTGGAAGGGGAGGAAATTCGGGATGAGGGCTCTGGGATCACGTGAAACGTGCTTTGTTGGTATAGAAGTCTAAATACACCTCATGGCATAGGGCTCGCTGCTGTCATACAGAGACAGCTTCAGATCCCCTGCCGCTCTCTCCTTTTACCTGTCCCTTGCTCATGCTTTCTCAAAAGCAAATGAACATGTTATTTTATTTTTTAAAAGAGAAAGAAATACGTGTGTCGGGGTTCCTCAGTAGGTGGAGTGTCCAACATCGACAGGTTTTGATCTAACGGTTCATGGGCTTGAACCCCACATCAGGCTTGCTGCTGTCATGCTGAACTCACTTTAGATCCTCTGTCCCTCTCACTTTCTTCCCCTCCTCTGCTCAAACTTTCTCAAAATTAAACAAACATATACAAATTAAAAAAAAAAAAGTGCACCTGCAGGACTGAGAAGAGCAATAAAGAAGACTAGAAGTGTCATTTGCAGGGAAAGAGTCAGGTTTCATGGATATCCAGAGGCACCAGGAGTGGAGACTGAGGTCACAATGTGGGACACAGAGAGAGGGGTGGAGATGGGGGAGATGACAATTGCAGGGTCCCTTTGTACATCATGGATTCATTCTCATTAAGTCTCTGATTTGCACTTGATTCACAATTGTGAGTGGTGTCTAAGTTCAGCCCACAAGGCAAAAAACTTACTTCTATAAAACACCCAGTAATCCTTTCAACTGAATAGACAATAAAGGACCACAGTTGAAACCTTGAGTAAACAGTGAGACTCAACACTTTTTCTCTTCGGACATACCAAGCACAAGGTGTGCCCATGGAGATCATGTGGAAACCATGGTAACAAAATGGATTCTGCCAACAACGTGAATGGTCCTGGAAGTGACTGCGCTTGTAGACGTTCCCAAGTAGATCCAATGCCTCATGAACTTTTATTTTATTTTTTTTTAATTTTTATTTTGTTAATAAATGAGATTTATTGTGAAGTTGGTTTCCATACAAAACCCAGTGCTCATCCCAAAGATGCCCTCTTCAATACTCATCACCCACCCTCCCCTCCCTCCCACCCCCCATCAACCCTCGGTTTTGAACTTTGATTTTAACACCAGAGTGCCCTCCACAGAAAGCTGAGCCAAGTCCACTGAATTTCAGACTTATTAACGACAGAATTATGTTTTTATAGTTCCTAAATGCATGCAATTGATTGTGGTAGTGGTAGAACACAACTACACCTAGGCATGCCATTAATTGTAAAATGAAAATGATAAACTCATAAAGTATTTAAATCAAGTAAAAATCTCCATTAATTACCTACATCAATAATAGATCGATCTTCATACATAACAGTTTTAGGTTGAGGTGGATCCTGCCTACTATGCAGTTTCACAGTGTATGTACATTGCATTTGTAATTGTATAACACAAAGACACTAAAATAGTTTGCACTTGGTTCAATGTTTACATAAGTATTGTCACATCGACTTAATCCAATGCTTTCCTTAACCATGCAACATGAAGGTGACATTTTCACACAGGTAGAGATGGATCTACTGCAACACAGAAACACCTCATATCCCAAGGTAATTGTAAAGAAAACCTCCATGTGGAAACATTCTTTTTTATACAACTGCATGGTTGAATGTATCTGTCTTCTGTTATCACACACATCTTGAAATGTGGATGTTTGGTTTGTATATATGAATTCATTGGGTGGTTCTGGGACATGGGATTGTTGTACCATAAGAACCATTCTTATAATGGGTGGACAATTGCTAAATCACACTGGCAAATGGATTAACAAACAAACAAACAAGGTGCCCTAGTGTTTCAGTCAGATGAAAAACTCATTGGAATTTGGAGCCCAGCTCATATTGCCAGGGTTGTGGGATCCAGCCGTGAGTTGGGCCCCACTCTGAGCATGGTGCCTGTTAAGACTTTCTCTATCCTCTGCCGCTCTTCCCCTGCTTGCACTATCTCGCTCTCAAAAAAAATAAAAAATAAAAAAAAGAAAACGAAAAAAGAAAAAACAAAAAGAAAAGAAAAACAAAAAAACACAATGACAGCAACAACAAAAACATAAATCTGGTAGTATCCTACTAAATGTGTTTCCACTGTGAAGTAAATTAAATAGGGAAGCCATAACCTGAAGAGGCTCTAATGCCATGGCAGCCTCTGTAATGAAACCACAACTTAATTCTCAGTCATTGCACTTGAATGGAAAAAAATATGTATAAGCAAATAACTGCAGTTAATGAAGACTCCCAAAAAGAAGGGAAATGCTTAAGATATATCCAATCAACCACTGCCCTTGTTTTGTCCCCACATGGTCTCTGTAAAAACCTTACTACCATTTCCTACAGATGGAACATGTCTATCTTTGTATACAAATAAGAAAGACAAATGGTCAAATTAAGTCTTGAAAATTGGAATGTACATCAGTTCATCTTTTAACCCTACACAGTACCCCTTTTCATTTTGATCACTTTCCCCATATGGCTTGAACACCTTGCCCCCTTGCAACTTGGGCAGAAGACTCAGCATGACACCTTTCCCAGCCTCTCACCATCCTCTTTGCACATGCACCTAGGACACCAGTGTGACTCTGCCCTCCCTTGCCCAGATTTCACCCTTGGGTACCTCCTGCACAGAGTTTCCCCAACAAATGATGCACACGCTCACAGAGGATGGGTGGCACCAATAGATCCTCCAGGGCCAAAACCTGCATTCATGTGCTCCTTTTCCCACCATCCCAGGTCTCCAGGCACTAGCCTTGAATCCCACCTCAACCAAGCCCACACACCTGAGTTCACATTTTTGATAAACTGACACCAGAATCTATGTCCAGACCAGTCCTCCCTCTGAACAATGTTGTAACCACATCCAGATTTTTTCTTCTTCTTCTTTTTAATGTTTATTTATTTTTGAGAGAGACAAAGACAGAGTGCATATGGGTTAGGGGCAGAAAGACAAGGAGACACAGAATCTGAACCAGGCTCCAGACTCTGAGCTGTGAGCACAGAGCCCCAAGCAGCGCCCAAAGCACAAACTGCTAAATCATAACTTGAGTCAAAGACGGATACTCAACTGACTGAGTCACCCAGACCCCGTTATCATACCAAGAGTTTTTGATGCCCTCTCCCAATTCTGTCTTTACTGTTGCCAAAACTTCCCACATGTGCACAGAGAGAATGTAGGTGAAGCCCTCCAGGACCCGGATGAGGCCCTTCCCGCAATGCACAGGACCACAGAGAAGGATGGGGAGTGGGATCTGGTTACCCAGCACCACACTGTGTAGTAGAAACTCATAAGCCAACCATCAGTCCCACCTCTCCAGTGGAACTTTCCACGTCCCCAGTTGCCGGTTTCATACTTCAGGCTTAATGTTGTGGGTACACAGCTCAGCTGCCCCAGAATATGAATTGGGAATAGTACCTCTGCCTACATGGGGCTTGCAGACCCTAACAGAGACTTCTCCCTTCAGATTCTGTCAAAAATTACCTCTTACACTACAAAATTGTTCTCCACAACTCCACTGCTAGTGTCTGATCCTCCCTTTTGAGAACAGAGTTCCTGACTTTTCTACCTGCTGGGCCACTCAAGTTGGCATTCATACTTTCCTGACATTCAGACTCACATAGAGGAGAGAAAGGACTTACAGTTTGGGGAGTCAGTTTCACCTTTCTGGTTCAAACTTTGCTCCCAAGTTAATATGTTGCATCTCGTCTTCTGGTTCTGGGCTGTCCATTGACAGTCACACATTCAAATCGACCAAATACACAAATGCAAATGATTGACTCATCAAATTTTCCTCAGAGCCTCTATTGCAGCCTTCTTTACTATCTCCCACTCTGCTGTGTATACTTGTGCCCTCACCTCCAATATTATTCTTAATATTATTTTTAAGATAATGCAAAAGAAGGGAAACAAACTCTACTCCCAGGAAGGCTCACCCAGCAACCAAACCCTCCTCGATAAATGAACATACCATACTCATTTCCCAGGGTTTTAGAAGGAAGAACTCACATAAAATAAGATTACCAACCCAAGGTAAAAAAAATTACCTTAAATGCAAAAACCTGTTTGCTTCTCAAAGAGAATATAAACTCACCCACAAATAGGTAAAGACAAGAATACCATATGACAGCCTACCCAGGATGAAACAACCTTTGACAAATTACCATGAAAAGAAACAAACAGGGTATGTCATATACCAAAAATGTACATTTAATATTGACACAACAAATACACATATAATGTTATTGACAATTGACATCTGACTGATTCCTATTTGGATTAAAATTGATACAGTCTTCTGGGTGCCTGGGTGACTCAGTTGGTTAAGCATCCCAAGTCAGCTCAAGTCATGATCTTAGAGTGTGTGCGTTTCAGATCCACACCTGCATGCGTGCTGAGAGCTCAGAGTCTGGATCCTGCTTTGGATTCTGTGTCTCCCTCTCTCTCTCAAAAGTAAATAAACAACAACAAAAAAAAAACCCTACAGTTTCTTCAAAAGCACTCAGTTGAAAATTGTTATCCAAAAGCATAAAAAATAGTTGAAATCTAAAAATACAATTAATTAGTGTAGTGGCTACTATCATTAAAAAGGAAGGTTTATAGAGAGCATTTGACAAAATATAGCATCCTTTCTTGATAAAAACCTTCAAGAAAGTAGGGATAAAAGGAACATACTTCAACAATCAGAGAGGCCATATATGAAAGACCCGCAGATAACATTATCCTTACTGCGGAAAATCTGAGAGCTCTCCCCCTAAGGTCAGGAACACAACAGGGATGTCCACTCTCACCACTTGTTCAACATAGTACTGGAAGTCCTAGTCTCAGAAATCAGACCACAAAGAGAAATACAAGCCATCCAAATTGGCATAAAAGAAGTGCAACTATCACTCTTCACAGAAGACATGATATTCTATATAGAAACCCCAAAGACTCCACCAAAAAACTGCTAGAACAGATACATGAATTCATCAAAGTTGTAAGATATAAAGTCAAAACACAGAAATCATTTGCATGACTATACACCAGTAATGAAGCAGCAGAAGAAGAAACTAAGAAATCACACAGACCAATTTATGCATAAGATGGGGAGGGTTTTTATGCATGAAACTCTGAGATCACGACCAGAAATGAAACCAAGACTCAGACTCTTAACTGACTGAGCCACCCAGGTGCCCCACAAAAGGTTAGCTTAAAATGACGGAGCCTATCAAAAAGTTACCTTTGAGAAGACTATGAAGGAAAATGTGAAATGTCTCTTGACTATGGTGCTTTCATTTTGGAGTGAGAGAAATAAAGCATCTGGCTGGAAGGACTCCCTTGGTAAAGAACTTTTTTAATTACTTGGTTGTTGTTTCATCATCAACTCATTTTCCTGAGGACTAGTCCTCTTCTGTTTATAGCAGGTTTAAGAATCTGAGATGTTTTCTCATTCTGGTTCTCTCTGTGTGATGTTTCAGTTTCTTCTTGGCTAGCAATGGGGAAGTGTTGCTGATCTAGCTCTCCTTGTGCAGCCTGTGAGGCTGCATGTTACACAATTGACTGGTGTTGAATTAAGACCCTACTAAAACAAAGATGATTTTCCTCTGTTATTCCATGGCCACAATACACTTTACAATCAGGAAAAGCAAAGATTGCAGTCTGTGGCAGAAATGACTTTTCCTCCTAGAAACTTAACATTCTTCACAGTGTTTCCAACATAAATGCTTGATGCATTCTGTAGATAAGATTCTGACTGAATCCAAAGACAAAGGGCATTAGCTCCATCATTAGACCGGGGCAGAGTCAACACTACCCAATAGCCATCCCACAAGGATTCCCATTCACAACACAAAAAATTTAATTGCACTCTCGCAGGAAGAAGAGACGAAAGAGCCCTTTAACATACATAACGCTGTGAATTTAGGCTGGCTAAGTCCAGAAAAACCAAGACACAAAATACAATCAACCGACCCCAGAATGATACCTGAGGGAACAAGATCATTCACAGGTGAAAATCCTTAAGTAGTGCTGAACATCTAATTCCACTAGGATTCAAAATAAACCATCACAATGGGGAAAAAGGATGGAGAACCACCTTCCAACAATCTGGTGGGACTCATGTTTAACACACATGGAGGACATGTTTGCAAAAACCTAAATAAATAGAAAAGGATCCTAAGGATGATTTCAATGCTCAAGTGGCCTAAGTGAGGTCCCTTGAAATACTTAATCTGTGTACTTATGCAACCCACCTTCAGAGAGCCATCTAGTCAGCTAGACAAATGGAGCCGGATACATATTTTGAGTGCTCCTTAGAATCTTTTAAGGAAAACACTGAGAAGATAGTATCCACACAGGTATTAAATAAGGAATCTGCTGAAATAGTGACAAAAACTTTCCTCAAAAATATCAACCCCTGTGGAAGTACTTTCTACTGCCCCAGCATCTTTTTATACGTGAAATGAAATGACAGGAAATGAGGCACTAAAGTCAAACCCTGTGTCAGAGAACAAGAATTCTTGTCTCCTCAAAGGTCCTTCTAGCTGGATGGGAAATCAAATTGACATGACACAGATTAACAGGTGAAAAAATCCAATTTAATACACATATGTACAGGAAATCCACACAAACATGGAAATTCCAAAGACTGGCCAGCAACATCAGGTCCAAATATGGTGAACTAAGGAAAAAGGGGTAGGGGCCTGAGGCTTCAGAGGAAAGCAATGCATTTCCCAGGGAGATCAGAAGAGCACATACTTGGTAATTAGATGTTTGTTCTACCTTACAGATGGGCCACTGAGATAACTTTGGCTCTGTTAATAACTCTTTTTCTGGGAAGACTCCCCAATTTAGACTCTTCTGCATTGGTTAAGGGGGAAAAGCTTCTCCTGAACCAGCAGGTTCTCAAGTACCTTCATGTCAAAGTATCTGCATGACAAAATGGCCATTCTGGGGGTGAGGAGACTGGAAAGGCTGTCCTAAACCCCTTCCATTCCCCCATATGAAACTTCCCTGGAAGCTGCACATATTAAAAGTTGACCTACATTGTTTCATGTCATGGATCCAGCATTTTAGTTCTGACGGTAGATCTGTTTAGTCAAACTCATTTTAGGAGGCTTTGATGCAGGTGCCTTTTCAAAGTTAGCCCTGTGGTTCATGTAATGTTATTCAATGAGGCATTTCTATGAAAACCAAAGAAGACAACTATGCTTCATGATGACATCAACTCTTAAGCCAGTTTCTGACTTCTCAGGGTAGCCAGAGGCACAGATGTCTAGATGTCAGACTTGAATCATCTTCAGATACAGTGAGGGCAAGTAGGAGCAACCTGAAGGATCTTCCTGGTTTATAGTTCGAATGCCTCTGGTAATCTTTTCAGTGGCCCATACAGCCACAGCACAAAGATTCTCTATACATGAGCTATTATGACGATTTCTTTCCATCAAGTACTTATATGAAGTTTCCAGAGCTTCAGGACAGAAGGCAGTTTTGTCCTCAAACGATTCCAAGACAGAAAGGTAGGAGAAAAATCAAAATGTTATTTTAGGGGGTGGCGGGTGCATGGGTGGCCGAGTCCATTAAGCGCCGAATCTTGATTTTGACTTGGGTCATCAGTGCACAGTTGCTGGGATTGAGCCAGCTTTGGGCTTTGCCCTGACTGACAGCAGGGAGACTGCTTGGAATTCTCCCTCTCGCTCTCTCTCTGCCCCTCCCTCACTTGTGCACCCTAACTCTCTCTCTCTCTCTAATTCAACACAGATTTAATAAAACGTTCTTCTCAGTATTTGTAGCCAGGCATTGGAAGACACAAGAAGAAATCAGGATCTGGTACAATTTATGATGAATACTATTAAAGTCTAAATCTACAAAGATGTGTTATTGAAACATTTTTGTCTATAATCATCCTCAGTTTACCAAGTAGAGCCAGGTTAACAGTAATTGGATTGCAAACTCAGTGTATTTGGAGAAAAAAACTTGACCTCCTTATTTATATAAGTGCAGCCACAATAGAGGTTTGACCGATAGATTCTTTAAAACCAGCTTTCCTGGAATTTTTCATAGGAAGTCACTACATTAAACTTTCAATAGCCTCTCAAGGGCGGAAACGAAGCCAAATACTTGCCATCGGTTTTGCCTGCAACACTTATAGATTTGGGTGACTTCTCTATTCTTGAGGTCTCCAAAACATCCCAAGACTATTGAATCTATTAGGGAATAAAGTTCTTGATTCACCTGGGAAGGCTTCCAGGGATTCTGTAAGCAAGGAATCATGCTCATACTTCCAAGGGGGCTTGATTGGGTACATGAAGTCCATCAGAGATCCTTATAGCCATCTCCTCACTTCTGAATCGATTTCGGTCTTTCTCAGCTATGACATTCTAGTCAAAGTCTTGGTTACCTAACAGTGTTTCCAACTGCGTCTTGTCATACAGAGAAAAGATACTTATTGAAATTAAGCAAACACATGTATTGGAATAAACATATAAGAATAGGCACCGAGAGTTTCTGAGATCTGGAAGAACCAGGTAGGAAGAAGAGATAAATGTTTCCATTTGTTCACCAAGTTATATTCTGTGCACTTGCTGAAGTCAGTTAACCTACGAGGAAAAGTTTCCTCAATCAATAAACAACAAAACACTTCCCAGAGGTTTTTCTTTAACTTCCAGGTAGTTAACATACAGTGTAACATTAGCTTCATGTGGACTATATACTGACTCAACAATTCCATACAACACCCAGGTCTCAACTCACAAGGGACCTCATTATTCCCCATCACTTATTTAACCCATCTGCCTACCCATCTCCACTCTGGTAACCACCAGTTTCCTGTCTATAGTTAAGTGTCTTTTTCTTGGTCTGCCTCTCCCTTTTGTTATTTTTCTTTCCCATTGCTCACTTGTTTTGTTTCTTGATTTCCACATGTGAGTGAAATCATATAGGATTTGTCTTTCTCTGACTCTTCAATTAGCATAACACTCTGTAACACCACCCACTCATACAAAAGGCAAGATTTCAGGGGTGCCTGGGTGGCTCAGTTGGTTGAGCTTCAGACTTCAGCTCGGGTCATGGTTTTGCACTTCATGAGTTCAAGCCCCGTGTTGGACTCTGTGCTAGCAAACAGCTCAGAGCCTGGAACTTGCTTCAGATTCTGTCTCTCTCTCTCTCTCTCCCCCTCCCCTACTCATGCTCTCTGTCTCTCAAAAATAAACAAATGTTAAAAAATGGCAAGGTTTCATACCTTTTTATGCCTACTAACATTCACATACACACTAAACATTTATTCATTTAGTCAGTGAACAGTTGTGCTAGACTGTTGGAATCAGAAAAGCTCATTGCCTGTCACTGTTGAAGTGCTGCTCCAACAAATCTGGGCCATGGACAGAGCAAGAGTACAGGCCTATACTCATCATGGGGCTGATTGACAACAGGAAGGTCCCTCACAACAATGAATTGTCTTTCTTGAAAGGTCACCCATCTACACTGGATCTCACTTTCATTGGAGTTATATCCTGGGATATTAGTGCTTGAACAACCACAGCACACATCCCGCTGATCCCATCACAGCATCTAGAAATCTTCTTCATCTCCAAAATCTACTGTGCCATGTGACATTTTAAAGCTATGCCCAAAACGTTTGCACCATCTAATACCCCTCCTCCATCCACTGCCTCTGATCTAGGCCTGGGCAAACCAGTAATCATTGTCATCTGACAGCTTCTGGGCCTCAGTAAGACAAAGGAATTCAGTGCAATCATGGAGACAAAGGAGGACACCCCCAATCTTCAGAAATCCACCACTTTTGCCAATTCCTTATCTCCATGACACTTATTCATCCAATGACACCAGCAAGAGCTGTGTAGGACCCTGGGTGACTAAAGGGAACCACCTCCAGGTACTTCCCTGCACTGGAAAGAGTCCTTCACATTTTCTTTTCAAAGGTCTTATCGTTCTCTCTGAGGATGATGGCTTCATCATGTTTTACTTCTATTCCCATCCCACATTCCAGTGCTACAGGTCTGAATACCTACAGCCTTACATCTCTCTCATCTCAACTAACCAGCTAGTGAGGACACTCTCACCACAACACAGGCACAGAAGAATGTTTGTGATGTCTACAAATCTGGCACCAAAAATGAACAAACATAGCACCGAAGATATGAAGACAACTGGAAAATAAAACAAGTAGAAATTATTTTTCTATATGCATTCTCAGTTGTGCAACCTGAGACAGGTGTTTCCTCCACACGCAGAATCCACTGTGCTAATTCTTTACCTTGTATATTTTCTATGTCTCATCTGGGGCTACATTATTACTACTATTGGAATTTGTTTCTCCTACTTATGGGGTATCTATTACACACCCAGTACTAGCATATGTCCATGTTTGCTTCATATGCACGTCAAAACAACACCCCCCCCCCCCATGACGGGGGCACATAGCTGTCTTAGCTGTCACGGAGGCATGCTTTAGACCCCCTCCCTAAGCCCAGATTTCACCATTCAGACTAAAACAGGTTTAAGCAACTTCTGTGCCTTCTGTAGGGGACACAGAGGGGAAAGCACTCGAAGAAATTAGACCCGGTTGCTCACAAAGGCAGATTAAAACATCTTATCAAAAGTTACATTATCTTGTGAGTCTGTAGGGTGTTGTCTAGGGAATGTACTAGTGAGAGGGGCTGGTGTCAGTCAAGGCCCTGTAAAACTCCTGGCTAGGGGCACTTGGCTGGCTCAGTAGCTTAAGCATGTGGCTCTTGATTCCATAGTTAATGGGTCTGAAGCCTGTGTCTGGCTGTGTGCTGACAGCACAGCCTGCTTGGGATTCCCTCCCTACTACATTGCCCCTCCCATGCTTATACTCTCTGTCTTTCAGAATAAATAAATAAACTTAAAAACATTGTACTGGCTGTGCAAAATGAATGCCAAATAGGGTTTCATGGAGTACCTTAAGTAAAACGTCAACAGTAATCCTGTAGAATCTATGATATATCCATAATAATATCACAGTATTCACAAAGAGGAGAAAATGGTATAATGGATAAACGAGGGGAAAAATAATGACACATTATGTAAATCCTAAGGCCGCGGAGGAAAACGGATTACTGGGTATGCTATGCCATTTGTGTTAGGAAATGAGTTATAGATTCCATCAGTTACCTACAACCTTAAATACAAGAGGATGGGCTAACATTGCTGGGGGGATCACAATTCATTCACTACACATCCACGTTAATACATTAAAAACCATTATGTTTTATTAATTAAAATATATTAAGTTCACACAGACCAATTTATGCATTTCAAATCCACTCGACTCAACAAATTGTTGTTCAAAATATAGAATACAAGTGCTAAAAAAACATTCATTTGTTGACGTAATGACATGGAAATAGTGATTTCCATAAGTGTCAGGCCGGAGACAAGTGTTGAGAGATGTGGATGTACAATTTATGCCATTTGGGGGAAGAGTTAGCTAGGCTCAGACTGCCATCTGTGAAGATGTCTTCATTGCAGCCACATCAACTCATGTGCTCTAACTATTGCTGTTATAAAGATCTATCAGTTCACTGGACTGCCACCTCTTTTGCCTTTAAGACCTTATCGTAAAACATTTTCTTTCTAATATTCAGGAAGTTTTTAGAGTTAATAAATGGACAATGGTGTTCTCAACACCTGTCTCAGGACAACTTACATCAGTGGTATAACCACAAACAGCATCTCCATTTAGATTTGTTTCAGATGTTGCATCATACTGTCCTTTATCTTCTGTGGAAAAATTAGACATGCCTGGGTCCCACCTAATGAAGAAGGGCATCTCATACCTTTGATGCAACAACAGTCAGCCACATGGTTTCACACACCCACTAGGAATAAATGAATATTCTGAAGTGATTTGAGAGTAGGAATACATTAATACTTGCTACTTACAAATCCCAAATAGGGTCAATGTAGAAAAAACAAAAAGCACATTTTGAAATTAAGTATACCTATTCAAAAACCTATCCCCTAGATCTTTTGAACCAGATATCAGATATGTTTTCCGAGTGTCTGACTCTGTATTATTCCTTAAGTATTTTGAAGCAATGTCTGAATAGAGTGACTGATGTACTCCTTTCTACTTGATTTCTGTAACATTGACATTTGATGTTCAATGAAGTACTTTTGTAAACCTACCTTTCCAGTTACTTTCTTATATGCATCTCTTGTGTTTCCTAAAGTGTATATTTAAAATGAGGGTCTTTGTTCATTCATTACATTTCTAGGGTTTGCATGTAGGGTGCATTTTGTGATATCGAGCAAAGATTGAATTGCAGGTAAAGCTGTGGCCACTTTCCATTTCACAGTTTGGCTCCTATGTGATAACTAGAATGTGGAGTAAGTTGTGACTTGCAGGGAGAGCTTGCACATTCTTTACATTTGTATGGCTACTCTCCAATAGGAATTTTCTGATGTCCCGTAAGGGCTGGGCACCACTTTCAGGCACTGACTTACATTCTTTTTACATTATCAGGTTTCTCTCCAATGTGAATTCTGTGATGTGGAGTAAGGATTGAGGGCTGGCTAAAGGCCTTGCCACATTCCTTACATTGGCATTTTGTAAGGTTTTCTCTCCTAGGAATTCTAATGTTCGATGTAAGGTTTAGTAACGTGGTAAAAGCTTGCCCACATTCCTGAAACATTGGTAAGGTATCTCTCCAAGGATGAAATTCTGAAATGTCCACAGTAAGGTGTTTGATCCTTGACTAAAGGCCTTTCCACATTCTTTTACATTGGTAAGTTTTCGTCGCCACTTATGGGAATTCTGAGTGGTTTCAATAAGTTTTTGAATGAAAGGCTAAAGGCTTTTGCCACAATTCTTTTTACATTGGTAAGAGCTTTCCCTCCTCCAGTAATGAATTTCTGTGGTGTTTTTTGAGTGAGGTGTGAGTGTCCTGCCAAAGCGCTTGCCCATTCAATACATTGGTAAGTTTGTCTCTTCCGTAGGAATTCCTAATGTTTGAATAGGTGTGAGTGCCGGCTAAAGGCCTTGCCACATTCTTTACATTGGTAAGGTTTCTCTCCAGTATGAATTCTGATGATGTCGAATAAGGTTTGAGTACGTGGTAAAAGCCTTGCCACATTCCTTACATTTGTAAGGTTTCTCTCCAGTATGAATTCTGAGATGTCCAGTAAGTTTTGAATGCTGACTAAAGGCCTTGCCACATTCTTTACATTGGTGAGGTTTCTCTCCAGTGGATTCTGTGATGGTGAATAAGGACATGAAGTGGGTAGACTAAGGCCTTGCACATTCCTTTTTACGCGATTGTAAGGGTTTCTCTCCACTTATGAATTTCTTGAGATGATTTTTTCAATTAAGGTTTTTTGAATGAAAGCTAAAGCCTTTGCCGACATTCTTTTACATTGGTAGGTTTGTTCCTGCTCTAGTATAATTCTGTTGGTGTTTGAGGTGAAAGTGTGAATGGCTGGCCAAGGCCTTGCCACACTCACTAACATTGGTAAAGGTTGCTCTCCAGTATGATTCTGTGATGTTTGAATAAGGTGTGATGCCGCTAAAGGCCATTATCACAATTCCGTTACTTTGTAAGTGTTTTTTGTCTCCCCAGTGTGAAATCTGAAGTCGAGTAAGGTTTTGAGTGCTGCTAAAGGCCGTATCTCAATCTTTACATTGGTAAGGTTTCTCCCCAGTGTGAATTCTGAGATGTCGAGTAAGGTTTGAGTGCTTGCTAAAGGCCTTATCACAATCTTTACATTGGTAAGGTTTCTCCCCAGTGTGAATTCTGAGATGTCGAGTAAGGTTTGAGCGCTGGCTAAAGGCTTTGCCACAATCTTTACATTGGTAAGGGGTCTCTCCAGTATGGATGCTGTGATGTCTAAGAAGGTAAGAGTGCCTGCTAAAGTCTTTACCACATTGCCGATATTTGTCAAGTCCCTCTCTGATATGGATTTGCCTGTGTCTATTTAGTGATGAGCAGTCCTTAAAGGTTTTACCACATTCTTCGCATTTGTACAATTTCTTTCCAGCATGCATTTGTTGATGTTGAGATAGTGCCGAGTGCCAATGAAAGACTATGCCACAGTCCTTACAAGTGTACCTTTTCTCTCCAGGACCAATTGTCTTATGTGCATTTAGTCTTCGTGACTGACTCAACACAATTCCAGATTTATTACACGTGTATGTGTTTTTTCCCACACAAATTGTTTGATGATCACCAACACTGGAGGACTCCTTCAGATCTTTCCCACAGGTATTATAAGGATTTTCTCTCATATGCATACTCTTCTGTATAATATGTTTAGATCTTTGAGACAAAACTTCTTCACCTTTATCACATTCAAAATGGTTGTCTGGCAAATGAGTACTCAGACATTTGTTAACAGTTGAGCCCTGGTTAAATGTTTTTTTTCGCAGATCACTCAAGACAAGTCCTATAACCCATTGAAAATCTTCCTCGTAGTTTTAAGTAGGGTTTTGATCCTTTCTGAAACATCCCCCTCAAAATTGAACACCCTCGTTACACTTTCCATCTCATTTTTAAAATCTATGATTTCCAAAACAGTTTTTTTGTCTGAAAGGTCCAATCCAATCTATTTTTTTCAAATTGTTTCAAATAACTATTTGCCCTCTTGAAATAAGGAACTTTTCCAGAGTGTTTCCCCAAAATGGTGCGTTCGTCCAAAAATTTTTAGTTTTGAATCTTGGGTGGGATGGAGGGGGACCAGAAACACTCGCTGGGGTAAAACGAGCTTTGAAAAGGGGAGGTTTGCAATTACTTTATATCCCTTCCACGCATTATTGGGGCAGTGAAATTCTGTCTCATGGGCAATGTCGCCATTTTTGGAAATGTTTCTCGCATGTAATTTATTATCCGCTTCACTTCTCCATCTTTGTTGCCAGTCCCGATCATTACGTTAAATTCTCAGGTAACTAATTCACAATTTGGGCACTTTTTTGGAGAGAAGGTTCTAAGCACGGCTTTGGCAGGAAATTCTGGGTGCATTGTGAAGATACAGCTGAAAGATATCAAATAACAGAAAAGTAAAATCATCCCACTTACTACTCTCAGATGAATATACTGAAGACTTCTATTATGCAACCTTAGAATCAATCAGAAAACGTCGGTCAAATGTTTGAGAAGGAATCATCAGGACTTCATTCCTCCATGGACACATAAACTTGCACACAATACACTGACCATATAGCCTAATAGGTAATTCTGTAGTATTGTCATGTTATCATACAAATCATTTTCCTATACCTCGAATGATCAGGAAAAGTACCACATGAGGCCAAAATTACCACAGAAGGAAACTTAAACATAAAACTGAAATCAACAAAATAGCATACAGTAAAACTAAGACCAAAAACTAAGTAAAACTAAGACCAAAAACTAACTCCAAACAAGGAAAGGTGCTATGTCCGATAAATTCAGTGTGGACATTCATAACAAGCATTTTCCCATGAGCAAAGGATTTTTAAATCCCTCGATTATTTTCCAGAGTGAAGATAAAGGGAAGATGAAAAAAATACTCTGTGGTTAACCACATTACCAGGTAACCAATGAAAAGGAAATAAACTACTGAAAGAAAGTGGCACAAACTCCCAGTAAAAAAGTTTTTATCTCTGTCAAGCAATGACACGAGCTATAGAAAACCCTAAAGGATCCTTATTTTTATTTTGTATTATTTTGGTCATTGCTGGAGTTATTTCTGCTAGGTTTTATACTGCTTTCAAGTTTTCTATTTTTTAATGCCATAAATGCTTCAGTTAAGGAAAACATTGAAATTAACAACATTACACCAAAAGGAACTAGAAAAGGAAACTTAGCTGAAATTTAGTAGAGGAAGAAATTACAAAGCAAAAATCAGAAATAAATGAAATAGAGACCAGAATAAAAAAAACATAACATTGAAAGTAATGCCCAGTTTAACCAGAAAAATAACAAATTGATAATGCTTCAACTATATAAACAATTGTATCCTAACAAATAACTTAGAAAAGAAATCCTCTGGGGGGCAGCTGGTGCTCATCCATGTCATCTGTCCCCCCCTTTGCTTCAGTTTTTTTAATCTCTTGATAGGGAGTCCCCCCTGCCCTCACAAGCCCCTCTGTGCGACACTCCGAGCCTGGAGCCTCTTCCAATTGGTCTCCTGGGCCCACACACTGCCCCCACTTGTTCACCTCTTCCTCTCTCAAAAGAAACATGAAAAAAAAAAAAAAAACTTTCCACTTAATCCTAACAAATGGCAACAATTTTACTATGATTGAATTTTTGAAACTTAAACCGCAAAAATCAAAAAGCCTTATTCCTAATCAAGAAGAATAAATGTTGAAAATCAAAAATAGAAAAATTCTTCTCAGCACAGGAAAAAGTCCAAAAAATCACATGCGTTCATTGTCAATTCTAACTAAGCAATTTTTAAAAAATAATTATTAAAAAGTAATTCTATTTCAAATCCTTACAAGGTGAGGAAAAACAGAACACATGTCAAACTATCCCGGTGAAAGGCCAGCAATACTCGACCCAAGCAGGATACACACAATAAAAGAAACAAAAATGTCTTTTGTTTGGCTGATACAAGTTGTTGCACTCTACTTCTTTTTGATATCTATGTATGGTATTTGGTTTAGTCATTTTTCCGTCCATTGTTCTTAACCGCAGTGCTTTATGTCTAAATGATTCCTTAGAGGAAGCATTAAATAGTTTTTTTTTTTTGGTTTTTTTGGCCTTGTAATGTATTTTGAGACGCCCTGTTTACTGGGAGCGGGTTTTTTTTCCCTTCCAGAATTTAGGAAAAGTGGTCTCGAATATTTCTTTGTAATAAAGGTAGTCTCCCCAGGGGGTCTCTTCCCGGGTCCGTGCGTTGGGTCCCTTCCATGGCAAACATGTATTTTACATTATGAGTCTCCTGATTCCTGATCAATACTGTGGCAGGAATTCCTTCTCCGTTCCCGTTGTGCTTAAGTCAGGATTTTTTTCGTCCCCATTGTTTTCTCTTCTAGTGACATAGTCATAGCTGCTGTACTTATCCCACTGCACCTGTTCAACTGCAAACCTGTTGCCAAATGTCTGGGGGGGGGGGGGAGGGAGTTTATTTATAAACGGTTATGTGCTGAGAAAGAAAAGATGGAAAAAGAAGAAGCAGAGAGGAGAGGTAGAGAAAAATCCCGATGCAGACCTCCCAGAATGCAGTCACGTGCCAAGAACAAGTGTTGGCTTCTATTCTTCCAAACCGGTATCAAGCAGAACCGAACCCAATGCCATGGAGGGGTGTGTCGGTGTTAGGCTTGGGGGTACCCTCCCATTTCCGCGCAATTCTGTGTCCATTTGGCCACTGCGTCGCCGGTTTTGGATTCTTTTTTATCTGTTTTGTTTTTTTAGCTCGTCCTGGGTAGTTTTTCCACTATCTTTAACGCAACCCATGATATCCGTATGGATTGATATGCCTGCAATTCGCCTAGCAAGCATTTTACGTACAACAAGTTTTTCTCGGATCGCTCGGTCAGGGCCATTGCTGTTGTCCTTGTCGTAGAATTCGTCACCGTGCATTTTTCCTAAGGCCTGACTTCCCTCCTGTATGTGGTTAAAAACAGTGGAATTGCCCCATAAAGACAAGTTTTAACACCCGGTTTTCGCTCCGGTGGATAGTCATTGAGACCCGCCGTTTCATGGGATGTCATACGCTGGCTACGGATGTCTCTTGTGTGAATGAGAGCGACATCACTCCTCCATTACTGAGCCCCGCCAGAACTGTTTGGGGCCAAGGATAGGAGGTGTGCAACCTACTTGGGTCAGGTCTAGTGAGGATACTACGGAGTTTGTTACAGCCCTGGGAATTAAAAGGGGCAGCCGCACTACATAAGAGGGAGCCTTGATTAACTATCTCCAGGCGCGACGAGCTACTTGCCTCGCGGGCCGTGGGTGGGGCGAGATGTTATTTCGACTAGGTCGGTGACGGGTGGGGAAGAGTAAAGAGATTTTTTTGGACGTGACACCGGTGACTGGAGTGGTTGTTGTGCGAATAAAGGTGCCAGCACTTGCGTTATTGTAGGGATATGGTGTAAAAATGGGGGGCGGAGGCGGAAATATTATATGGAAAAGAGAGAGTGCAATCATTCAAGTTGTAGGTTTAGCTCATGGGTAGTTGTAGTAGAAATTGAATTTTGATGAAGGAGAGGGGAATAATTGGAAGGGTTTGGGTGTGGAGAAATGTGATGGAAGGGGGGGGGAGAAAGGAAGATTAAGGAGAAGGTAGGAGAATAAGAAAGGGAGATGAATAGTATTAAGGGGGAGAAAGTTTAATGGGAGGGTTGAGAGTATGAAGTGGGGGAAGAGAAGAGAAATGTTGTTGTAGGGGGGGGGGAGGATGGGATATAGTTGATTGTGGGGGGGGTTTGGATGGGTGAATTGAGGAAGAGATTATTATATTATGTTTTTTTTTGAGTTTAGGGTATTTGAAAGGAATTTTGAAGATTGTTGATTTTAGAGTATTTATTTTGGAAAATGAGGGTTTGTTATAAAATATATAGATTTGGGTTTTTCGTTATGGGGTAGTTTTTTTGGGTGAGAATTTATTAATTTGTAAATTTTTGATATTTATTATATATATTGTGATTGTTTGTTAGGAAAATTTATGAGTTTGTTTTTTTGGATTTGGGATTAGTAGGTAGGGTGAATTTGGGGGTTTTTGTTGGTTAGGAGTGTAAATTTATTTAGGAAAGAAGTTTTTTATTAATTTATTAAGGATAGATTGGATTTGGAAAAGAGTTTTAAGGGTATGGAATGTGTTGTTATATTAGTTTTATTAATTGTGTGGGGGGTTGGTTGTTGGGTGGGTGTTGGTTGGAATAGGAGAGAAAAGAAAAGATAGTTTATATATAAATTTGTTGTAGATTTAAAGTTTTTGGAGGAAGTAAGGTTAGGAATTAAAAATAGAAGTGAGAGGAAAAAAAGGAGGAAATTAATATGGAATATTGAATAAAGTAATTTTAAGATATTGGGAGAAATATAAAATGGGAAGGAATTTATGGATAAAGATGGGAGGGTTGGGGTGGATTTAATTGATATTATGTAGATGATGAGGAGGTAGGTAATGGAAATATTAAAGTATAAGGAATGGATTTTGTGTATGAGAGTTTAAGGATGTTGAAATTATAAGTTAGGATAGGGAGTAGTATTTTATGTTATTTGAATTGTGTTTTGGGGTGGATTTATTTTTTTTTGTAATGTTTTAGTTTTTGGGTTGTTATGAGGTTGTGTTGGTTATTGTGGATTGTTGTAGAGAGGTGTTATTTGTGGTTTTAAGTATTATTTTATTGTTTTTTTGATTTATTTTTATATTTGTTTATTTTGTGGGTTTAATGGGAAAGGTGGGTTATTAATTAGAGGGGTGGGGAAGGTGGTGTGAAAATATTGTGGTGTTAGAAATTAGGGGAGAGGATGAGAAAGAGGTGTAGTTTGGGAGAGAAAGAGAGGAGAGAGAAGGGGAGAGGATAGAGAGGTGAATAGATTTTTGTTTATGGGGGGGGAATATTTGTTTTTTTTTTTTTTTGGTGTTTATAGGTATTTTATATAAGTTTGTTAGATTTTTTGTAGGGAATAAGTTTTTTTTGGTTGTTTTGTTTTGGTTATTAGTTTTTTGGGTTTGGATGAGATGTGGAGAAGGTTGTATTTTTGATTATTTTTTTGGGTTGGGGAGTGTTTGAGATTTATTTTTTTTTTTTTTAGGATTTTTTGTGGATTTGATATTGTATTTTTATTAAAAATTGGAATTGTGATTTGTTTGTTTTATTTTTTAATTTTTTAGTGTGGAGAGAGTTTTTAAAGATGGGTTATTGTTTAATAAGAGGGTTATTGGGTTTTTGTTGTTTATATGTAATGTTTATTTAGTTGTGAATTTGTTTATGGGTTTTTAGGGGGTTGATTATATTTAATATATGGGGGAGAGTGGGGTGAAAGAGGATTGGTGGAAAAAGATATTTGGGGGTTTGGGGGGAAGAAAGAGGAAAGAGTATTGGGGTTTTTTGTGAGGGTTTGTGTGGGGGGGTGGGTGGTTTGGTTATTGTTTAATTGGGTGGGGGGGGAAGGGGGGAAGGAGTTTGGGGGGTGGGTTTTGCAAAAGTGGGTTAAGTCTTCGGGGAGTAAAAAAAGTTGGTGTGTCTTGGGGGGAAGTGTCAGATTGGTTCAATCTTAGGACTGTGCTGGTTGAGAAGTAAGTGTTGTATGGGGGGGGGGGGGGATGGGGAAGGGGAGTTGATGAAATGAGTGATGCATGGACAGGGGGCATATATCTAAAACTCATAAATGTTCAGCCTATCAGAGACAAATGATACTATTAAAGTATGCATGCCATTGTCGAATGAAAAGTGTGTGTATAAAGTTAACACTAAGGACAAATGAAACTATGAGGCCTCCCAAAGGGCCCATTGAGTCGTGTCAATTATGTTGTGGATTTTTTAATATATGTGTAATGTGTTAGTTTTGAACAGTACCAATTTTTTTTTGTATATTGTTTTCTTGTTTTTACATGGCATTACTTTCAAATGTTTATTTTGATCCTTTTTTATTCTGGACTCTATGTTCATTTTATTTCTGAATGTTTTCCTCTAAATAAAATAAATTTTCCAAAAGATTTTGCCTTGGATTGTCTTCCTCTCTAACTAAAAATTTTCAGCTTTAACAGCGTCTTTTTTTCTAGTTCCTTTTTTGGTGTAATGTGTTTGTTGTTTTGAAATTCAATGTTTTTTTTTTTTTTTCCTTTAACCTTGAAAGCATTATGCTTTAAAAAATAGAAAACTGTGAAGATCAGTAATAAAACCTAGGCAGTAAAAATAACTCAAGGGCAATTGGACCAAAATAATACCAAATAAAAATTAGATCGCCTTTTAGGGTTTTCCCCTATAGATTCCGTGTCATCTGTGAACAGAGATAACTGTTTTTTTTATGAAGTTGTTTTGTAGCCCATCCTTTACAGTAGTTTAGTCCTGTCCATTTTTTTGGTAACCGGGTAAAAATGGCTGGTATACCCACAGAAGTATTTTTTCATATTTTTCCGCTTATCTCACCTCCTTGGAAAATACCCGAGAGATTTCAAAATACTTTTTGTCATGAAAAAATGATTGGTGAATTGATTCACTAAATTTTTTATCGGACAATAGGCCACCTTTCCATTGTTTTTGAGTAAATTTTTTTGTGGTCCCTTATTGTTTAACTTAGTTTTTTTTTTTTTGTCTAGTTTTTTACTGTATCTATTTTTGAGTTGTTGCATTTGATGTTTTAAGTTTCCTTTTCTGTGGTAATTTTGGCCCTCAAGGTGGTAACGTTTTTTTTTCTGATCATTCCCGAGGTATAGGAAAAGGATTTGTAATGATAACATGACAAATACTAACAGAATTGACCTATAGGCTATAGGCGTCCATGTAAGAGTGGGCATGTTATGTTCCTTGGAAGGAAAAATGAAAAGTTCCTGATGATCCTTCTCAAACATTTTGACCACAATTTTTTTTCTATTATTCTAAGGTTTGCACAATTTGAGATAGTCTTTTCAGTATATTCCATTCTGAGAGTAAGTAAGTAGATGATTTTAAGCTTTTTTCCTGTTATTTTTGATATCTTATCAGCTTGTATCTCACAAGGCCCCAGAAATTTTTTCCCCCTGCCAAAAGCCCGTGCTTAGAAACTTTTCTCCTCACAAAAAAGTTGCCAATGGGTTTGAAATAGAGTTACCCTTGGAGAATTTTTACTACTTTAATGATAACTGGCAGCAACGATGGGGAAGTGACAGGCATCAAACATACCAATGAACCGACATTTTCCCAATGGAACATCTGCCCCAGGGAAAAAGCTCCAACGCCCAGATGGAAGGATAGAAAGCATTTTTGCAAAACCCCTCCCCCTTTTTAAGCTAGCTACTTCTACAAAGCAAATTGTGGTTTTTTTCCTTCCACCCAAAACTCATTCAAGATTTCAAACCATAAATTATTTTTTTTCGAAAGAAAAGTTTGAAAATCCTGGAATTACCGTCATCAATGGAAAATATTAATATTGAAACCAATTTTGAAAAAATAAGATTGGATTGGACCTTTTCAGACCAAACTTTTTTTTTCTGGAAATATAATTTTAAAAAGGAAATGAAATGGTTAACTAAGGTTCAAATTTGTTTTGAGGGCGATGTCCATTAAGAGGTCACCCTTACTCCAAACATAACGAAGAAAAAATAATTTTTTTTTTTCAATGGACATAGAATTGTTCCTTGCACTGAATCTGAGAAAACATTTAACCAGGGCTCAAATGTTAACAAATGTCTGATACTCATTTGCCAGACAACCATTTTGAATGTAATAAAGGTGAAAGAAGTTTTGTCTCAAAGATCTAAACATATAATACAGAAGAGTACACATATGAGAGGAAATCCTTATAATACCCTGGGAAAGAGCTAAGATGTCCTTCCAAGGGTTTTTGGGTGATCATCAAACAATTTGTGTGGAAAAAATAACTGCATACATGTAATAATTCTGAATTGGTGTGAAGTCAGTTCCACGTAAGACTAAATCCACATAAAGACAATTGGTCCCTGGAAAGAGAAAAAAGTGACTCTAGGTAAGAGACTGTGCATAGTCTTCTTGCCAACTCGCAACTAGCTCAACTTCAACAAATGCATGCTTGGAGAGATAATTTTTGTAACAAATTGGCGAAGAAAGTGGTGAAAAAACTTTAAAAGACTGCTCATCACTAAATAACACAGGCAAAATCCATATCAAAGGACTTGACTAATATCGGCCAATGTGGTTAAAAACTTAGCAGCACTTCCTACCTGACCTGTTCTTTAGACATCCACAGGCAATCCATACTGAAGAGACCCCCTCTTACCCAATTGTAAAATTGTGGCAAAGCCTTTAAGCCCAGCGCCTCAAACCCTTACTCGAACAGTCCTTCAGAATTCACACTGGGAGAACCTTACCAATTGTAAAGATTGTGGATTAAGGCCCTTTAGCCACACGCAAACCTAACCCGTCGACATCTCCAAATTCCACACTGGGAAAACCGTTTAACAATGGAAAAGATTGTTGAATAAGGCCCCCTGTTTAGGCAAGCACTCAACTTACTCGACATCTCAAGAATCACAACGTGGGGAGAAAACCTAACCATGTAAAGATTGTGATAAGGCCTTTAGCCGGGCACCACACCTTATTCAACATCACAGAATTCATACTGGAGAGAAACCTTACCAATGTAGTGAGTGTGGCAAGGCCTTTGGCCAGCACTCACACCTCACTCAACACCACAGAATTCATACTGGAGAGAAACCTTACCAATGTAAAGAATGTGGCAAAGCCTTTAGCTTTCATTCAAACCTTATTGAACATCTCAGAATTCATAGTGGAGAGAAACCTTACATGTTAAAGAATGTGGCAAGGCCTTTAGCTACCACTCAGTCCTTATTCACCATCACAGAATTCACACTGGAGAGAAACCTCACCAATGTAAAGAATGTGGCAAGACCTTTACCGAGCACTCAAACCTTACTCGCCATCTCAGAATTCATACTGGAGAGAAACTTACAAATGTAAGGCCTGTGGCAAGACCTTTAACAGGCACTCAATCCTTACTCGACATCTCAGAATTCATACTGGAGAGAAACCTTACAAATGTAAAGAATGTGGCAAGGCCTTTAGTCGGAGTTCATGTCTTATTCGACATCAGAGTCTCCACAGTGGGGAAAAACCATACAAATGTAGTGAATGTGGGAAAGCCTTTAGTCAGAACTCTCAACTTGTTGATCATGAGCGAATTCATACTGGAGAAAAACTTTACAATGTAAAGAATGTAGCAAGGCCTTTTTTAGCTTTCTATTCAAACCTTTAGTGGAAACACGCTAAGAATTCATAGTGAGAGAACTTAACAAATGAAAAAATGTGGGCAGAAGGCCTTTTATCCCAGCATTCAAAAACTTACTGGACATCTCAGAATTTCAATAACTGGAAGAGGAAACCTTACAAATGTAAAGTAATGTGGAGGCCAAGGCCTTTTTACGGCACGTACTCAATACCTTTATACGACACTCTCAAATTTCCATACTGGAGAGATACCTTACAAATGTAAAGGAAATGTGGCAAAAGGCTTGGCAAGGCCTTTAGCCAGCCCTCAATCCTTACTCCACATCACAGAATTCACATTGGAGAGAAACCTGATAATGTAAAAAGAATGTAAGTCAGTGCCTGAAAGTGGTGCCCAGCCCTTACGGGACATCAGAAAATTCCTATTGGAGAGTAGCCATACAAATGTAAAGAATGTGCAAGCTCTCCCTGCAAGTCACAACTTACTCCACATTCTAGTTATCACATAGGAGCCAAACTGTGAAATGGAAAGTGGCCACAGCTTTACCTGCAATTCAATCTTTGCTCGATATCACAAAATGCACCCTACATGCAAACCCTAGAAATGTAATGACTGAACAAAGACCCTCATTTTAAATATACACTTTAGGAAACACAAGAGACTGCATATAAGAAAGTAACTGGAAAGGTAGGTTTACAAAAGTACTTCATTGAACATCAAATGTCAATGTTACAGAAATCAAGTAGAAAGGAGTACATCAGTCACTCTATTCAGACATTGCTTCAAAATACTTAAGGAATAATACAGAGTTAGACACTCGGAAAACATATATGATATCTGGTTCAAAAGATCTAGGAGATAGGTTTTTGAATAGGTATACTTAATATCAAAATGTGCTTTTTGTTTTTTCTACATTGACCCTATTTGGGATTTGTAAGTAGCAAGTATTAATGTATTCCTACTCTCAAATCACTTCAGAATATTCATTTCTTCCTAGTGGGTGTGTGAAACCATGTGGCTGACTGTTGTTGTATCAAAGGTGTGAGATGCCCTTCTTCATTAGGTGGGACCCAGGCATGTCTAATTTTCCACAGAAGATAAAGGACAGTATGGTGCACAACATCTGAAACAAATCTAAATGGAGATGCTGTTTGTGTTTATACCATTGATGTAAGTTGTCCTGAGACAGGTGTTGAGAACACCATTGTCCATTTATTAACTCTAAACACTTCCTGCATATTAGAAAGGAAATGTTTTATGATAAGGTCTTAAAGGCAAAGAGGTGGCAGTCCAGTGAACTGATAGATCTTTATAAGAGCAATAGTCAGAGCACATGAGTTGATGTGGCTGCATTGAAGACATCTTCACAGATGGCAGCCAGAGCCTAGCTAACTCTTCCCCCAAATGGCATAAATTGTACATCCACATCTCTCAACAATTACCTCCGGCCCAACACTTATGGCAATCACTACTCCCTTTTCATTACATCAACACATAAATGCTTTTTTACCACTTGTATTCTATATTTTGAACAACGATTTGTTGAGTCGAGTGGATTTGAAATGCATAAATTGGTCTGTGTGAACTTAATATATTTTAAGTAATAAAACATAATGGTTTTTAATGTATTAACATGGATGTGTAGTGAATGAACTGTGATCCCACCAGCAATGTTAGCCCATCCTCTTGTATTTAAGGTTGTAGGTACCTGATGGAATCTATAACTCATTTCCTAACACCATGGCATAGCACACCCAGTAATCCGTTTTCTCCACGGCCTTAGGATTTACATAATGTGTCATTATTTTTCCCCTCGTTTATCCATTATGCCATTTTCTCCTCTTTGTGAATACTGTGATGTTATTATGGATATATCACAGATTCTTCAGGGTTACTGTTGACCTTTTACCTAAGGTACTCCATGAAACCCTATGTGGCATTCATTTTGCACAGCCAGTACATATGTTTTTAAGTTTATTTATTTAATCTGAAAGACAGAGAGCATAAGCATAGGAGGGGCAAAGTAGTAGGGATAGAATCCCAAGCAACTCTGCTGTCAGCACACAGCCAGACACAGGCTTCAGACCCATTAACTATGGGATCAAGAGCCACATGTTTAACCTACTGAGGCATCCAGGTGCCCCTAGCCAGGAGTTTTACAGGGTCTTGACTGACACCAGCCCCTCTCACTAGTACATTCCTTAGACAACACCCTACAAACACACAAGATAATGTAACTTTTGATAGGACATTTTTATCTGCTGTTGTGAGCAACTGGGTCTGATTTTCCCGGTGCTTACCCCTCTGTGTCCCCTACAGAAGGCACAGAGGTTGCTTACACCTGTTTTAGTCTGAATAGTGAAATCTGGGCTTAGTGAGGGGCTCTAAAGCATGCCTCCATGGCAGCTAAGACAGCTATGTGCCCCCAGTCATGGCGGGGGGGCGGTGTTGTTTCATGTGCATATGAAGTAAACATACACATATGCTAGTACTGGGTATGTAATAGATACCCCATAAGTAGGAGAAACAAATTCCAATAGCAGTGATAATGTAGCCCCAGATGAAACACAGAAAATATACAAGGTAAAGAATTAGCATAGTGGATTCTGCGTGTGGAGGAAACACCTGTCCCAGGTTGCACAACTGAGAATGCATATAGAAACATAACTTCTACTTGCTTTATTTCCCAGTTGTCACCATATCTCCGGTGCTATGTTTGTTCGTTTTTGGTGCCAGATTTGTAGGCATCACAAACATTCTTCTGTGCCTGTGTTGTGGTAAGAGTGTCCTCACTAGCTGCTTAGTTGAGATGAGAGATGTAAGACCGTGTGTATTCAGACCTGTAGCGCTGGCATGCGGGTTGGGAATATAACTAAACATGATGAAGCCATCATCCTCAGAGAGAAAAATAAGCCCTATTAAAATCAAATGTGAAGGACTCTTTCTAATGCAGGGAAATACCTGGAGGTGGTTCCCTTGAGTCACCCAGGGTCCTAGGCAGCTCTTGGTGATGTCATCGGATGAATAAGTGTCATGGAGATAATGAAATGGCAAATATTCTGGGTTTCTGAAGATTGGGGATGTCCTCCTTTATGATTCTTCATGATGACACTGAATTCCTTTCTCTTACTGAGGCCCAGAAGCTGTCAGATGACGATGATTACTGGTTTGCTAGGGGTAGATCAGAGGCAGTGGATGGAGGAGGGGTATTAGATGATGCAAACGTTTTGGGCATAGCTTTAAAATGTCACATGGCAGAGTAGGTTTGGAGATGAAGAAGACTTCTGGACACTGTAATGGAATCAGCAGGATGTGTGCTGTGGTTGTTCAAGCACTAATATCTCAAGATATAACACCAGTGAAAGTGAGATCCAATGTAGATGGGTGACGTTTCAGGAAAGACAATTCATTGTTGTGAGGGATTTTCCTGTCATCAGTCAGCCTCAAGATGAGTATAGTCCTGTACTCTTGCTCTGTCCAGAGCCCAGATTTGTTGGAGCAGCAGTTCAACAGTGACAGGCAGTGAGCTTTTCTGATTCCAACAGTCCAGCACAAGTGTTCACTGACTCCTGAATGAATAAAGAAGATTTGGTGTGTATGTGAATGTTAGTAGGCATAAAAAGGTATGAAACCTTGCCATTTTTTAACATTTATTTATTTTTGAGAGACAGAGAACATGAGTAGGGGAGGGGGAGAGAGAGAGACAGAATCCAAAGCAAGTTCCAGGCTCTGAGCTGTTTGTCAGCACAGAGCCCAACACGGGGCTCAAACTCATGAAGTGCGAAACCATGACCTGAGCTGAAGTCAGAAGCTCAACCAACTGAGCCACCCAGGCACCCCAGAAATCTTGCCTTTTGTATGAATGGGTGGTGTTAGTGTTATGCTAAGTGAAAAGAGTCAGAGAAAGACAAATCCTATATGATTTCACTCATATGTGAAAATCAAGAAACAAAACAAGTGAGCAATGGGAAAGAAAAATAACAAAAGGGAGAAGCTAACCAAGAAAAAGACACTTAACTATAGACAGCAAACTAATGGTTACCAGAGTGGAGATGTGTAGGCAGATGGGTTAAATAAGTGATGGGGAATAATGAGGTCCCTTGTGAGTTGAGACCTGGGTGTTGTATGGAATTGTTGAGTCAGTATATTGTCCACAGGAAACTAATGTTACACTGTATGTTAACTACCTGGAAGTTAAAGAAAAACCTCTGGGAAGTGTTTTGTTGTTTACTGATTGAGGAACCTTTTCCTCGTAGGTTAACTGACTGCAGCAAGTGCACACAATATAACTTGGTAAACAAATGGAAACATTAATCTTTTCTCCCTACCTCGTTCTTCCAGATCTCAGAAACTCTCAGTGCCTATTCTTATGTTTATTCCAATACATGTGTTTGCATAATTTCAATAAGAATCTTTCCTCCGTATGACAAGACACAGTTGGAAACACTGTTAGGTAACCAAGACTTTGACTAGAATGTCATAGCTGAGAAAGACCGAAATCGATTCAGAAATGAGGAGACAGCTATAAGGATCTCTGATGAACTTCATGGACCCAATAAGGCCCCCTTGGAGGTATGAGCATGATTCCTTGCTTACAGAGTCCCTGGAAGCCTTCCCAGGTGAATCAAGAACTTTATTTCCTAATAGATTCAATAATCTTGGGAAGTTTTGGAGACCTCAAGAATATAGGAATTCACCCAAAACTATAAGTGTTGCAGGCAACACCTGATGGCAAATATTTGGCTTCATCTCTGCCCTTGAGAGGCTATTAAAAGTTTAATCTAGTGACATCTTATGAAAAATTCCAGCAAAGCTGGTTTTAAAGAGTCTTTCAGTCAAACCTCTATTGTGATTGCACTTATGTAAATAAGGAGGTCAAATTTTTTTCTCCAAATACACTGAGTTTGCAATCCCATTACTGTTAATTTGGCTCTACTTGGTAAACTGAGGATGATTATAGACAAAAATGTTTCAATAACATATCTTTGTAGATTTAGACTTTAATAATATTAATCATAAATTGTACCAGATCATGATCTCTTCTTGTGTCCTCCAATGCCTGGCTACAAATCCTGAGAAGAACGTTTTTATTAAATCAGTGTTGAATTTGAGAGAGAGAGAGAGAGAGAGAGAGAGAGAGAGAGAGAGAGAGAAAGGGCGCACAAGTGAGGGAGGGGCAGAGAGATAGCAAGAGGGAGAATCCCAAGCAGTCTCCCTGCTGTCCGTCAGGGCAAAGCCCAAAGCTGGCTCAATCCCAGCAACTGTGCAGTGAACCCAAGCCAAAATCAAGATTTGGGCGCTTAATGGACTCGGACACCCATGCGCCCGCCACCCCCTTAACGTAACATTTTGATTTTTCTCCTACCTTTCTGTCTTGGAATCATTTGAGGACAAGACTGCCTTCTGTCCTGAAGCTCTGGAAACTTCATATAAGTACTTGATGGAAAGAAATCGTCATAATAGCTCATGTATAGAGAATCTTTGTGCTGTGGCTGTATGGGTCACTGAAAAGATTACCAGAGGCGTTCGAACTATAAACCAGGAAGATCCTTCGGGTTGCTCCTACTTGCCCTCACTGTATCTGAAGATGATTCAAGTCTGACATCTACACGTCTGTGCCTCTGGCTACTCTGAGAAGTCAGAAACTGGCTTAAGAGTTGATCTCATCATGAAGCACGGTTGTCTTCTTTGGTTTTCATAGAAATGGCTCATTGAATAACATTACATGAACCACAGGGCTGACTTTGAAAAGGCACCTGCATCGTGGCTTCCTAAAACGAGTTTGACTAAAAAGATCTATCATCAGGACTAAAATGCTAGATCAGTGACGTGAAACAATGTAGGCCAATTTTAATATGTGCAGCTTCCAGGGAAGTTTCATATGGGGGAATGGAAGGGGTTTAGGACAGCCTTTCCAGTCCCCTCACCCCCAGAATGGCCACTTTGTCATGCAGATACTTTGACATGAAGGTACTTGAGAACCTGCTGGTTCAGGAGAAGCTTTTCCCCCTTAACCACCCAGAAGAGTCTAAATTGGGGAGTCTTCCCAGAAAAAGAGTTATTAACAGAGCCAAAGTTATCTCAGTGACCCATCTGTAAGGTGGGACAAACATCTAATTACCAAGTATGTGCTCTTCTGATCACCCCGTGAAGTGCACTGCTTTCCTCTAAAGCCTCAGGCCCCCACCCCTTTTTCCTTAGTTCACCATGATATTTGGACCTGATGTTGCTAGACAGTCTTTGGAATTTCCATGTTTGTGTGGATTTCCTGTACATATGTGTATTAAATTTGATTTTCTCCTGTCAATCTGTCTCATGTCCATTTGATTTCTCATCCAGCTAGAAGGACCTTTGGGAAGACAATAATTCTTGTTCTCTGACAGAGGGTTTGACTTTAATGCCTCATTTCCCGTCACTCCATTTCACGTATAAAAAGATGCTGGGGCAGTAGAAAGTACTTCCACAGGAGTTCATATTTTTGAGCACAGTTTTTGTCAGTATTTCAGCAGATTCCTTATTTATTATCAGTGTGGACACTAGCTTGTCAGTGTTTTCCTTAAAAGCTTCTAAGGAGCACTCAAAATATGTATCCCGCTCAATTTGTCTAGCCGATTAGATGGCTCTCTGAAGGTGGGTGATTAAGTACACAGATGAAATGTTTCCAGGGACCTCACTTAGGCCACTTGAGCATTGAAATCATCCTTAGGATCATTTTCTATTTATTTAGGTTTTTGCAAACATGTCCTCGGTGTGTGTTAAACACGAGTCCCACCAGACTGTTGGAAGGTGGTTCTCCATCCTTTTTCCTCATTGTGATGGTTTATTCTGATTCCTAGTGGGTTTAGATGCTCACCACTACTTAAGGAGTTTCATCTATAAATGATTTTGCTTCCTCAGGCATCATTCTGGAGTTTGTTCGTTGTATTTTGTGTCTTGGTTTTCTCTGGACTTAGCCTGCCTAAATCCACAGCGTTACGAGTGTTAAAGGGCTCATTCGTCTGTTCTTCCTGTGAGAGTGCAACGAAATTATTTGTGTTCTGAATGGGAATCCTTGTGAGATGGCTTTTGGGTGCTGTTGACTCTGCCCCCTAATGATGGAGCCAATGTCCTTTGTCTTTGGATTCATTCAGAATCTCATCTACAGAATGTATCCAGCATTTACATTGGAAACACTGTGAAGAAGTTGAAGTGTCTAAGATGAAGAGTCATTTCTGCCACAGACCTGCAATCTCTGGTTTCCTGACCATAAAGTTTATTGTGGTCGTGCAGTATTACCAGCAAATTTGTCTTTCTTTTCGTAGAGTCCCAGTTGAACACCATTGATTGTGTAACATGTAGCCTCACAGGCTGCATGTGGGGAGCCAAATCAGCAACACTTGCCCATTGCTAGCCAAGAAGCAACGGAAACATCACACACAGAGAACCAGAACCAGAGAGCATCTCAGATGCTGAAACCTGCTATAAACAGAAGAGGGCCAGTGCTCAGGAAAATGAGTTGATGATGAAACACCAACCAAGTGATTAAGAAAGTTGTTTACCAAGACAGTCCTTCCAGCCAGACCCCTTATTTCTCACTCTAAAATGAAAGCACCATAGTCAAGAGACATTTCATTTTTTCCTTCATAGTCTTCTCAAAGGTAACTTTTTGATATGCTCCGTCATTTTAAGCTAACCTTTTGTGGGGCAGCTGGGTGACTCAGTCAGTTAAGAGTCTGACTCTTGGTTTCATCTCTGGTCGTGATCTCACAGTTTCATGCATTTGAGCCCCAGCTGGGCTTGGCACTGGCAGCACAGAGCCTGCTTAGGATTCTCTCTCTCCCTCTCAAACCCTCCCCAACTTGCACTGTCTCTGTCTCTCTCAAAATAAAGAAATAAATTTTAAAAAATGATAAAAATAAAAACAAACTACCCTTTGTGTGTGTGTGTGTGTGTGTGTGTTGTGTTGTGAGTGTTTGTGTGTTAGTGTGTTCAGGACAACCTAATTCTAAATTATTTTGTGTGCCTTTAATATAGAACAATTGTTTTGACATGAATTTTCCTGATGTATATATTTTTAGGTTTAAAACAGATGCATAAAGTTTGGGACAGGTGACATTTGTGATGTGTCTATATCACAACAAATGTAGAGGGTCACAAATATTAGCATCGTAAAAACTCCTTGCATTATAAATGCATTACTTCTGGTTCTTGATAAAACGGGATATACTTAATGTATACAGAGTGTGTCGGCATTTCATAGTAAGTTTTCTTGAGTCCATATTTAATACCAAATATTGTTTAGGTTGGTGACTTCTCTTCAGGCCAATACTGTCCAGATGGTATAAATTTGTAAAATAAATCTTCAAAACTGACCATTCTTCTGCATTCAAGAGCAAAGCACATACATGCTTGTGTAGAGCTCAGAGGTGCAATACACTTCTCTTGAATATTTGGGAAAACATGAAGTCTTTTCAAGAACATCTGAGAAACAGAATAATCCTAGCCTGCTGACACTAAGGAAAAAACCAAACTTTCCTGAAACTCTGATTTCCTTTCTTAGCAATTTCTGTTGCTTAGAGAGCTCAAGGACATGGTTTGTTTGAGGATCACTGAGAAACTGGATGTCCTAGATTGCACACCCGTGAGGCCATGTTAGCAGATGTTACTTGATAACTTCTGCTCCCGTTTTACCTGATACCCCAGAGGTGTATTCCATCTCAAAAGAATTTGAGTTACAAAAATATCTGTCTTCTTTTTCTGAAAGGTTTTATAGGTGCATCTGGTAGTTCAATCTGTAGGGTAGTGCTGATTAACTGCTTGTAAGCTAGTGAGTTTACATTGCTATCTTTTGAGCCTAAGCTACATAATCCTTGACTGGCACAGCTGTGGCTGGGGGCAATATGACCTGTAGTGTGCATTCTCTGCTCAGGTCCTGGTCTCTGGCTGGTGAGTTCAAGCCACATACTGAGCGTCTAGTTAAACACACACACACACACACACACACACACACACACACACACACACACACATTCTCTTGGGCCTACAGTGTATCAGTTGCCTTTAGTCCAAAAAACCTTCATGCCAGAGTTACTCATCTTGGGGCAACCTCTCCTCGTCCCCTAGGGAACATTGCTTTAAGGCTTCTCTGCATACAGAGCTGTGTATCATGTTAGATAAACTCTAGGTCAGATAACCCTGGTAAAAGCTTGTTTTCCATTTATTGGCTGTTTGGCAACATACTGTCATAAAAGTGAAAGGAATTACATATTTGGTCTCAAATTATTTTGGTGTTTATTGTTTTGCATTAACTTATAAAGAATTGTTACAAGGCTATCTAGTGACTAGTTAATGTTTAAATGGATTGTTGTCGTAATTCAGATTTCAGTAGAACTTGTACTTGCCATAAAAAACATTCGGTTCAAATTCCTCGAGTAATTGTTTTTTTAGGAAATAATTTCCGAGAATTGTCCTCTTTCCTCTATCTACTGAGGGCAATGCTGGACTGGAAATTTGAGACTCTCCAACACAACTCATATTCCTATTTTTAGAATAAATGGATTTTTTTCTATCCAAGCCATACCTGGTCACCAGTTTGGAGCAAAGAAGGAGCCCTGGGATGTAAAGACAAAGTGTTTTACATCCAGGTAGGTGAGAATGAATCAGCAGATGACACAGGTTCAGTCCAAAGGTGAAGGAGGAGACTGCACCTTGCCATGTGGTTTGAATGGAAATGATTTCGAGAAGCTTCAGTTCATTGATCTTACTGAAACCAGCAGACAATCCTAACACTCACCAAGCTTTTACATCCTGTGACATTCTCGTCTTCTCCCCTGCTCGTCCATCATATTCAAAGTGAGGGGCAAAGAACTTTCCATAACCAGTGAGGGCCTGCAGGATCTGTCTACTTTTCTATGGCTCTTGGGGGTCTGGGGAAATTTGTGCAATTTTCTGAGGAACTCGACACTAAGCCATTTTCTAAGTTCCATTTTGCTCTCATGACAGACGTCACTTCTTACCATATTTCTTAACAAGTAGGATATTCTAGTTTTATTTATAGGAAGTTCCTGTGACTGTGTTCTACATATATTATTCAGCATATTTAACATCATAGTGTTTCTCTATGCAGAAATTTCTTACTGTTGTTGCCGTTGCTTGCAAAGGATGAATAACACCCTTGGCATTTTGTGTAAAAGTGACATTATCTCTTAATAAAAAATTCTCTCATGTCCTTTAAAGACTTACCATAAAATTTTTCTTACTGCCCTTTTTCTTTACTTCCAACTTCGGTCTCAGATATTATAACCCATTGCTCAGTAATAATGGATTGTCTGAGAAATTTATTTCTTTAATGTTTCTTTGTTTTAAGAGAGAGGACAGGGAAGGGTAGACGGAGTAGGGGAGAGAGAATCCCAAGGAGACTCCTGGATCTCAGCAAGGACCCTGCTGTGGGGCTTAATCCCTGGAACCGCGAGGTCATGTCCTGAGCAGAAACCAAGAGTTCAACACTTTACCTACTGAGCCACCCACACTGTTCATTCTGAGCAATTCCTGTCACATAAAATATGCTAGTGCGTCAAATGCATGGGCTTTTTGAGTGTACAGTCTCAGTTTGTACTTGTATGAAAGGATCCTTTTAAAATCATATATGTTTTATTCAGATTTTTTCTTACAACTCCTCTTATTCTTGTTTTGTGTTTCACTAAAAAAGCTTCCTTTTTGGTGAATGGAAAATAGCTTTATTTTAAAATATCTTCTTTTTCCTCCAAGTTTTTATTTAAAAAGTTACAGAACATATAGTATAGTATTGGTTTCGCACGTTGAATTCAGTGGTTCCTCACTTACATACCCAGTAAGCACACCCAGTACTCATTACAGGTCCTTTCCTTAATGCGTATCATCCATATGGCCCAGCCTGCTACCACCTCCCTTCCAGGACCCCTCAGTTTGTTTTCTATACTTCAGAGTCTTTTTAGATTTGCCTCTTTCTCTGTTCTTATTGTATTTTACTTTTCTTTTCCTTCCCCTATGTTCATCTGTTTTGTTTCCGAAATTCCACATATGAGGGAATTCATTTGTCTTTCTCCGGCTGACTGAATTTACTTATCCTAATACACTCTAGTTCCACCCACACCATTGCAGATGGCAAGATGTCCTTCTTTTGGATGGCTGTATAATATTCCATTGTGTATATGTACCATTCAACCCTCCATGGACATTTGAACTCTTTCCATAATTTTGCTATGTTGATAGGGCTGCTATAAATATGGGGTGCATGTGCCCCTTCGAATCTGTATTTTTTTTCCAATCTGTATTTTTGTATTCTTTGGATACATCCTAGCAGTATAATGGCTGTGTCGTAGGGGGGTTCTATTTTTCCCTTTTTGAGGAAACTCCATATTGTCTTCCAAACTAGCTGCACCAGAATGCATTCATACCAAGAGTGAATGAGGGTTCCCCTTTCTTGGCATTTTCACCAACATCTGTTGTTTCCTGAATTCTTAATTTAGGCATTCTGACGGGTGTGAGGTGGCAGCTCACTGTGGTTTTGACTTGTATTTCCTTGATGATGAGGGATGTTGAGCATCTTTTCATATGTCTGTTGGCCATCTGGATGGGGTCTGTGGAAAAATGTCTACTCGTGTCTTCTCATTTCTTACCTGCGTTATTTATGTTTGGAGTGTTGGTTTTGATAACCTGTGTATAGGCTTGGTTTACTTGCCCACTATCTGAGATGTCATTTCCAAATATCTTTTCTAATCTCTAGGTTGTCTTTCAGTTTTGCTGATTGTTTCTTTCACTGTGCAGAAGCTTTTTATCTTGATGAGGTCATAATACTTCATTTTTTCTTTTTTTCCTTGCTTTTGCCAGCATGTCTAGTAAGAAGTTTTTGTGGCCGAGGTCAAAGAGGTTGTTCCCTGTGTTCTCCTGTAAGATTTTCATGGTTTCCTGTGTGACATTTAGGTCTTTCATTTGTATTGAATTTATTTTTGTGTATGGTATAAGAAAGGGGTCCAGTTTCTTTGCTTTTTAAGTTTAATTATTTATTTTGAGAGAGAGGGAGCATAAGCAGGGGAGTGGTGAGAGGGAGGGAAAGTGAGAAGGAGAGAGAGAAGATTCCAAAAGGGATCATCCACGCCAACAGCACAGAGCCTGACACAAGGCCACAACCCACAAATGACGAGATCATGACCTGAGCTGAAATCCAGATTCAGATGCCCAATCAGGTACCCCAAAAGATGGTCTACTTTCATTTTTCTGCATGCCACTGTCATTTCCCCAACACCAATTGTTGAAGAGACTGTCTTCTTTCCTTGAATATTCTTTCCTGCATTGTCAAAGATTTGTTGACCATATAGCCATGGGTCCTCTTCTGGGTTTTCTATTCTGTTCCATTGATCTACCTGTTTGTTTCTGTGCCAATTCCATACTGTCTTGCTGATTACAGCTTTGGAACATAGCTTGAAGTCCAGAATTGTGGGTCTTCCTGTTTCCTTTGCATTTTCAACAACACTTTGACTATTTATGTTTTCTTCTGGTTCCATACACATTCAGAATGGTTTCTTTCAGCTCTGAAAAAAAAAATCAGTGTTGTTTTCCTAGGGATTGCATTGAGTGCATACATTGCTTTGCAGAGTATAGACATTTGAAGAATATTTGTTATTCCAAGCCATGAGCCTGCAATGCTTTTCCATTTCTTTGTGTCATTTTCAGCTTCATTCAGAAGTTTTCTATAGTTTTTAGAGCACAAATATTTTACCTCTTTGGTTAACTTTATTCCTAGGTTTCATGCGGTTTTTGTGGCAATTATAAATAGAATTGATCTCTTTCTTTATTTTTAAATTCTTTTTTAAATTTACATCCAGGTTAGTTAGCATATAGTGCTCTAATGATTTGAGGAGTAGATTCCAGTGATTCATCTGCTATGATAAATCCAGTTCTCCTCCCAGCAAGTGTCCTCCATAATGCTCACTATCCATTTTGCGCATGCCCACATTGCAACCCCTCCAGCAATCCTCAATTTGTTCTCTGCATGTAAGAGTCTCTTATGTTTTCCCCCCTCCTTGTTTTGATATTATTTTTGCTTCCCTTCCCTGATGTTCATCTGTTTCGTATCTGAAATGCCTCCTATGAGTGAAGTCATATGATATTTGCCTTTCTGTGACTGGCAAATTTTGCTGAGCATAATACCCTCTACTTCCGTCCTTGTAGTTGCAGATGGCAAGATTTCATTCTTTGCGATTGCTGAATAATACTCCATTGTGTGTGTGTGTGTGTGTGTGTGTGTGCACGTGTGTACACACACCCCACATCTTATTTATCCATTCATGCGTCAATGGACATTTGGGCTCTGGAATCGATTTCTTGGTTTCTCCTTCTCCTGCTTCATGACAAGTGTATAGTTATGCAAATGATTTCTGTGTTTTGACTTTATATCTTACAACTTTGATGAATTCATGTATCTGTTCTAACAGTTTTTTGGTGGAGTCTTTGGGGCTTTCTACATAGAATATCATGTTTTCTGTGAAGAGTGATAGTTATACTGCTTTCACGCCAATTTGTATGCTTTGTTTTTCTTTTTGTGGTCTGATTTCTGAGGTTAGGACTTCCAGTAGTATGTTGAACAAGTGGTGAGAGTGGACATCCCTGTTGTGTTCCTGACCTTAGGGGAAAAGCTTTCACATTTTCCGCAGTAAGGATGGTATTAGCTGCGGGTCTTTCATATATGGCCTTTCTGATTGTTGAAGTATGTTCCATTTATCCCTACTTTCTTCAGGGTTTTTATCAAGAAAATATGCTATATTTTGTCAACTGCTCTCTATAAACCTTCCTTTGTAATGATAGTAGCCACTACATTAATTAATTGAATTTTTGGATTTTCACCTATTTTTTATACTTTTGGATAACACTTTTCAACTGAGTACTTTTGAAGAGACTGTAGGGTTTTTGTTGTTGTTGTTTATTTACTTTTGAGAGAGAGGGAGACACAGAATCCAAAGCAGGATCCAGGCTCTGAGCTCTCAGCATGGCTCCAGACGTGGATCTTAAACACACACACTATAACATCATGACCTGAGCTGACCTCGGACGCTTAACCAATCGAGCCACCCAGGCACCCAGAAGACTGTATCAGTTTTAATTCAAATAGGAATCAGTCATATGTCAATTGTCAATAACATTATATGTGTATTTGTTGTGTCAATATTACCCATACATTTTCGGTATATGACTTATCCTGTTTGTTTCTTTTCATGGTAATTTGTCAAAGGTTATTTCACCCTGGGTAGCCTGTCGTATGGTATTCTTGTCATCACCTATTTGTGGGTGAATTTATATTCTTTTTGTGAAGCAAACAGGTTTTTGAATTTAAGGTAATTTTTTTTACCTTGGGTTGCTAATCTTATTTATGGGAGTTCTTCCTTCCAAAACCCTGGGAAATGAGTATGATATGTTCTTTAGCGAGGAGGGTTTGGTTGCTGGGTGAGCCTTCCTGGGAGTAGAGATTGTTTCTGTTCTTTTGCATTATCTTAAAAATAATATTAAGAATAATATTGGAGGTGAGGGCACAAGTGTACACAGCAGAGTGGGAGATAGCAAAGAAGGCTGAAACAGAGGCTCTGAGGAAATTTTGATGGGCCAATCATTTGCATTTGTGTATTTGGTCAATATGAATGTGTACACTGTCAATGGACATCCCAGAACCGGAAGATGAGATGTGACATATTACCTTGGAGGCACAGTTTGAACCAGAAAGGTGAAACTGACTCCCCAAACTGTAAGTCCTTTCTCTCCTCTATGTGAGTCTGAATGTCAGGAAAGTATGAATGCCAATTTGGGCTGCCCAGCAGGTAGAAGTCAGGAACTCTGTTCTCAGAAGGGAAGATCAGAGACTAGCAGTGGAAATGTGGAGAACAATTTTGTGTAGTAAGAGGTAATTTTTGACAGAATCTGAAGGGACAAGTCTCTGTTAGAGTCTTCAAGCCCCATGTAGGCAGAGGTACTATTCCTAATCCGTATTGTGGGGCAGCTGAACTGTGTACCCACAATATTAGGCCTGAAGTATGAAACCGGCAACTGGGAACATGAGAAGTTCCACTAGAGAGGTGGGACTGATGGTTGGCTTATGAGTTTCTACTGCACAGGGTGGTCCTGGGTAGCCAGACCCCACTCCCCATCCTTCTCTGCGGTCCTGTGCATTGTGGGAAGGGCCTCACCTGGGTGCTGGAGGGCTTCACCTGCAATCTCTTTGTGAACATGTGGGAAGTTTTGGCAACAGGAAAGACAGAATTGGGAGAGGACATCAAAAACTCTTGGTGTGATAAGGGGGTCTAGGTGACTCAGTCAGCTGAGTATCCATCTTTGACTCAAGCATGATTTAGCAGTTTGTGGCTTTGGGGGCTGCTTGGGCTCTGTGCTGACAGCTCAGAGTCTGGAGCCTGCTTCAGATTCTGTGTCTCCTTGTCTCTCTACCCCTAACCCACGTGCACTCTGTCTTTGTCTGTCTCAAAAATAAATAAACATTAAAAAGAAGAAGAAAAACTCTGGGTGTGGTTACAACACTGTTCAGAGGGAGGACTGGTCTGGACATAGACTCTGGTGTCAGTTTATCAAAAATGTGAACTCAGGTTTGTGGGCTTGGTTGAGATGTGTTTCAAGGCTGGTGCCCTGGAGACCTGGGATGGTGGGAAAAGGAGCACATGAATGCAGGTTTTGGCCCTGGAGGAGCTGTTGGTGCCACCCATCCTTTCTGCACATGTACAACATTTGTTGGGGAAACTGTCGGTGCAGGAGGTGTGGAGAGCCTTTACCAAGGGTGAAGTCTGGGCAAGGGAGGACAGAGTCACACTGGTGTCCTAGGTGCCTGTGCAAAGGGGATGGTGAGATGCTGGGAAAGGTGTCATCCTGAGTCTTCTGCCCAAGTTGCAAGGGGGCAAGGTGTTCAAGCCACGTGTGAAAAGCGATTAAAATTAAAAAGGGGTACTGTGTAGGGTTAAAAGATGAACTGATGTACATTCCAGTTTTCAAGACTTCATTTGGCTCTTTGATTTGTCTATTCAAATAGGCATGGTCTATCTGTAGGAAGTTGTGGTAAGGTTTTTACAGAGACGATGTGGAAACAAAGCAAGGGCAGTGTTTGATTGGATATATCTTAAGCATTTCCCTTCTTTTTGGGAGTCCTAACTGACTGCAATTATTTGTTCATATTTTTTTCCATTCAAGTGCAATACTGAGAATTAAGTTGTGGTTTCCATAGAGAGGCTACCAAAGCATTAGAGCCTCCTCAGGTTATGGCTTCACTATTTATTTAACAGTGGAAACACATTTGGTAGTATACTACCAGATTTATGTTTTTTATTGTTGTTGCTGTCATTGTGTTTTTTATTTGTTTTTCTTTTCTTTTCATTGTTTTTTTTTTTTTGAGAGGCAGAGAGAGAGAGTGCAAGCAGGGTAAGAGCGGCAGAGGATAGAGAGAGTCTTACCAGGCACCATGCTCAGAGTGGGGCCCAACTCACGACTGGATCCCACAACCCTGGGAATATGATCTGGGCTCCAAATTCCAATTAGTTTTCATCTGACTGAACCACAAGGGCACCTTGTTTGTTTGTTTGTTTGAATCCATTTACCAGGGTGATTTAGCAAGTGTCCACCCATTGTAAGAATGGTTCTTATGGTACAACAATCCCTATCCCAGAACCACCCAATTAAGTCACATGTATACAAAGCAAAGATCCACATTGCAACGTGTATGTGATAACAGAAGACAGATACATTCAACCATGCAGTTGTATAAAAAAGTGTTTCCACATGGAGGTTTTCCTTACGATTACCTCGGGATATGAGGTGTTTCTGTGTTGCAGTAGAGCCGTTTCTACCTGTGTGAAAATATCACCTTCATGTAGCATGGTTAAGGAGAGCATTTGATTAAGTTCGATGTGAAAATACTTATGTAAACGTTGAACCAAGTGCAAAATATTTTAGTGTCTTTGTGTTAAACAATTACAAATGCAATTTACATACACTGTGAAATTTACATAGTAGGCAGGATCCACCTCAACCTGACAAACTGTTATGAAGATCGATCTATTATTGATGTAGGTAATTAATGGAGATTTTTACTTGATTTAAATATTTTATGAGTTTATCATTTTCATTTTACAATTAATGACATGTACATATGTAGTTATTTCTATAACTACCATAATCCATTGCATGCATTGAGGAGCTATAAAAACATAATTCTGTTGTTAATAAGCCTGAAATTCAGTGGACTTGGCTGAGCTTTCTGTGGAGGACACTCTAATGTTAAAATCAAGGTTCATGAGGCATTGGATCTACTTGGGAACGTCTACAAGAGCAGTCACTTCCAGGACCATTCAGGTTGTTGGCAGAATCCATTTTGTTACCATGGTTTCCACATGATCTCCATGGGCACACCTTGTGCATGGTATGTCCAAAGAAGAGAAAAAGTGTTGAGTCTCACTGTTTACTCAAGATTTCAACTGTGGTCCTTCATTGTCTATTCAGTTGAAAGGATTACTTGGTGTTTTATAGAAGTAAGGTTTTTGCCTCATGGGCTGAAAAATCAAAACCGTTGACAATTGTGAAATCAGAGAATTAATGGGTAGAATGAATTCATGACCTACAATGGACCCTGCAATTGTCATCTCCCCCAGCTCCACCCCTCTCCTCCTTTCTGTCCCACATTGTGACCTCAATCTCTCCACTCGTGGAGCCTCTAGATATCCATGAACCCTGACTCTTTCTCTGCAAATGACACTTCTAGTCTTCATTGCTCTTCTCAGTCCATCAGATGCATTTTTTTATTTGGCTATGTTTATTTAATTTTGAGAAAGTTTGAGCAGAGGAGGGGCAGAGAGTGAGGGGGACAGAGGATCTGAAGTGGGCTCAGCCCTGACGTGGGGTTCAAACCCATGAACCGTTAGATCAAAACCTGAGCCAATGTTGGACACTCCACCTACTAAGGCACCCCGGCACCTATATTTCTTTCTCATTTAAAAAACAAAATAACATGTTCATTTGCTTTTGAGAAAGCATGAGCAAGGGACAGGCAAAAGGAGAGAGTGGCAGGGGATCCAAAGCTGGCTCTGCATGACAGCAGCAAGCCCTATGCCATCAGGTGTATTTAGACCTCTATACCAACAAAGCACATTTCACGTGATCCCAGAGCCCTCATCCTGAATTTCTTCCCGTTCCACTGCCGCTAAATACTCCATTCTCCATTCTTTCCTCCTTCCCCATTCCAATACATAGCCCACTTCTTTTTATGTCCACTGCTCTCGTATGCCAGCCAACATTTATCAGGAGTCCTTAGTTTCCTCATGACCCTGCACTTATTATCCCCAACCCTACACTTCCTGACTCTTCTCATGATCCCTCTAGCCTCCTGATGCCCACTGTTCTCCCAGCTCTCAAGGTCCCCATTCACCCATGCTAACTCCCTGTGCCCATGATGTTTCCTAGGCATCATCTTTTCTTTCCACTCTTTCTCTGGTTGAGCACTGAATTCTCTCCGGACTCCATTCACAGGCAACTACCTCCTTTCCATCCCTATGTTCTTTAACCCTTCATAGGCAGAAAACATTGTATGGTCTCAACCCAACCTTGCCACTTCACTGCCTTTAGCCAATTAATTTGTCATCCATTATCCCCCTCCTTCCTAGGATTTCTTTTACCCTCTCATTCTCTCCACCCATATAGCCCAGCCTTACTGTCCCTGCCTACACTCCACTCCCAACCTCAAACCGGTAGTGCACCTTAACCCCTCAGTCATATTTCACAACCTAGCGCCTTTTAGCCTTAGTGTGGGTTACATAGTGTGCGTCAAATAAATATGCCCGAGTGCTAACCCTCAGTACCTGTAATAGTACCCTTATTGGACAGTAAGCTCTTGGCTTTACGTTAAAATGAGGTCATGCTAGAATATGGGTCAATTTTACTCCAATGACTGGTATCCTTATAAGAAAAGAAAAATGAAGACACACACAGAACAAGGTGTGATGAAGAAGGCAGTGGTGGAGTGAGACACACCAACAAGCCAGGCCAGGGACAGCTGACAGTCCCCAGGAGTTAGAAAGAGCAAAGTCTCACTTCTTGAGGTACAGTGTGGCCCTGCCAACTGCTCGCTTCAGACTTCAAGAACCTCCAGAACTGTGAGACAGTAATTCCGCAGTGTGCTTAGACTAAGAGACCAATGCGGCATTGCTCATTTTAGCTAGCCTATATTGTATATATGCAGCATATTATCTACGCAACTGACTATGGACACAAGTTATTTTCATGTCTTGGTTATTATGAATAATGGGGTATGTTGCTTAGTTTTGTCATATTTGTGAGTTTTCTAGTTTTGTCGTTTTACCTGACTCTAGTTTCATGTCATTGTGGTTGAAAAGCTGCTTGATGGGATTTCACTCATAAGTTTATTAAGACTTGCTTTGTGTGCCAACATATAATCTATACTGGAGAATGTTCTGTGTCCGTGTGGGAAGAATGTGTTTTCTGTTGCTGTTGGATGCAATGTTGTAAGTCCGTCTGCTGAATGTCCTTGAAGTCCGATGTTTCCATATTGATGTTGTGTCTGAATACTCAATCCATTATTGAAAGTGCAGTGCTGAAGTCCTGCTGTATACATATACAGGTGCTTTTATGCGGGGGGTGCGGGGGATAAATATTTATACAAGTTCTATCCTTTGGTGGAATTCATTCCTTTATTTTTGGAGTTTTGTTCTTAGCAAAAGTAGCTTATATTTATTTTAAAAAACTATAAAAGTTGACTATATATCTATAAAAGAAAATTGATTTAAAAATAAGTGATGTCTATGTATCCAAATGTGACCAGATCAACACAACAACTCAATGCACAATAAGACTATTATGTAACTCATGGAACAAAAAGCAAGACACCACTAAATGGTTTGTCAATAGAAATGTTACACACATTTAGAAACCTACAGCTGTAATGCAACACAAAGAAATCCTAAGTACATGGGATAGCTACCTTTCTCCTACATTAAAGGAGTGAATGTCTTCTATGTAGTAAATAGACATATGATGTATAAAAACCTTAGTCACATGTAATGTAATCTAAAATGTGGGACCCAAGTGGAATGTAAGATTAGCTTATGGGAAGATGTACATTTCAGAAAGAACTCAACTTGAAATAAATCTGCTATATTGACACGGTGACCCATAAGAAACCCATCATTGCAAATGTATACACAGAACTGCCCAGAAATATCAGAAATCTTACTGAGAGGTATTATGGTTGAAATAAAAAATAACTTGCTTCATGGGTTTAAAAGAGCAGATAACAATGAAAATCATATAACATGTGAGTGAAAAAAACTGCAAGATATAATAGCATGATGTTTGAAAAGTGAATAATCTGGGAAAGATATTAGCCTGTACAAGTTGGTTTTGATAAACTATTGGCTGCTTTTGCAGTAAATTACCAAGATTGTCATTGCAACAGTATTTTCCCACACACTTCAAAATCTGGAAGCATTAGTCTTTCTCACATTGTCATTTAGCGTTCTTTTTTTTTTTTCCCCAGCCCTCTAAAGGTAGCAATCGGTTTTTGAATATCAAGTAGCCATTTCGAGGAGTCATAAGATACGGATGTTCAGAAACATAACACAAACTACAATTCAGGCATCTGCACAAACACTACCCACACTTACGGAAAAAGGTGTTTCTTTTCAATGTGTCAGTACGTGTGTTAAAGAACCATACTATTATTGTCTTCCAAAACCAAAACGGGGGCAAACTTTGTTGCCATTCTGCCAAACAGCACATTAACTAAAAACTGCACAAACTGACCCGTTTGTTTAATACTGACCTTTGCTGTGTCTTACTATAGTCCTTGCATTCAAGTCTATTTTGTCTGAAGCATAGCTACCCCATTTCTTTGGGTTTCCAATGGCATGCAATATTGTTTTGCATATTTGCACTTTCCAGCTGAGTGTGTTCTGAAAGCAGATGGGAATCCCATGAAGGCAGCATACCATTGGGTCTTGGATTTCTTTCCATTCAGCCAATCTCTATCTTTTGATTGGGGAATTTAGTCCCTTTATATTTAAAGGAAGTATTGATCCAGGCATGGAGTTACTGTTGTCATTCTTCTCATGGTTTTCTGGCTACTTTAGAATTCTTGCTCCCTTTCTTCTCCATTTTCTCTTTACCTTTGTGATCTGATGATTTTCAAGAATAGTAAACCTTGATTCTTCTCTCTTTATCTTTTGGGTATCAATTAACAGTTTTGCTTGGTGGTTACCATGAGGACTCAGAAGACATGACAGTCTATTTTAAATTATGTACAGCTTAATTTTGCCTACTGAAATTCTTTCAGGCCTGAGGTGATTCTTCAAACATGTGAATGTAGAATCCTAGCCATCTTAGGAAGGTTTTGCTCTTCTCTTTCTGATATCTGTGAACATTTCTTCCTTTCAATCACATCAGTTGATATTCTGTACTTGTAACTATTGCTATGATGAACCTGCATCACGTTTTTCAGTGGACTGACCCTCTTTCCCTTAAAGACCATTTAGTACAACTTTTTATTTGTAATACACACTTTTAGTTGAAATAAATGGACAATGGTGTCCTGAACACCTCTTTCATGATAATTACAGCAAGGTTACAGGCACAGAAAGTATCTCCATTTAGATTTTATTCAACTCTTCTTCACCTTCCATGGAAAATTACATATGTATGAGTTCCACCTAAGAAAGAAGGGAACTCATGTCATTGATGTAGCAACACTCAGCCGCGTACATTCACACGCCCACTAGGAATAAATGAATTTTCTGAAGTGATTTCAGAATAAGAAGTATATTGATGTTTACTAGTCACAAATCTTAAAAAGGTTAATGTAAAAACATTGAGATTATACCTATGCAAAAATGCATCCCTTTTATCATTTAAAGCATAATAGCATATACATTATCTAAATGTTTAACTTTGTATTATACCTTCTAATAAGTATTTTGATGTAATGTCTGAATACACTGACTTATTGCTTTCTGCTGTGATCCTGTGACACGTGTTGACATTTTATGTTCAGCTACATATGTTTTTAAACGTACTTTTCTTTCAACTTACTTTCCTATTGGTACTCTCTGATGTTTTCCAAATGGTGTATTTATGAAGAAGGGCTTTGCTCATGCATTAGGTTTGTATGGTTTCAACTCAGCATGCATTTAGAGATATTGTATAAGGATTGAATTCCAGCTGAAAGCTTTGTCATTCAATTCACATTTTAGAGATTTCCTCTGATATGGGAATTATGATGTTGAATAAGTTAGGACGTCCACCTAGGGGTGTGCCACATTCATCACATTTGCAATGTTTGTCCTATGTATGAACAATGTGATGGTGAGTAGGGCTTGAGCCAAGTGAAACGTTTCACCACATTCTCTACAATTGTAAGGTGTCTCTCAAGTATGAATTTGGTGCTGTGGAATGAGGCTTGAGCACCATTCAAGGGCTTCCCAGATTCTTTTTTTTTGTGTAAAATCATCTCTATAACACATTCTCTGACAAAAAATCAGGGATTAGCATTGGTTAAAGTCTTGCCACATTGTTTACTTGGGTATCGTTAATCCTCAATGTGGATTCTGTGATATGGAGTAGTGTTGAGCCCTCCTTAAAAGTTATCTCACAGTCTTGGGGTGCCTGGGTGGCTCAGTCGGTGAACCATCCAGCTTCACCTCATGTCGTGATATAGCAGTTTATGGGTTCGAGCCCTGTATCAGGCTCTGAGCTGTCTGTGCCGAAACCTCGGAGCCTGGAACCTGCTTTTCATTCTGTGTGTGTGTCTGCCTCTGCACCCTCCCACTCATTCTATGGAAGAAAAACTTTTTAAAAAGTGGGGGGAAAATTCCTTCACAGTCTTAAACTCTGTAACATTTGCTCCAAGACGATTTCTGTAATCTTGAATAAAGGATGATTGGTGATTAAAGCCTTTTGCACACGGTGCATTGGTAAGTGTGGCTCAAGTATGAATTCTGCGATGTTGATGAAGTTCTGAGCATTTGGTAAAGCCCTTGCCACATATCTGACATTGGTAAGGTTTCTCTCCAGTGTGAATTCTGTGATGGACTTTAAGGTTTGACTTAATCCTAAAGGCTTTGCCACATTGTTGACATTGGAAAGGTTTCTCTCCAGTATGAATTTTGTGATGGTAATTAAGGTTTGACTTCAACCTAAAGGCCTTGCCACATTCTTGACATTTGTGAGGTTTCTCTCCACTATGAATTCTCTGATGCTGACTAAGGGATGCTTGCTGGCTAAAGACCTTGCCACACACTTGACATTTGTAAGGTTTCTCTCCAGTATGAATTACATGATGCTGAGTAAGTGTTCTTCGCTGGCTAAAGACCTTTCCACATTCTTGACATTTGTAAGGTTTCTCTCCCGTATGCATTCTGTGATGCCGAGTAAGGGATGATTGCCGCATAAAGGCTCTACCACATTCTTGACATTGGTAAGGTTTCTCTCCAGTATGGATTCTGTGATGCTGAGTAAGCCTTGAAGGTAAATTAAAGGATTTGCTGCATTTGTTACATTGGTAAGGTTTCTGTCCGGTATGAATTATGCGATGTAGAAAAAGGGTTGAGTATCTGCTAAAGGCCTTACCACATTCTTTACATTTGTAAGGTTTCTCTCCGGTATGAATTATGTGATGTTGAGTGAGCTGTGAGTACGCTTTATAGGCCTTGCCACATTCTTTACATTTGTGGGGTTTCTCTCCAGTATGAATTCTGTGATGTTCAGTAAGTTGTGAGGAACAGTTAAAGGCTTTTCCACATTCTTGACATTGGTAAGGTTTCTCGCCAGTATGGATTCTGTGATGCTGAGTAAGGGATGATGGGTGGTTAAAGGCCTTGCCACATTCTTGACAGTTGTAAGGTCTCTCTCCAGTATGAATTCTGTGATGTCGACTAAGGGATGATTGCTGGGGAAAGACCTTGCCACATTCTTCACATTTGTAAGATTTCTCTCCAGTATGCCTTCTGTGATGCTGAGTAAGGGATGAACGGTGGCTAAAGGCCTTGCCACATTCTTGACATTTGTAAGGTTTCTCTCCAGTATGTATTCTGTGATGCTGAAGAAGGGATGATCGGTGGCTAAAGGCCTTGCCACATTCTTGACATTTGTAAGGTTTCTCTCCAGTATGTATTCTGTGATGCTGAGGAAGGGATGATCGGTGGCTAAAGGCCTTGCCACATTCTTGACATTTGTAAGGTTTCTCTCCAGTATGTATTCTGTGATGCTTAGTAAGGGATGATTGCTGGTTATAGGCCTTGCCACATTCTTGACATTTGTGAGGTTTCTCTCCAGTGTGGATTCTTTGATGCTGAGTAAGCAATGATTGCTGGCTAAAGGCCTTGCCACATTGTTGACATTTGTAAGGTTTCTGTGCAGTACAGATTCGCCTGTCTGCATGGAGTGATGACCCATCCTTAAAGGTTTGACCACTTTCTTCACATTTGTCAATTTTCTTTGCAGTATGCGTTTGCTGATGTTGAGATAGTGTCGAGTGCCTGTCAAAGGTTTTGCCACATTCCTTGCCAATGTACCTTTTCTCTCCAGTACCACTTGTCTTATACGTATTTAGGCTTAATGATTGATTAAACATGTTCCCAGATTCATTATATATGTATGGGTTTCCACCCCCATGAAGCCTCTGATGATCAGCAATACTGGAGGACTGCTTCAGAGCTTTCCCACATTCATCATATTTAGAAGTAATTTCTCCCCTCTGTGTACTCTTACTATTGGTATATTTGGAGTTTGGATAAAACACTTCCTCACCTTTATTAGATTCAAAATGGTTTTCTTGCAGAGTCCTCAGACGTTGGCTAACATGAGAGCCCTGGTTAGACTGTGTCTCAGATTCACTGTATTGAGCCAGTGTAGCTCCATTGAAAATACTCTGGTAATGTTGCAGGGTCACCTCCTCTGTGAAGTCCCTCCCAAACTGAGACGTCCTAGGTCTTTTATCTTCATTTTTGAATGTCTGAGTTTTAGAAATATTTGACTGAAAGGTCAATCCAATTCCACTTTCACAATGGTTCACAGCATTGTTTTCAGTGTGGATGAGGTAACTTTCCAAACGTTCCAAATTTTCTTTGCACAAATATGTATGTTTGCATGTTTGATTGGAACTTCTGCTTACAGATGCACACTGCTTTGCACAAATAGTGGATGTAAAAAGGGCGGTTTTCCAAGATGTTTTATGTCCTTCACCACTTGGGGCCATGAGGTTCTTACTATGGGCAGTCGTCTCATTTGGACCACGTCCTTCATGAAACTTCTGATGTGCTTCATTCTTTCTACCACTGTCCCAGTTTATCATTACGTGTAAATTCTCAAGGGCATGATGTTTCCATGTACCCAGTGACACATTTTGGGAAGAGGCTTCTATGCATGGCTTTGGCAGGAAGCTCTGGCTGCCATGTGAAGATATAGCTGAAAGATAGCAAATAACAAAAAAAGGGACAGCATTCCAATTACTACTCTCACATGAAGGTACTGACAACTTCTAATATACAACCTTTAAATCAGTCTGAGAATGTCAGGAAGATGGTTGAGAAGGATTCATCGGGACTTCATTCTTCCTTGACACAGAAACTTACACACAACGTGAAAACGTAGCCTAATAGATCATTCTGTAGTTGTTTAATGGTGTAGCACAAATCAAATTCCTGTGTCACAAAGAATCAGGAAATTACCCTATGAGCCAAAATTTAGAAGGAAGCACATTTAATTTAAAAGTCAAACAGAAATTAGGAAAATACGATATAGCAAAAGTAGGAATAAAACAACAGGACGAGTTTGTTTTCAGAAGTAACCCAAAAATTTCACAGACCTGTAACACCATCAAGTAAGGATGAAAATTTGAAGTTCACCTAAAATCAGAAGTGAAGAACTAAAACAAGACACAGTACATGTGATATCATAGAAATAAAAGTAATCATAATTGGGAAAAAGGATAATTACATGCTAACAAATAGGTATCCAAAAAAAAAAAAAAAGTACCTATTTCAAATAAGGTATAACCTACTTAACATCATCATGGAGAAAAGATTATAATGAAAGAGGAACCTGGGTGGCTTAGTCGGTTGAGCATCCAACTCTTGATTTTGGCTCAGGTCATGATCTTAGGGTCATGTGATGGACACCCGTATCAGGCTCTACCCTAAGCACGAAGTCTATTTAAGATTCTCTCTCTCTCTCCCTCTGCTTTCTCTCCCACTCACTGACTCTCACACTCAAAAAAAAAAAAAAAAAAAAGAAAAAAGAAAAAGAAAAAAGTCAACAGATCTACAACTACTAAGTACATTAACACTGTAATACCTAAAGTCCCAATGGGACGCCTGGGTGGCTCAGGTGGGTAAGCATCAGACTTCAGCTCAGGCCATGATCTCACAGTGTGTGAGTTCGAGCCCCTCATCGGGCTCTGTGATGACAGGTCAGAACCTTGAGCCTGCTTCAGATTCTGTGCCTCCCTCTCTCTGCTCCCCTCCCCTGCTCATGCTCTGTCTCTCCCTGACTCAAAAATACATAAAAACATTAAAAATGTTTTCTAATTAAAAATAAATAAAAAAAAATAAACTCCCAGCAAGGAAAACCCTTATGCCAGATGAATTCACAGAATAATTCATAGACACACATGACAAAGTACTTGACATCTCCCCAGACATTTCTAGAGAGTGAAGAGAAGGGAGATTATGAAAACCCTTGATCATACCAGCCTTAACAGGTTATCAAGGCTGAAGGAAGATGCTACAAGTACAGAAGACTATGAATTACCATCTGTGGGGAATATTCATGCAACGTCCACCATAAAACTAAGCAAATAGGGGAGCCTGGGAGCCTAAGTTGGTGAAGCACCCGACCCTTGACTTCAGCTCCGGTCATGACTTCAGTCGTGAGATCAGGCCCCATGTCCAGCTCATTGCAAACTGAAAAACCTGCTTGGGATCCTCTTTCCTCCCTCTCCCTCTCAAAACAAATAAACAAATGAAAAACAAACTGAATCAAAAGCACATTTTACCATTTTATGACATAATCAACTGGGAATTCTTCCTGCAATTCAAGAATGTTTCACCATATGGAAAACTATCGAGTTGGGACTGCACATTACAGACTAAAGATCACAAAGAGAGGATTATCTTAATTGATACAGGACAGGAAGTGAGCATATTGGACACCATTTCATGATTAAAGATACTCAATAAGGAAGAATCCAAGGAAACTACTTCATCCTAATCAAGATCATGTATGTGTGAAAAGCTGAAATCCAACATAATCGATGAGAAGGCCAAAAGCTCCTCCTCCTATAGGATCACAAATAAGATATGGAAGCAACTTTCCCATGTCCATTCCACACAGTACTGGCACTATTCAGAACAATTAGGAAAAAAATACATAAAAGGAAACCAAATTGGGGGCGCTTGGTTGGCTCACTTAATTGTCTGACTCTTGGTTTTCAACCTGGCACTATGTGAGTTTGAGCCACACATCAGGCCCCATGCTGACAGCACAGAGCCTGTTGGGGTTCACTCTGTCTCTCTCCCTCTCTCCCTTTCTCTCAGCTTCTCCTGACTCCCACTCTCTCAAAATAAATAAACTTAAAACAATTCTAAAATGGAAACAAATTGGAAGAGAAAAAGCAAAATTATCGCTGTTAGAGGATGGCATTATCTATACAAAATCCTAGGAAACTTTTTTTTTTGGTAATCATTATTATTCATTTTTTCCTCATTTTTCTAGTAGACACTCCACTTTCAATTTTTTATGCTATAAATGATTGAGTTAATTATTGTATTTCACCTTTTTCTTTTATTACACCTCAATCAACAAAAGAATGAAGAAATTTAGCTAAAATTCTGTCAAAGGAAATGCTAAAGAAAAATAAGAAAGAAGTAAAATGAAGACCCAAATAAACAATAACATAACATTGAAAGTAATTCCGTTTCTCCAATACAACAAACAAACTTGACAATACTTTAAATATATTTACAGTGAAAAAAAAACCCACCAACGAAAAAGAAAAATGGAAAAGAAAATGAGGCAACAGTTACACACAGAAACATATAGTGTGATAAACGATTCCTAAAGCAAACATACACTAACATATTAGACAATTTGGAAAAGACCAAGACCACATGCGTTCACCGGTCAATGGACCAAACTTTTAAACAAGTAATTCCTTGGATGCTCCGGTGGCTCAGTTGGTTTAGCATGCAACTGTTGGTTTTGGCTCAGGTCATGATCTCACTTTGTAAGTTCCAGCACCACACTGGGCTCTGCACTGATAGTGGGCACCCTTCTTGGGATGCTCTCTATCTCTATCTCTCCTTACCTCTTCCTTCTTATCTCTCCTCTCAAAATAAATAGTTATTAAAAAGGTAATGGAGAACATTATATTTTTTTAAAAAAGCAATTGCTGATAAAATTCATCAAAATTCTACAAATAATAGAATACAGGGAACCCATTGAAAATCATTCTACGTGGCAGGCATTACCCTGGTACCCAAGAGGAGATAACCACAATACAAGAACAAAAAAAGGCTAGTTTGTCGAATATAAATATTGCTACACTGGCCTTCTTTTGACATCCATTTGCATGATAACGTTTCTCTAGCCCCTCACTTTCAACTGGCAGACAACTTCAGGTCTAAATTGAGTCTTTTGTAGACAGCAGATTAATCGGTTTGGGTTTTTTTTAATCCATTCAGACACCCTATGTGTTTTGATTGGAGTGCATAGTACATTTCCCTTCAAAGGAATCATTGACTAGATACCTATTTGCTGCCATTGTATTATTACTTTTGGCATTGTTTCTGGAGATTGTTTTCTGATACTTTCTTGTCTTTCTCACTTTTGGTCTCTCCTCTGAAGTCAAAGACTATCCTTAAACATGTCTTGGAGGGCTGTTCCAGTGGTCACAAACTCCTTTAGTTTGTTTGACTGGAAATCTCTCTCTCTCCTCTAGTCTGAATGATAGTCTTCCTGGATAGACTGTTCTTGGCTGCCTATTTTCCCCATTCAGCCTTTTGAATCTATCATGTCCCTCCCTCAGGGTTGCCATGTTTCTGTTGAGAATTCTTGAGCTGGCCTTATGCTTTTCAGGATGGGTGAAATACTTCCCCTGTGTTGCTGCTTTTAAGATTTTGTCATTATCACCATAGTTTGCTAATTCCAAGATGTCTTGGTGTTGGCCTCCTTTTGGTGATTTCGATGGAGTTCTATGCCTCCTGAATCTGCAGGTCTGTTTCCTTCAACTGATTAGGGATGCTTTCTTCTATTATTCCCTGAAGTAACTTTTCTGACCCCCCTTTCTCATCTTCTTCTGTGACCCTGTAATATAAATCTTATCACTTTTGAGGGAGTCCCTGATTTCCTAAGGCTATTTCATGTTGCATAATTCTACTCTGTCTCTCTGTCTCTCTCTTCCTTAAGTTTCACTATTTTCCATTATTTTGTCTTTAAGGCCACCAATTTGCTGCTCTCATTCTTCCAACATGCTGTTCATTGAGTCAAGTGCATTTCTCATCTCATTTATTGCATTTTACGTCACTCTTCCTTTGCTAAGCCTCTTATTGCTGTAGTCAGAGCCTCACTGCTGTCTTCTTTTCACAACCTCAGTGAGTATCCTTATGATAGTTGCCTTCAATTTTCCATTTGGAATGTTACTGATACAGTGTTTCACTGAAATCTCTGGCCACGGCCAAATCTTGTTGTTTCATTTTGGATAAATTCTTCCATCTTGGCATTTTGTCTACATCTCCACCACCCTGTGTATGTTAAAATAGCCAGTTATGTCTCCTGCTCTATCTTTGACGCCAGTGGTGTGCAGAAGCTCTCCTGCCAGTGTTTGGACCCTGTCTTCAATGGGGCAAGTTTTGACTGGTTATGCTGTGGTCTGCTTGTGAGATGAGTCCGGACATCAACTCCACCAGAACTGAGGCCATGCAGAACTGTGTGGTCACATGTGGTGTGGGCAGCAGATTATGCAGGTCCCCTGAGGTAGGGGCCAACCTTGCTGGGATTGACAGGCTTGACTGAGAAGGGCAGTTCCACCAGAGCATAGGGGCTTGGGGCTTGTTGTAAGCAAGGCAGGCAGCCAGTGTCCCCGCTGAGCCCTTTCTCTCAGGGTGCTCTGTGTTCATGCTGAGGAACATGGGAAGGAAATGGAACAAGTCAGCTCCTTTGTTCCCCATGATGCACCTCATTGAAGGGCCCCTAGAATATCAAATAATCTCACTCATCTGTGCCCCAAATGCTCTTCACATCGCTGTTTCCATGCTGTCTACACCCAGGTTGTGAGCCTACCTTCTGTCCAGGACAGGACAGTACCCTCCTGGATCTTTCCAAGCTAAGCCCGCCTACTTGAAAACTCAAGGCTTGAAGCCACACTGTTTGTAAGAAAGCACAAAATGCAGGCCTTCTCCTTTTCCAAGACAATGACATTAGGGAAATGTTCTCCTTGTGCATTCTTCTTTGGGCTCCACTCTCTCTCATCCTTCTCCACAACCACAGTTCCCTGCTTTCAGCAGCACTATAATCTGTTGCTCCCCCGGCCAAATCTCTATACTTCCTACAATCTTCGATGTGCCTCTTCTCTCTCATCAGCTGGGTAATTCCTCCGTCAGTCTTAAGGTTGCTTTTTGGGATATGTAGGACGGTTTGGTGGTTAGCTAGATGTATTTGTGGGATGTGATGAGGGTAGGGTACTCCTAGTCTGTCACGATACTATCATCTTCTCCGAAGAATCCCTATTTTCTTTTAGTTTTAAATTATTATCTTTTGAGACAGAGTGTGTGTGCAAGTAGGTTAGGGGCACAGGGAGGCAGAGACTCTCAAGCAAGCTGCATGTTAGGTGTAGAGCCTGAGGCAGGGCTTGATCCCATGACCCTGGGATCATGACCTGAGCCAAAATCAACAGTCAGACACTCCATCAACTGTGCCACCCAAGTGCCCCTAAAGAATCCTCAATTCGAAAAACCTGCTAAAACTCAAGTAAATTTTACAAAATTGGAGATCACAAACCCAACAAATAACAATTCATGGTTTATACACAACAAAGAACAATCCCCCGCAAAATATAATTACAGTTACAGTAGCATCACAAAGAATAAACAACTTAAGACTCAACATAATGCTAGAGGTCAAAACTGGTGCAGAGAAAACTATAAAATATTGTGAAGGAATTGAAAGAAGAAGTAAGTGAAAACACATCCATGTTCTTACATTGGAATACTTCAAATTATCCAACTGTCACTATACTCCAAGTGATCTACTGATTTCATGCGACCTCCATCAAATTCCCAGTGACATTTTTGGCAGAAAGATCACAACCAAATGGAACATTCACATGGGTATGGCAGGATAATATATACCCACAATAATCTTGAAACATAAAGAGTATTCTGGTGGCACCAAACTTCCTAATTTACAACATACGACAAAATCAGTTGTCAAAATAATGTACTACAGAAGAAAACAGACACAGAATAATAAAAAGTGATGGTGAGCTACGCGTGCACTTCAATGTCAATGTGACATTGTCAGTGTGACGTATGAAAACAAACAGAGCATCTTCTTAAAACTCACATTCTGATTTCGAATTTTATGTGGGGTCTGAGTTTCTACATTTCTCACAAACCTGAAACTCATGCCAACATCTTCACTTCAAGAACCACACTTCTATATTCCAAGAAAAAAAAAAACACAAGAAGAAATCATGGAGGACTTTGAACCTGAAGAATAATGAGGAAATTACTAAGCCTCATATCATGAACAGAAACAACCATTCTCTTAAACACTTACTACACAGTACAGACCATTCTAACAGTTTTGCATGAATTCACCCATCTATCCCAGTAATCTATGAAAACAATAGTGTTGTTTTTCATCTTCCAAAAGAATATCTGGCAAAATTGCAATAGTATAATATTGGTCTTTATCCAGATTATCCGACTTTAAATTCATCTACGAGGAACACACCAACCATTATACAGAGACAATCCTAAAAGTAAGTTTACTGAAAGTTTCAACGTGGTGATGGTAATGCAAATATATTAAAACCATGAAACTGAGTAACATAAAGAGAAAAGTGAAGATTCCACATAAAATACAAAAATTACCAATTGAATACAAAAGAATAAAAGTGATAGAATGAAATATGTTTACTCTCCCTGAAACTAACAACTATTTTCAGTGACATACAGATTATACATCTATTTGTGGAGAAAGGTTTTTGTGACTTGCAAATACACCACAAACACACAAACTCAGAAATACAGAGGAGGACAGAAGGAGGGGAAGATGGCAGTGTAGATGCTGGGCTCACCACGTCCTGCTGATCACTTAGATTCCACCCACATCTGCCTGAATAACCCAGAAAACTGCCAGAAGACTAGCAGAATGGACTCTCTGGAGCCAAGCGTAGACAGGAGGCGGACAGAAGAGGGTAGGAAGGGCGGAGAGGCGGTGCGCACTGCATGGACTGGTGGGAGGGAGGGGGGCAGTGGAGGGGGAGCCTGCCCTGCAACGCAGAGCCCCCAGTCTCACTTGCAAATGCAGAGGGGCCGTACCGAGTGTTTTCTGAGAGCCAAGCGGGACATAACATCTGGAATGTTATAAGTCAACAGCTCTGCTCAGAGAGCAGAAGGGCTAGAAGATAATGGGAGGAAGAGTTGTTGAACTCTGGAGGACAGAGCTCAGCTCACCAGGGAACAAAGGTGCTGGCCAGCGCCAACTGCCTCGCCCATCCACCCGCTGAAATTCCAAAGGGAACCAGTTCCCATCACGGAACTTGCTTGAACTGCATAAACACCCACATTGTGCTTCTATGCAACCATCCCTCCAAAGGGTCTGCCTCCCTCCCAGTGCTGCAGGGCCCCTCTTGCAATGGACCTTGGAGCACCAAAGGCAAAGTGAGCTGAGCCTGCCCCTCCTGCCCCTGTGCACCCTGCGGATCCACCCTGGCTAATATGCCAGATCCCACAGAGGAAGCACCACAAGCATGGCAGTGTGGAAGTAGTCCAGACAGGGGCCACACCACTCCACAGTGAGTCCTGCCCCTGGGAGAGGGGAAGATAAGGTACACACCAGTCTGACTGTGGCCCCAGCGGTGGACTGTGGGCAGACATCGGGTCTGACTGTGACCCCGCCCACCAACACAAGTTACCCCAGACAGCACAGGGGAAGAGCCCTGCAGTTCTGTGCCACTCCAGGGACTATCCAAAATGACAAAACGGAAGAATTCTCCTCAAAAGAAACGCCAGGAAGTAGTGACAGCTAACAACCTGATCAAAAACGATTTAAGCAATATAACAGAAAATGAGTTTAAAATAATAGGGGTGCCTGCATGGCTCAGTCGGTTAAGCATCTGACTTCAGCTCAGGGCATGATCTCGGGGTCCGTGAGTTCGAGCCCCGCGTCGGGCTCTGTGCTGACAGCTCAGAGCCTGGAGCCTGTTTCAGATTCTGTGTCTCCTTCTCTCTCTGACCCTCCCCCGTTCATGCCGTCTCTCCCTGTCTCAAATATTAAATAAACGATGAAAAATAAATAAATAAAATAAAATAAAATAATAGCCATAAAATTAATCATTGGGCTTGAAAAAGTATAGAGGACAGCAGAGAATCTATCGCTACAGAGATCAAGGGACTAAGAAACAGGAGAAGCTAAAAAATGCTATAAATGTGGTGCAAAATAAAATGGAGGCGACCACAGCTCAGATTGAAGAGGCAGAGGAGAGAATAGGTGAATTAGAAGAGAATATTATGGAAAAAGAGGAAGCTGAGAAAAAGATAAAAAAAAAAAAATCCAGGAGTATGAGGGAGAATTAGAGAACTAAGTGATATGAAGAAACGCAATAATATACGCATAATTGGGATTCCAGAGGAGGAAGAGAGGGAAAAGTGCTGAAGGTGTACTTGAAGAAAACATAGCTGAAAACTTCCCAGATCTGGGGAAGGAAAAAGGCTATGAAATCCAAGAGGCACAGAGAACTGCCGTCAGACGTAACTTAGAATGATCCTCTGCATGACATATCGTAGTGAAACTGGCAAAATACAAGGATAAACAGAGAATTCTGAAAGCAGCTAGGGATAAACATGCTCTAACATATAAAGGGAGACCGATAAGACTCATGACGGATCTATCTGTTGAAACTTGGCAGGCCAGAGGGGAATGGCAGGAAATCTTCAATGTGGTGAACAGGAAAAATATGCAGCTGAGAATCCTCTATCCAGCAAGTCTGTCATTTAGAATAGAAGGAGATAAAGTTCTTCCCAAACAAACAAACACTGAAGGAAATCATTACCCCTAAACCAGCCCTACAAGAGATCCTAAGGGGGATCCTGTGAAACAAAGTACCAGAGACATCACTACAAGCATGAAACCTACAGACATTACAGTGACTCTAAACCCATATCTTTTTATAATGACACTGAATGTAAATGAACTAAATGCTCCAACCAAAAGACATAGGGTATCAGAATGGAAAACAAAACAAAACAAGACCCATGTATTTGCTATCTACAAGAGACTCATTTTAGACCTGAGGACACCTTCAGACTGAAAGTGAGGAGATGGAGAACTATCTCTCATGCTACTGGAACTCAAAAGAAAGCTGAAGTTGCCATACTTATATCAGACAAACTAGACATTAAATTAAAGACTGTACCCTTCACAAGTATACAAGAATTGAGATCATACCATGCCTACTTTCAGACCACAATGCTATGAAGCTTGAAATCAACCACAGGAAGAAGTCTGGAAAACCTCCGAAAGCATGGAGGTTAAAGAACACCCTACTAAAGAATGAATGGGTCAACCAGACAATTAGAGAAGAAATTAAAAAATATATGGAAACAAATGAAAATGAAAATACAACAATCCAAACCCTCTGGGATGCAGCGAAGGCAGTCCTCAGAGGAAAATACATTGCAATCCAGACCTATCTCAAGAAACAAGAAAATTCCCCCCAAAAAATATAACAGCACACCTAAAGGAAACAGAAGCAGAACAGCAAAGACACCCCAAAGCCAGCAGAAGAAGACAAATAATAAAGCTCAGAGCAGAAATAAACAATATAGAATCTAAAAAAACAGTAGAGCAGATCAATGAATCCAAGAGTTGGTGTTTTGAAAAAATAAACAAAATTGATAAGCCTCTAGCCAGGCTTCTCAAAAAGAAAAGGGAGATGACCCAAATAGATAAAATCATGAATGAAAATGGATTTATTACAACCAATCCCTCAGAAATACAAGCAATTATCAGGGAATACTATGAAAAGTTATATGCCAACAAACTGGACAACCTGGAAGAAATGGACAAATTCCTAAACACCCACACACTTCCAAACTCAAACAGGAAGAAATTGAACGCTTGAACAGACCCATAACCAGCGAAGCAATCGAATCAGTTATCAAAAACCTCCCAACAAATATGAGTCCAGGGCCAGATGGCTTCCCAGGGGAATTCTACCAGACATTTAAAGCAGAGATAATACCTATCTTTCTCAAGCTACTCCAAAAAGTAGAAAGGGAAGGAACACTTCCAGACTCATTCTATGAAGCCAGCATTACATTGATTCCTAAACCAGAGACCCAGTAAAAAAGAGAACTATAGCCCAATATCCCTGATGAATATGAAAGAAAACATTCTCAATAAGATACTAGCAAATCGAATTCAACAGCATATAAAAAGAATTATTCACCATGATCAAGTGGGATTCATTCCTGAGCAACAGGGCTGGTTCAGCATTTGCAAATCAATCAATGTGATACATCACATTAGTAAAAGAAAAAATAAGAACCATAGGATCCTGTCAACAGAGGCAGAAAAAGCATTAGACAAAATTCAGCATCCTTTCTTAATAAAACCCCTTGAGAATGTCAGGATAGAAAGAACACACTTAAACATCATAAAAGCCATTTATGAAAAGCCCACAGCTAATATCATCCTTAATGGGGAAAAATTGAGTGCTTTTTCCCTGAGATCAGGAACACGACAGGGATGTCCACTCTCACCGCTGTTGTTTAACATAGTGTTGGAAGTGCTAGCATCAGCACACAGAAAACAAGAGGAAATCAAAGGCATCAAAATTGGCAAAGATGAAGTCAAGCTTTCGCTTTTTGCAGATGACATGATACTACACATGGAAAACCCGTGATAGACTCCACCAAAAGTCTGTTAGACCTGATACATGAATTCAGCAAAGTCGTAGGATACAAAATCAATGTACACAAATCAGTTGCATTCTTATACAAGAATAATGAAGCAACAGAAGGCAAATAAAGAAACTAATCCCATTCACAATTGCACGAAGAGGCATAAAATACGTAGGATTAACCTAACCAAAGATGTAAAATATCTGTATCCTGAAAACCATAGAAAGCTTATGGAGGAAATTGAAGAAGATATGAAGAAATGGAAAAATATTCCATGCTCATGGATTGGAAGAATAAATATTGTCAAAATGTCAATACTACCCAAAGCTATCTACACATTCAATGCAATCCCAGTCAAAATTGCACCAGCATTCTTCTTGAAACTAGAACAAGCAATCCTAACATTTGTATGGAACCACAAAAGACCCCGAATAGCCAAAGTAATATTGAAGAAGAAGACCAAAGCGGGAGGCATCACAATCCCAGACTTTAGCCTCTACTACAAAGCTGTCATCATCAAGACAGCATGGTATTGGCACAAAAACAGACACATAGACCAATGGAATAGAATGGAAACCCCATAACTAGACCCACAAAAATATGGCCAGCTAATCTTTGACAAAGCAGGAAAGAATATCCAATAGAAAAAAAGACCGTCTCTTTAACAAATGGTGCTGGGAGAACTGGACAGCAACATGCAGAAGGTTGAAACTAGACCACTTTCTTACACCATTCACAAAAATAAACTCAAAATGGATGAAGGACCTGAATGTGAGACAGGAAACCATCAAAACCCTAGAGGAGAAAGCAGGGAAAAACCTCTCTGACCTCAGCCGCAGCAATTTCTTACTTGACACATCCCCAACGGCCAGGGAATAAAAAGCAAAAATGAACTATTGGGACCTCATGAAGATAAAAAGCTTCTGTACAGCAAAGGAAACAATCAACAAAACCAAAAGGCAACCAACGGAATGGCAAAAGATATTTGCAAATGATATATGAGACAAAGGGCTAGCATCCAAAATCTAAAAAGAACTCCCCAAACTCCTCACCCGAAAACCAAACATCCAGTGAAGAAATGGGCACAAAACATGCATAGACACTTCTCTAAAGAAGACATCCAGATGGCCAACAGGCACATGAAAAGATGCTCAACGTCACTCCTCATCAGGGAAATACTAATCAAAACCACACTCAAATACCACCGCACACCAGTCATAGTGGCTAAAATGAACACAGCGGGAGACTATAGATGCTGGCGAGGATGTGGAGAAATGGGAAGCTTCTTGCACTGTTGGTGGGAATGCAAACAGGTGCAGTCGCTCTGGAAAACAGCGTGGAGATTCCTGAAAAAATTAAAAATAGCGCTACCCTATGACCCAGCGATAGCACTGTTAGGAATTTACCCAAGGGATACAGGAGTGTTGATTCATAGGAGCACTTGTACCCCAATGTTTATAGCAGCACTCTCAACATTAGCCAAATTATGGAAAGAGCCTAAATGTCCATCAACTGACGAATGGATAAAGAAATTGTGGCTTATATACACAATGGAATACTACTTGGCAATGAGAAAGAATGAAATATGGCCTTTTGTTGCAACATGCATGGAACTGGAGAGTGTTATGCTAAGTGAAAGAAGTCATACACACAAAGACAGATACCATGTATTTTCACTCTTATGTGGATCCTGAGAAACTTAGGACCATGGGGGAGGGAAAAAAAAATAAAAAACAGGTTACAGAAGGAGGGAGGCAAGCCATAAGAGGCTCTTAAATCTGAGGACAAACTGAGGGTTGATGGGTGAAGGGAGGGAGGGGAGGGTGGGTGACGGGTATTGAGGAGGGCCCCTGTTGAGATAAGCACTAGGTGTTATATGGAAACAAATTTGACAATAAATTTCATATTAAAAAAAAAAAAAGAAATACCAAAAGGTATTGTTTTTGAGTCTTCTATAGCATTAAAAGTCTAGGTCTCCTTTATGTTTTGTGCTGGATTACATTCACAATTTTAAGGCATTTGAACTAATGTGATACACATTTTCTTTATTTGCAGCAACAGAAAAGAGATAAGGAAGAGTATCTATGGGACATGAGGGCAGAATAAAATGGAAATTTACAGGACAGAACTCTCATTCACAATCTCTACTTTAAACAGCAATTCCTACAGCAAACATAGGAGGAATCCTTCATTTTCCAAAGCAGACAACAAACAAGGTGAAATGAAGGAGGAAGCTTCCAGAATAAAAGAGATGATTAGTGCACATCTTCCCATATGATACTTAATGATAACAGAGAAAAAATATCAACCTTCTAGTGGAGGGATCCAGCAGAGAGCACACAGGAAATAAGGAACCTGTAATGGGTGACACTGGGATCAGGTGGCTAATGTTGTTCAAAGGACACAGAACGACAGCTGTGAAATAAATGTCCAGAACAAATATGTAAATCACAGTCTAACAGCCAAAAGGAAAATAACCATTTTATTCAAATATCAAGCCACTATTCCATGGCAAACAATTCAAATGATCCTCTTAGAGAGACTTATGGAGGAAGAAGAGAGAACAGGTAACTAAATGATATCAGGAAAGCTGTGCAAGACCAACAGCTCAACCCAAATGATCTCCCTCATTCCTCAGGACGCACATGCCATGTCAGAATTTTGATCTAATAAATCAGAAATGAATCTCATAAAGAGCCACGCAGAAAGTGAAAACATTTATGACAAAGGCACAGGAAGTTTCTATTCTACAAGAAAAAAGATGAAAATTATCAAGTTACTGAGAAATAACGTACCCATTGAGTCTTTATGGCAGGCTGTGAGTTCTAAGTTCTCAGTGTTCTAGTTCCCCTGTGGCATTAATGTTGGTAGGAATATTAGAATCCACATGGACAAATTATTTCACCATTGAGGAATGGAAGACACAAATTGGAAATTTCTTATTATCATTCATAAGAAAAATAAGCTTCTGAAGTGAAATAGAGCATGAGATTTTCTCATTTTAGAAAATGCTTTTTTATCTGAGAGAATTACTGAATCTCAGTGTTCTATGATGAAGCCTAAAGCATCAGTGGGGTGTCTGGGTGGCTCAGTTGGTTGACCATCCAACTTCAGCTCAGGTCATGATCTGTGGTCTGTGAGTTCGAACCCCACATCAAGCTCTGTGCTGACTGCCTGGAGGCTCCTTCAAATTCTGTCTCTGTCTCTCTCTGCCCGTCCCCCACGATTGCTCTGTCTGTCTGCCTCTCTCTCTCTCTCTCAAAAAAACATTAAAATAAAAAAAAGATTATAGCCTCAGGAACATTGGAAAGCACAAACCGGAAATCACGAGATCCCTGTCTCCAGTGCTCCTGGGATTTGGACACCAAAACCCACTCAGTCCAGCACTACTATGACACACTTCTCATGAAAACAGAAAGTGGGAATGACTTACAACAGAGTCTCTCAGAATATGGAGAATTCTCCAGGGCCTCCAAAGCAAAGGAGAAGCTTTCAGACTTTGGAGATACTCAACGCACAAGGGGAGTCTCCTGGCACTCACTGTGGATGTGATGGACCATCACTGGAGCAGAACAAAGAATCCTTCGAGAATGTAAGAGTATGATGGGTTGGAAAGCTGATGTCCCGCTATGAGTGGGACAGACATAAAACTGGGCTTCCAAACTAATTTCCATTCAAGGAGAGCTACTTGAGCCATATTTTAAATATTTGCATATCACCACTGTCATCTGTTTTGTTCATGCCCACCTACCTGCTGGTGAGGCTACCGTCTTCTCTCTCTTCACATCCCAGAGCTCCCTCTTTTGTTCCAAAAAAATGACCAGGTGTGGTTTCGACACAATGAGGCCTGATTATCAGGAAAAAGAAAAAAAAGATCATACCTGTTTCTCAGATTCTTTCACCCCAATACTGTGCTCAGTACACGAGAGAGGACATTGTAGAATTCCAGAAAATGATTTCTGAATGCTGTTGCCCAAAAGCCCCTTTAGTATACTTGACAGGAATTTCCAATGTTCACATCATGACCTCACGTCCAAGTACTACCACTACAGGAATGAGTAGCAGTTGGGAGCTTAAGTGGGCAGTACCATTTTATGCCACTCAATGTTTACAATTACCACTCATCTACAGATGATGATGCTCTTACCTCACTGTAAAGAAGGGGAATCTACAGCTGGAAAGGAAACCTCATGAAGGTATTTCTCTATATCTATAAACTCTACTTCTTTCTCTGACTGCAGGGATCTGAATTCCAGTCATGCAAAGAGGATGTTTCCAAGAGACAGTCTTCCAAGGAAGGAACAAACCCGCGAGTGTGGTTTGGGAAGTCTGGAAGGAGTTATCCTCACCCAAGAAGAGAAGGTGTCCATAGGTCTCTAACATCACATCCCTGTACAGTTCTCGCTGACTCTGGTTCAGGCATCCCCATTCCTCCTGAGAGAATTCTATGGCTACATCCCTGAAGGTCAGCAGTCCCTGCAACAAATACGACAGTTACCAAGTAGCCATAGCCAGCATTCATAATGGTACCTAAGATGCAGGAGGGAGTTAATGTCACCAGCTGGACCCCAAGGCCTGACCTTCACTGCTTACTTGTTGATACCCACTGCCCTTAGTCCCTCATTTTATTTCACTTCTTCTTTCAACCTTATCTTTACTTCAGGCAACAACACCCCAGGGCCATCGTCTCTTGTGATGGAAACAGAAAGTATACAACAAAAGGTATGTCATCTGAGAAAGAGCTTATACCCACCCTGTCTGAGCTCATCCCCTGACTCACTCCTAAGCAGGTAGACAGTGGTGCCAACCACGGGGAGAGGATTGTTACCATGACCTCATTATAATACTAAACTCTCCACCTAAGAGTGAGCACAAACCTCATTTACTATGTGACATCCAGAGTAGGTATGGAACTGCTTGCTTTCAAAAAGTAAACATTTCAATGTGTATTTATTTATCTTTGAGAGAGAGAGACAGAGCAGGAGCAGGGGAAGGACTGGGAGGGAGACAGAATTGGAAGCAGGCTCCAGGCTCTGAGCTGCCAGGACAGAGCCCAATGCAGGGCTCGAACTCACAAACCACAAGATTTCGAGTACACAGACTGCATGATCATGACCCGAGCTGAAGCTGGATGCTCAGCCAACTGAGCCACCCAGGCCCCCCTGTATACAACTGTTTTCTTCAGGCCCAAGTGTAACCTGATCGGCACCTTTACATAAGGTGATGGGCTCTCCCTCTGATTCTCCACCCTGACTATATATGAAACCATTCCGTTCCTGGGGTCTCTGCTTTGGAAGTGATTCCCTGTGATCTCCTTAATTGTTGAAAATCACATTTCCTTTGTGTGACAACCCCAGCTGGTATAGATTCTATCTGTGACTCACCAAGAAGTGAATTCCTGTTTGTTTAGGTATATTGGGAAAACTGGTTCTGACTTAGAGGGGTTTCCTGCTTTCTGCAGGAAGACCTTTTTCAACACAATGATATGCTTTCATCTATTTTCTTACTTGGAGGTAAGAACCACTGTAAATATTGTGTTTATTCAAGCGAATTTATAAAATGAAGGCATCAACAAAGGCATCCACATTTTTAAATACTATATTCACATCACGTAGTATACCTGGTGTCTATTTCTTAGATGGGAAGTCTGGGTGTGTTACAATGTACGTAGCATATTCTAATATGAATTACAATTTCACAATGGTGCATTGAAGAGCTTTATTTTTTTAAGTTTATATGCTAATTTTGAGAAAGTGAGGGAGAGAGCAGGTGGGGGAGGGGTACAGAGAGGGAGAGAGAGAGAATCCCAAGGAGGCTCCCCACTGACAGTGCAGAGCCTGACTTGGGGCTCCATCTCAGGAACCATGAGCTACTGACCTAAGCTGAAATCAAGAGTCAGATGCTAAACTGACTGAGCCACCCAAGTGCGCCCAGATTCTGCACTCCTGACAAGACATTAGCCTATTGGCCAGGGAATAGATATTTGAATAACAAAGAGCAAGAATTCAAAGGCAGGAACTCATGGAGTACTTGGAACTAGATGGGTTTTATAACAACCACAGGTTCTACTAGAATAGCAAAAAAGGCAACAAGGAGCCTTTCTGAGCATTTCCTACTTAGTAGATAGCATCTACTCATTTTTCATAAATTAATGGAAAATGAATAATAATCATAAATATAAACAATTATCATCTATGAGAGCAAACAGGTTATTCTATTTCTCTGTGGATATTTTGTCAAGCATCCAGTACACGGAAGAGATTCCGTTTTAACCCAGGTTAGCTGACCTAGAGTTGATCTAAAACGACACAGTGGTCAATATCCAGACGGGACCCTAAAGCAACGTTAGTAACACGTGTGAAAGCTGAAGAGAATGATGGAAGCCAGAAAGTATCCACACAAAATTGATCTCCTGTTTTACACTTCATGCACACACCCATACATTTAGATAGCAGTTATATACATATTAAAAGTGATAGAGTGGAGGGCCACCTAGGTGGCTCAGTTAGTTAAGCATCTGACTTTTGATTTTGACTGAGATTGTGATCTCCAGGCTCCTGTGTATGTGCCCTACATTGGGCTCTGCAATGATAACAGGGAGCCTGCTTTTAAATTCTCTCTCTCTCTTCCTCTCTCTCTCTGCGCCTTCTCCACTTGTTCTCTCGATCTCCCCGTCTCTCACACAAACTACAGGAAACACGGGAAGAGCAGAAAATGGTCATGGAAACTAAGAAACATCTTCAATGACATTACACTCATAAATCTAGTTTTGGATAATGATGCTTAGGTCTTTTAGTCACACTGCCAACACAAACACATTGAGTGATATACATAAACCAGCTATTATTTCTGAATCTAGTATGATGAGGGATACAAACAGGAAAATGTGCACCTTCACCAGAGAAGGCTGACCTAGGGTCTGCAGAGTTTTAATAAGCATCAAGTAAGTGCTGGTTGCTACATTCTTAGGGGGTCTCCTGACTGCCTATACATCTCCATAAGTAACGTTGAATTGAATGGTAATCACCAGAGAAATCCTGCAGAAGCAGTTTTACACTCAGAAATTCAAAGGAACGGCCTCCTGAGTTGCTCAGTGGGTTAAGCCTCTGTCTCTTGGTTGTGGTTTCGGTCATGAGCTCACAGTTCATGAGTTGGAGCCCCCAGTAGGGCTCCATGCTGCCGAGTATGTGGAGCCAGCTTGCGATTCTCTTTCTCTCCCAATTTTTCCCCGTTCCCCCCCCTCACGTGCTCTGTCTCCTTCTCAAAATAAGTAAATAAACTTAAAAAAAAGTAAAAGGAACATTTGTGATCTAATACTGCGTGCAGCTCCCCTCCCCCCCAGGACATATAAGCTTCATGAAGCCACCGTATGGCTCTCTCTGCCCACAGGTCCAGTCTCTGTGCTACTCCAATAAGCTATCTTGCATCATCCAACATCTCCAGAATTATTTCTTGACCATTGTGCTTGATGATCCCACCATATACTGTTTCATTGAAAGCTTTTGTTTCAATCCTCATTTCTGCTCTATTCTGTTTCAGGATTCGAAGGTGCAAGCATGTAAACTATGGGATTCTTCTTTTCTTGTTCTGAAAATACAAACTAAATAGAAGAATAGATTTGCATCAAGAATGTGGAGTAAACTAACAATCTACAGCATGGAGGGCCGAGTGATTTAGAACCTCCACTCCCAGAAGTCATTATCTCTACTACACAAAGGTGAGAGCCTTCATTGTCCAGTGGCAACGGGTGGGATGTGGGTTGGGAGCAAGTGGTCAAGAAAGGATTCTGGAGACCTCTTTGGTCAAAAAAGCTGTTTTCATGAAAGCACAGGGAGAGGAATTGTGGGCGCCAAGGGCTGCAGTAGGATCTGAGGAGACACTGCTGGTATGCTTTAAGTTGGAGGCATAGAGATAAAAGAAGTTTCTAAAGCATTTTCAGATAGTCCAGAAGAGTTACAGGATACTGGCAGTCTGGCTCTCCTCAAGCTGAGCTTCCCTTTTGCCTCTGGCAAAGCATTCACATGAAGGCAATTGTGAATTCCTTGAGCAATGTCATACTCTGCCTATATCTAGTGTTTATCAATGGGTGGCAAACTGTAAGAAAATTTAATCCTATCGCCATTTCTTTTGCCTCTGTTCCTTTCATCAGAAACTACAGGCAAGGAGAAACTTTGCCAGAAGAAAGATTGTTCCAGTTGAAATGGGATGGTTTCTGCATATCACTCGGTAAATCTACCTAATGAAATAAATTGAAATGAAATTGGAATGAAACAACCTGAAAATGGGGTATCTTTTTAGCATTCTAAGCAGCAAGAGTCTTCCTTTTATCTGACAACTTTGGAGTTAATCCGGGCCTCATATCCATCCTGTGTATTTGTGCATTTTCTTCATCCTGGTCTCCAGAGAGGTGATTAAGCATCCAGATCTGACCTAAATGGGAACTGTTTTCCTTGAGTGCTATGCAGGACCAGACTCCACCAGCAACAGGAATCTTGGACTCAATGCCTTCCCCTGTGGATCGTTCACAAAGGGAATATTTTCAATACTTGCAGAACTTTAATTTGGAGTTGGAGAAGGGGGAGAAGACTCAGCGATACAAGGGAAGAGTGTTCTACAAACCTAATCTTGAGTATCATCTGAAAAGGTTAAAACTTGGGTGAAAACATAAAGCAGAAATCTCAGAACTAGAAAAACCAACACTTGCGATTTCAGTTTGCATGGGCCTTCAAGAGAAAAACAGGGCACGGTCTCTGCCCTCAGATGCACAGCTTACCTGAGAACTGGCCATTTCTTCTTTCACCTGGTCCCCTGGGTTTCTTCTCTGAAGATTTTGCTGGAGATCTCACAGCTGCATCAGCAGAAAATGTCTTCCAAGCCACTAACACAGCCTCTCCACCTGTAAACTGATCACCTGCAGGCCAGACTTTGAAATGTAGAAAAGGCCCAACTCCCTACCCCTTTGTGTAAAAAGCTATTCAGAACCTTTTGAGCTCCTAATTGGATGCCAACCTCTGAGTTTTCCTCTTCTCCTTTCCACAGATGCTTCTCCTCCCACAGATGCCACGACACCCCACAAATGCTGCTACACCATAGGCACACTTTGTTACACAGCCTTGATCCTCTCCAACTCCTATAGAGGAGACCCTGGCACCTCTCCTAGAGCCAAAGCCTGCACTCACCCCTCCTAAATTATTGGGAAACCTTTGTGCTTCATCCTGGATTCCCTTAGAATCACCTGGAGCGCTTAATTAAAACAACACCATTGTTTCAACAAATATTGATTGACAGAATCTGGTGGGGGGGAAGGGGGCGATATGATCATTTTTTGAAATCCACAAGTGATCCTATTGGGAAGTATTTGGGAAGGTGACCAGACAAAAAGCACGATCATAGCTATGGTGGTTGTCCAGATTGAAATCCATGCCTTCTCCACTGATCAGAGTTTCTGGAGATTTACACATTCCCCCTCTTTCTTCTATGCAGTGGGAGACACCCTTCCACAGGGAACTTTCCCTTATACATGCAAATGCCTCTTTCAAAAGGGTTTCAGACCTTTTCCTTTGTCTGCTCCTTTAAAGTAATCCTTATGCCAAAGAGACACATTTTGGAATGGTAAAATGCTCCCATTCACTAGCAAAGTTTACTTTCCTAAGTCACCGCTAAACAGTTTTCCCAACTGAATGCATTTTTTAACTCCTTCCAGGAATATTTGAGATTTCTAATTCCTCATTATTTTCATTGAAATTTGGTGTTATCCTCTTTTCCTTATTTTGTCCATTCTAGAAAATATTGAGTGGTTTCTCACAGTAAAATATAGAGTGATCTAAGACAGTTGTGCTGCTGCCTGAAACTGAAACCACTTAAAAGCATAAAGTTGAACAATTCAAAATGGTGGCATTAAAACATCAACAAGGCTTCCTATTAAACTTAGTAACCTTTTTTCTCTTGGGGAAGCCTCCCATCATTCCTTCTTAACTACCACCCCCCCCCCTTTCTCTTTTAACCAAAGAGTACCAAACTGGAAATATGATGACCAATGTTTGTAGCACAGAAACAATTCTTGTCTCATATTATATTTTAGCTCTGAAGAACAGAGGTCAGTTTTCAAAACAGGATGAATGTGTAGGAGAAGGAAATATTTTCCTTCATCTGTTCTCTATTCTTTGGCCAGTCTAACGATTAAACTGACATCAGGCAGGTTCAAAAGAGAAAAAAAAGAATTTCTTGATGATGGGAACCTCAAAGATTTGAGGCTCAAAGACAGGCAATCTATGCTTATATGCCATTTGGAATGAAGGAGAAGGGTGTAGGGCTTTACAACTCAAGAAGGAGGAAGTATATCTACATTCAATGAAAAAGGAAAGAGCAAATGTTTATCAAACATGTTTGCACTGCCACGCAGATAACTCTTTATAAATGGTTCATCGCTAGGGGCACCTGAATGGCTCAGTCAGTTAAGTGTCCCTCCTTGGCTTAGGTCATGAACTAGCAGTTGGTTAGTTTGAACCCCACATCGGGCTCTCTGCTGTCAGCACATAGCCCACTTCAGATCCTCTGTCTCCCTATCTGCTCCACCCCTGGTCATTCTCTCTCTGTCTCTCTCTGGAATAAATCAATAAACTATAAAAAAATAAAATAAAAATTAAATGTTCATCTCTGCTATTAACTCCTTCCTAGTAGAGGTTCCTCATCTAATTTATTCTTGGTATATGTATCAGCCTCAGGAAAGAAGGACATTTTTCCATTGCCAGAAACTTAGAGGTTGCTAGAGGATGTTTTGTTAAGTTAAATAAACCACATACAGAAAAATATATACTGTATGAAATCACATACACGCAAATCTTAAAAATGGCAAAATTATTAAAGATTAGCAAGTTTGTTGCCAGGGGCTGAGGATGGGGGAAATGTTTAGATGTTGGTCAAATGGCAAAAAGCACTACTAATGCAGGATGTGTGAGCAGTGAATGTTACACCTCAGTGAGTATAGTTAGTACTAGTGTATTGCACCCTTGAGATTTGCTAAGAGAGGCTATCGGAAGTGTTCTCAACACACACATGTACAGACACACACGTATTAACAATGGGAGATGAGGGATATGTTTATTGGATAGATTGTGGTAATGACTTTGTAAGCAGGACCCAAGGGTACAGGAGCACCTGGTTCCAGTGGCCCCAGACAGACCCAGTTCTGCCACTCATGGCTGCCCAAATCCAAGGGCAAGACAGAGGACTTTTGCTGCCTCAATTTTGACCTCAGACTTCCTCACTGGGTTCCTTCCAGCTTGTCTCCTGGCTCAGGAGGAAGACCCTGAAGACAAAGTATCCCTCAGGGGAACTGGAACTACCCCTCACGCCTCAAAGACTGCCCAGAGCCAGAAAGACCCCACCCTGGATTGACTCCAGGACAATGACAGACTTCACTGTCTACCTGCAGGTCCTGACTCCTTTTGCCCCTCCACCCACCTCTCCCCTTTTCCCTTCCATACACCTGGAAGTGTATCCAGCACTTTGGAGACAGTCCTTGAGACGTTATTCAGCCATCTTTGCAGTGTCAGCCTCCCTGAAATAACTTCCTCTCGTGTTTCGCCACCTCTCATCTCTCTGCCTTTGGATTTTGTCAGTGGTAAGTGGCCAAACCGGTCTGTGTGGGACCCCCGGAGTCGGCAAGAACACCGGCGAGATGAATGGTGATAAAACAAGAAGGAGATTTTCTTCACGGAGGCCAACACTGAGAAGAGAGGTGACCAACATCTCAAACACTGTCCCCAACCTGCTGAAAATCCTTCCACGTTTATATAAAGAAAATGTAGGACGAAGGGTGGTGGTACATGCAGGTGGTGAAGGCCAGGCCAATGACTGCATTGCTGTGAGGCATGTGGGGTCTTGCTGGCTCAGGGCAGTGCCTGTTGCTGGAGGGGGTAGTTTCCTTTCCCATCCTGGGATGCTTTGCCTGCTGGGGCTTCTTCCTCAGCTAAATGCTGACCTGGAAAGAAGAATGGAATCAACTAGAAAGGACAGACGAAGGTCAAAAGGGAGACAGTGGAAGGCACTGCTGGGTCCTCTTTCCATTTCACAAAGTCTATGTATATTTACTTTTTAACACTTGACTGACCTCTAGATGTTCAGAAATAGAAAACAGGGTGATGAATGGGTTGGCTCCTGAAACTCCCATGGAGCAAGAATGTCCTATCCCCTTTTGGGGGTGTCAGAATTCCTGTCCCTTTCCAGTTGTTCAGGCTGAACTAAGAAATTGACATGAGACTGGGTGGCTCAGTTGGTTGAGCATCTCTTGGTTTTGTTTGTGAGATCAGGGATTGTGAGATCAAGCCGCACATCAGGCTCTGCTCTGACAGCAGCAGAGCCTGTTTGGGATTCTCTTTGTCCCTCTCTCTCTGCCCCTCCCTGGTTCTCACTTGCTCTCTCTCTCTCAGTATCCCATTCTCTCTCTCTCAAAATCAATAAACTAACATTTTTAAGAAAATCGAGACTGGAAAGACTATCCTTGTAATCTGTTTCTTTTCAAAACAATCAATTGACATCGAAGCTCAATATAGACCAAGTGAACTTCAGCACATCTATCTATTTCAGTGCCTCATCCTGGAAATGTCTATTCATTATTGACTACCTACAAGCATTCTTTTTATATGTATCAGCTGGCACATCCACCTGCATTTTCTTCTGTCCCAGGCAGTTCACTATTACACTTATGACTGAAAACACTTAAATATGCTCATGGATTTCCTTGAGCATTTCATCTATCAAGACGTCAACATTTCTCCTAGGACACAAGGCACAATGTTCAACACTTGGTCTCGAATGCCTGCATTCCCTAAAACCTAGCTTTGCCTACACCTTCACCTGTGGTCAATCACATTAAAATTCAGAAACAGTTTCCCTTATTCCCCTATTTCTTGAAGGACCTTTGAACTGTCTTTGTGCAACAGTCTTCAAACTTCATGCCCAGATAAATGTTGGACAACTATAATCTCTCATATTGAAAGCTACACATTCAAATATAATTTAAAGTATGTCTTCAATATTACAGGACAAATTCTTATATTACTGATGAGATTCTGGCCTGATTGCTGGGGCCATTAACAACATATTGGAACAGCTACTTATATGATAAGTATAAAAGGGTTCATTTTATGCCTGTAATTTATTATTCATTACTAGAATAGATATATTTTGGTTAGCTTATTATCTAATTTATTTTGTGTGTGTGTATGTGAGAAAGAGAGCACAAGAAGGGGAGGAGGCAGGGAAGGGAAGACAGAATCCCATGCCTTTAGCACAAGCCTGATGTGGGGCTGGAACTCAAACCATGAAAACAGGACCTTAGCCAAGACCAAGACTCTGAGGCTGAACTGACTTGTGCCACCCAAACGTCCCTAGAATAGATTACTTTAGTCACAATTTTACTTACAAGGTCACTGATGTGTAATTGACCTTAACACTCTTGGAGGCATGAATATATAAACAGTTGACAGGAAGAACAACAGACTACATTTTTCTCATGAGATGGGAGGTTTTGTAATTTCTCCAGGCTACAGAGAAGAGCGTGAACATGTAGTGATTGTCACTGGTATAAATGTCCTGACAGTTGGGAAAAATGCCTTGATTAAGCCCCGGTTGTTTACTTGCTTCCAGGTGGTCTACTGAAAAAGAGAAAAATTGTAATGATGGAAGACAGGGTATAGGAAGTTGCAAAGATGCTCCCTAGGACAAGGATGTTTGGGGTAGCTGTTATCTCAGGACACTATCTACTTGTGATTACTTCCTATCAATAGGTTGATCCCTCAGCTTGTGCATGCACAAAGCATGAAAACCATAAATGAGTCCTAAACACAAAATATATGAGGTACAAGGATCATCATCCAGTATAGATGATGTGCAAGCCTGCAAAAAAAAAAAAAAAAAAAAAAAAAAAAGTCTTAAGAAATGTAGGAAGAGTTAAATCATACAAATATCTTACTTTGGCCACCATGGATTGAAACTAAGTTGTTCTTTGTTTTTAATGTTTATTTATTTGAGGGAGATTGTGAGCAAGTGTGAATGGGGGAGTAGCAGAGAAAGGAAGAGAGGCTCCATGCTCACTTTGGAGCCCCATGTGGGGCTTGAGCCATGCCCATGAGACCAAGACCTGAGAAAAATCAAGAGTTAGACCCTCCACCAACTGAGGCACCCAAGCACCTCTAATTCCATTTTTAGTTATTTTAAAACCTCATACTGTTCTCCTGAATGGCTGCTGCACCACTTTGTTTTCCCACCTACAGTGCAACAGGGTTCCCCTTCTCTTCATCCTCACCTCACCCATGGTTTCTTGTGTTGTTAATTTTACCCATTTTGGCAGGTGGGAAGTGCTATCTCGTCCGTGTTTTGATTTGTGTTGCCATGATGATGACGGATGCTGATCATCTTTATATGTGTCTGTTAGCATTCTGGCTATCTTCTCTCAAAACCTGTCTATTCATGTCTTTTGCCCATTTCTTATCTGGGTTGCTTGATTTGTGGGTGTTGACTTTGAGAAGCTTGTATAGATTTAGACTTTTCATTCAAGTCTCAATTACTGTGTCATCCCCCTCTTTTCAAATAATTGGGTAAGGTTTGTCCTGTTTTAGTAAAGCATATGCACTTTCAACTGTAAGAGAGAAGTTTGGAATCAAACTTCAGAAATGAACAAACAGTCCCAGAGAGTCTCAGAATTGGTACTTAGTTTCAGGTTTTTGACTTCCAGGATGTCTTGAAATCTAGTCCTTGTTCTGACAGCAGGTGACTTAAATATCTAAGCTGGTTTTGAACAAACTGCAATTTTTCTTTGGGCACCTGATGTCTCCTTAAAGGCACAAGTTTTCACAGGTGTGTGCTGGTGTTATGCAAAGAACCTTGAGAAGGGGAGCAGAGAATGAAATTATGTCATAGTATAACAAAGGAGAGCCTGCAGAAAACTTACTGTCATGTAGTATAACATTTAAGGTTGTCACATATAGAATGGACCCTCTGTGGAACACGGAGGCGTTACTCAACAGGTGTATTGCCATTCCTCCCAGCTGAAGGTAAAAAGTACTGGCTATCCTTATCAACTGGATTATTTTGAAAAGGACTGCATGGGTGTTTCAGGGAACAATCAGTTTCCAGTGGGAATCGACATCACTAGTGGATGAATGTTGGCAACAAAAGATAAAGACAGATAGCAATGTTATTTTTTGCTCAGGGGTCCTAATCAAACTTCCATCCTCAGCCTTTGGGTTTTCTCTCAGGTACAATAGGGGTCATACAGGGACTAGTATCCCCTTCCCTTGCCAGGGCTCTCCTTCCCAGGAACCTCCTATCCCCCAGGACCTCCACCCCATGCTCTCCAGCCCCTGCTCCCCATGGCTGCCATGGTCCAAAGTCCTGGCCTTCGATGCAGCTGTGGCCCAAGATGGCTTGAGCATGATCATTGATCTAGGGCCTAAACTTGTATTCCTCTATTATGTGCTTGGTGCACTGTTGGGTTTCCTTATTTACGGGGCAATGATTAACTCAGGGCAGAGATTTTGACGGATCTATTTGAAGCTCGATGAGTGATGCACTGTGGAGTGTGCCAGTATCAGCTGAACATTTTCCTCACAAGAAGGTTGGTAGCTCATCCAATAGGACTGATCATTTGATCAGTACCACTAACCTCAGCTAAAGTGTCATGAGAGACAGAGCATAGAAAACACGTTGAAATGTCATTTATTTCCCCTTGTTTTCAAATGCGGTTACTACTGTCAAAATCTAGATATTTTCCCCTTCGCGGGAAAAAGAATTTCTGACATGACATTTTTCAAAGAAATCTTAGTCCAGTAAATGAATTGGGGCAGATAAACTAAGGAGAAATGGGTGTGTAATGCTCAAAAGACCTAGACAGACAGGAATAAATTCATAGACAGGGACCCATTGTTATTTATGGGAGACCCATATTTTTCGAACTGTTTTAGCTCTCTGAGGCAGGGGCTGCTGGTAGCACTGGGTTTGAGCACTAAAAGTGTAGCTCAGCTGTAAGGACACAAACAGTTTTATTCCCAGTGCAGAGAGTAGTTTCTCCAAGCCAGTTGACAGGGAGGACTAGGAAGATGCCTGTGGTTCCTGGGAGCCCTGTCATTGGGAATTAGGGAGACATGAAAAAGGTCGGCTAAAGCGCTGAAGGTGTGTTTGGCTCTTAAATTTGTTAGTCTCTTTTTTCCAATGTCCAGAAACTCTGATCACTGGAGAAGAAATGGGTTTAAACCTGGATAATAACCATAGCCTTCCTTACTTCCCTAAATGGTTCCCAAAGGGATCCCGTGTGAAGTTTCAAAACCGACCCTTGCTGTTGCCCCCCTCCTCAGATTCTGTCAATTGGTGTGGATTGAAACAACAGTGTTGGCTTAATTAAGTGCTCCAGGTGATTCTCCCTGAAGCCAGAGTCATTTGGCAAGGCTTCCCATTAATTTATGAGATTTGAGTGCAGGCTTTTGCTCAAGGAGAGGTTACAGGGTCTCCTCTACGTGAGTGTGGGAGGATTAGGTCTGCGCAGCACACCGTTCCTATCCTGTAGCAAAATTTGCGGGTGCCTGTGGGAGTGGAAGCCACTGAAACTATAGAAGAAAAACTCAGAATTGGGCTCCAAGTACATAGTCTCCGTTTCTGAAAAGCTCCTGACACAAGAAACTAGGAAGTTTTGTCGTTCTGCATTCCAAAGTCCTGCCTACCAGTGAGCACTTTTCTTTTGAAGACGTTCTGTTGGTGACTTTAAGGGCATTTTCTCCTAATGCATGTGTGATTTGTTCACAAATACCTTCTGAGAAAGAAACCTAGAGGACAAGGGGAAAGAAGAAGAAATGGCCAGCTCTCAGGTAAGTCTGGTGTTCCAGGTTGGAGGCCGTGTCATCTTTTCCCCCTAAAATTCCATGCATGTAGAAATCACAAATGTTGGTTTCTCTGTGTTTGGTGTTTCTGCCTTATGTTTTCACCAAAGCTTTACAACCTTCTCAGGAATGATACTCAAGGTTGGGTCTTTAGAACTCTTCTCCCCTATATGCAGGAATCTACTCTATGCTCTCAAACAAGGCTTTCACTAGGACGTCAACACTTGTCACTTTGAGGTTAAAGTCCTGCAAGTATTGCAAACATTCCCTTTAGGACAGATCCAAAAGGGAAGTTGTTGAGTCCACGATTCCAGTTGCTGATGGGGTCTGGTGGTGGGATTTCAGTCGAAGAGACCTGTTCCCCTTTAGTTCCCCATTTAGTACCTCTCTGTAGAGCAGGATGAAGAAAATGAAAAATACAAGGCCCCCAGTATCTTAGGAGTCCTCTTAAGCATATGGGAATCCTTCTGGAGACCTCCCTTTTGCCTTTCCCTCCCCTGGCTGCATAGTCACTCTTCACAACCCCACTGTGGATCTTGGTGCCCACAGGTCCTCTCTTTGTGTTATAATAAAACAAACTTTTTGCACCAAATACTAAATGCAAAAAAACAGAGAATGGATATGAGGCCTGAATAACTTGGAAAGTTAAAAAACCAGGGGGAGAGCAGTCTTGGTTTGTAAAATGTGAAATAGATACTCTGTTTAAAATATACTAGACACTACAGGACAGGGAAACAGCCATCTAAATGTGGTGTTTCTCCCATTCAGATGGGGCTCCCAAATATGGGGCAATGATCCTGTGGATGCTGAGGGCATGAGTGGTGAAAAGAATTCACCTGTGGCAGAATAAGATTTATGAATACACCTCAAGGGAGTGGTGGGAAGCACAGCAGAGGAGAGGCTCCTGCCTTGAGGCAGTGACTTGGGGCTGATTTTGCAGGGAGAAGATGAGTTTGTATGGTGACTTATGGAATTTGCCCTCATGTGGTAATGCTGCCTGGTTGTAAGTATCCATTTGTTAGTTAAGGCCTATAGATATTTTAAGGCAGGTCACCGGCTGGGCCTGCCTTTCTTCAGCCAGGTGGGCCCTGTGGACTCCTCTACAATCCATTGCTTGAAACTGTTTGCCTCAAAGCAGCCTCTGCTGAAAGTACATGTGACTGAAGTTTGTATAAATCCACTATTCTCTCATAATTAGACTGATAATCTGATTTAACAGAACACACCAGTGATCATGTGTCCTTTGGTGTTTCTTAGGCACTGAGAGCAGTTTGTTTCCTTACAGTTGTTGTTCACTTCTTTAACTGTCCTTGTTCTCTATTCCAGATTTCTCCCCTATAACGTTCATCTTTTCCCCCCATCTTTCGTAAAGATCTTAGATTTGCTGAGCGATGTGCAGAAACCATCACATTTCAGCTGGAAACTTCTTTCTTCTGAGTTTCTCTTTGCTTGTAGCTTCTGATGATAACTAAGGCAAAAGAAATGTAGCTTCAATTAAATTTCCTTATAACTTTCAGCCCATTGATAAAGGATGTCATACTCTGTCTGAAGAATTGAATTAAAAAAAAAAAAATGAAGGCACGAAAGCAGCTATGATTTCCTTCAGGAAGGGCATGTTCTGCCTGTCTCAGGTGTCTATCATTGGGCTGCAAGGTGCAAGGAAGTTTTATTTAAGCTACGTGTCTCTTGACCTTGTATCACTCATCATTTTCCTCCTTTAACAACTTTGACCCTTACGTCTTTAAGGTTGTTAAAGTGGAAGGTCTCCTCTTCCGTAGCTTCTTCCTGATGAATAAGGGCACAGAGATGTTCCTACCTATGAGGGAAGATCGGTCAGTTGAGAATTTTAGTAGGAGTTAGGAAAGGCTAAGGCAGCTGTCTTTAGAGTTGATAACATGTGGGAGTTTCCTTGAGGAGAAAGAATCATCTGTCCCCTTGATGGTCTGCCACTGAGTGTCATCACCAGGTGGAGAGAAAAAGGAGAAAACAGCTAAACATGATAGAATAACAAAAAGAAAAAAAGCCCTAATAAATTTTTATTTTACTCCACACTCTAGTCACAGAAATACCCTTTTATTTACTGCTTTATATGTTGAGAAAATGAAAACAATAATCACATAATTGATGTATTTATGTGTCTTAAAATCCTCCAAGATAATAGAGTCATAATAGAAAGTGCAGCAGCTGGGGTTGTCACACAAAGGAAAATTGATTTGCAGCCGATAAGAAGATCAGAGGGAATAACTTCCAAAGGAGACTCTCAGATCAAGGGTGTGTGTGTGTGTGATGATTTCCTTTTATTTTAGATTTGGGTGGATAATGAGGAAGTGGAACCTGGTCATCTTATGTAGAACTGGACATAATGTCATACATGTGACTTAAGAGAACACTTCTATGCATACTTTGTGTTATGTAGGTGAGGCTTGTGTTCTTCCTTGGGTGGAGATTTTGGTATTACAAGAGGTTAAGATAGCTGTCCTCACTCCATGTGTTAACTCCATCATCCATATACATAAATATGAGTTGGGTTAAGCTCAAAGTGGCCTGCCCAAGCTCTTTCTTAGGACAGTCATTATATTTTGTTGAATGTTTTCTGTTTCCATGACAGGAGACTGTGTCCACAGGGTGTTTTGCCAGAAGTAAAAGTTAAAATAGAAAAAAGAGGCTAAGTAAAATGAGGAATATGGTCAGTGGGTACATGCAGGTAAGTGGTGAACGTCAGTTCTTGTAGTCTATCTGGTGACAATAATTCCCTCTTTCATCTTAGGTACCATTATGAACTATGCCAATGGCCACTTCTTTGTAACTGTGGTATTTATTGCAGGGACTGCTGACCTTCAGAGATGTGGCAATAGAATTCTCTCAGGAGGAGTGGGGATGCCTGAATCACAGTCAGAGGGAACTGTACATGGATGTGATGTTAGAGACCTATGGACACCTCCTTTTCTTGGGTAAGGGTAACGCCTTCTAGATTTCCCACACCACCCTCAGAGTTTTGTTCCTTCCTTTGACAACTCTCTCTTGGAAGCTTCCTCTTTGCATGACTGAAATTGAGATTCCTGCAGTAAGGGAAGGAGGTAAGGATTTGTAGATGTAGAGAAATATCTTCATGATGTTTCCTTTTCAGCTTTAGTCTCCCCTTTTTTTAAGGTATCATCACCATTTCTGAAGATTAATGTCAATTCTAAACATTGAGTGGCATAAGATGGTATTGCCCAAATCTTAAACTCCAATTTTTATTCCTTATTGTATTGGTAGTACTTGGAACGCAGTTCATGATGTGAATATTTGAAACTCCTCCTGCATGTTCTAAAGGGGCTTTTTCTTGTGCAACTCTGTTTGGGAAATCATTTTTTTTTAGAATTCTCCTATGTTCCTTCTTGTTTGCTGAGTACAATACTGGGTTGAAAGATAGAATCTCCAGCGATAATTATATTCCTTCTTTCTGATAAACAGGTCTTGTGTCAAAACCAGACCTGGTCATTGTTTTGGAACAAGAGAAGAAGCTGTGGGGTGTGAAGAGAAAGGAGACAGTAGCCTTACACCCAGGTAGGTGGAAGTGAAGCAGATGACACAAGTGAGGTCCAAATGTGAAGGAGGAAGATGGGTCTTAAAATGTTGTTCAGGTAGCTCTCCTTGAATGGAAATTCATTTACAAAGCTGAGTTTTATGTCTTTCCCTCTCCCAGAGGGACATCTGCTGTCTAACACATCATGCTCTTTGATTCTCCAAGGACTGTCCTTCAGCTCCCCTGAAGGTCCGCCACATCCACGGTGAGGGCCTCCATAATCTGAGAGCTTCTCCATTGCTGTGAGAGCCCTAGAGTAAGGAGATTGAGCCCCATGTCAGGTTATGAGCTGAGAATGGAACTTGCTTGAGATTCTCTCTCACTCTCCTCCTGCCCTTCCCCAGCTCTCTCTCTCTCAAAATAAAATAATAATAATAATAATAATAATAATAATTAATAATAATACTCTACCTGTGTATCAAGTTTAGATTTTTTTTTTTTTATCTTTAATTGGGTGTCGTACCCAGGACATGCTTTGGTACCATTCTCATTAACTTTTGTGTCCTCTATAATATTTTCTTTGTGGTTTACATAAAGGTTACTTAAAACATCTTAAAGATATAAAAACCCATTTTAAACTGATAATTGCATACAAAATTATTCTACTTATAAGCTCCATCCCTGCACCCACCTTAAGTTACTGATATCACAAATTCTATCTTTTAATATGTAATTTATTACCTAGATTTATGATTTTTGTACTTAAGATTTGTTTATTTATTTATATAGGGAGAATGAGCAGGGAAGGGGCAGAGAGCAAGGGGGTCAAAGGATTGGAAGCAGGCTCTGTGCTGTAAGCATGGAGCCTGATGTGGGGCTCAGACTCTTGAACCATGAGATCATGACCTGAGCTGAAGTCTGATGCTTAATCCACTGAGACACCCAGGTGTCCCTGATATTTTTTTAAATTTTTTTTTAATGTTTATTTATTTTTGAGACAGAGAGAGAGCATGAACGGGGGAGGTTCAGAGAGAGAGGGAGACACAGAATCTGAAACAGGCTCCAGGCTCTGAGCTGTCAGCACAGAGCCCGATGCGGGGCTCGAACTCACGGAGTGCGAGATCATGACCTGAGCCGAAGTCGGTCGCCCAACCGAGTGAGCCACCCAGGCGCCCCGATATTTTATACTCCTACTGAAAAAAAAAATACTGTAGCAGAAATTAAAGTGACTTGTGCTACCTCATTACAACATGACAGGTTTCTATAATTGTGCATTTAAAAAAAAATTCTTAATGTGTTTTTATTATTGAGAGAGAGAGTGAGAGAGTGCAAATGTGGAGAGGCAGAGAGAGTCAGAGACACAGAATCTGAAACCGACCCCAGGCTTGGACTGTCAGCACAGAGCCTGATGGGGGGTAGAACTCATGGGCCTTGAGATCATGATCTGAGCCAAAGTCGGTCACTTAACCAACTGAGTCACCACCCAACTGAGTGGGCCAACTGAGTGGCCCAATTGTGTAAATTTTTATATTTAGCAGAGAGTTTTATGTTCTCATGTGGTTTCAGTTACTATTTACAATCCTATTATTTCAACCAGAAGGACCTCCTTTAATATTCCTTGTAGGGCAGGTCTACTTGTAAACTCAGAGGGGTTTTTATTAGGAAAGTCTCTATTTCTACATTCGTGGAAAACGGTTTTGCCAGGTAGGGTATTCTTAATGGATGTGTCTTGACCTTTCAATACTTGAATACATTGGCCCACGTACTGCCTCCATAAGGTCTACTGAGAACCCCAATACTAGTCTTACAGGAGCTGTCTTGTAAGAGATGAGTGGCTTTTTCCATGCTGGTTCAAATTTCTCTTTTCACTTGTGAGTTTTGATAGGTTAAGTATAAGATGTCACTGTGTTCATGTCTTGACATTTATCCTGCTGTGAATTGACTGAGCTTGTATCATTTGTCTCTTCTTTCCACATATAGACTTGACTTCTTGATGTCAATGCTCTGCCCCCTTTCCCTCCCCTCTCTTCAGGAGTTCCCTTAATGTACATATTGAATTACCAGTTGGTGTTGCATGAGTCTCTAGACTCTGTCCTTTGATTCTTCGCAGATAGTTTAATACAAGAATACTTTAGGTTGTCTGATTCTTTTTTCTGCTTGATCAAGTCTGTCACTGACCCCTTAGTGTATTTTTAAATTCAGTAATTATACTTTTTGTCTCCCAATTTCTTGTTAACTGTTGGTTATAATTTGTTTCCTTGGGTTTACATTTTGGTCATGAATAGTTTTCCTGGTATATTTTAGTTACATATCTATTTTTCTTCTTCCTCCATAAACATCTTTATGATGGTTATTTTTAATTCTTTATCAAGCAATTAATACTACTTTATTAATTTAATACAAGTTTTGGAGATATATTTTGTTCCTCTAGTTGGAACACAATTTCCTATTTCTTTGTATCCCTTTATATCTTTGGTTGATATTTGTGAATTTAAAAAAAAAAAAAACAAGCAAACAAAAAACCCCACCAAAGGTAAAACAAAACAAAACAAACAAACAAAAAAACCTACAGCCTCTGGGCTCAGGATTATGGACTTTTGTTGTACAGAAGAACACAAATTATAGTAATTCTGGGGACAGTGACACATTCTGGGCATTTGTCATGTCTGAATTTCTGTAACTGCAAAGTTTAAAAAGTGTAGTTACTCTTTAGAGCTCGTGATACCTTCCTCTCTCTGTCTTCAGCTCTGCAGTCTCTCCAGTGTTTGAACAAATGCTCACCTTTTGTCTGAGCAGCCACCACAGTGTATCCAGAGGATGCTCTCATTTCTTCTGTTTTCCATGCCGTGCATGACAGAAACAAGTCCCTCAAGACAACAAAGAAACCAGATCGTTGAACATACATTTGTTTCTCTCCTCGACAGAGGGAAGACTTTTCTCACAGTGTTGCCATGGAGTGTCAGGGAGGGTGAGCATCTGTTGTAGGCAAGTGTCCTACACGTTCTTTGTTTTTTCAATGTGGATCTTCTTTTACACTTGTCTGGATGTGCTGTGTTCTGCTAACTGGCTTCTGGAGCACTCAAGAAGGTTCTTTGGTCTATATTTTGTCTCCATGAAAGAGTAAAGTCCTGTTGCCTACTATTTCTCTATTCTGCTGATGTCCTATCATGGGTATTAATTTTGCATATTAGCCTTTTTACATATATGCCTGTCAGTGTAGTAACTGCAATGACTTCTTTTGTATCTTTTAGTTGTATCTTTCTGTAACACCCTAGGCTTGTTGGCACCAGGAGACTCTCCTGTACCAAAGGAGAGTCATTTGGTACAGTGATATGGGAAGAAGTAGAAGCTGTGTCTCTGAGTATTTCTACTTAAGAAAATGATGAGGAAGATGAAGGGGGCATAAGACATGCAGAAAGTATATTATACTGGATGTAACCAAAAAGAGACAATTACTTGTAATGAAATCCTACTGCTAGAAGAGATCAAGTATAGAAAACATTTGGGGGAAAACCCCTCCTTAAGTCAGTTATATTTGCAGAACAATGTCTTTGAAGTAAAATCCAAAAATCCATTTTTAAACCTACACATTCTCTGGAAGGACATTTGGAAATGCAGGAAAATCACCTCGTCCATACCAGAAGTAATTGCTGAAGGCACTTCAAATATAAAACTGGATTAATTCCACAAATTTGGCATTTGAAAAGGAAGATAAAAATTCTAAATACGATTGATTTGAGAAGGGCTGTTTGGAGGGTTCATTATTCTTCCACCAACGCATAATTCCCCCTGTTTCAAAGTCTCTAATTTTGATAACTCCGGGGTGGGGGGGTGGAGATTATCCAAACATCAGTGTTCAATAGTTATCATATAATACTAAATTTGGAGCAAGCATTTATGTGCTTTGTTCTAGGAAGGCCTTTAGTGAGGACGGTATCATTTGGATTACTGAGGTGTTAATAATGGAGATAGAACTTACAAAAGCAATGAGTGTGGGAAAAATATGAATCGAGGGTCAAGTCCTAATAAACATCAGAGAACTCCATCTCCAGAGAACCAGTGTGAAAGTAAAAGCTATGGAAAAGTCTTCTATGAAAGCTCAAATCTTATCGTACATTATATCCTTACTGCAGAGAAGACTAGCAAATATAAGACCTCTGGGACAGCTTTTTTTTTTTTAATTAAAAAAAATTAATTGTATTTTTTTAATTCACATCCAAATTAATTAGCATATAGTGCAACCATGATTTCAGGAGTAGATTCCTTAGTGTCCTTACCCATTTAGCCCACCCCCCTCCCACAATCCCTCCCATAACCCTCAGTTTGTTCTCCACATTTATGAGTCTCTTTTGTTTTTCCCCCTCCTTGTTTTTATATTATTTTTGTTTCCCTTCCCTTATGTTCATCTGTTTTGTCTCTTAAAGTCCTCATATGAGTGAAGTCATATGATTTTTCTCTTTCTCTGACTGACAAATTTCACTTAGCATAATACCCTCCAGTTCTATCCACGTAGTTGCAAATGGCAAGATCTCATTCTTTTTGATTGCCGAGTAATACTCTATTGTATGTATGTGTATGGACTCTTTCCATACTTGGGCTATTGTTAATAGTGCTGCTATAACCATTGGGGTGCATGTGTCCCTTCAAAACAGCACACCTGTATCCCTTGGATAAATGCCTAGTAGTGCAATTGCTGGGTCGTAGGGTAGTTCTATTTTTAGTTTTTTGAGGAACCTCCATACTGATTTCCAGACTGGCTGTACCAGTTTACATTCCTACCAGCAATGCAAAAGAGATTCTCTTTCTCTGCATCCTTACCAACATCTGTTGTTGCCTGAGTTGTTAATGTGAGACATTCTGACAGCTGTGAGGTCGTATCTCATTGTGGTTTTGATAACTCTGGGACAGCTTTTAACTGTTCTTCAAAATTCACTCAACAGTAGAGATTTCATAATGGGAAGAAATGTAACAAATTTAAACAAGGCAAAGTCTTTATCGACCTAAGGAGATACATACTGGGGAGAAGCCTGACTGATGTAGGTATATATGTAGGTGTACACATACACAAAAATAAATAAATGGCAAAGTTGTTAATCACAACTAAAAACTTCCTGAACATCGGAAAAACATACTGAGTGAAACCCTACAAATGTAAAGGATGTGGTGAAGTGTTTAGTTTGTAAGTAAAAGTATTCAACATGAGACATACTGGGGAGATAACTTACATAGCAAGAATACTGGCAGAGTCTTTACCTGGAACAGAACCTTAAGTAAAGAAAACATACTGGATAGAAACCCTAGAAATGTAATGAATAAGGAAAGACTTTGGGTTTTAACACACACATCAGTAAAAACCAGAGTCTTTATAAAGGATAAAAACTTGAAATATGTAGACATTTGGCAATCTATGTAATGAAAAGGCAAATCTAAACAAAATCAGAGAATTCACAGCAGGAAGCAGTAAGTCAATACCACTTTTCAAACATGATTCTAAATCAGAGTGTTTATTACAGAGAAAAATCCAAAGTTAAAATACCGAGATTACTTACATCAGTATAGGATAAGGGGCACTAACCCCTCTACCATTGAAAATCTCTGTGTATCTTTTGAGTCCCCAGAACTTAAAACCATACCTACTTTTCCATGGAAATAGCCTATTGTTGAGGCTCTGTGCTGACAGCTCAGAGCCTGGAGCCTTCTTCAGATTCTGTGTCTCCCTCTCTCAGCCCCTCCCCTGTCTGTCTCTCTTTGTCCCCTGCTCTGTCTCTCCTTCAAATATAAACATTAAAAAAAAGTTTTTTTAAGTTAGAGAAACATTCTGAATTTAAATGTTTTGCTAATTAATGTATAGAAAAAATACGGTAGCAACTCATGAAAATCTGAGTAGATCTTCATAATAGCAATTGTTACAAGTCAAGAATATTATTTATGCAGTTAAAATAAAGACATTTTCACAGATATCTGAGGAAAGTATAGCTACTCTTCTATAAAAGGATGTAAGATTATTGTAAATCTACTTTTACTCAATAATTAGCCTTAATTTGGGTAGCATGGAAAGTACAACTCACAGATCATTATATCAGAAGAACAAGAATGGTTCTTGACAAACCGTAATGTGTATTTTGGCCAAGGTCATACAGTGATTTTGCAGTAGTTTGCTTAGAGTGTATTTGAAATTAATATATACCCATTAATAACCCTGAATGGATTTTACGCTGTGTAATGAAAGAAGTGTTATCCTATACCAGCCTTAGCTTACCCCACCTTCATGAAGTTTGCAGGTAAACAGACAGTAACCCAAATTACACTTGACCCTCATACAGCATGGTTTTGAACTGTGTGGGTCCACTTATAGGCAGATTTATTTATAGTACAGTACTGTAAATATAATTTCTCTTCCTTTTGACTTTTTAAATATTTTCTTGAACTTCCTTTATTATAGGAATACCATATACAGCAACTATAACATATCAAATATGTGTTAACTGACTATTTTTGATAAGGTTTCTTGCCAATAGTAAGCTATTAAAATAACGTGTTGGGGAGTCAAACTTGTACACGGATTTTCAGCTGCATGGGTGGTGGGAACACCAAACACCTGCATTATTCAAGGGGTGCTTTTTAAGCAGTGGGGTGATATCACTAATAATCTCTTTTCCCAGTGGTGGTAAACCTCAAATTATTTGAACTTAATTTTCCCAAAGTTTACATATTATATCTTTTCTTCCTTTTTGTAAGTGCTGGGGCATTAGGTGCTTTTAATAAGGATGATATAGGACTGTTACTGAGAGTATAGCTGAACAATTTCTGGATACTGCTGACTTGGAATCCATAATGTATAACCAGGCTGGCTGCAGGGGGTTTGAACTGACTCTAGCTCCACCCGATAGCAAACACACTAGAGAACAGCCCCACAGTCACGAGCAAATAGAAGTTCTTCATAGGAATTCCCCGACCATAATTTGTAGAAGAGTTCCCACTCTCGGTATATTTACCTTGTGCGCCCCTTAGAGAAGAGCCCCACAGAGTCTCCAATTCTCCCTTCATTTTTATTTGAATTGTGCGTTCTAGACTTAGCTCAGGAACTCTGAAGCAGTTCAACCATGTGCCCCAAAAAGGCATCTGCCCCAATCCCTGCCATTCTCTCTGCCTGCACTCAATCTTGACCTCTCCATGTTACTCTCATGGCATACTGTGTACATTCTCCATTATCTATGAGCAGTAAATTATTTCAATTTGTTGTTATTGTTGTTTGTTGATCCATGGCTCACAAAATAATACACAGGGGTTCTACTTAACAATTGTGAATTCAACAAAGTCACTACAAATATAAGACACATCTACAGAATTCTCAATCACTAGTCTTATCCTATGTGTTCTTTAGTTTTGTTTTGTTTTTGCTTGTGTGGTTTTGGTGAGCATACAGAACAGAGTTTTATGATTTTGATATGCCCAGAATGCAATATATTATATTAAGCTAAAGATGGATTTTGGAGTGACGGTACTAATTAGGAAGAAGTATGCATGTGTATATGTGTGTATGCAAACCTGTATCTTCAGAAGGAATGGGAATATTAGTTCAAATGAGGATATTTCAAATTTCAAAATTGATGATTTCCTGACAATCAAAAATGTTACAGGTTTATAATGGGAATAATTCTCTCTACATTGTTTGTATTAAACTTATATCCCCTAAATCTCTGTGTATCTTGGTTTGAGAATCTCCCCATACAAATCCTGTCTTATCTACCTGGCTATTAGTCATGTAGGATCTACTCTGTTTTCATGTTCCAATGTTCATGAACTGTTGCTTATATGACTTGCTCAGGGATTTTAAGATTATTTGCATGAAATGACATGGTGATCAAATGTTAATTTGAATATAGGAGTAATTCTACAGGGAGCATATTCCATGTAGTTTAACCGATACATTTCCTTCCTTCTCAGTTGGAGAAGAACACTGAGTAAGATTTCTTTAGTTAATGTTCTTTTCCCTTCTTGGAAATGATACCATCCATGTTACTCACTTTAGTAGGACAATTTGATAAGGTGAAAACTTGGAGAGTCATGGGTTGTTTTCACATTTATTTCAAGGGAAAAAGACATGGACAGTGCTGAGAATTTAGTAGATGTTCTAAATGTAGGAAGAAAACAATATTCTATTAAGATTGGTGCAGTCCAAGATAAGAAATAAAAAACATCTAGGCTGAAGCATTGGCACAAATTCTTTTTGTGGGGAAGGACATCTGTCCTAGGCTGCATGAGAGACTGAGTTATAGAAGGATAAATTTTACTCATTTTCTTTACAAATCATCTCCAGTTCTTCTGTCTCCTCATCCCCATTCCACTGATGTAGCCATCACAGTGTTTTTTTTTTTTGCTGTGTTAAGGAGAATCTTCCCCTCCCATGTAAGCCCTGTAGGCACTTGTTTGTTCTTAGTAGCTTGGAATTTTTAATTTTTTTAAGTTTATTTAATCATCTTGCAAAAGAGAGACAGAGAGACAGAGGGAAAGAGAAAGAATCCCAAGCAGAATCTGCACTGTCAGCACAGAACCTGATGCGGAGCTCAAACTCACAAAATGTGAGATCATGACCTGAGCTGAAGTCCGATGCTAAACTGATGGAACCACCAGGTGCCTCTAGAATTTGTTAATATAATAGGAAATGGTTGGTAATTAGATCATTTGAGTCCATCTCTAATATTTAAATACCATTTTGTCACCACTTCCCTGGAAGAACAGAAAAAACACCATCAATGGACCACAGGATTATTTCAGGCACTTGGTACTGAGAGAGTTATAAGGACAGATAAAACATGAGGATAGTATATTTTGAGAGGAAGATAGATGTTACTAAAAGCAAATATGGAGAAGTCCTGAAAGGCAAGGAAGGACAGAGTAGGAGGCTCCCTTTGGTCACTGTAAGTAAGGTCTTAGGAAACTTCTTGTGACAGAGATGTGGACTTGGGAACCAACATGGTGGTTTTCTGGGATTGAGGGAAGTCAGATCCTTTTTTCTTTATGATTTAATGAATTCCCCAGTGGTACTAAGGACTAGATGCTGTTGGATGCCATAGGTAACTGTAGTTTGACAGACCCAGATGTATGGGGGTTGATGGAGAGGGGATATTGGATGACTTAAACATTGTGGGCATAGCTTGAAGATGTCATATGACAAAGTTGATGTTGAAGAAGAAAGCTGCTGGACACTAATAGTCAGAACCAGCAAGACCTGTGGGTAGTTCCCGAAAGCACTGACATTGCACGTATATAAGCCCAACATAGGTCTGACCTGGTGTTGATGGGTGACCTTCCAAGGATCCTGACCCACAGCTGGCAGAAACCTCCCTCACTTCCACTTGGCCCTGTGACAAGTTTAATCCTGTCTCTGAACTGTGTGCAGAGCACTGATTAGTCTGGAAGCAGGTCACCAGTCACCAATATTGAGCATATTTCTGCTCTAAACAGCTTACCCAGTTTTTAGGCTAGATGTCCGTATGTTGTTTCATGGCCTAGGCCATCCTCACACCCATTTGGACCTGAGTGGAAAGAGAATGTCTATCAGTTGTAGAAACCAGTAAAATAAAGTAGGGTAGCATGTTCTACTCCCATTTACATTTGTTCAATGGAAGGAGAAGAATTCATTTTCACTACCTGTTATGTTGGGGTATTGAGATTTGCCCAGTGATGTCTAATGTGAATAATTGCCAATTCAGTTTCTTCTGAGAAGTACTGAAGTGGGAACTACCTATATCACCATCCTAATGATGTCCATCTGTCAGTTCTCTGTGATAAATGTTTTTATGTCTCATGAGCTAAAAAAGAAAGGTTTCCATATATACATGTGTTTATATTTGTACATGTATACACACACACATATATATGTATGTGTTATATATATATCTGTATTTATATATTTATATATACACATACACGCACACAGATATATGCATATATACATATATACACGTAAGTATGTGTGTGTGTGTGTGTGTGTGTGTGTATTTATTTATTTATATTTGGGAGGTATATATCTGTGTGTATGTATAAATATGCATACACACAGATTGCTTGTTATCCATGAAGTAAAATATTGAAATAATGTAACTTAATATTGAAAATAACACTATTAGTATAATTACAAAATCCTTGTTTGTTAAAAATTATTTTATATGATATATTGTCTTGCTGGTTGTTTGGTTATGACTACATGGTTTTTGTTTGTCTTTTTTGTTTGTTTTTTCAATTTTATCATCCTGTTTTAGGTATAGTTCTAGGAAAATTCCAATGTACTATCTTCAAGCAAAGTTTAGTGTTACCAGGAACATAGTGTTTATTTATGTTAATATTCCAGTGAAGATATTGGGGCTTAGATTTACCACGTTTGTTTTTCTTACATCTTATATACATTTTTTTTTATTTTTTGTTACCTGTGTTTTCTTGTATTCATATTCAGAAAATACTTCTACATATCATTCTATTTCTGTGGGCATTGTGTACTCAGTAACATATTGCTTTAGATAGAAATTAAAGCATGCTTTTTTTGAAGCATGCTTTTAAAATCTAGTCAATGTGTAAAATTACTTTCTACATTTAGTATCAATTTGTCAGTATATATACATTGATACTTATCTATTTACTTCTATTTTTTAATGGAGTTTTTTTTTTTAAGTAAAGTCACATGTACAATTGATAAGTGAACATCTCAAGGGAATTTCACAAGCTGATCACGTGTCTGTAAGCCACTGAGATCAAGAAACATAAATGTTTGTCCTCTATACTTCCTTTTCATGATTAGTGGGTTTTTTTTTCATCATTATTAGAAATCTTCCTTTATACTGAGACCACAGAGTCACATTCCTTTTTCTTTTTCTAAAAATACCATTATCTTTACAATTTCAATAAGAAATGTATTAAAAATCCCTGTGTTGTGTGGTGTGTGTACTGACTGAGATTTTCTATTCTTTTCTTTTTCCCCCAACATGGCTAACAAACTACAATGTTAATGAATATGTTGTATTGTGCTTTCTTTTCATTTGCTTGCATAAGTCATTTCTTGACATGGATTGACATCAGCGTGATCTTAGAACAGAGTTTTGTTGTTTCTCTGTCTTTTTCTACCTCTGGTGATGTTTAGAAATCTCACAAGATGACATACTCAATGTCAATTTTGATGTCAAAAGCCTTAAATGAACCTCTTTGCTTAGATCAATGCTTATTCCTCTATATCCATGACAGAATGACCTGCAAGGTCTTGACAATAGCAATAATTTCATGTCACAGACTCTAGCATATGTAGAATATTGGCAAACCAATTGCTCGTTTACCATTATCTCTCTCTTTACTGAGTGTACATTGATTTCTAGATTTTTTTTTTTTTTTTGCCAAAGAAATGAGTGTAGTCAACCCATTGGTCATTGTCTCTAAAGGAGTCTGAACCACAGTGAAAACTTTTGGGTGAAAAGATTTCTGCCATGATTTTTGATGCACAATTTCTGATATGTTTGTAGAATGGCCAGGGGTGTATCCATTGTGGTACAATGCGCATCTTTGGTGACTTCCAGACCATTCATATTAGCCCCATCAACCTGGTTGGAAGGAGCTTAAAGTAAAAGCTTCCAGATACATTGAGTTTTTAATTTTCCTCTGTATGTCACTACAAAATGAGCAGCAAAACATCATGAAGGCAAATGTATTTTGGGTACTGTTCTGAATATCTGAAGAAAATCATATATTTGCTATATACAGCATTGTTACTATTTCTTGAGATCATGTTGTGACCTTATGAACTGGACCAGCATATCTTTGATTTTCATCCAGTACAGGTAGAAGCAGTAGGTCAAGTGCATTCATAAGACCACTGTCTCTTCCATATCTTCATCTAGGTTCAGAGCCATCCACAGTATTTTTGTCCTTGTGATCACCCCTCTGTTTGATTTCACACAGTGTCCTCCACCTTTTATCTCTGTGTTGTACTTTTTAATATTCCCTATAGATGGTTGGTGAACACATGTCCTAATTCTGATCTGTTTTGCACTATTAGCCCTTTTATTGCAATGTGCCATGATTTCATGGTATCTAGGACCTGCTCTGCCTGGGTAAGGAATACAAAGTTCTCTCATCTTATCAGATACATGTAAGTCCTATGCTTTTGCACAGTTCAGGTGTTTCTTCATCCATCTCCCTTAGAAAGTTCACTACAGAAATTCAAGGTAGACCATCATGGGTATTAGGATATCTTTACCTGGTTGAATGTAGTACCCACGGTGACATTGAAAAAGTGAATGCTATAGGTCACCTGATTTTTCTGCATTGAATCTTGCTGATCACAGTCTTGGAAAATGTTTCGTGGTGTAAATTGAATAGGTCTTATTCCAGATCCTGTGTCAGGTTAATGACAGAATTAGTGCTTGATGAGGTGGTGTACACATGGGAAAATTATGCAGGAGCCAAAACAAGGTCAAACTGGTGGATATTGCTGAGAGATTCTTCTCTATGAGTTTAAGTTTCTCTAAGGGTTATGTATAGAAGCATTGAAAGTTCTTATTTTAATTTTTTTTAACATTCATTTTTGAAAGGCAGAGAGAGACAGAACGTGAATGGGGGAGGGGCAGAGAGAGAGACACAAAGAAACAGAAGCAGGCTCCAGGCTCTGAGCTATCAGCACAGAGCCCAACGCGGGGCTCGAACTCATGGACTGCAAGATCATGACCTGAGCCGAAATCAGCCACTTAACCAACTGAGCCACCCAGGGTGCCCCGAAAGTTCTTATTTTAATGTCATTCCAGTTATGTGTGTGTGTGTGTGTGTGTGTGTGTACATATATATGTAAATTTTGGAATATAATGGTAGCATCTTGCTCTTGGATGGAGGACAGATTTGTTTCTTGGGTATGAAAACACATGTCTCCTTCCACAGCAATGTTCAAGCAGATATGCTAGATGTTCATTTAAGATACTAGGGTTTCCTATGCTCAGGGTCTCACAGATGTAACACAAACCCACTGCATGTGCAGCATCTACCCATAGGAATTGAAGGTGGGGGCTGAGAAGTGAAATTAAAGTGATCAAGAAGTTGAAGGTGTTTGCTATGTCGTGACCCATAAGATCCTTAGATTTTGATCTAGGAATTTCCTGTCTTCAGCCAGGATTGGAAAATGGTTACAAACCAACTTGTTACATCATGGAATGTGTGCAACCTTGGAATTTTTATAGTTCTTGAGATTATGTGTGGACTTGGTTCAAAACAAAGTCAATATTCATGAGTATATTTCTCCTCTTGTTTCTGTGTTTTGTTGTTTAGTTGTACATAGAAGTTAAATCATATGGTATTAGTCTATCTTTGACTTATGTCACATAGCATAATACTTTCTAGGTCTGTCTACATTGTCACAAATGGCAAGAAAGGACAACAAAGGTAGAAACAGCTATAAATACCTCTGATTGACTTTAATAAAGCCCCTTGGAAGTATGAGCATGATACCTTGCTTACAGAGTTCCCAACAGCCTTAGCAGGTGAATCAAAAACTTCATTTCCTAGGGGCGCCTGGGTGGCTCAGTTGGTTGAGCATCCGACTTAGGCTCAGGTCATGATCTCACAATTCGTAGGTTTGAGCCCTGCATCAGGCTCTGGGCTGACTGCTCTTGATCAGAGCCTGGAGCCTGCTTCAAATTGTGTCTCCTTCTCTCTCTGCCCCTCCCCCACTCATGATTTGTCTCACTCTGTTTCTCAAAAATAAATAAATGTAAAAAAAAATTCATTTCCTAAAAGCTTCAATAAGGCTTGGATATTTTGGAGACCTCAAGAATACAGGAATTCACCCAAATATATAGGTATTGCAGACAAAGTCTGATGGCAAGTATTTGGCTTGTTTTATACACTTGAAAGGCTATTAATAGTTCAATCTAGTGATTCCTCAAGAAAAATTCCAGTAAAGCTGGTTTTAAAGTAAAAGCTCTATACTTGCTGCACTCATGAAAATAAACAGGCTGAGTTTTGTTTTGTTTTGTTTTTTTCTTAAAATACACAGGCTGAGTTTTGTTTTGTTTTGTTTTTTTTCTTAAAATACACCTAGTTTGCAATCAAATTAGTGTCAGTTTGGCTCTGTTTGGTAAAAAAGGAGGGTGACTAGAGTGAAAAACATTTTCAATAATCCATCTTTGTAGGTATTTCATTTTAATACTATTCATCATAACCTGGACCAGATCCTGATTTCTTCTAGTGTCCTCCAATACCTGGCTAGAAATTCTGCAAGTAACACATTTATTAAATGTTTGTTTATTGATTTTGAGAGGGAGCATGAGTGAGGGAGGAGGAGGAGGAGAGAGAGAAAGAGAGAGAGAGAAAGGAAGAATCCCAAACAGGCTGCTCACTGTCAATCAGGGCAAAGTCCAAAAGGGGGCTCAATCCAAGGAACAGCTAGGTGAAGACCTGAACCGAAATCAATAGCCAGACACTTAATAGGCTTGGCCACCCAGATGCCCCTCTCCCCAAAGTAATATTTTTATTTGTCTCCTACCTTCCTGACTTGAAATCATTTGAAAACTAAAACTGCCTCTTTTCCTGAAGCTCTGCAAACTTAATATAAGTGATTTGATGTAAAGAAATTGTCGTAATAGCTCATATATAGGCAATCTTAGTGCTGTGGTTCTATGGGCCACTGAAAAGATTGCCAGAAGTGTTTGCACTATAATACAGGAAGATCTGTCAGGTTGTCCCTACCTGCCCTACTGTATCTGAAGATGATTCAAGTCTGACATCTAGACGTCTGTGCCACTAGCCACCCTTAGAAGTCAGAAACTGATTTAATAATTGATCTAAATATGAAGCATAGTTTTTACTTTGTTTTCATATAAATGCCTCATTTAATAACATTACTTGAACCACAGAACTAACTTTGACAATATACTTGTGTTGTTGCCTCCTAAAATGATTTTGACTAAACTGATCAGTCAAGACTAAACTGCTGGATCAATGACATGAGACTGTCACATCAACTTTTAATATCAGAAACTCCTCGGGAAGTTTCTATGGGGGAACTGATGGGTTTAGGACAGCCTTTCCACCTCTAATCCCCACATTGTGCTACTTGGTCCTGTGGATAATTGGAGATGAAGAAAGTTGAGAACCTACAGGTTAGAAAGAACGTTTCCCCTTTTGTTAACCACACAGAAGAATCTATATTGGGGGTCCTCCCAGAATAAGAGTTATTAACAGAGCCAAAGCTTATCTCAGTGACCCATCTGTAAGGTAGGACAAACATCTATTTACCAAATATGTGCTTTTCTTATCCCTCTGTGAAAAGCATTAATTTCCTACAAAGAGCCAGACTCCTACCCATAGTTCACCATTATATTTGTACATCGTCTTTCCGGCCAGTCTTTAGAATTGCATGTTTATGTGGATTTCCTGTACATACACCTATTAAATTTGATTTTCTCCTGTCAGTCTGTCTCATGGCAATTTGATTCCAATCCAGTTAGAAGGACCTTCAAGACAACAAGAATTCTTGTTCTCTGACAGAGAATTTGACTTAAATGCCTCATTTCTTGGCATCCCATTTCAAGTATAAAAAGTATAAAAAGATGCTGGAGCGATAGGATGTACTTGTAGAGGAGTTGATATTTTTGAACTCCGTTTTTGTGACTATTTCAGAAGGTTCCTTATTTATTTCCTGTGTGGATACTATGTAGTCAGTGTTTTCTTGAAAAACTTCTAAGTAGCAGTCAAAATATGTATTCCATTCAATTTAATATCGAGGTTTAATATAGATGGTTCTCTGGAGGTGGATGCATAAATGTACAAATTAAGTATTTCAAGGCCACTTGAGCATTAAAATCCTTAGTATAATTTCCTATTTACTTAGATACTTGCAAATATGTCATCCATGTATGTTAAATATGAATCCCACCAGATTGTTGGAAGATGGTTCTCCATCCTTTTCCCCATTGTGATGGTTTATTTTGATTCCTAGTGGGCTTAAATGCTCAGCACCACCTAAGGGGTTTTAGCTGTGAATGAATGTGCTACTTAGAATGACCTTGCTCCCTCAGGTGTCATCCTGGAGTTTGTTGATTGTATTTTGTGTCTTGGTTTTCTCTGGACTTAACCTGCCTAAATTCAAAGTGCTCAGGATGTTAAGGGACTCATTCTTCAATTCTTCCTCTGAGAGACCAACTAAATTATTTGTGTTGTGAATGGGAATTCCGGTAATGGCTGCTGGGTGCTATTCACTCTGTCCCTGTCTAATGAAGGAACTAATGTCCTCTGTCTTTGGATTCATTCAGAATCTCATCTACAGAATGCATCAAGCATTTACATTGAAAACACTATGAAGAAGTTTAAGTTTCTAAGAGGAAGAGTCATTTCTGACACAGACCTGGAATATGTGCTTTTCCTGACTCTACAGTATATTGGGCCATGCAGTATTACAAAGGAAAATGATCATCCTTTATTAGAGTCCTAACTGAACACCGTCCATTATGTAACATGCAGCCTAATGGGCTGCAGGTGGGAAACTAGATCAGAAACAGTTCTGCATTGGCAGCCAAGAAACAAACAACACACACACAGAACCAGAACCAGAAAAGCTCTCAAGTTCTGAAAACTGTTATAACCAGAACTGGACTAGTCCTAGGGAAAATGAGTTTATGATGAAAGCCAACCAAACAATTAAGAAATTTCTCTGGTGTCATCACATGGTGTTATTTACCAAGAGAGGTCTTCCCAGCTAGATAACTTACTTCTCTCACTGCAAAATGAAAGCACTGTAGTCAAGAGTCATTACGGGGGCGCCTGGGTTGCTCAGTCAGTTAAGTGTCTGATTTCGGCTCAGGTCATGATCTTGTGGTTTGTGAGTTTGAGCCCTGTGTCAGGCTCTGTGCTGACAGCTCAGAGCCTGGAACCTGCTTCAGATTCTGTGTCTCCTTCTCTCTCTGCCCCTCCCCTACTCACTGTCTGTCTCTCAATAATAAATACATGTTTAAAAAATTTTTTTAAATAATAAGAGTCATTACACATTTTCCTCATAATCTTCTTAAAGGTAACTTTTTGATATGCTCAGTCTTTTAAAACTAACCTTTTGTAGGGTGCCTGGGTGGCACATTCTGTTAGGTTTGTGACTCTTGGTTTTGACTCAGGTCATGATCTAACAGTTTCATGAGTTTGAGCCCCAGAGGGGCTCTGCACTGGCAGCTTGGGATTCTTTCTCTTGCTTTCAACCCCTCCCCAACTTGCACTATCTCTGTCTCTCTCAAAATAAATAACCTCTAAAAAATTATAAAAATAAAAATAAACTAACCTTGTATGTGTGTGTGTTCATGACAGCTTAATTCTAAATTTTATCCTGTGTCTTTAATATAGAACAATTGATTTTGACATGAATTTTCCTTACATATATATTTGTAGGTGAAGACCAAATGCACAAAGTCTTGGACAGGTGATGGGTGATGTGTCTATATCAGAAAAAAATGTAAAAGGGTCACAAATCCTACAACCCTAAAAAAACTCCTCGCTTTATAAATGCAATACTTCTTGCTCTCCATATAATGGGATATATTAAAAGAACAATGTGTATATTCAGTATGTCAGCATTTCCTAGTAATTTCTCTTGAATCCATTTTTTATACCAAATATTGTACAGTTTAGCAACTTCTCTTCAGGCCAATACTGTCCAGACTGTATAAAGTTATAATATAAATTTTTAAAACTCATCATTCTTCTGTATTTAAGAGCTAAGCACATACATGCTTGTGTAGGGCTCAGATTTGAAATATATTTCTTTTGAATATTTGAGAAAATGGGAAGTCCTTTCCAGAAAATCTAAGAGACAATAATCCTAGCTTACTGACACTAAGGAAAAAGGACCTCATTCACTCCTTCATGCAGTGATTTACTGGTCCCTAGTGATTTCCAAATTGGGTGACTATAGTAAGCTATCTATGCTGGAACTTCTGAAAGTCAGCCCTGGGATCCATATTTGTTTTGTGTTCTGCTCTATCAGCAAGAACGATAAATTCGATGCTTTAAAACAGGATGTGTCAGAGGCTTTCTCTAGTGACTGAGCAAAATGATGTCTCCCTTTACTGTTACCCGTTTTCACTATATGTGCTTTATATATCTAATATTTATTTCATTACAAATTAAATTCTTGTTCCTTCATCTATATAATCACAAGTCTAATATTGTATTGATGTGCAAATCAAATTGTGTAATAAAAATCTCACTAGATTTAGGCAGATTAGAAAATGTTATATTACAAAAAAACATTTACAGTTGGAATTCAGACCTCCATTGCACTTCATTGCCTTATTATTAGAATAAGGTGAATTTGAACACTTGTATTGTCCTCAGCTTATCACAAATAATAGAAATGGTGTGCACTTGTGGGCTAAGGTGAAACTGAAAGAGAAAAGAAATATTATAGTAGATACCTCAAAAATAAAAACAGCAAAAGTGCCATAGGCCAACAAGGTCTGGTCAGCTGCTGGATGGGACCTTGAGATGCCTCCACTAGCCAGGGGCAAACAAATCATTGGCAGAACATCCACATGAGACTGGGTTCCCTTTCTTTCATAAACTTTCTGTACTTTTCAGTGTACAGATCTTTTACGTCTTTGGTTAGGTTTACTCCTAGGTATCTTATGGTTTTTGGTGCCATTGGAAATGGGATTGATTTCTTGGTATCTTTCAATATCAATATCAGTGTATTGAAATGCAACTTATTTCTGTACATTGATTTTATATCTTGAAACTTTAATGAATTCATGTATCAGTATTTTGGTGGAGTCTTTCAGGTTTTCAATGGAAAGTATCATGTCATCTGCAAAAAGTGAAAGCTTGACTTGTTTCTTGCCAATTAGGATGCCTTTTATTTATTTTTATGTTCTGACTGCTGAGGTTAGGACTTCCAGTACTATGTTGAGCAACAGTGGTGGAGTGGACACCCCCATTACAATCCTGATCTTAGGGAGAAAGCTCAGTTTTTCCACCTTGAGGATGATATTGGCTGTGGGCTTTTCATAGATGGCTTTGTGATGTTAAGGTATGTTCTATCACTACTTTCCTGAGGTTTTTTTTTTATTTTTTTTTTAACATTTACTTATTTTTGAGATAGAGAGAGACAGAGCATGAACGGGGGAGGGGCAGAGAGAGAGGGAGACACAGAATCTGAAACAGGCTCCAGGCTCTGAGCAGTCAGCACAGAGCCCGACGCGGGGCTCAAACTCACAGACCTGGAGATCGTGACCTGAGCCGAAGTCAGACGCTTAACCGACTGAGCCACCCAGGCGCCCCGAGGGTTTTTTTTTTTTTTTTTTTTTATCAAGAAAGTATCCTGTATTTTGTCAAATGCTTTTTTTCTGCATATATTAAAAGGATCATCTGGTTCTTATCCTTGCTTTTATTAATGTGGTTTATCACATTGATTGATATGCAAACATTGAACCAGCACTGCAGCCCAGGAATGAGTCCCAATTAACCGTGGTGACTAAATCTTTTGACGTATTGTTGAATTTGATTTGCTAATATCTTGTTGAGAATTTTTGCATTCAGGTTCATTGAGGATATTGGCCTGCAATTCTTTCTAGAGGGGTCTTTGGTTTGGAATCAAGGTCATGCTGGCTTTATAGAATGAAGCTTTCCTTTCATTTCTATTTTTTGGAACATTTTGAAGAAAATAGGTTTTAACTAATCTTTAAATGTCTGGTAGAATTCCCCTGGCCCAGGACTCTTATTTGTCAGAACATTTTGGATAACTGATTCAAATGTTTTTGCTTGTTTTGGACCTGTTCAAATTTTCAATTTCTTCCTGTTTGATTTTTGGTAGTGTGTGAGTGTCTAAGAATTTGTCCATTTCTTCCAACTCTGCAGTTTGTTGGCATATAATTTTTCACAATATTCTATTATAATTGTATTTCTGTGGTGTTGGTTGTGATGTCTCCTCTTTCATTGGTGATTTTATCTATTTGGGTCTTCTTGCTTTTCTTTTTGAGAAGTTTGGCTAAGGGCTTATCAATTTGGTTTATTCTTTCAAAAAAACAGCTCTTGGAGCACCTGGTTGGCTCAGTCAGTTGGGCATACAACTTTGGCTCAGGTCATGATATCACAGCTTGTGAGTCTGAGCCCCACGTTTGTGCTGACAGCTCAGAGCCTGGAGCCTGCTTCAGATTCTGTGTCTCCCTCTCTCACTGCCCCTCCCTTGCTTGTGCTGTATCCCCTTCAAAAATAAATAAACGTTAAAAAAAAAAAAGCTCTTAGTTTCATTGATCTGTTCTACATTTTTTGGATGCTTTATCATTTATTTCTGGTCTGATCTTTATTATTTCCCTTCCTCTGCTGGCTGTGGTCTTTATTTGCTACTTCTTTTCTAGCTCGTTTAGGTGCAAGGCTAGACTGTGTATTTGGGACCTTTCTTGCTTCTTGAGATAGGCATGAATTGCCATTTATTTTCCTTTTAGGACTAACTTTGCTTGATCCTAAAGGGTTTGTACCATCATGCTTTTATTTTCATTTGCTTCCATATTTTTAAAAATTTCTTCTTTAATTTCCTGGTTGACCCATTCATTTTTAAAAAATGTTTATTTTTGAGGGGCGCCTGGGTGGCTCAGTCAATTTCGTATCCAATTTCAGCTCAGGTCATGATCTCACAGTTTCTGGGTTCGAGCCCTGCATTGGGCTCTTTGCTGACTGACAGTTCAGAACCTGAAGCGCACTTTCTGTCTTCCCCTCCCTCTGCCCCTTCCAGGCTCATGCTCTGTCTCTCTCTGGACTCATTGTATAAAGTGGGAGTGATACAGTAGGTTGTGAAACCGGAGTCATATAAGCTGTGATCGGGTCCATAATGCCTGTTGATGTTCCCCTAGCCAGACAATAGTGGCCTTGAATGCCTGAAGTTGGGCAAAGACTTGTTGATCAATTCTCACTTGTTATTCTAAATATAATGTGGTATTTTGCATATACTGGTTTATCTGATATTCGGTCTTTAAGGAGATAGGTGTCTGCCCAGGCAGCTGTTGCTGCAAGTGCCACAATGGCCAAAATAGCCACCAACAATGTGCTTAGAAAATTTTTGGTTCTCTTTCTTCTAATGCACAGCCAAGCTGTTGCAGTGGGGACCCCCTACCCCCCACCTTGCCAAGGCCGATTTAATTGGACTCACAACCAGAACTGTGCCTTTTGTTTGGTTGTATAGTCAAAGGTTATATATAAATGTGATATGTTTGTAGTGGAGAAACAGGAGTCACCCACTTTTTGTTCCCTGTGAAAACAGTGTTTATCTCATTAAAATACGGTGTTGTAGATGCAAGTAAGGAAACCTGTGGCTTGGTAGTACATATAAGAGTACTGTTGATTTCATCAGTGTAGGACCAGTTAAATTTACCACGTATAAATGAAGCAGGTCCATGTCTAAATTTTCTTTGAATAAATGGTTGGTCAATCCTCCAAGAGGAAGTTTTAATAGAGGACTAGGCATTGGCGGAGTATTTGAGTCTAAGTATTGGACCCACAAATCCAGGATTCCATATGGGGTTAGAAGTATCATAATGGAAAGGAAGTGACCAGTTCCAGATACGTCCTTCCCAGGTTCTATTAATTTCCATCACCGTTAGTCTTTGGTGTCCTTACTTTTCAAGGATTGTATTGTTAAATAATGATATTTGAGTAAAATTACAAGAACAGCAGAGGTGCCATGAGAAGCCATCATAGGACACTGTCTCCAGCCAGGGCCTGGTCCATACTGGCACTGGAGGTTTCGGTACTCATTCTCCTTCACATAGGTCTCCTCCTATTCCTAATGTGAGAACAAAATGTTGATATTTGATACTACTTACCTGAGATTCATCTTCTGGTATTTTAAGTATGTTATTCACATACCATTGTTTGTGAAAAGGGACACAGAGGCTTAGGTTAGTATTGCAAATATTAGGACTATAATAGAAACAAAGAGGTATGCCCAAGTGAGACAAAGTCCAATTTATTGACAGTCTCTATGTGATAGATAAGTCATCAGCATTAATAGGAATCCAGTGTCCTCTGGTAATAGAGGAGTCACTAGGTGAGATAGGAATTTCAGGATCTTCCCAGGAGACTACATCAAACATCGGAGGGCTAAGAAGATGAGCCGAAGAGGTAAAAGTAGAGTATGGGTGAATAGAAGCAACAGGTAAAAAATGCAGACACATTAGCAGGAGTGTTACCTTACTTGAGTTGGCAGTAAGGCAAGAGATGAATGGATAGAAACATATTTTCAGGGGTCACGGGCATGCCCTTGTTCATTAAAGTGTCTTCAGGCTGGAGGTTATTTTTTATTAATGTTTATTTTTGAGACAAAGAGACAGAGCAAGAGTGAGGGAGGGACAGAGAGAGAGGGAGACACAGAATCCAAAGTAGGCTCTAGGCTCTGAGCTGTCAGCACAAAGCCCGACTCAGGGCTGAAACTCACAGACTGAGATCATTACCTGAGCTGAAGTAGGATGTCCAACTGACTGAGCCACCCAGGTGCCCCTGGGAGGTTAATTTCTTAACATCACCTCAGGAGATGTCTTGGCTGGCTGAGTGGTCAACCTTCCTTTTCTTTGGATTCAACATCCCATTGGGAGGAGCCACCGCTATCAGTTTGAAGGCTGGTACTGGATTCCTGAGTCCCTCATGCCATCTCATGATGTGGTTTTAACAGGCAGGTACCCACACAGGACCTTGAGGAGAAAGCACAGCAGCATAACCCCTCCCCCAGGTTAACAATGGTACTGGACCCTTCCAGGTTGGCCCCTCATTGGACAACCTATACCGTACCTTGTGTTTTGGGAATCCCTGTTCCATTTGGAAATGTTTGAACATTGCAGAATGAGAATTTCTAATTGTAAATGATTTAATGCGAATAGGGCTCTCATTAATCTGGCCCTAGGGGTGGAATTTCCCCCCTTTTGTTTTATTAAAAGTAGTTGTAGGAGGACATTTGCATGTTCCATGATAGCTTGACCTTGTGGGTTATAAGGAATTCCAGTGGAGTAGCATATATTCCTTTGTTGTAAGAAGAGTTCTAATTGTTGTGAGGTGTAAATCAGGGGATTATCAATTTTGATTTTTTTTCGGGTACCTGCATTACAGTAAAACGTTCCAATAAATGAGAGATAACAAGTGAGGTGTGCTCTCCCCTCTGGTCAGAAGCCCATATACACACAGAAACAGTGTCTATAGACACATGCACCCACTGAGACTTACCAAAAGATGATATATGTGTAACATCCATTTGCCATAATTGATTGGCCATTAGGCTCTGAGGGTTTATTCCGTGGGGCAAGTAAATAGGGGAGAACTGTTAACCTTCTGGGCAGGAACAAGTGACATTTTTCTCTTAAGAGGAACAGAAAATTGTTTGGATACAAAGTGTGCACCTCGGTGAAAAAAGGAGTAAGAAGTGATATTAATGAGAAAAGTGATCCTATTAATAAGGAGTCAGCTAAGTCATTTCCGTACATAAGGGGTCCAGATAATTCGAATGACTTCGAATGTGAAAATGAGATGATGATGCATTTGTAAAAGTGCTTGGGCTTCTAGAAACATGTTGAACAAAGGTTGATCAAGGTTAATATTGAGCGTGGCACAGAAGGTCATTAAGTAATTGAACAATATATTGAGAGTTGGTAATTAAATTAATTGGTTGATTCAAAAATGTTTTGAGAGCCAGTATAGCAGCAACCAGTTCAACCCTTTGGGTAGAAGTAGTGGGAGCAGTAAAGGCGAATTTCCAGGTGGTGCTTCCTATCCATGTAATGACATCTCGGAAGGCCCCTTTTGAGCCATCAATAAAAGCAGAGCATCAGAAATTGGTTGTTTTGAAATGAGGGGTTTAGCAGAGAAATGAAGAAATTGAAGTCCTTGGATTCTTTCATCATCCAGGAAGGAATTAAAAAAATCACCTGTGTAATCTGCCACAGTGATTAGGAAAAGTTCATTGTGGGTCCAAAGGTATTCTATCTTATCTTTATTAGTTCCTGGGAAAATAGATACAGGGTCAACCCTGACAAATTGAATGATGTGATTGTGACCTTCAAGGACTAATTGCAGTCAGAGTGACAGATAAGGAAGATAAAAATAACCATTCAGTGATCAGATATTTAGTAAGCAAAAGTTGATAAATAATTCCAGTGGGAGAATGGGCTATGTTTACAATTAAAAGAGTGAAAGAAAATTGGGATGCCTATCGATTAATAAAGATAATGGAGGCCTATGGGCTATGAGACAATTGCTCTAGAGCTCTTGGTATGATGTGTTGTGGGGAAGCAGGACTAGGGTACCCTGTTAACAAGTCAAACAATGAAGCAAGGTGATAAGTCAGGATTCCTAATATGGGTCTGAGCCAACTGATATGTCCCAAGCATTGTTGTAGTGAACTAAGGGTCCAAAGATTAGGAAGATGAATTTTTTATATGTTGTGGGATGACATAACTTTGGAAAAATTTATATCCTAAATATTTCCATGGAGTTGACCTCTGAATCTTTTCAGGAGCAATGAGGAGGCCAAGTGAAGTAACTGAATAAGAAACTGTAAGAAGTCTCAAGTATTTTTTGGGGGGTGGATGCTGCTGGTAGAGTATCATTCATATAATGATAAATGAGAACGTGGGGCTTTCTGGTGGGTGTTACAGCTGCAGTAACAAATGACTGACCCATGATGGTGCTGTTCATCATGTGTGGGGGCAGGAATTTCCAGTGAAATCTCTGTATATGTTGGTGATTATTACTAGTAGGGGACAAAGAAAGCAAACTTTTCCTTGTCATCTGGATGTAATGGAATAGTGAAAAAAATATTTTTTTTCAATATATGAAGTTTATTGTCAAATTGGTTTCCATACAACACCCAGTGCTCATCCCAAAAGGTGCCCTCCTCAATACCCATCCCCCACCCTCCCTGCCCTCCCACCCCCCATCAACCCTCAGTTTGTTCTCAGTTTTTAAGAGTCTCTTATACTTTGTCTCTCTTCCACTCTAACCTCTTTTTTTTTTTTTCCTTCCCTTCCCCCATAGGTTTCTGTTAAGTTTCTCAGGATCCACATAAGAGTGAAACCATATGGTATCTGTCTTTCTCTGTATGGCTTATTTCACTTAGCATCACACTCTCCAGTTCCATCCACGTTGCTACAAAAGGCCGTATTTCATTCTTTCTCCTTGCCACGTAGTACTCCATTGTGTATATAAACCGCAATTTCTTTATCCATTCATCAGTTGATGGACATTTAGGCTCTTTCCATAATTTGGCTATTGTTGAAAGTGCTGCTATAAACATTGGGGTACAAGTGCCCCTATGCATCAGTACTCCTGTATCCCTTGGGTAGATTCCTAGCAGTGCTATTGCTGGGTCATAGTGTAGGTCTATTTTTAATTTTTTGAGGAACCTCCACACTGTTTTCCAGAGTGGCTGCACCAGTTTGCATTCCCACCAACAGTGCAAGAGGGTTCCCGTTTCTCCACATCCTCTCCAGCATCTATAGTCTCCTGATTTGTTCATTTTGGCCATTCTGACTGGCATGAGGTGACATCTGAATGTGGTTTTGATTTGTATTTCCCTGATGAGGAGCAACATTGAGCATCTTTTCATGTGCCTGTTGGCCATCCGGATGTCTTCTTTAGAGAAGTGTCTATTCATGTTTTCTGCCCATTTCTTCACTGGGTTATTTGTTTTTCGGGTGTGGAGTTTGGTGAGCTCTTTATAGATTTTGGATACTAGCCCTTTGTCTGATATGTCATTTGCAAATATCTTTTCCCATTCCGTTGGTTGCCTTTTCGTTTTGTTGGTTTCCTTTGCTGTGCAGAAGCTTTTTATCTTCATAAGGTCCCAAGTTCATTTTTGCCTTTAATTCCCTTGCCTTTGGGGATGTGTCAAGTAAGAAATTGCTACGGCTGAGGTCAGAGAGGTCTTTTCCTGCTTTCTCCTCTAGGGTTTTGATGGTTTCCTGTCTCACATTCAGGTTCTTTATCCATTTTGAGTTTATTTTTGTGAATGGTGTGAGAAAGTGGTCTAGTTTCAATCTTCTGCATGTTGCTGTCCAGTTCTCCCAGCACCATTTGTTAAAGAGACTGTCTTTTTTCCATTGGATATTCTTTCCTGCTTTGTCAAAGATTAGTTGGCCATACCTTTATGGGTCTAGTTCTGGGGTTTCTATTCTATTCCATTGGTCTATGTGTCTGTTTTTGTGCCAATACCATGCTGTCTTGATGATTACAGCTTTGTAGTAGAGGCTAAAGTCTGGGATTGTGATGCCTCCTGCTTTGGTCTTCTTCTTCAAAATTACTTTGGCTATTCGGGGTCTTTTGTGGTTCCATACAAATGTTAGGATTGCTTGTTCTAGTTTCAAGAAGAATGCTGGTGCAATTTTGATTGGGATTGCATTGAATGTGTAGATAGCTTTGGGTAGTATTGACATTTTGACAATATTTATTCTTCCAATCCATGAGGAGGGAATGTTTTCCCATTTCTTTATATCTTCTTCAATTTCCTTCATAAGCTTTCTATAGTTTTCACGATCCAGATCTTTTACATCTTTGGTTAGATTTATTCCTAGGTATTTTATGCTTCTTGGTGCAATTATGAATGGGATCAGTTTCTTTATTTGTCTTCCTGTTGCTTCATTGTTAGTGTATAAGAATGCAACTGATTTCTGTACATTGATTTTGTATCCTGCAACTTTGCTGAATTCATGTATCAGTTCTAGCAGACTTCTGCTAGAAGTCTATCAGATTTTCCATGTATAATATCATGTCATCTGCAAAAAGTGAAAGCTTAACTTCATCTTTGCCAATTTTGATGCCTTTGATTTCCTGTTGTTGTCTGATTGCTGATGCTAGCACTTCCAACACTATGTTAAACAACAGCGATGAGAGTGGACATCCCTGTCGTGTTCCTGATCTCAGGGAGAAAGCTCTCAGTTTTTCCCCATTGAGGATGATGTTAGCAGTGGGCTTTTCATAAATGGCTTTTATGATCTTTAAGTATGTTCGTTCTATCCCGACTTTCTCGAGGGTTTTTATTAAGAAACGTTGCTGAATTTTATCAATGACCTTTTCTGCATCGATTGACAGGATCATATGGTTCTTATGTATTCTTTTATTAATGTGATGTATCACATTGATTGATTTGCGAATGTTGAACCAGGCCTGCATCCCAGGAATGAATCCCACTTGATCATGGTGAATAATTCTTTTTATATGCTGTTGAATTCGTTTTGCTAGTATCTTATCGAGAATTTTTGCATTCATATTCTTCAGGGATATTGGCCTGTAGTTCTCTTTTTTTTTACTGGGTCTATGTCTGGTTTAGGAATCAAAGTAATGCTAGCTTCATAGAATGAGTCTGGAAGTTTTCCTTCCCTTACCATTTTTTGGAATAGCTTGAGAAGGATAGGTATTATTTCTGCTTTAAATGTCTGGTAGAACTCTCCTGGGAAGGCATCTGATCCTGGACTCTTATTTTTTGGGAGATTTTTGATAACCGATTCAATTTCTTCGCTGTTTACGGGTCTGTTCAAGCTTTCTATTTCCTCCTGATTGAGTTCTGGAAGTGTGTGGGTGTTTAGGAATTTGTCCATTTCTTCCAGGTTGTCCAGTTTGTTGGCATATAATTTTTCATAGTATTCCCTGATAATTGTTTGTATCTCTGAGGGATTGGTTGTAATAATTCCATTTTCATTCATGATTTTATCTATTTGGGTCATCTCCCTTTTCACTTTGAGAAGTCTGGCTAGAGGTTTATCAATTTTGTTTATTTTTTCAAAACACCAACTCTTGGTTTCATTGATCTTCTCTACTGTTTTTTTAGATTCTATATTGTTTATTTGTACTGTGATCTTTATTATTTCTATTCTTCTGCTGGATTTAGGCTGTCTTTGCTGTTCCGCTTCTATTTCCTTTAGGTGTGCTGTTACATTTTGTATTTGGGATTTTTCTTGTTTCTTGAGATAGGCCTGGATTGCAATGTATTTTCCTCTCAGGGCTGCCTTCACTGCATCCCAAAGCGTTTGGATTGTTGTATTTTCATTTTCATTTGTTTCCATATATTTTTTAATTTCTTCTCTAATTGTCTGGTTGACCCATTCATTCTTTAGTAGGGTGTTCTTTAACCTCCATGCTTTTGGAGGTTTTCCAGACTTTTTCCTGTGGTTGATTTCAAGCTTCATAGCATTGTGGTCTGAAAGTAGGCATGGTATGATTCCAATTCTTGTATACTTATGAAGGGCTGTTTTGTGACCCAGTATGTGATCTATCTTGGAGAATGTTCCATGTGCACTCGAGAAAAAAGTATATTCTGTTGCTTTGGGATGCAGAGTTCTAAATATATCTGTCAAGTCCATCTGATCCAATGTATCATTCAGGGCCCTTGTTTCTTTATTGACCGTGTGTCTAGATATCTATCCATTTCTGTAGGTGGAGTGTTAAAGTCCCCTGCAATTATCACATTCTTATCAATAAGGTTGCTCATGTTTGTGAGTAATTGTTTTATATATTTGGGGGCTCCTGTATTCGGCGCATAGACATTTTTAATGTTAGATCTTCCTGATGGATAGACCCTGTGATTATTATATAATGCCCTTCTTCATCTCTTGTTACAGCCTTTAATTTAAAGTCTAGTTTGTCTGATATAAGTATGGCTACTCCAGCTTTCTTTTGACTTCCAGTGGCATGATAAATAGTTCTCCATCCCCTTACTCTCAATCTGAAGGTGTCCTCGGGACTAAAATGAGTCTCTTGTAGACATCAAATAGATGGGTCTTGTTTTTTATCCATTCTGATACCCTATGTCTTTTGGTTGGCACATTTAGTCCATTTACATTCAATGTTATTATAGAAAGATATAAGTTTAGAGTCATTGTGATGTCCGTAGGTTTCATGCTTCTAGTGATGTCTCTGGTACTTTGTCTCACAGGATCCCCCTTAGGATCTCTTGTAGGGCTGGTTTAGTGATGACGAATTCCTTCAGTTTTTGTTTGTTTGGGAAGACCTTTATCTCTCCTTCTATTCTAACTGACAGACTTGCTGGATAAAGGATTCTCGGCTGCATATTTTTTCTGTTCATCACATTGAAGATTTCCTGCCATTTCTTTCTGGCCTGCCAAGTTTCAGTAGAGAGATCTGTCACGAGTCTTATAGGTCTCCGTTTATATGTTAGAGCGCGTTTATCCCCTGCTGCTTTCAGAATTTTCTCTTTATCCTTGTATTTTGCCAGTTTCACTATGATATGTCGTGCAAAAGATCAATTCAAGTTAAGTCTGAAGGGAGTTCTTTGTGCCTCTTGGATTTCAATGCCTTTTTCCTTCCCCAGATCCGGGCAGTTCTCAGCTATTATTTCTTCAAGTACACCTTCAGCACTTTCCCTCTCTCTTCCTCCTCTGGAATACCAATTATGTGTAGATTATTTCTCTTTAGTGCATCACTTAGTTCTCTGATTTTCCCCCTCATACTCCTGGATTTTTTTTATCTTTCTTTTCCTCAGCTTCCTCTTTTTCCATAATTTTATCTTCTAGTTCACCTATTGTCCCCTCTGCCTCTTCAATCCGAGCCATAGTTGTCTCCATTTTATTTTGCAGTTCATTGATAGCATTTTTTAGCTCCTCCTAGCTGTTCCTTAGCCCCTTGGTCTCTGTAGCAAGAGATTCTCTGCTGTCCTTTATACTGTTTTCAAGCCCAGCGATTAATTTTATGACTATTATTCTAAATTCACTTTCTGTTATATTGTTTAAATCATTTTTGATCAGTTCATTAGCTGTTGTTATTTCCTGGACGTTTTTCTGAGGGGAATTATTCCGTTTCATCATTTTGGATAGTCCCTGGAGTGGTGTGGGACTGCGGGGCACTTCCCCTGTGCTGTCTTGAATAACTTGCATTGGTGGGCGGGGCCGCAGTCAGATCTGATGTCTGCCCCCAGCCCACCGCTGGGGCCACAGTCAGACTGGTGTGTGCCTTCTCTTTCCCTCTCCTGGGGGCGGGATTCACTCTGGGGTGGCATGGCCCATCTGGGCTACTTGCACACTGCCAGTCTTGCGGCGCTGGGGATCTGGCATATTAGCTGGGTGGGTCGGCAAGGTGCACAGGGGCAGGAGGGGCAGGCTCAGCTCACTTTTCCTTTGGAGATCCGCTTCGGGAGGGGCCCTGCGGCACCAGGACGGAGTCAGACCTGCCGGAGGGATGGATCCGCAGAAGCACAGTGTTGGGTGTTTGCCTGGTGCAAGCAAGTTTCCAGGCAGGAACTGGTTCCCTTGGGGATTTTGGCTGAGAGATGGGCGAGGGAGATGGCGCTGGTGAGCGCCTTTGTTCCCCGCCAAGCTGAGCTCTGTTGTCCGGGGCTCAACAATTCTCTCTCCCATTGTCCTCCTGCCCTCCCGTTCTCCAAGCAGAGCTGTTAGCTTATAACCTTCCAGATGTCAATTCCCACTTGCTGTCGGAACACACTCCCTCTGGCCCCTCCACTTTTGCAAGCCAGACTCGGGGGCTCTGCTTGGCCAGTGGACTGCCCCTCTGCCCCGGCTCCCTCCTGCCAGTCCGTGTAGCGCGCACCGCCTCGCTGCCCTTCCCACCCTCTCTTGTGGGCCTCTCGTCTGCGCTTGGCTCCAGAGACTCCGTTCCGCTAGTGTTCTGGCGGTTTTCTGGGTTATTTAGGCAGGTGTAGGTGGAATCTAAGTGATCAGCAGGATGCGTGGTGAGCCCAGCGTCCTCCTACACCGCCATCTTCCCAGGATCCGTGAAAAAAAATCTTTTAAATCAACTATAATATTATAGTCTCAAGGAATTAAAGCTGGGTTAGGAAGAACTACCTGCAATGGCCCCATTGAAATCAAGTGAGCATTAACATCCCTGAACTCATGGAGGAGCCTCTATTTACCTGACTGGTTTGGAATGCAAAAATAGTGTTCCAGGGGCAGGTTGAAGGTTCAACATGTCCAAGATTAAGTTGTTCTTTTCTTAATATTTGAATTTGCTTTAATTTTTACCCTTTTAAAGGTCATTGCTCCACCCAGACAGGTTCTCCAGCTTTCCAGGACAGTTTGGGGTGGGGGGTGATTTTGCCAACAATGGCCATTAGGGTAAATTTGTATGGACAGGTTTAATTGGGTAAGTAAGTCCGGAGCCCATAATGATAGTGGGAGGTCAAGGACAAATGGGGTAATGGTAGTCTGGTATCCCTCCGTGTCAGTACAGACAGGAAATTTTTTCCTAAAGGAAATCCTTTTCCCCCTATCCCATTAATGATCTGTGTTGTAGAGACAAGGGGGATCTCAGATGGCCAATCATGTGTCTTAATAACTGTAACATTGGCCCAGTATCAATTAGACCATTAATGGTTTGGTTTGCAATTTTCATTTGTAAAGTAGGTCTTACATGTTGTATGAGCATGGCCCAGAATGCTTCATCTTTAGGATTAGTGCACTAAAACCTTTAGGGCCACACTTACCATTGGCAGTTGCCAGCACCCAAGAAGGTAATGTAAGAAATTATGCTATAGGGATATTTGCAGGAATCTCTGTGTAAACAGAGGAAATAAGCATGATATGAATTTCTGCAGTAAAGTCAGAATCAGTAATTCCAGGTAAAACAAATACACCCTTTAAAGTGGTGGTAGGCCTTCATAATAGAAGTCCTGTGTAACTGGAAAGCAGGAGGCTGAAAATACCTGTAGGTCCCTTCTTGACTTCCCCCACGATGTTAAGGGTTAAATTAGATGTAAGGGCCAAATCAAGTCCTGCATTGTCAGAGGTGGCAGCCAGGAGATATGAGGTTGTCTAGGTTTTGATCAAAGGGGTTGTTTGTTTACTTGAGGATCCATTCCTTGGCATTCACATTCCAAATTTGGGATGCCTGATTTCCATTTGTCTTGGGGCGTGGGCACCCCTCTTCAAGTTTCCCTGAATTAGGGTTACCTTGGGAATCTATTCTTGATCTGCATTGATTGTCCCAAGGATATCCTGTTTTACATTTCAGGCATTTTTTAATAGAGCATTTTAGGTCTTGTTTTCCATATTTAAAATATTTTGGGGGTTTTAATGCTGAGGCTAATAACACTGTTTTATAGGATTCAGTCCCCACATTTTTACAGGCTTTAATCATTTCAGCAATATTAAGGTTTTGTCCCTTTAAGGAAGCAAGGATCTTCTGGCCATCTTGGTTAGCATTTTCCTACGCCAATTGAAGGGTTAGGACATTTTGAGCATCCACATTATCAACCTGTCTTAAGATAGCAGTTTGTAATCTTTGATTAAAGGACATATAGGGTTCATTTGCACCTTGTTGGATGGTGGCAAAAGAAACCCATGGGTGTCTAAGCGTCAGGGATACAAGATCAAGCTTTAGATGCTGCATCTGAGATCAGGGGAAAAGTTCTGTGGTCCATATTTATTTGAGGCTATATAGGCATATAGGGACCCTCCCCCCAAAGAATGTCCATTTCAATAGGAATTCCATTCTTTAAATTCTCCTTAGCTGGGGGCACCTGGGTGGCTCAGTCAGTTAAATGTCCCACTTCAGTTCAGGTCATGATCTCTCAGTCTCTGAGTTTGAGCCCCGCATGGGGCTCTCTGCTGACAGCACAGAGCCTGGAGCCTGCTTTGGATTCTGTCTCCCTCTCTCCCTCTGCCCTTCCCCTGATCATGCTTTGTCTCTCTCTGTCTCAAAATAAGCATTAAAAGTATTTTTTTAATAAATTCTCAATAGCTGTAATTTATAAGGCATCTTTAAATTCCTGCAACCAGAGGGAATATTGAGGAGTACTGAGAATGATTTTAAGTAAAGTTTTCCAATCCCAAGGGGTCATCTCATATCCTCCCCCTACTTCCTCTATAATTCCCCTGGTAAAGGTGCAGTAGAGTCCATTTTCATGTATGCTTTTATGGAGCTCCTTACACACCTGGAAAGGAAGGTGATCGTGCCAAGGTGCCTGACCTTGAGCCCATAGAATAGGGAAGGCCATAGCAAAATCTTCCTATACTTGCCCTTCCTTTAACATGCGTTCTACTAGAGAAGGTGAAGGGCTTGAGGGCATTAATGCAGGATCCACTGGCAGGACCAGAGGAGGACATAGAGGAAAAGGAGGGTCCTACATATTATTGGAGTTGGGGTTAGACATATGTCAATGTGCCTCAGGCTACAAGTTTTGGGGTCTTAGCCCTAACGGGAGATAGAGGCATTGAATTAGGAGGCAGAGGGACTAAGTCTTGGCAACTATTTGTATCCGATTTTTCTTGTAAAGCATGAATAGCAATATGGCATTAGGTGTGTAAACTAGAGATCATTATTGGGCCAAGAGCTTTTCCTCTTTCTTTCTTTCTTTCTTTCTTTCTTTCTTTCTTTCTTTCTTTTCTTTCTTTCTTTCAGTAGTACCCTATGCACTCCCAATCAGCCACTTCAAGGGATCCCTTAGTGGAGTATCATGGGCATTGATGATAAATTATAAAAAAAAAACAATTGGGTTAAATCTTTGGGACTTTGCATCCTGATGAGTGCAAAAGCATATGGATTGCTCCTTGTGTATATTTTGCTGTTTAGATAGTGAAACTTCCATGACAAGTAAACATAAAAGTAAAAGAGACAAGAAGTTGAGGGGTTCTGCATGCCTGATTGGAAAAGGAAAGACAAGGTATATTTTGCTCATCGTGTCATGGGCACCGAGTGCCGGTAGACCCTACCTAAATGAGGTTTATGGGCACCAAGTGTCAGTAGATCCTACCTGAATGAGGGTTAGGGGCAGTGACTGCCAGTAGTTCCTACCTGAATGAGTGGATGTCCTTTTCCCTTTTTGGGGCTTGAGAGATGAGCTGCATAGCTGGGAGCTAGTTGATTGCGCTGGTCCCTGTTTGGGCACCACTTGTAGCCATGCACTGAAGAAAAAGTTCTCAGACACTTAGACTGAGTGGATGTGCAGGGCTGTCTTTGCCAGCAAAACAGCAACAGCAGCAGCAAACTGCACATACTCTCTGTTTCATGTTCACCAGGTATAAACATCCAAGAATGTTAAAGCATGGAAGGAAAACACAAAGAGCCTCAAGACATAGACCAAACACACATCTGGCGTTTACAGAGAAGCATGCAGGAAAGATGTGCAGTTTCAAGAACTGGTAGGTAGTTACAGTGGGTCAGTCTCGTAACTGGCCCCTGGGAGATCATGGGGCTCTGTTCTCATGGTGCTATCATGTCTGACAGCCTTGAGACCAGAACATCGCTGATTCTTCAGCAATTATCCCATTCACTTTCCCAGGGCTTACAATATACTTTCCAGAAATTACTTGATGTATTATGTGATCTTTTTTGGAGAATGTCTCATGTACACTTGAGAAGAATGTGTATTCTGCTTTTGGGTGAAAAGTTCTAAATATATGTGTTAAGTCCATCAAATCCAATGTGTCATTCTGAGCTGTTGTTTCCTTATTGTTTTCCTGCCTAGATGATCTGCCCATTGTTGTAACTGGGGGATTAAAGTCCACTACAATCACAGTATTATCATCTATACAGTTATTTATGTTTATGATTGATCTATATATTTGGGTATTTCCACATTAGGGTGTAACACATAGCTCCTCTTCATGGATAGACTCCTTGATGATGATATAATGTCCTTCTTTATCTCTTGTTACATTCTTTGTTTTTTTTTTAAATTTTTTAAACGTTTATTTATTTTTGAGACAGGGAGAGACAGAGCATGAACAGGGGAGGGGCAGAGAGAGAGGGAGACACAGAATCTGAAACAGGCTCCAGGCTCTGAGCTGTCAGCCCAGAGCCCGATGCGGGGCTCGAACTCACGGACCGCGGGATCGTGACCTGAGTCGAAGTCAGACGCTTAACCGACTGAGCCACCCAGGCGCCCCACATTCTTTGTTTTAAAATCTAATTTGGGGGCACCTGGGTGGCTCAGTCAGTTGAGTGTCCAACTTTAGCTCAGGTCATGATCTCATGGTTTATGACTTCAATCTCCACATTTGGCTCTGTGCTGACAGCTCAGAATCTGGAGCCTTCTTCAGATTCTGTGTCGCCCTCTCTCTCTGCCCCTCCCTTGTTTGTGCTTTGTCTCTTGCTCTCTCTCAAAAATAAATATTAAAAAAAATTGTAATCTAGTTTGTCTGATTAGGTATGGCTACTCCAGATTTCTTTTGATGTTCATTAGCAGGATAGACGGTTCTCCATCCCCTCACTTTGAACCTGCAGCTGTCCTTAGGTCTAAAATGCGTCTTTTATAGGCAGCATATAGATGGATCTTTTTTTTTTTCTTTTTAATCCATTCTGATACCCTGTCTTTTGATTGGAACATTTAGTCCATTTACATTGAGTGATTATTGGAAGATATGGATTTAGTGTCTGTTATGTTATCTAAGGTTTCATGTTTGTGATGATATCTCTGGTCCTTTATATTCTTGGCTGCTTTCCACTCAGTCACCCTTTAGATCTCCTGCACAGCTGGTTTAGTGGTCATGAATTTCTGTTTAGTTTTTGTCTGGAAAAGACTTAATCTCCCTTATTCAAATAACACCTTGCTGGATAAAGGATTCTTGGCTGCATATTTTTCCTATTTAGCACATTATTTCCTGCCACTCCCTTCTGACCTGCCAAGTTTCAGTGGACATGTCTGATAACTCCCTCACGTGTCTACCCTTGTAAGTTAAGGCCTGTTTGTCCCTAGCTACTTTCAGTATTCTCTTTGCATTTTGCCAGTTTCACTATGATATGTTGTGGTGTTGACCTGTTTTTGTTGATTTTGAAGGGAGTTCTCTGTGCCTCTTGGACTTGGATGCCTGTTTGCTTCCTCAGATTAGGGAAGTTCTCAGCAGTGATTTTTTCAGGTAATCTCCTGCCTTTCTCTGACTCTACTTCTTCTGAAACTTCTATGATATGGATATTGTTTCATTTCATGGATTGAAAATGTCATTTCATGGCCTTACCACATTTTTCACATATATAGTATTCTATTTGAGTATGGATCCTGTGATGTTGAAGGAGACTTGAAGATAAAGGGCTGCCCAAATTCTTTATATTTGTAACACCATCTCCAATATGCATTTTCTGATAAGTAATCAGGGTTTACATTGCCTAAAGACTTACAACAGTTTTTAGGTGTATCATTATTCTCCAAAATGAATTTTCTAATGTGGAGTAGGATTGAGCTGTTCTTACAAATACTGTCAATCTTAAAATTTGTAAGGTTCGCTCCAATATGAATTCTAGGATAATGAGTAAAGATGGAACTGTGATTAAAGGACTTCTCAAGTTCTTTACTTTGCTAAGAATTCTCTCCACTACAAATTTTGTGATAGTTGAGTAAGGCTTGAGTGGTAGGTCAAGGTTTTGGAACATTCTTTACATGTATTTGGTTTCACCTCAGTATGACTTCTGTGATGTCAAGTAAGAGTTCAGTGCCTCTTAAAGACCTTGTCACATTCTTTACCTTTGTAAGGTTTCTCTTGAGTATCAATCCTTTGATTTCTAATAAGGTTTAAATTATGGTAAAAGCCTTGCCACATTCTTTACTTTTATAAGGTTTGGGTTTTGTTATTTATTTATCTACTAATTATTTAAAATTTTTAAATTTATTTTAAGGTTTGGGTTTTAAAGGATTTACCACATTATTTACATTTGTAGGGTTTCTCCATAGTAAGAATTCTGTGATGTTGAGTAAGGTGTGAGTGGCTCTTAAAGGTCTTGCCATATTCTTTACATGGGAAAGTATGAATTCTATGATGGTGAGTAAGGTGTGAGTGGCTCTTAAAGGCCTTGCCATATTCTTTACATTTGTAAGGTTTCTCTTCAATATGAATTCTTTGATGTTAAATATGGTTTGAGTGATTGCTAAAAACCTTACCACATTCAGGGCGCCTGGGTAGCTCAGTCAGTTGAGCATCCAACTTCAGCTCAGGTCATGAGCTCACTGTCCACCAGTTCGAGCCCCATATCGGGCTCTGTGCTGACAGCTCAGAGCCTGGAGCCTGTTTCAGATTCTGTGTCTCCCTCTCTCTCTGCCCCTCCCTCACTCATGCTCTGTCTCTCTCTCTCTCTCTTTCTGCAATAATAAATAAACTTAAACTTAAATAAAAAACAAAACTTACCACATTGTACACATTTATAAGATTTCTCTCCCATATGAATTCTGTGATGTCGATTAAAGTTTGAGTGGTGGACAAAGGCCTTGCCACATTCTTTACATTTATAAGGTTTCTCTTTAGTATGAATTCCTTGATGTTGAATATGGTTTGAGTGACTGTTAAAAGCCTTGCCACATTCTTTACTTTGGTAAGTTTTTTCCCCAGTATGGATTCTCCTATGTTCGTTTAGTGATAAGCCATAAAGTTTTACCACATTCTTTGAATTTGTAAGGTTTCTCTCCAGTATTCATTCACTGATGATAAGTCTTGAGGGCAGGAAGTTCAGGGTGCCATGTGAAGGTACAGCTGAAAGATACCAAATAACAGAAAAGTAAAATCATTCCACTTCTTATTCTCAGAGGATGTGCTGACAACTTCTAATATACAACCTTAAAATCAGAATGTCAGCAAGGTGGCTGAGAAGCAATCATCAGGACATCATTCCTCCATAGACACATAATCTTGCACACAACTTAGTGACCACATAGCCTAATAGATAATGCTGTGGTATTGTCGTGGTATAGCACAAATCATTTTCTTATACCTCAAATACTCAGGAAAAATACAACAGGAGCCCAAAATACCACAAGGAAGGAAATTTAAACATAAAACAAAAATGAACAATATAGGATATAGCAAAACCAGGAAAATATCAACAATAGAGTTCATTTTCAGAACAAATGAACAAAATTGACAAGCCATTAACTAAATAATGAAAGACCAATTACAATCAGAAGTGAAGGCAAACACAGTATAACTGATAGCATAGAAATAAAAATAATTAGAAGAGGTAACAATAGAGAATTACATACCAAGAAACAGATGGTGAAAAATGGGTATAAATGTCAAAAACATAGAACCTATCTAGACTCTCTAAAGAAATATTTTTAAAAATCTCAACTGATCTTTAACTATTAGGTAGATTGAACAAGTAATTATGAGAAAGTACTTCAAATCTCTTCAAACATTTCCAAGAAGGAAAAAGAAGGGAGATTAAGAACACACTGTCTGTGACCCCAGCATTAGTAGGTTATCAAAGCAAAGGAAGACATCACAAGTAAAGAAGAGTACAAACTACTACCTCTGGGAAATATTCATGCAAAGTCCACAATTAAAGCAAATTAAATTTTAAAAATTAATATTTTAAACCATTAGCAAGTAGGAAATCTTCTTGAAATTCAGGGGTGTTTCATTATATGGAAAACTATGAGTTTAAGCCTGTGCCTTAACAGAATGAAGATCAAAAATGGCATCGTATTAATCGATGCACAACAGGAAGTGAGCATATTGGACACAATTTTGTGATTAAAAACATTCAATAAAGCAGGAATAGAAGGAAACAACAGCAACTTAATAAAGGCCATGAATGTTGGAAAGCTGAAATCTCACATATTCAATAGTAAAACACTAGAAGCTTCTCCTGTATGATCAGAAACAAGGTAATGAAGTGACTTCACTACTTCCATTCAACATAGCACTGGATAGCCTATTCAGAACAATTAGGCAAGAAAAAAAAATACATTAAAGGCATCAAAAACAGAAGAGAAAAAACAAAATGATTTCTGTTTACGGATGATTGATCTATAGAACTCCTACAGAATCCTTATTGTCATATTTTTTATGTTTTTGCTTTGTTTTGGTCACCACTTGTATTACTATTTCTGCTAATTTTATCTAGTAGACACTCCATTTTCAAATTTTTATTCTATCAATGCTTAAATCAAGTCGTTAATTTCAACATTTTTCTTTTGTTTCAATGTTTGAGAGAGTAAGAGGTGGAGAGAAAGAGCAGAGGAGGGGCAGAGAGAGAGAGAGAGAGACCGAGAATCCCAGGAAGGCTCTACACTGGCAGCACAGAGCCTGACTTAGGGCTTGAACTCATGAACCATGAGATCATAACCTGAGCTGAAATCAATAGTCAGACACAAAACTGACTGAGCCACCCAGGAGCCCCTCACTTTTGTTTTTGTAACATTACATCACAACGAACTAGAGAAAATAAAAAACTATAGGTAAAATTTAGTAGAGGAAGGAAATAACAAGGAAAATAATAAATAAGTGACAAATAAAAGAGAATAAACAAATAACATTGAAAGTGATGACCAGTTTTTAAAATAAGCATTATAGGCAATGAGTTAACTAAGAAAACAGGAAATAAAACTAAAAATCCAAATGAAAAATGGAAGAAAAAATGACACAATACCCCCAACAGTATATCATGTGATAACAGATTACTATAAACAAATCAGATAACTTAGGGAAAAAATAGATAAAATGCTTACGTTACCAAGATTGAAATATGAATCTTAAACCCAAGAAACAGGAACTCTTCTTAGACCACAAGAATGAAAGTTGAATTTGGAATAAAAACCCTCCCAGCACAAAAAAGCCCAAGACCACATGCCTTCATTGGTCAATCCTAACACACGCACATACAAACACACACACACAAAGATAAATAATGATCTTCATCCAAATCTTACAAGTACTGGAATAGAGGGAAGATGTTCAAAATCATTCTATGAGGCCAACATTACCCTGATAGCAAAGCAGTATAAACACAAGAACAAAAATGTCCAGTTTGTCCATCATAATTATTGCTACTCTTTCTTCTGACCTCCATTTGCATGATAAATGTTTCTCTCACCCTTTCAATCTGCAAGTGTCTTCAGGTCTAAATTGAGTGTCTCCTAGGCAGCATATACATGGGTCTGGATTTTTAAAGTCCATTCAGACACCTATGTGTTTTGATGGAAATGTATAGTACTTTTTCATTCAAAGTAATTATTGATAGATATGGGCTTATTGCCATTTTATTACTTGTGTGTCAATATTTCTGGAGATTTTTTTCTGATCCTCTCTAGTCTTTGTCACTTTTGGTGTCTTCATTGCACTCAAAAAGTCCCTTTAACAGTTCTTGCAGAGCTGTTTCAGTGGGGATGAATTCCTTTAGATTTTGCTTATCTGGGAATCTCTTTCTCTCTCCTTCTATTCTGAATGATAGCCTTGTTAGATAGAGTTCGCAGCTGCATATTTTTCCCATTTAGCACATTGAAAATATTATGCCATTCCTTTCTTGCTTCCCAAGTTTCTATTGAGGAATCTCTAGCTAGCCATATGGTTCTTGTCTTCCCTTGCAAGTAAAGACTGCTTTTCTTTTGCTTTTAAGATTTTTTTCTATGTCACCATATTTTGCAAATTTAATTCAAATATGTCTCCGTGGCAGCCTGCTTTTTGCTTATTTTGATGCAAATACTCTGTGCCTCCTGTATGTGGATGTCTGTTTCCTTCCCCAGAATAAGGATGTTTTCTATTATTTCTTGAATTTCTGTTCCTTTTCTTACTCTGGAGCTCCTATAATAAGAATGTCATTAATTTTGATGGAGTCATTGAGTTCCTAAGTCAATTTTCATGGTACAAAATTTTTCTATTTTGTCTTCTAGGTCACTAATTTATTCCTCTGCTTCCTCCAGCCTGTTCATTGCATCAAGTCATTTTCTAATCTTGTTTATTGCATTTTTCTCCTCACTGCAGACCACTGATCTGCAGATGCTCTCCTTGCCTGCTGTGGACAGTGTTTTGTGCCTGGCCTGAATGTGGTTAGTGCTCACTAAGTATGCTGAGGTCTCTTTGTGAAATCAGACCTGACACCAACTCCACCAGCACTGAGGCTCTGCAGAACTGTCTGGTCAGGAGACATGGTATGGTCAGGGGCTTATGCAAGTCTCCTGGAGAGGGGCTGACCTTGCTGGGCCTGAGGCAAGCTTCACTGAGAAGGACACTGCAACCACAGCACAGGGTGGTAGGACTTGGTGTAAGCAACTTAGAGAACCAGTCTCCCCATTGAGCTCCTTCACTCAGGTAGCTCTGTGTTCATGATGAGGGGTGGGGGAAGAAAATGGTGCCCTTCAGCTCCTTTGTTCTCAGACATCTCAGTGAATGTTGCCATTGAAGGAAGTGCTCATAGAATAGTGAATAATCTCACCCCTGTGTGTCCCCCAGTGATCTTCAGATCACTGTTTCTAACCTATCTGCCCCCCCCCCCCCCACACAGATTGTATGCCTGCCTTCTCTCCAGGAGCAGTGCAGTGCCCTCCTATCTACAGCTCACCTTTAAAACCCTAGGCATTAAGCCATGCTGGTTCAAAGAACTCACAAAGTTCAACTCTTCTTGTTTCCCAAGCCACTGGCTTTGGGGGAAATAGCCTCCTTGTGCTTCTCTTTCTCTGCAACCTCAGTTCCCTGCCCTCCATAGCAGTACAATCTGTTTCTCTCTAAGCCATGTCTCTGAACTGCCTATAGTCTTTGACGTGCTACTTCTCTCTCATTAGTTGGGTAGTTCCTCTGTCAATCTTCAGGTTTCTTTTTGGGATATTAATGATGATTTGACAGTCAACTAGTTGTGTTTTGGGATGTGATAAGCCTAGGGTCCTCCCATATCACCTCCATCATCCTCTTTTCTGAAGAATCCTTGCTTTAAAAAACCTGTTAAAACTCACACAAATTTTACAAAGTTGGAAATACAAACCCAAGACTTAAAAATTAACAGTTTCTATGCAACAAACAACACTCCCAAAATAAAGATAATTAGATTTACAATAGCATTACAAAGAATAAAGTGTATAGGGTTTATCACCTTGATAGAGGTCACAGCTACTGTGATGAAAACTATAAAATATTGTGCAGGATTGAAAGAAAAATAAGTGGAACGATACCCATGTTCCTGCATAGGAACACTTAACACTACTGAGCTATTGGAGCGCCTGGTGGTTTACTTGGTTAAGTGTCTGACTTTGCCTCAGGTCATGATCTCATGGTTTGCGGGTTCAAGTTCTGTTCAGGTTCTTTGTTGAGGCTGTGTTGACACGTCAGAGCCTGGACCCTGCTTCAGACTCTGTGTCTCACCCCCCACCTACCCCCCAAAAAACTCACTACTGAGCTGTCAATACTACTCAATGTCATATATTTCATGCAATCTCTATCAAAATCCCAACGGCATCTTAGGCAGAAAGATCAATACCCATCCTAACATTCATGTTGATTAACGGGATATCACATAATGAGAATATTCATGAAAAAAGAGTACATTGGTAGCACCACACTTCCTGATTTAAAACATACTAGGAAGCCACAGTTATCAAATAATGTATTACAGATGTAAAGACAAGCATAGAACAATGGAAAGTGTTCTTTCCATTAAAAGCTACACATGTATGTCTCTAATGCTAATGTGTATGGCAATGAACTGAAAATCTTGTTAAAATTCATATTTTGATTGGGATTTCTGGGTGAGGTCTGAGTTTTTCACATTTCTCATTAGCTTCAATGGATGTCAACAACTTCAGTTCAGAAGCCATACTTTTGGGGAGCCTGTGTGACTCAGTTAAGTGTCCCTCTCTTGATCTCAGCTCAGGTCATGATCTCATGGTCATGAGATTAAGTCCCAAATCAGGTTCTGGGCTGAGCATGAAGCCTGCTTGCATTCTCTTTCTCCCTCTCTGTCTACCCTCAGCCACTTGCAAACTAAATAAACATTAAAAAGGATCAATACTTTAAAAAAATGGGTGATAAAATGGAGGAGTGCCTGGTGGCTCAGTTGGTTAAGGGTCCAACTTCAGCTCAGGTCATGATCCTAGGGTTCGTGGTTATGAGCCACATATCAGGCTCTGTGCTGACAGCTCAGAGTCTGGAGACTGCTTCAGATTCTGTGTCTCTTTCTCTTCCCCCCTTCCCTGCTCATGCTCTCTGTCTCTCTCTCTCTGTCTCTCTCACAAATGAATAAACGTTAAAAAATTACAACTTCTAACATGAAGAACAGAAACAACAATTCTTACTGAACATTTACTACACACTACAGACCATTCCATTCTAACAGTTTTTCATAAATTCACCCATGAGTCTACACTAACCTATGAGAACAGAATTGTTCTTCATCTTTTAAAAAATCTTGGCAAAACTTGAGAAATAGTAGAGCTTAAGTTTTACCCCAGCAAGTCTGACTTTGAATTCATCTAAGAGGAACACACAGACTACTATACAAAGGCAACCCTAAAAGAAGGTTCACAGCAGGCTTCAAACTGACATGGTAATGCAAACACATTTACACCACACAACTGATCAACTAAAAGAAGTGAATATACAATATAAAATATGAAAATTACATATTGAATAAAGAATAGAGGTAATAGAGTAAAAATTTTTTCACTGGCATGGAAACTAAGAAATGTTTTCAGGGGCATAAAATTTAGAAATCTATTTGTAAAAGAAAGTTATAGTGTCTTGCAAACACACCACAGAGACAAGCACATACCCTATTTAACCAAAATAGCTATTTTTTGTGAGTCTCCTATAACACTTAAAGTTTTTGTCTCATATCTTTTGTACTGAATTATATTTTACAATTTGAAGGCAGTGGAACATATATGGTGCATGTTTTCTTTCTCTGAAACAACAGAGCAGTGATAATGAAGATTGTGTCTGTGATAGGAGTGTGAAATAAAATGGAAACTTGTAGGACTCAGCCCTGACTGAAATACAATCTCCACTTCAAACACCAGTATCTTCAACAAAAACAGGAGAGAGCCCTCATTTTCCAAGGCAGACTCAAAGTGAAAACATGGAAGGGAGTTTCTAGAATGAATATCCTCTTGCAGTAAATCCTCCTAAGGTACTTAATATTAAATGAGAAAAAAACTATTAACCTTATGGTAGAGGGATGTGGCAGAGAGAAAATGAAGTTCTTGAACCTACTATAATGGATCACATTGGTGTCAAGTGCCTAATGATTTTCAAAGGACATAATAACTTCATTGAAATAAATGTCCAGATTAAGTATGTAAATCATAATCTAAATATAAACGTAGGGGCATCTGGGTGAATCAGTCACTTAGGTGTCCAACTCTTGATTTCTGCTCACGTCCGGATCTCACGGTTCATGTGTTCGAGCCCTGCATCAGGCTCTGCACTGACAGCATGGAATCTGCTTGGGATTCTCTCTCTTCCTCTTTCTGGCCCTCTCCCACTCACACTTGTCTTCTCTCTCTCTCAAAATAAAATGTAAAATAAAATAATAAAATATGATAAAATAAATGGATAGCATCTGTTTTATTCAATTACCAAGCCCAATATAGCACCCATATCTTTTAACTATAATAATGTATTTGAGCTTTGTCTTTCATGAGTGATCAGAGACTTTCAGAAGCTCCTCTTTGAATTCTCATCAGCTCAATCACAAAAGCTTGGGCCAGAGATCCTGACATGAGAGATTACCTGATGTACAATGCTTGGAAAACTATGATCTCCTTTTGGTGTCCTTTCCTAATTTAATGATATTCTCCAGCATTCCTGAAACATTGTGGGATTTCTCCACTGCAAAACAGATGCACTGGGAGTTTTAATAGAAGCCCTAGTCCTCGTGCTGACTGATATCCTGTCCCATTTTTTTTTCTCTCAAAGATGATGTTCCTCTTTCTCATAGTGCGTATAGCAAAGTATCTTTCTATAAAAACATTATTGATCTAGTAAGTAGAAGAGGAACAGGCAAAGTTCATTTAATACTTCATTCCACTGATTTAACAAGCACAGGTGACCCTGTGTACCCACCTGTGTACCCACCTCCCATGCTGTTGAAATCCATGTATAACTGACTCCCTACCAATTCATTTTAATAGTCTATTGTTGACAAGAAATCTTATCAGAGTCAATTAGTATATATTTTATTTTATAGGTGTTAAATATGGTATTCCTGCAATAAAATAAGCTCAACAAAAGAAGATGCTAAAAACATCAGAAGGAAGATAAAATATAATACTATACTGTAAATACATCTGACTGTAAGTGGACACACAGTTCAAGGCCATGAGATTCAAGAGTCAAGTGTGTTTTGTGTTACTATCTGTTTACCTGCAGCCTTGATGAAGGTGGGGCCAGCTAAGGTTGGTGTAGGACAATAGTTCATCTATTACAGATCACTGATCACACAGTAAAATTCATTCACTGTTATTTATTAAAATAATAAGTTCAAAAACTCACTAAACAAACCACTGCAAGATCACTGTAGGATCCTTGGTCAAAATACCCATCACAAGCATTCAAGAACCATTCTTATTCCTGATATAATGATCTGTGACTTGTACTTCCCATGTTTTTCACACTGAGGCTAATTCTTGAGTAAATGTGGATTTACAATATCTTGTGCTCTTATGGGAAAGTTAGCTATACTTTCCTCAAGTATCTATGAAAATTTCTTTATGTCAACCCTGTAACAAACATTCTTCTATGAATGGCTATTATGAAAATACATCCAGATTTTAATGAATTGCTAGTGTCTTCTCAAACAGCAAGTGGCAAAACTATTTAAAATTAGACCATATCTCTGTCTTACTTTAATGCACAGAATGATGCCCTGAACACTTACTTCATGCTGACTTACATCACTTTTGTACATCAACAACAAACAGCATCTTCAGGTAGACTTTCTTCATACATTGTACATGACAGCCTCTTGAATCTTCCATCAAAAAGTAAGTATGAATGCCACATTGTATAAGAGCCTATGTGAGACAGCAACAATCAAATCACTTTGCATGCACACAAATAAAGCCATAGCATGAGATGATTTAAGAGTAAAATTATTAATATGCCTATTGCAAATACTCTTATAGTAAAAAAAAAAAAATGAGAGACACACTGATAATAACTATCTCTCTCCAGACATCCATCCCCTCCCTAATACTTTCATGCATATTAACAAATACAGTTGCCAGGGCCCCTGGGTGGCTCAGTGAGTTAAGGGTCTGACTCTCGGTTTCAGCTCAGGTCATGATCTCAGGTTGTGAAATTGAGCTATGCTTCAGGCTCTGTGCTGACAGTGCAGAAAAGGCTTAGGATTCTCTGCCCATCCCTTCCTCTCAAAATAAATAGACATTAAAAAATACAGCTGACCATTGAACAACATGGGTTTGAACACTGTGGGTCCTCTTATGCACATATATACATATTTTAATACAGTACTGAAAACATGTTTCCTCTTTGGTTTGATTTCCTTAGTATTTTCTATTCTCAAGCTTATTTTATTATAAAAATACCATATATAATACAGATAGCATACAAAGAATGTGATGATTGACTTAATATTCTAGGTAAGTCTTCTAGTCAACAATATGCTATTTCCATATAAAAGTAGGTATGGTTTTAAGTTTTGCAGACTCAGACATTACACACAGATTTTCAATTGTGAAGGGGCTAGTGCCCCTAACAATTGCACTGTCCAAGGCTAACGTATAACTGATCTAAGTTTTCATTCTTCTATGTAATAAATACTCTGATTTTGAATCATGTCTGAAAACTAGTATTTACTTATGCTTTCTGCTGTGAATTCAGATTTTATCTAGATATAGCTTTCTACTACATAGTTTGCTGATTGTTTACATCTTTCTGTTTTTATCCTTTATAAAGACTCTATTTTAGGGGGTGCCTGAGGTGCTCAGTTAGTCGAGTGTCTGACTCTTGATTTTGACTTGGTCATGATTCTATGGCCATGGGATTGAACCCCACATGGACCTCTGCATTGAGCATGGAGCCTGCTTAGGATTTTCTTTTTCTCCCTCTGCCCCTCTCCCTCTCTCTACAAGAAAAGGCAAGACTGTATTTTGTACTCAAGTGTATTTTAAAAACAAAGGTCTGCCATCATTTTTTTTTTTTTTTTTACATTTCTAGGGTTTCTATCCAGTATGCTTTCCATAAAGACTTTGCCAATATTCTTCACTTTTGTAAGGTACCACCCCAGGATTTGCTATCTTCTGTTGAATAGTTTTGATTATGAGTTAAGTGGTATGCCACATTCATTACATTTCTTTATATTTTATTTTTTAAATGTTTATTTTTGAGAGAGCAAGAGCAGGAGATGGGCAGACAGAGGTGGGTAGGAGGGAGACAGAAGATCTGAAGTAGGCTCTGCACTGACAGCACAAAGCCTGATGTGGGACTTGAGCTCACAAATTGTGAGACTGTGACCTGAGCTTATGTGAGAAGTTCAACCAAGTGAGCCACCCAGGTGCACACAGTCGTTTTAAGGTTTTCTCCAGTACTCTCTCATGTTCACAAACTTTATAATTCTGCTTAAAGGCTTTGTCACATTTTATTTTACATTTGTAGCCTTCTCCCAGCTATTTATAAACTTATGTTGGTAAGTTTTGTGTGGTAGTTAGCATCTTTGCCACATTTTATTTATAAGAGCATTCTTCCCATTATAAAATCTCTGCTGTTGGGGCGCCTGGGTGGCGCAGTCGGTTAAGCGTCTGACTTCAGCCAGGTCACGATCTCGCGGTCCGTGAGTTCGAGCCCCGCGTCGGGCTCTGGGCTGATGGCTCAGAGCCTGGAGCCTGTTTCCGATTCTGTGTCTCCCTCTCTCTCTGCCCCTCCCCCGTTCATGCTCTGTCTCTCTCTGTCCCAAAAATAAATAAACGTTGAAAAAAAAAAATTTAAAATCTCTGCTGTTGAGCAAATTTTGAAGACAAGTTAAAAGTTTTGCCATAGTTACTACATTTTTAGGTTTTCTTTCCAACAAGGATACAATGATGTATACTAATATTTGAACTTTCATAAAAGCCTTTCCCATCCTTATTACTTTAAGACTGATTCTCTGGTGTTAGGATTAACATTTTTCCCAGATTCATTGAATTGGTAAACTCTGTTTCCATTATAAAATCCTTGGTAATTATGGAAGATAGAGTACTCACTGAAGATTTTCCTAAGATCACAGCACATGAAAACTTATTTCAAATTGTTCAAGAGTATCACATAATACTCATGTTTAAAATAAATATCCAACCATGTTTGTCAAAATTAAAAGACTTTGGAACAAAAAGGGATGATGTCTTGGTGGAAGGAATCAAGAACCCTTCAAAAAAGACTTGTTAAATCCATCCCATTCAGAATTATTTTCATTGTTAAATATCTAACCTTCAGAAATGTTTCAGTGAATGATTAAACCAATGTTCTATATGAAGTGGTCTGAATGATTACTTTTAGCATGGACTAGGTGACTTTTCAGAACTTCCGAATGTCCTTTCAGAGAATATAGATATTTCAAAAATGGATCTGGATCCTTTCATTCAAAGACAGTGTTGTGAAAATATAACTGACTTAATGTTGCCCCCCCCCCCACGCCAAGTTTTTATATTATTGATCTCTCCTGACAGTAAGGATTTCATTGTGGTGATTTGGCCACTTTTGTTATAACCAACATAACATCCTTTCTACCCTTACCACTGTCTAAGTGTAAATACTCAGAGCCACAGCCTCCAGATCTACCCAAATTAGGTGTAAGGAATGAATCCTGTTTTGCCAATCATTGCCAACAAGCATAGGGTGTTATGGAGAGACACAACTACAAAATATAAAAGAAGTTTTCCCACTTACTAAACTCACACAAATGTACATTAAAATGCTAATGTAAAAAATTAGTTCCCATCACAGAACATCAGCAGAATGGAGAAATAGGAAATACCAGCACTTTGCTCTTCCATGAAATCAAAGTGGACCAAATTACCTTTGGAATGCTCCAGAAGCTGGTTAGGAGAACACAGCATACCCAGAAAAGTAAAAATGGAGAAGAGCCACATCAAAGAGACAATGAACATTGGTGAAACTTGCCCACAACTGCTGTTCACCCTCTCTGGCACTCCATGGAAAGACTGTGAGAAAACTCTTACTTCCTCTAAGGAGAGAAACCATAAGTGACCTGAATAATGATCTGGCTTGTTTGCAGCTGCGTGAAGAACTTGTTTATCATGGCAGGACATACAAAGCTGAAGGAATGAGAGGACCCACTGGATGCACCATGCCAGCTGCTCAGATAAAATGTGACTATCTGTTCAAACAACAGAAGATACAGAGGTGAACACAATCAGAAAAAGGAAGGTGTCATACATTCTCAAGTAACTACATTTTCTGAAACTGGGAAATTTAAAAAACTCAGACCTTACAAATGGCCAAAATGTGTGACAGATGCCAGAATTACTATTATTTGTGTTTTCCTCTACAAAGCAACTTCATAAGCCCATGCCCATAGGACTTTTTTTCATTCCCAAATCGAGAGGTCACAAAGTTTACAAAGAAAATGTAAAATGCATTGCAATCAGAGTAATAAAGTGCATCTTCAAAACTGACCCTAAATTAATAAGGAACTATTAATTGTCTGACAAAGATGTCAAAAAAATAATCATAAATGAGGCACCTGGCTGGTTAAGTCAGTGCAGGGTGTGATTCTTGATCTCAGGGTTCTGAGTTATATCCCCACATTGCATGTAGAGATGAGTTAAAAATAAAATCTTAAAAAAAAAAATGTATCCTAAAGATGCTCATGTAGGAAGAAGAAAGAGGTAGGTAACGAAATAATACCAGAAAACTATGCATGACCAAAATGAAAATCCAAAGAGACAAAACAACAACCCAAAATTAGGAGCTGAGGAATACAATTACTGAATTTAAAAATACACTAACGGGACAGCAACAGACTTGATCAAGCAGAAGAAAGAATCAGACAACCTTAAGACCCCTTGTTTTAAATTAACTACTAAGAGAACCAAAGAAAAATGTGGAAAAGAACAGAGTCTAGGGACTCATGGGTCACCAACAAGTCTCATTCCCCATACGGAGAGGAGAGGAGAAGAAATCATATGAAGAACTAAAGGCTTGTGGTTCCCATGTATGTGGAAAGAAGAGACCAACAAGCTCAGTAAATTCAAAGGATACATGTCAAGATATGAACACAGTGACACACTTTAATGAACCTATCAAAAGCCATGATGATAAATGCTGAATTGTTAAACACCATGACAAAAGCAGCTCATCTTCTACAGGAGAGCTCTTTTAAGATTATGAGTGGGATTCTCAGTAGACCTGATAGGAGGAAGTACATGGGACAATGTATTCAAGTACTGAAAGATCAAAAATATCCACCAACAACACTCTACCTGGCAAAACTATTTTTCATGGATGGAGAAATGAAGTCTTTTCCAAGTGAAACCATGCCCCCCACCCAGGTTTACCAGTAGACCTCTCCTATAGAAATGTTCAAGGAAGTCCTTTTAGTTGAAATCAAAGGATTCTAAACGGTAAATGAAACCATATGACAACATATGCTCTCTGCTAAATATAAAGAGTTACACAATTACAGGTATCTTTAGTGTTGTAATTGGGTAGCACATGTCACTTTCATTTCTGCTAGCATTTTTTTAATAAAAGCATAAAAATCATTAATCTAGGTAATAAAGTATACAACATAAAGAATAGAATTAGTCATATTTGTCAAGTGGGTACACGGGTGGAGATGATAAGTAGAAGAATTTTGCATGTAATGGACGCTATCAGTTCACAATGGTTTGTTAGTTTAAGATGTTTTAAGTAGTCTCTCGGGTAACCACAATGAAAATATATACAGAGGACACAAAAGCTAATGAGAATGGTATCAAAGCATCCCATGGGTATAATACCAGAATTAAGGATAAAATATCTAAACTTGATACAGTGATATAAAATGTTTAAATATTACTTTCAATTCACAAAAAGGGTTTCTCTCATGCAGAGAGAACATAAATTCACCAATAACTAGATGATGCAATTTTATTATTATGAAAACTCATCTAGACATGATATGATGTAAACTGAACACTAACCAGGAAAGAAATGGAAAACATGTGTCTCAAATTATGCATGGGTGGTATTTATTCAGGCAAATGCATAATTTTATGGGTGAAGGGCATAAAGTTGATTTACATTTGAGTTAAACTCATACTGTCTTAAAATGTAATGAGATGAAAATTGTCAACCTGTAACAAAATTCACAGGCAGAAATTTAATTACAACTACCTAATGTTGTGAAAGTTCCCACCAAAAGGAACCACATCATTATGGGATTATAAAATCAGAATAACATTTAACCCCAAAATACTACATAAGATGAATTTTTAAAAGGAAACCTTCTATATTACTGTAATTTTAAACTGTGTAACCATGAAAAGCAAGCATTTTGATTTCTTGGCATGATTCCATTGACAATAAAAGTAAAGAATATTCAGTAAAATCAACTATAAAATTCTCTAATTAAAAATTTTATGAATAGGGGCGCCTGGGTGGCTCGGTCGGTTAAGCGTCCGACTTCGGCTCAGGTCATGATCTCACGGTCCGTGAGTTCAAGCCCCGCGTCGGGCTCTGTGCTGACGACTCAGAGCCTGGAGCCTGTTTTGGATTCTGTGTCTCCCTCTCTCTCTGCCCCTCCCCTGTTCATGTTCTGTCTCTGTCTCAAAAATAAATAAACGTTAAAATTTTTTTTAATTTATGAATAAACACTGAAAATACATTAAAAATGTATCATGTTACAAATTTGTATTATATTATGTGTTATGTCAGTATTATGTTACTAATTTCCATTCAAGGAGAACTATTCAAATGACATTTTAAGTTCCATCTTCCTACTTTACATTTGGATCTCACCTCTGTCATCTGCTTCATTCATTACCACCTACCCAGATGAGTGGCTACTCTCTCTTTTTGCTTCACATTCCAAGACTCCTTCTTTTGTTCCAAAATGATGACCAGGTCTAGTTTTGACACAATATGACCTGTTTATTAGAAAAAAAGGAACATTTGAGGCAAACGAATGGCTCAGTTGGGTTAGCATCTGACCCTTGATCTAAGCTTGGGTCATGGTCTCCTGGTCTCAGGATCTCAGGATCTCATGAAGACCAAGTTGGGCTCTTTGCTGACAGGAGCCTGTTTGGGATTCTCTCTTCTCTCTGCTCCTTTCCTGCTTGTGCTCTCTCTCAAAAGAAATAAATATTTTGTTTTTAATAAAGGAATATGAGTATTGATGGAGATTCTAACTTTCAATCCATTATTGTGTTCAGGAGAAAATAAAGAACATTGTATAATTCTAGACAGTGATTTCCCAAATGCTGTTGCCCAACAACCCCTTTAGAACATGCAGGAGGGATTTGTGATGTTCAGATCTTGACCTCCACTTCCTAGTACTACCACTACATCAAGGAGTAGAAATTGGTATTTAAAATGTGGGAAATACCACTTGATTCCACTCAGTGTTTAGATTACCACTAAGTGCAGCGTCTGGGTGGTTTGGTCGGTTATGCATCTGACACATGGTTTCTGTTCAAGTCATGATCTCATGGTTCCTGAGTTTGAGCCTTGCATGGGGCTCTACGCTTACAGCATGCAGCCTGCCTAGGATTCCCTCTACCCCTCTCTCTGCTCTTCCTCTGCTCTCTCTCAAAATAAACTTAAAACATTTTTTTTTAGAATTGCCATTAATCTACAGAAATGATGTTACCCTAAGGAAGGGGAAGCTAAAGCTGAAAAGGAAACATGAAGATTTTTCTCTACATCTACAAACCCTACTTTTTTCCCTGACTGCAGGCATCTGAATCCCACTCATGCAAAGAGGAAGCTTCCAAGAGACAGTCTTCAAAGGAAGGAACAAAACTCCGAGTATTGTTTGGGAAGTCTGGAAGGAGTTATCCTCACCCAAGAAGAGGAGGTGTCCATAGTTCTCTAACATCACATCCCTGTACACTTCCCGTTGACTGTGGTTCAGGCATCCCCATTCCTCCTGAGAGAATTCTATGGCCACATCCCTGAATATGAGCAATCCCTGCAATAAATACCATAGTTACCTAGTGGCCATAGGCTGAGGTCATAATGGTACCTAAGATGCAAGAGGGAGTTAATGTCACTAGCTAGAACCCCAGACCTGACCTTCACTGCTTGCCTGCTTATACCCACTGACCTTAAACCCACATTTTACCTAACCTCTTTTTTCTATCTTATGTTTTACTTAAGACAAAACCCTCCATGCCATTGTGTCCTGTGGTGGAAACAAAAAGTATCCCACAAAAGGACATGACTACCCTGAGAAAGAGCTTGGATTGGCCCAATTTGAGCTTAATCCCTGACGTACTTCTAAGCAGCTGAACAAGAGAGTAAACCATGGAGTGAGGACAGTTACCTTTATCTCATATTAAAAAAATAATAAATGTTTATTTCCTTGAGAGAGAGAACACAAGTGGTGGTGGGGCAGGGAGACAGAGAAACAATTCCAACCAGGCTCCATCCTCAACGTGGAGCTGGACTTGGGGCTTGAACTCAGGAGTGAGATACTGACCTGAGCATAAATCAAGTCATATGCTCAGCCGCCTCAGCCACCCAGACACCCCCTTTTACCTCATTATAATACTAAAATCTCCACCCAAGGGGAGCACAAATCCATTTACTATGTAACATACAAAGTATGTATAGAACTGTTTTTTTAAGGCTCATGTGCAACCTTATCCTGACCTCTATATAGATGATGACCTCTCCTTTTTAAATATCCACCCTAACCCTAAATAAAAGGAAACCATTCCCACTTCCTCTGAGTCTCTGCTTTGGATGTTATTCCCTGTGATCTTAATTGTTTTTTTTTTTAATGCCTATTTTTGACAGAGAGAGACACAGAGTGTGAGTGGGGGAGGAGCAGAGAGAGAGAAGGAGACAGAATCCAAAGTAGGCTCCAGGCTCTGAGCTGTCAGCACAGAGCCCGACCCCCAGGGCTCGAACCCACAAGGCATGAGATCATGATCTGAGCTGAAGTCAGACACTTAACCAACTGAGCCACCCAGGCACCCATCTTCTTATTTCTTGTAAATCAATTTTCCTTGGTCTGACATTCCTCCCCCCCCACCCCCTGCTCCATGTAGTTTTTTTGTGATTCACCAAGGAGTGAACTCATGTTACTTCAGTTATATTAGAACTGTTTCTGGCTTAGGTGAATTTCCTGCTTTCTGCAGTAAAAGAATTGGTAACACAGTATTAGGCTCTAGTATATTCTCTAAATTTGAGGTGAGTTGAACTACCCATGTGCCCTGCAATTTCTACAGGCATGAAATTTCCCAAGAAACAGACAACAGAGCCTCTGGCCTTGGATGCAAGGCTTACCTGAGAACTGGGCATTTCTTCTTCTTTCACCTTTCACCTTATCCTCTAGATTTCTTTCTCAGAAGATCTTTGTGGAGAAATCACAGTTGAATTAGAAGAAAATGCCTATAAAGCCACCAACACAACCTCTTCACCTGTAAACTGATCACTTGCAGGCAGGACTTTAAAATGCAGGGACACCTGGGTGGCTCAGTTGGTTGGGCATCCAACTTCGGCTCAGGTCATGATCTCACGGTTTGTGGGTTCGAGTCCCAGGTCGGGCTCTGTGCTGACAGCTCAGAGCCTGGAGCCTGCTTCGGATTCTGTGCCTCCCTCACCCTTTGCTTCTACCCTGCTTATGTGCTTTCAATAATAAATGAACATTAAAAAAAATTTTTTTTAATGCAGAAAAGGCCCAACTTCCTAGTCCTTTGTGTCAGGAGCTATTCAGAAACTATGAGCTCCCACCTGGAAACCAATCTCTGAATTTCCCTTCCCTGCTTTCAGGGGGCCTCGCCCCGCCCCCACAGAAGCCCACAAATTCTGCTTGATCATAGCAACAGTGTGCTACAAGGACCTGACCCTCCCCAACTCCTATGGAGGAGACCCTTGTTACCTCTCCTTGAGCCAAAGCCTGCACCCAACTCTCATAAATTAATAGGAAGATTTCCTGCTTAACTCTGGGTCTCACTGAGAATTATGGTAGGAAACGATAGGATTCTGTATGCAGAGAGGAAAAGATTAAGACCTGAAGACCTTGGGTGAGGAAAAACACATTTTAGAACACTGTGATTGCATTGTCCAACATGCCCTCCTGAACTGCCAGTGATCAAGGTCTGGACAATCACTGGAATCATCGTCATCCAATGGCATCTGGTCCTCAGTAGGGTACAGGAATTCAATTCAATCATGAAGGTGGTCTTCATGACTTAATCTTTTAATCTTCAGGAACCCACCACGTTTGCCAATTTCTTAATTCTGTGACATTTATCAGATGATGCCACCAAAGAGCTGCCTGTGACTTTGAAGTTAGAAAAGGGAGCCACTTTGGGTTCCCTCCCTCCACTGCAAAGAGCTCTTCACATCTTTTTCCTTTCCATACCTTTCCCACCTTTAATAAAATGAGATAGGTTATCACTGGTGGCGGGATAACATTTCATTCTGTACACAGCCATGTCAACATGTCAAAAACCATTATGTCTTCTTAAAATGTGTTAAGTTCACACACAGACCAAGTCATGCATTTCCAATCCACCCAATTGTCATTGTTCAAAATGCAGACTACAAGCCTTCCAAAATTAGTTGTCGATAGTATGATGTGAGAATACAGATTTCCATAATTTCCAGGCCTGACATCATTCTTTAAAAATGCATATGTACAATTTTACCCCATTTGGGGGAAGAGTTGGCTATCCTCTTTCTGATATCTGTGAGGACTTCTTCATTTCAACCACATCAACTGGCATTTTCTCCTTCTAACTATTGCTATGATGAAGACACACCAGTATGTTTTACTGCACTGCAACCTTTTTCCCTAAAGACCAGTTGGCAAATTATTTTATTGGTAACATTCAAGAAGATTTTGTTTTAATACAGGGAGAAGAATGATGTTCGGAACACTTACATCATGGTAACTTACATCAATGTTATAACCACAAACAGCATCTGAATTAGATTTTCTTAAATATTGTGTGTAATGTTGTCCTTCGTCTTCCATGGAAAATTACGCATGAGTCCCACCTAAGAACATGTAGGGGCGCCTGGGTGGCTCAGTGGGTTAAGCGTCCGACTTCAGCTCAGGTCACGATCTCGCGGTTTGTGGGTTCAAGCCCCGCGTCGGGCTCTGGGCTGATGGCTCAGTCTGGAACCTGCTTCCGGTTCTGTGTCTCCCTCTCTCTCTGCCCCTCCCCCGTTCATGCTCTGTCTCTGTCTCAAAAATAAACGTTAAAAAAATTAAAAAAAAGAAGAAGAACATGTCATACCTTTGCTGCAACAATGAGCCATGTAAGTTTCCAAGGCATGAATGAATTTCAGAAGGAAACTGAGAGTAGAAATGCATTGATACTTGGTAGTCATAAATGTGAGGATAGATTTGAGGGGGGAAAACTCATTTTTTATTTTTTTTACAAATGTTTATTTTTGAGCGCTAGTGGGGAGGGGCAGGGAGAGAAGGAGACAATCTGAAGCACGCTCCAGGTTATAAGCTGGAAGCACAGAACCTAATGAGGGGATTGAACTCACAAACTGGGAGATCATGACCTGAGCCAAATTCGGATACTTAACCGACTGACTGAGCCACCCAGGTGCCCCCAAAAAACTCAGAATGAAATTAGCCATATTTATGCAACAATTAATCCGAATAACCTTTTGGAGCATAACAGCACATACATTTTGAACATGTTTAACTTTGTATTATTCCTTATAATGAATATTTTGATGTAATATATTAATAGTAACAACTGCTTTCTCTGTAAATTCTGGGATATTGACATTTGATGTTCAATTAAATACTTTTATAAATATTTATAGCTTTCAAGTTACTGTTATGTACTCTCTGGTGTATCCTAATGTGTACATTTAATATGAAGACCTTTCCTCATTATGTTTGTAGGGTTTACATCTAGTATGCACATTGAAATACTAAGGAACGAATTCCAGTTAAAGGGACTGCAACTTTCTCTATATTTTATGGTTTCTATTCTGTAAGAAAATAATGATATTGATCAAGTTGTGAGTTCCAGCTACACACTTGACACATTCTTTCCCTTTGTATGTTTCTCCTGAGTCTAAACTCTGTGATGCTGAGTAAGAGTTGAGCAGTCCTAAAAATTTTACCACATTCTATGCATTTTAAGTTTCCTTTCCAGTATGAATTCTTTGATGTATAATGAAGCTTAACCTCAAATAAAGGCCTTGCCACGTTCTTTACATGGGTAATGTTTCTCTTCAGTGTGAATTCTGTGGTGTGCCATAAGGTTTGAGGTCTGGGTAAAGGCCTTGCCACACTTTCCACATTGGTAAGGTTTCTCTCCTGTATGAATTCTCTGATGTACAAAGAGGGTTGATTTCTGGATAAAGGCCTTGCCACATTCTTTACAATGGTAAGGTTTCTCTCCAGTATGGATTCTGTGATGTCTGATAATGCTTGTCTGGTGGGTAAAGACCTTGCCACATTCTTTACATTGGTAAGGTTTCTCTCCAGTGTGAATTCTGTGATGTACAGTAAGGCTTGAGTACCTTTTAAAGGCCTTGCCACATTCTTTACATTGGTAAGGTTTCTCCTCAGCATGAAGTTTCCGATGTCCAATAAGGCCTGACTGCCAGTTAAAGGCCTTGCCACATTCTTGACATTTGTAAATTTTCTCTCCAGTATGGATTATCCTATGTTTATTTAGTGATGAGCTGTACTTATAAGTTTTACCACATTCTTCACATTTGTAAGGTCTCTCTCCAGTATGCTTTTGCTGATGTAGAATCAGTGTTGAGTGCCAGTTGAAGGCTTTGCCACATTCCTTACAAATGTAAACTTTCTTCCCAATATGGATTGTCTTATTAAGTCTTGATGACTGACTAAACACGTTCCCAGGTTCATTGCATGTGTACGGGTTTTTTCCCACAGGACTCCTCAGATGATCACCAACATTGGAGGACTGGTTAAGAATTTTCCCACACTCAGTATATTCAGAAGGATTCTCTCCCAAATGTATTCTCTTCTGTCTAATAAGGTTTGAGCTTTGATAAAAGACTTCCCTACATTTAGTACAGTCACAATGGTTCCCTGGCAAAGGAGTCCGTAGATATTTATTAACATTTGAATCCTGGTTCAATATTTTCTCAGATTCACTGCAATGAGCAATTCTGTTCTCATTGAAAATGCTGTGGTTTTGTTGTAAGGTCGACTGCTCAGGGAAGGACCCCTCAAATGGATACCACTTACCATTTTTTTCTTCCTTTTTCAATCTCTGACTTTCAGAAATATTTGACTGAAAGGGTAATGCAATCCCATTGTCAAAATGGTGCAAAGAAGTATTTTCAGCATGGGCTAGGTCACTTTCCAGATTCTCCAAATTTTTGTTCTGCAAATATGACTGTTTGACCACTTGATTTGAGCCTTTGATTATAGAAACACACTGCCCTGCAGAAGTAACAGTGTTAGAGAGGGGGGGTTTCCAAAATGTTTTATATCCTTCACTGTTTTGGGCAGTGAGATTCTTACAATGGGCAGTTGTCTCTATTTGCATATGTGTTTCATGAGATCTTTGATGCCCTTGTCTCTCCCCAACACTGTTCCACTCTATCACTAAGTGTCCATTCTCAAGGGCACTATGTTTATATTTATCCACTGACACTCTTTCGAAAATAGTTCCTATGCACATCTTTGGAAAGAGGCTCTGGGTATCGTGTGAAGATACAGCTGGAAGGTAACAAGTGAAAGTAAAATCATTCCACTTTCTACTATCAGATGAATACAGTTAAAATTTCTTATACATAAGACTAAAATTGGACAACTTCGACTTTTGGAAAAATAAATCATTAGTTTTTCTACTTTTCAAGATGTATCTGAATTTAACCCAAGGATTCTTTTTATAAAGTGATCGTTGGCCTATTTTACAACCTTGGTGGTGTTTGTTTATTTAGAAATGAAAGGTTTTGGGGCATCTCAGTGGCTCACAGGATTGAGTATCAAAGTCTTCACTTCAGCTCACGTCGTCACCTTGTAGTTTGTGAGTTCTAGCCCCGCATTCTACTCTGCACTGAGAGCACTGAGCTAGCTTGGAATTCTCTCCCTCTCTGTCTTAACCTCCTCCACTCTCTCTCTCTCTCTCTCTCAAAATAAACTTAAAAAAAAAAACTAAAAAAAAAGAAAGAAAGAAATGAAAAGTTTTTGTTTCCTTAATATTAAAGAATGGGTTATACCCTTAAATTCTGTGTAATAGGAGGGATCTATTAACATAATACATTTAGTCATCCATAAAAGTTTTCATTAGAGCTTCCCATGGTTGATTTTATGAATATTCTTTATAATTTTTATGCCCATGAAGACGTGCCAATAATTCAAAATGTTCCTTTTTCATGGGTACACTGTCACAGTTTACAATTACAGCTACAGGGTGCTTGGGTGGCTCAGTTGGTTAAGCGTCGACTTCAGCTCAGGTCATGATAACAGGGTTCCTGAGTTGGAGGGCTCTGTGCTTTGTGACTCAAGCTCTCTGACAGCTCAGAGCCTGGAGGCTGCCCCCGATTCTGTGTGTGTCTCTCTCTCTGTAACTGTCCCCACTTGTGCTCTGTCACTGTCTGTCTCAAAAATAAACATTTAAAAAAATTAAAATTATATACATTACACACACACAAACACACACACACACACACACACACACACACACACACACACACACACACAGAAGAGCACCTGGGTGGCTCAGTCAGTTAAGAGTCTAACTGTCTATTTTGACTCAGGTTATGATCTCACTCTTCCGGAGTTGGATCCCTGCTTCAGGGTCTGTGCTGACAGTGCAACGCTGCTTGGGATTCTCTCTCTCTCCCCCTCACCTGTTTGTGCTCTCTATCTGACAAAGTAAATAAACTTTAAAGTAAAATTATTGTAGGTTTCCTTTAATTCATCATTTTTTATATAGATTTTTTGGGGTTATATTTTGTCTTATTCTGGTTTTGCAATTCCATACTAATGTGCTTCATTTTTTATGAGACTTTCCACAGCGTTATTTAGGTGTGATTTTGTTTTTACCTGTGTATGTTGTTATAGTGACAATTTTCAACTCATTACGTTTTTGGATGATGTGAATGTAACTCAAATATGAATCAGTTTTATGCCCTGTGCCAAAAAAATCATCCATGTATTTGTAGAAATATTACCTATGCATACTTTGTGACTCATCTTGTGTATTTTTCTCCTTGGTTAGTGGTCAGTGAATGTTGTATCAGGTCTATGTGAATTGTGATAATAATGGAATTAATTTCATCATCTATTTATTGGTGAATATATTGTCTGTATTTTCATTGTGGTTACCTTAAAGATTCCTTAAAACATCTTAAAGGTATAACGAACCATCATAGTGCTGCTAGCACAGAGCTCAACACAGGATTTGAACTCACAAACTATGAGACCATGACTTGACCTGAAATCAAGAGAGGGACACTTAACCAACTGAGCCACCCAGGTGCCCCTATGTAGCTATAATTTTAAACTGTGACTGTGTGCCCATGAAAAAAAATGAACATTTTGAATTATTGGCATGTCTTCATGGACACTAAAACTGTCAAGTATATTCATTAAAATCAACCATGGAAACCTGTGATGAAAACTTTTATGAATTAAGCACTTAGAAGACATAGATCCCTCTTATTACAATGAGTTTAAGTGTATAATCCATTCTTTAAAATCAAGCAAAAAAACCCTTTCATTTCTTTTTTTTAAGTGTATTTTGAGAGGGGGAGTGCAGAGAGAGGGGGAGAGAATTCCAAGCAGAGTCCACAGTCAGTGAAGTGCAGGACGTGGGGCTCAAAGACACAAACCTTGAGATCACGACCTGAGCTGAAATGAAAAGTCAGATGCTCAACCCTCTGAGCCACCAAGATGCCCCAAAACCTTTAATTTCTAAATAAACAAACACCACCAAAGTTATAAAATATGGCAACAACTGCTTTAAAAAATCTTTGGGATTAAATTCAGACACATTCAGAGGAAAGTAGAAAAACTATTTCATTTTTCTTGAAGTGAAATTACACTTACAATTAAAATTCCTTTTTTTTTTTTTTACATGGGAAGTTTACTAATTACCTTTTACTTTTTATAAAGCACATGCCCGTGTCACATCAGAGCGTTCGATCTAATAAATCATAAAGGAATCTCACTCAGAAAGTGAAAACACATATGACAAAGTCACAAGAACTTCATATTATAAGGACAAAAGTATAAAATAATTCAACGATTAGGACATAAGGTAACATTTGAGACTTTATTATAGGCTGCAAATTTTAAATTCTAAATGTTCTAGCTTCCCCATGCCTTTAATTTATATAGGAATTCTAGGAAATAACAGATGTTTTAAATTATTTTACCATTGAATAATGAAATTCATAGAGTGGACATTTCTTATTTTAGTTAATACAAAGAAAATGAACTTTAAAAAATTTTTTTAAGTTTGTATTTATTTTGAGACAGAGACAAAGAGTAAATGGGGGGGGGAGGTGGAGCGGGAGGAAAGTAGACAGAATCCCAAGCTGTGTTGTCAGCAAAAAGCTCTCTGTACTGCTGGAACTCACGAACTGTGAGATCATGGCTTCAGCCAACGTCAGACACTTAACCAGCAGATCCACTCATGTGCCCCGAGAAATGAACTTTTGAAGTGAAATAAAGGATTAGATTTTCTCATTTGAGAGAGGCGCTTTGCTATCTGATGAAATTACTGGGTTTCATATTTGTGCAACTAAGATTAAAGCTTCCATAATACTGGAAAGCTTAAACCAGATAACATGTAATCTCTGTCTCCAGTGTTCCTGGGATTTCTGCACCAAACCCCAATATGCCCACCACTACCCTGACACACTTCTCACATGAGGCAAAACAGAACTCAGTAATGGATTAGCATAAAGTTCCTCAGAAATAGAGATTTCCCCAAGACCCTCAAAGCAATGAAGAGCCAATCACGTTATGGAGGCCCTCCCAGTGGAACTGAAGGAAAATCTTAAGAGAAGGCAAGATCATGATGTGTTGGAAAGCAGATATCTGCTGAGAGGGAGAGACATAAAACTAGGCTTCTCAAACTTATTTCCATTTGAGGAGAGCTGCTCAAACCACATTTAAGGTCCATCTTCCTCCTTTACATTTGGATTTCACCTCTGTCATCTGTTTCATTCCCACCTACCTGGGTGTGAGGCTACTGTGTGATTTCTCTTCACATCCCAGAGCTCCTTTTGTTCCAAAAAGATGACCAGGTCTGGCTTTGACAAAACAAGACCTGTTTATCAGACAAAAGGAATATGAGTGTGGCTGGAGATTCTACCTTTCAACCCAGTATTGGACTCAGTAGACAAGAAACGACATTGTAGAATTCTAGAAAACTATTTCCCAGATGATGTTGCCCAACAACCCCTTTAGAACACATGGGAGGGTTTCCAGTGTTCAGATCTTGACCTCTACTTCCAAATAATACCACTACAATAATGAGTTGAAATTGGTATTTAAGACGTGGGAATTCCCATTTTATGCCACTCAATGTTTAGAATTGACATAAATCTATAGAAATGACGATGTTACTCTACAGAAGGGAAAACTAACCTGAAAGGAAACATCATGAAGATATTTCTCTACATCTAGAAAACCCTGCTTCTTTCCCTGACTGCAGGCATCTGAATCCCACTCATGCAAAGAGGAAGTTCCAAGAGACAGTCTTCAAAGGAAGGAACAAAATTCTGAGTGTGGTTTGGGAAGTCTGGAAGGAGTTATCCTCACCCAAGAAGAGAAGGTGTCCATAGTTCTCTAACATCACATCCCTGTACAGTTCCTGCTGACTGTGGCTCAGGCAGCCCCACTCCTCCTGAGAGAATTCTATGGCCACATCCCTGAATGTCAGCAACCCCTGCAATAAATACCATAGTTACTGAATGGCCATAAGCAGAGGTCATAATGGTACCTAAGATGCAAGAGGGAGTTAATGTCACTAGCTAGAACCCCAGACCTGACCTTCACTGCTTACCTGCTTGTACCCACTGACCTCAGTCCCACATTTTACTTAACCCTTTTTTCTACCTTATCTTTTACTTCAGGCAAAACACCCCATGGGCATAGTGTCCTGTGGTGGAAACAAAGTATCCAATAAAAGCTAGTGAGTACTCTGAGGAAGAGCTTGGATTAACTCAATTTGAGCTTAACCCCTGACTCACACCTATGAAAATGAACAATAGAGTAAACCATGGAGTGAGGTCAGTTACATTTATATCATTATGCTAAAAAAATTAAATTTTTATTTCCTTTAGAGAGAGAACACAAGTGAGGGTGCAGCAGGGAGGGAGGGAGAGAGACAAAGACAGAGACAAAGAGACAGAGAGAAAATTCCAACCAGGCTATATGCTCAGTGTGAAGCTTGACTTGGGGCATGATCTCAGGACTATGAGATCACGACCTGAGCCTAAATCAAGAGTCAGATGCTCAACTGACTGAGCCACTCAGGAGCTCCCTTTTAACTCAATATAATACCCAAATCTCCACCCAAGAAGGATCACAAATATTTTACTATGTAACATACAGAGTGTGTACAGAACTGTTTTCTTAAGGTTCATGCGTAACCTTATCACAAGCTGGACATAAGATGATGACATACCCTTTCTGAATATCCACCCTAACCCTAAATAAAAGTAAACGATTTCTCCTGCCTCTGAGTCTCTGCTTTAGAAGTTATTCCCTGTGACCTCCTTATTTCCTGTAAATCATTTTTTCTTTGTCTGACATCCCCACCTGGTGTAGTAGTTTTGTGGTTCACCAAGGACTAAACTCCTGTTAGCTCAGTTACATTAGGAGCACTGGTTCTGGCTTAGGTGAGTTTTCTGCTTTCTGCAGTAAGAGAATTTGCAACACAGTATCATGCTCTAATATATTCCCTAACATTGAGATAAGAACATTTATAAATATTGTGTTTATTCAAGTGAATTTGTAAAATGAAGGCATCAACACAGCCATACACATTTTTGAATCCTTTATTTACATCATACAGTACATGTGTCTATTTCCTAAATGGAAAGTTTTGGTGAGTTACAAATGTACTTAGCATATTCTAATGTGAATTAGAGTTTACAACAGTGCACTGGGGATCCTGTTAAAATGCAGATTATGTTCAGGAGTTCTGGGATTGGGTGGGTGTCTGCATTTCTAACAAGGCATTAGTCTATGGGCCAAGGGATACATATTTCAATAACAAAGAAGTAGAACTCAAAGACAAGAACTCTTGGAGGACTTGGAACTGAATGGGTTTTATAGCAATTACAAGTTCTTCTAGGATAGCAAGAAAGGTGACAAGCCTTTCCAATCATTTCCTGGTTAGTAGATAGCATCTAACAGGTTCTCATAAACTCATGGAAAATAAATAATAATGATCTAAGAGAACAAACACATTATTCTTCCATTTTTACGGAATATTTTGTCAAATATCCAGTACATGGTACAGATCAGGTTTTAACCCAGGTTAACTGACCTAAAGTTGATCTAAAATGACATATAGGTCAATAAACAGAGGGGACCCTAAAGCAACATTCATAGCAGGTGTCAAGCCTGAGAAGAAGGTATCCACACAAAATTGATCTTTATACATTCCATGCACACATCCATTCTGAAAGTAGTTATATACACATTAAAAGTGATAGAATAGAAAATTACCAGGATGACTAAGAAATATATTTAATGAGGGGTTCGCCAGATGACTCAGTCTGTTAGGTGTCCAACTCTTGATTTTGGCTCAGGTCATGATCTCATGTTTCCTGAGTTTGAGCCCCATCTCAGGCTCTGTGCTGAGTGTGTGGAGCCTGCTTGGGATTTTCTCTCTTTCCTCTCACTCTGCCCCTCCCTCTCTCGAAAGAAAGAAAGAAAGAAAGAAAGAAAGAAAGAAAGAAAGAAAGAAAAAGAAAGAAACATTTTCAATGCCATGAAACTCGTAAATCTAGTTGTAGATGATCATGCTTAGGTCTTTCACTCAACTATCAACACAAACACATAGAATTATATAAATAACACAGTATTTGTGAGTCTAGTATGATTAGGGATGCAAGAAGAAAAATGTTCACCTTCAGCACAAAGACTGCATGTTATTTTTTTAAATGTTTATTTATTTTTGAGAGAGAGAGACAGAACATGAGCAGGGGAGGGGCAGAAAGAGAGAGGGAGACACAGAATCCGGAGCAGGCTCCAGGCTCTGAGCTGTCAGCACAGAGCCCAATGCAGGGCTTGAACTCATGAACCATGAGATCATTACCTGAGCTGAAGTCAGATACCTAACTGACTGAACAACCCAGGCACCCCTAGATAGTTTTGATAAACATCAAATAAAGGCTGGTTCCTCCATTCTGTTTTTCAAGTGTTTATTTATATTGTGAGAGATGCATGGGCTATCAGGGTGTGAAAGGTGGAGGGGCAGAGAGGGAGAGAATCCCAAGCAGTCTCCAGTCTGTGTCTGAGCCACCCAGGGGCCCATGGATGATACATTTTAAAGGATCTCCTGACTGCCCTTATATCTCACTAATAGTTAATGAGCTGAATCATAAGAACCAAAGAAATCTTGCAGAAATAGTTTTACAAGTAGAAAGCTAAAGAAACATTTGTAATTGAACTCTCAGTACACCTATCCTTCCCCTTGAACATACATATAAGCTCCAAGCAGCCAAAGTACAGTTCGTTCTGCCCACGGGTCCTGTCCCTGTGCTATTTCAGTAAATTCCCTGTCTTGTGCCATACAGTAACTCAAGAATAGCATCTTGACCATAGTACTCAATGATCCCATAACATACTAGTTATTGGAAAGCTTTTTAAAAATTATTTTTGAAAATTCTTACTTTATTTTTTATTGAGAGAGAAAGACAGAGGGCACAAGTGACTGAAGGTGTGGGGAGGGAGAGGAGGAGGGAGGGAGGGAGCAGGGCACATGTTCACCTGAAATGGGGCATGCACTCAACTGAAGTAGGTCTTGAGGTCACACCAAATGGGACTCAAATCAACAAACCGTGAGATCCTGACCTTAGCCAAAGTCAGATGCTTAAGGGAGTGAGCCACCTAGGTGCCCTGAATTCTTTTTTTTTTTTTCCTTTAGACATTTACTTATTTTGAGAAAGAATGAGCAGAGAGAGAATTCCCAAGCATGTTCCAAGCGAAAAGCATACAGCCTGACATGGGCCACTATCTCATGAACCATGAGATCATGATCTGTACCGACATCAAGAGTTAAGGCTTAACTGAGCAAGCCACCCAGGGGCCCCTCATTGAAAGCTTTTGTTTCAATCATTATTTGTGCTCTATTGTATTTCAGGATTTTAAGACACTCAAACATGCTTATTATGTGATTTGTCTTTTTCTGAATATCCAAAAAGTAAATACAGGAATATGTCTGTGTCATGACTATGGAGTGAAATAAAAACCTATGGGATGAAGGAGCTCCTGGGTGGCTTAGTCAGTTGAGCGTCTGACTTCCTCTCAGGTCATGATCTCATGGTTTGTGAGCTCAAGCCTCACATCGGGCTCTGTGCTGACAGCTCAGAGCCTGAAGCCTGATTCAGATTCTGTGTCTCCTTCTCTGCTTCTCCCCTGCTCATGCTGTCTCTCTCTCAAATAATAAACATTAAAAAAAAAAAAAACCTATGGGATGAAGGTCTGTTTGATTTAGAACTTCTACTCCCAGAAGTCAATAGCTCTACTACATAAAGGTGAGGGGCTTCGTTGCCCAGTGGAAACTGATGTGACATGGGCCAAGAGTAAATGCTCAAAGTATCTTGAGGCGTTTTTGCTGAAAGAGACTTTTTATTAAAGACAGGGATAGGATCCAGGGGAAGAATTGCAATGTGATTGGGAGGAACCACTGATTATATACTTCTAAGGGGAAGGGGGAGGAAGCTGTGGGGGAAGCCGAGCTATCCCAGTCTGATGGCAAGGCCCAGGCTGTGGACAGATTGGTGACTGCAAGGCGGCGCACCGACAGTGAAGCTTCTTGTACTCCAGGTTTTAGGTAATTTGGCCTTACTAAAAGTACCTGGGGTATTGTCTGTTGGGGAACTGCCCTCGCCAGGCCCCCTGGGAAAAGAACCATTAGGAAATAAAATAAGGTTCTGCAAGAAATTGTGCAGCCCTATATTTAGCCCTTGCCATCCCCTATGGAGACTCCTCTACGTACAGGAAGGATAGCCTCATACATTTGCCAGCAAAGGAGGCCAATAAAGGAGAAACATATGGATTTGAAAGCCTCACTCTGGCAACTAAGGACTGTATCTACAGGCACAAGTCACTCTACTTCTAGTCCCACTTGGCCTCCAGGAGGCATTCCAGATGATGATAATGATTGAACCTAGTCGGTTAAGGTACAGGATGGTTCATTATTTCCTAGGTTCATTGTCTCTCTGAGAATCTATGAGGCATGGGTTTCTAAGGCTTTTTCGGCCCCTTCCCGGCACCTCGGAAACAAGGCAAACACATTGTTCTTCTGGCTTCCAGTGATTCAGGAAAAACAACTAGGAGGTCATGTCCCTGTAACTGTTCCACTTGAGGTGTTGAGAGATAGATGACCTTTCATGAAAACAGCAAAGCAAATGCTTTATAGATTATAGAATAAACATAGATGCGTAATGGAATAATGTAAGAAATTAAACAATAATCAAAGGGTGGGTATGAGGGAACATTATGAGAAAATCGCCATGTTATTTCTTAAAGGTTGATGACACATAGGAACATTTTCAAAATTAGGTAATGTTAGAAAAACATAGATGACGTATGCTACAAGGAAATCACTAGCAAATATAATGCCACGTTTGCTACAATAAATCGGTCAGTTCAACACACTGCTGTTTTCCGTGTCCATTTTTATTTTTTGTTTTTATTTTAGTTTTGTTTTATCTTCACTTTCTCCCCAACGCCATTCATCCTTCAGGAACCCCTGGTTGGTTGCTGGAGCTGGACTCCAGCAGTTGGGGCGTGGGAGGGGGAAGGGGTGGAAATAATAGATGTTTCTAAAGGATTTTTATATGTTAAGGACTTACAGGATACTGGAAGTCTGGCTATTGTCAAGCTAAGGCTGCTTTTGCCTCTATAAAAGCATTAACATTAAAGCAGTTGTGAATTCCTTGAGGAATATCTTCCTCTGTCAGCCTCAAGTATTTGTCAATGGGTTGCAAGTTGTAAGAAAACTTATTTTTATCTGCATTTCTTTTACCTTTGTTTTCCTTATCAGAAACTACAAAGAGGTGGTTCCTGGGTGGCTCAGGCAGTTAAGGGTCTGACTCAGCTCAGGTCAAGGTCTCATGGTTTCATGAGTTCCAGCCTTGAGTCTGGGTCTGCACTGACTCTGTAAAGTCTGCTTGTGATTTGCACACTCTCTTTGCAACTCCCCTGCTCCCGCTCTTTCTCAAGATAAACAAACTTAAAAAAAAAATACAAGGAAAGAGAAACTAGAAGAAGGTTCCAATTTAAATGTGATGGTGTCTGGAAATCGCTCAGAGAATCTGCCTAAAATCATTACAACAGATAAGGAGGAAAATAGGAACGTTACGGGTGGGTGGGTGGGGGGGGGGGTAATCTGGCAGAAAGCCAAAGCCAAGTAAAAACAAAAGGTAACATCAAATGTAAGGAAACAAATTGATATCAGTGCCTATAGCTCTGGACATGGGATCACTGGTATGTTCTTGAGACCCACAAACAGTAAATCAGAATATAAACAACTTTGAGGATACAGTGGATTTATACAGACTTCAATCACATATACTTTACATTTCCTGTAATATCTAGTATATCTTAAATAGAGTATGTTTTCCACATACTAAAAAGCAAGAATTTCTTTTTATAGAACGTTCCAAGTTATTCTGTGCCTCATATCCATCTTGTGTATTTGTGCGTTTTCATAACCCTACTCTACCCAGAGCAGAGAAAGCATTCAGATTAGACCTAAATGGGAACCGTTTTCCTTGAGTGCTATCCCAGAACCAGCAAAAGGACACTTGGATTCAACACATTCCCCTCTGGATCTGTCACAAAGGGAATATTTTCAATACTTGCAGGAATTTACTTCTAAGTGACAACTGTTGTTGCCCTACTGGAAGCCATGTCAGAGAGAAGGGAGAGAAGTCTATGGGATATGGGGGAGGAGTGTTCTAAAGACATAACCTAGATTATCATTTCTGAAAGGTTAAGTATTAGGTGAAAACATAAAGCAGAACCATCAGAACAAGAAAGAAAGAAAGAAAGAAAGAAAGAAAGAAAGAAAGAAAGAAAGAAAGAAAGAAAGAGAGAGAGAAAGAAATCAATCATTGGCTTTTTTTTTTTTAAATTTTCTTTCAGAGAGAGAGTGTATGCGCATGCAAACAGAGGAGAGAAACAGAGAGAGAGAATGGAATCTTAAGCAGGCTCCATGCTCAGCACTAACCCTGATGCAGGGATGGATGGCAGGATCCTGGGATCAGGACCTGAGCTGTAATGAAGAGTCTGATGCTCTCTGAACTGAGCCACAAAGGTGCTTTGCAATTTCTACATGCATGGAATTTCCTGAGAAAAAGACAACTGGGCCTCTAGCCTGGGAAGCAAGGCTTACCTGAGAACAGGCCATTTCTTCTTTCACCTCC